>NC_142193.1:16598750-17235000 GCF_026936395.1 Plectropomus leopardus | reverse complement strand
CTCTTTTACTGTTTAAATCCCAATAGTACTGTTTGTTATTTTTGAGGGTCGGTCTCTGTGTTGATAAAAGTCTAATCCAGACATTTAATTCTCTTTGCCAAAGCAGTTTTGCAGTCATTCTTGACCTATTATTGCCATTTTAGGCATACGTCCAATTTATGATATGCTGCAATGACAACAAACTTAAATGAAAGTTATACAAAAGTCAAATCTCAGACATATTACTAGGGGTGTAGATCACAACATTATATGATAATATATTGATTCTTTGGAAAACAATACAACATTTACTGATATCACAAATATGATAACACTGTTTGAATATTCGGGACGGGGTTGCACTTGGACAGAAATGTTGAGACAGATGTACAATGAGAATTTCAAAATAAAGGCATTTCATAACGATTACAATATGTATCAATATTTTCATTTTGCATCAGTTATATTAGATGGCTACTACTTTGTAGTCAGATAACTCTGTTTTACAGGGTGTGACTCTAATAGGGATGCACGATAATATCTGCATGTCATCAGTGTTGGCAAATAACAGCTTTAAAAGGAAATATCAGCACTAACCAGATATGAACTATTCTGCCAAAATGACAGGCCGACAAGATGACACTTTAATTATGCGACTTTAAAAAGTTGATATAGGTCAAATTTGCCCTGATTTTAGCTATTGTCAGGACTGTCTTGGGGAGACCATCGTCCAAGCCTGTTAAAGTGGGAGGAATTTAGCATTTTTTGTTACAAATTTGATGCATAAGAATAAGTAGAGCAGATTTCTTGTTTTGCCCAGTGAATGTGTAAATTTCAAAAAGCATTGTATTTTATGTCTACATCTGCCACCAGTGGGTTATCGCACTAAGAGCAGACGTAATATGTAAATTCCACAACAGGAGAGACTTGATGTTCTATGCAATTAGGTAGAAAATATAAGCACATATGTCATTGTCGGCATTGACAATCACCCAACATGTCGCAAAATATCAGCATATTGGAAATCAGCGAAATATTGTGCATCCCTAGACTCTGAATTTGAAGTAATCATCTAAATCGCAGTTTACTGTAAGCTCAAACAACCTATTAACATACCAGTGTGCAAAACAACAGGAAGAGTTTTTCAAAAAAGGGGAACAGTGTACAAAAGAGGGGTTTTCCATCACATAATGACAGAAGCGCCATGTTTGCTTGAAACTGAAAACTGTGGCTTCACACACTCCAGTCAGTAAAATACATATAACTAGGCTGCTGTATGGAGGTGTATCAATGCTCAGTGGATTCCATGTTCCCCAGCATAGTATCCTCTTAGTATCACAGGTTAGACATTTTTAAAGAGTTTTCTGTCAATGTTTCCACCCTAAGTCAAATGTTCAGTGCATGTTTTCCGGAGTCAGTATGTTGAAATGGCTCACCTACAGCCATTGGTGTAATGTAACGAGGTGAAAATGACTTATTACAATGCTTTATATATACATATATATCAAAAGGTGTCGACCAATCAATTTTGAGCTTTGGCCTTGTCTTGAATGCAGCCTGGTATAAATACACAAGAGGATTAGTATTGTGTATCTCATATTGTCTGCTCTAGAGAGTTCAAGACATGCTAAGTGGAAAGGGAGGTCACACTAAATAAATGCATCTTTAGACCGAGTTAAGGCTGAAATATGCACGTTTTTAATACTGTGTACATATCTTCTGTTATTTTAGTAAAAAGAGTACTGAGAAAAAAAAACATTGCTACAATAACATAGGGGCCAAAGACTTGTACACAGTACAGTAGGTTTACATCGAGAGACGGATGCTCAAAGCTCTACACATGGCTAGACTAGGCCCTCGGAAACATAGGCATGACCCCCAGCTGTATAATATAGTGAGTGTTTGTAGCCTTGCCCAGCCTCTGTAGGTGTGTAAATATGTGAAAGTGCGTACACGAAGCCACCGAGTTTATCCCCTGAATAAAGTGTAACTCATATCAGCATTGATTTCTCGGCTAATGCTACTTCAGCTAATCCTACCTTTAAGAGATGACGGACATTCAGCCACTCTTTGGAAAGGGTATCGGAAAAGCAGTTTGTTCCCTCGACTGCCAGAGCTAACCAGTATGACGCTAATCGGGCTGGTCTTATCGCCACTTTTGTACACGCTGTTTTGTGACTGACCGTACATGGATTTTCGGTCACCTGGTAACCCGGCTAATGGGTTAAACATGATGTTAGCATTCTAGCTAACTTCGCGTTAGCTGCGACACAGTAGAGTCGGTCGCGAGCTGTGACTGTTTTCTACAACCAAACAATGGCTTTAGCTTGTTGAAGGCGAAATAATGTATGCCATGCAATAGAGACGAATACAGTCTGACTGGTTTTGACTGGAAGACCTGGTTGTAAAGTCTATCCTACCGCACATCCATATACTGTCGCTGCCATTGTTATGTGTCACCTTGAAAAATGTCCGGCCGGAACAGAATATTCGGCGATAGGATCCCCCTGCTCCAGCAATAGCTTTCCTGAATGCCAGTTCAGGTATCTAGCTATTTATCAGTCTCACTGACAATAGCTTGGTGTTTAACGATGAATTACAGATATTCTACAACATTGTAAAGCAACGTGTTACCCGCATAAGGGAAACAATGTCTCATAAAGCGTGCAATACAAAAAAAGCTAAATCTTCAGGGTCAAAACATGCAGTAGCCACATGATGTTACGAACAGCGTTAATCAGTTACATTTAACAGTGTCACGTAATCAAATTACAGAATAAATGTAATTGTAATCCATTACAAAAGATGTGTCATTTAATAACAGTCATCTATCAAGATGTTGGTTACACAAAGGGGTTACATCCAAATATATTTTGAGGGTAAAAGCACTGCAACCAAACACCGCAGTGAAATGAATAAAACCACAACCCACCATACTGTACCTTAGGAGATATCACTGCACAGTCTTATATATGTAGGATACTTATCAGGGTGCACGCGCAGCAGCACCTGAGGATTTATATAACTTCCGGCACCCAAAACCCAGTTACTATTTCAAATCAGTAACATCTAATATTTAATATTTAATATTTAATTGGCTAGACCAACAACTTTAAATTGATAAGATAGCCTAATGTAAAATCCTTTAGCTGGCCCGGGGCTCGAGACCCTCCCCTGGAGTCAGTTTTAGGGTTAGTCTTTGGCGCTGGTCCGGCTTCAGTGACTTTTGACTACAATGACTGATTGTGGGACACTAGGCTTGTGAAAATCTATTTTAATCCAGAAAATTATACCCCAGATCTATCAGGGTTTTTACGTCACAGCTCAAAAATCCCAAGACTCATTGATTTCGATCTCGAAATGCACCGTTTTAAATGAGCTGGTGACTTCAGTGAGTGCATTGTATTAGGTGCACCACACAACCTATTTAAAAGTAATAAATAGGCTACGGTAAAGCCATTAAATTAATTAATTTATATTTTTTAGGTTAATGTAAAACGAAGAAAAAAATACTGTAAGCTTATCATATTGTTCAGTCATTAGTTCCAGACGCACAATCGTAGAAGATTACAGTCCCTCAAATGAAACTGAAAAATACCTTGCATTAGTAGAAAACCAGCAGTTCCACAATTTGACAATTTGTCGCACTCATATTACAGCACATTTCAATGAACCCATAATGACTGCCGAAATTAATTTCCTTTGCAACAAAATATGCCATAAATAACCAATAAAGTCATTTACTCCTGACTCAAATGTCGAAACACCTTGAATTGATCACAGTGGCGTTGTTAAAAAATCTAACTTTCCAGCCAAATCGCATGCCTGCACGCTCACTACAGCACAGGCTCAATGCTTATCCATCAAACATTGACTATTTCTGCAGGATTTCCTTAAGAACCGTTGCATAAAACAAGACCTCTGATAGCAGGTTGTACAACTAAAGCAGATCGTTAAATCGTTACTTGCAGATGACGTAGTAGTGATATTGAATATTTTAATTTATTATTATAATTTACTTTTTTTTTGAGGGATAAAGAAATACAAAGAAATTGTAGAATGATTTGGTTTATAAAGAAGCTAGGAAGGGAGCTGTCCAAGGTGCTGGTGTCTGTCAAAATGAGGGGACGCTAACAGTTTTCCTTAATAATGTATCCACCTCTTTGTTTACTTTACATAAAAGTGAAACGCCTTTACCAACTGATGCAGTCAATGCACGTCTAGTGAGGTCAATTCTATAGCCAAATATCGCAGATCACAACTCCAGGAGGCTTTACAATAAGCTGTTACACTCTTTTGGATCGTCGTTTTGGAAATGCACATCTATAAATTTCACATTCACCTACTCTGAGAAAGGAGGGGATGCAACAATATCTGCCTGTAAATAAGCCGAAAATTGAAATTCTCAAGTTAAGTACAATATTTTGGGGTATCATATTTGAATAAATGTAACTTATGTTCCTTTACAGCTGTTCAGGGCACACCCCACACATAATGTGGATCACTACCTGACCCTAAATTCAGATTGTTTTCCAGTGTGTCTCAGGTTTAATCGCATCGAAAATGGGGGGAATGGATTAGGAACATGACGCTATATTACAGAATAGGACCATCGATACAGGACATTTCATTTGAAGATTAAAATGACGTCAAATGGTAATCACTTGTGTTTTTTTGTTATGTATTGTGTTGTCTGGAAATCTGATAAATGCACAGGCTAAACTGAGCTCGGGGAGAAGGCGTTTGTCATTTAACAAAAATTATTTTACACTGACTGACAATGTTTCTATGTAATGTAAGAGACACTTTCCTCATCATGAAGTTATGGTTGCATAGTGTCCAGTGGAGCGGTCAAAGCGACCTGATGTATAGAAGCGCCCTCTACTGGATTTATCACCTTCTCCTGTGGACACCACTTAAATAGACTGGATAAATTATAATGTACAACATTAGTTGTACATATGGTAAATGTCGCCACATAGAAAGCTGATATAATGCCATTTAAATTCAAGCTAATTAAGAATATTGTAGTCCAGTGATTCTCAGCCTGTGTCGTGCCAGAGACCCCTAAACTGATACACATAAAGTCATGGACCCTATCTGATTCCACTTTAGGGACCTGAAAACATCTTGCGCGTTATATATGATTAAGACCAGCATTTAATAGTTGTCAACTACAGTTAAAGTAATAACTGCAGAGAAAGTGAAACCTGTCATCAGAAAAGTCACCCTTATGACTTCTCACATTGGTTTCACTTCAATAGTGAATTAGTGAAAATAAAATAGCACCCATTTTTAATGGGGCCCCCTGGATCTCCCTCAAGGACCTCTGGTTGAGAACATCTTCTGCAGCCATCATTTAGTTAAAAATTGAGAGTAAAAACGAGGTATGCTCAAAGTATTCGAAATGTAAAATTGTTCCCTTTTTTCATATGAAAAGAACCATTGGATAACATCAGACCGCATCCTTTTTAAACAGCAATGTGTTTTTTGCACCTCTTTTGATAACACTTCACACAATGAAACCTGAGGAAATGTGTTTGATTTCTCTCAGAAACATGAAAATAAGGCAATATTACAAGCACAAAAATTAGTTTGAAAAATTCAAATAAAATAAGTTTGAAAAAAAGAGGAAATAACTTTTCTAAAAATGCTTAAGAAATCACAATTTTCTGTCAATTAAATGATAATTATAAATACAGTTGAATGGACATTTTCCCCTGGCTTTTATTTATTTATTTATCCATTTATTTATTTATCTAAATCCACTCATTTCTTGCAATTTGCAAGACATTTCCTGCTTGTTTTGGGCTGTTTATTTTTTCAAAAGAAATCAAAACACTTTTCTCCGGGTTCAAAGATTAAAATACTTTTAAAATTGCATCTGAATCCAGAACGAGAAAACTGATGTTGATCCAGGTTTCAGAGTCGTTAATATATCATTAATTTCTGATCAGGGCAGACGAGATGGTTCCAGTAATTGCAGGACACATACAGCGATATCTTTTTCCTCAGCTTTGGGCATATCTAAGCAGAGCAGATTAACACTTTCCTTATCATTTTTGCAAATCCGTGATACTTGGCCGGCCCACTTCCCCACTTCAACCAATGATTGAATCGGATTCCAAGCACATCATTTGGGGGAGGGGTGAAATGGCCCTTTTAAAAGTTGCATCTTTCACTGACCAACACAGGACTAGTGGAACAAACCAACAACCAGCAAAATGGTCGAGTGGACAGATTTCGAGCGCTCCACCATCGCGGACATCTTCTCCAAGATTGACTATGAATCCGTGGGCCCTGCAGCTCTCTGCAGGTGAGACACCTTTTCTGTTTTTTTGTTTGTTTGTTTTTTCTCAACACGAATGCGCAAGACGAAGTACATTGTGCATTTACATTTTTCATATATTTTGCAAGTTTTTATGTTTTTTCGTTTTGTTTTTTTTTTTTGCTGTTTTTTGTTTGTTTGTTTTACAACTTATGCATGTTTTTACGTATTTCTCAGGTGTCTGATCGTCTACCCCTGGACTCAGAGGTATTTCGGCAACTTTGGAAACCTCTACAACGCCGCTGCAATCATGGGAAATCCGGCGGTTGCAAAACACGGAGTAACTATCCTCCACGGTCTGGACCGGGCTGTGAAGAACATGGACGACATCAAGAACGTCTATTCCGAGCTGAGCGTGCTGCACTCCGAGAAACTGCACGTGGATCCTGATAACTTCAGGGTAAACTGATAAACTAATGTAACTCTAGAAGACTATGAAAAAAAACCCCAACCTTTCATGTTGTTGATGTTGTCTGATGCTTCTTGTGTTGCAGCTGCTTTCCGACTGCCTGACCATTGTGCTCGCCACTAAGATGGGCAAAGGCTTCACTGGTGAGGTCCAGGCAGCTTTCCAGAAGTTCATGGCCGTGGTGGTGTCCGCCCTGGGAAGACAGTACCACTAGAGAGATTCAGCAGAAGATCACGCAGAGCATAAGTTCTTTTTTTTGTCATGTCTCAAAGGCAAAAATAAATAAAAGAATACGCATATTCCACAACTCTGTGTCTGCATGTGTTTATGGTCAAATCAGGAGCAAAATCAAGTAAAATTATATTATAAATTATGAATTATAATTATAAGTTTTTTTTTTCAAAATGTATGTCGTTCAGTGGTGGATGGGGGGAATCCATTCAAAGTTTCAAGACCATAGGATTTGAGTTTTAGTCTTGTTAAAAATTACGAAAATGAAAGAACACGTATTATAAGGATAATATTAAAGTGAGGAATGGCCATTTTCAAAGTGTTACATCATGATTAATTATGATAATCATATGCGACATCACATTATTATAACATCTCTCTCTGAATGGGGTATAAGGGCTAAAATGAAAACATTCAAATAAAGCACAAATCACCTTAATCACACAACCTGTGAATATACAGTAGGTATTTTTATATACACACAATACATAAGCTGAGCTGAAGAATTTGACACAATACACCATATAAGCCTAATATTTTTGTTATTATTATCAGTAGTAGTAGTAAACCTGGTAGTAGCAGTATAGGCAAATGTTTTGTTGTTAATAATAATCATCATAACATGACATTTTGAAAGTGACCATTCAGCATAATGAGATGTACAATGGCTATTAAAAACTTGGGATGTATACGTATTCGTCTCATTTATACTGCAGCTTGTAGCCTAACTTTGACTTAAGGATCTAAATTCCATTGATAATTTTTGCCGCCATATAAATCCGAGCCATTAATATAATAATACTAATACTACTACTACTAATAATAATAATAGTGATCATTATTAGTAGTAGTAGTAGTATTAGTATTAGTAGTAACATTTGTTTTGTGTTGTTGTTGATTGAAAAAATAATGATGATGAGCATGTGCATAATGAGTAGGCTACTTGCCTATTAAAAACTTCGGATGTATTATTTATTTATCTCATTTGTCTTTTGACTAAAGGATCTATCTTTGTTGTATGTATTTCTTATTATAATTGTTGTTGTTAATTTTATTTTTTGTTATTACATCAAACAGATTTCTCATACAAAAATCGGTAATTATATTAAGTGCAACTGCAAATTGTTAATAGAATTATCTTTATTTGGTGTGCTGTTTTAATTTTGCACCCTCAAAAAAAAAAAGAAAAGAAAAGAAAAACCACTTAAAGCATGTAGTACATAGACCTAATATATCACTCTCTGTATAGTATATTTATATTGTTGTAATAGTAGTGCTAAAAGAGATGCATGCGCATGTGTTCTTTGGTTTTATGTGTAGAAATTCTTATACTCATATTTTCGTATAACTGGTAAATTAATACATGTGTTATTACAACTATAATGCTTATTAATTTTGCTGTACAAATGATTTTTATTTTTTCCATAGCATTTTTAGATTAATATTGTTGAAATATTGTAGACATGCATTATTCCTTTTCTATTTCTTCGGAATTTATTCCACTTGACTTGAAATCATATTAATTTGTACTTCCGCCGGAAAAGGTACTCCACCACACAAACACTTTGATTGCATTTTGTTTTTTTAATTCATTTTCAGACTGACAGAGAGTATTCAAGTACATGCTGCATGTGTCCGCCATCTGCTTCTCCTGCTTGCAGATTATCGGTATTTCTCGGACAGGGCACGGGCCAGAGCAGCCAGGAACTTGTCAATGGACACATGCACCTCGGGGGTGAAATCACTGGGGAACATGATGGCGAAGACCACCATCATGCAGTGAGCGAGAATCTGTGAAAAGACGATAATTGCATTTAGACCTACAGAGTACAAGACCCAATATCAATATGCTGAGAAGCTTTCTTTCTTTCTTTCTTTAATTAGATCTTGAGGAGAAAATCAAAATGTGTGCATCATACCATTTATTCAAAATGAGTTAAACCTACCTTGAAGTTTGCGGGGTCCACTCGCAGAGTGAAGGCATGCAGCTCGCTGAGGCTTAAAAGACCCCCAGTGAGGTCGTCGATTTTACTCACAGCTTCTCCCACTCCAGCCATCACAGTTTCTCCGTGCTTCACCGCAGAAGCGGAGGTGGGGCTCTGGTCCTTCCAGTGGGAGAAGTAAGTCTTGGTTTGCGGGTACGCAATCAGCATCCTGAGTTAAAAAAAATACATAATATGATTTTTAAAAAAATGAGTCCGTGAGTAAATAGATGGATCTTTTTAAAACGAAGAAGTAGGTTTATTTACCTGCACACAGAATCGCTGCCGATTTCCGTAGCACTGCCGGACACTTTTTGCCAGAATTCTCTGACTACTTTCTTGTCTTTCGCAGAGAGACTCATTTTGCCTTTTGATTGGGGGGTCAAAGTAGTCAAAATGGTCAACTTTGGCTTTTTATACGTGAAACTGGACATGGGCACACCCGAGACCACCTCCGCGATAGGCTGCACAGCATTTGGACGAATTCCAAATGATAGGTTGCAGCTTGCATGAGATAAACTTCCCACGAGGCTCTGAGTTATACTGGAAACACCCAGTTAATCGAAAGTAATTTTCTAATTGTTTTCACTCATGGAACTCAGTTATAGAATTAAATTAGTGTGCATGCTATTACAAAATTCACAACAACATTTTCCAGTGACAGCACTGATTTGAAACTATGTCTATTGAGACCTGCGTGTTATTGAAACAGGGAGACTAAAGAAATAAGATAAATAAAAAATAAATTCATATGCAAATATGAGCTCCTGTGTGCGAGCTGTTACAAATATGCACCAAACAGTAAGCTGAGAGATTTTCACAGAATCAAGACCCTGAAGTGGTTTATAAACAACTTCCATTTAAATCCACAAACGTTTGCTTCCTGTTAGATTCATTAGATAAAACAATTATTTTGACTTATTTTTTTAGCTGTCTATATCAGTGATGACAGACTTACACTTTTTCAAAAATGAAAGCTATTTCATTGTTTCATCACGATAAATATGTAATATTGGTATTAATTTAAATAAATCCAAATGCTCTAATTTGGAGAACAGATATGATTAAAGTATGAGCGAAAATTCTACATAAAAGGATGTAAACATCTATGCCAGTTCAATTTTTCTGATTTGAAATCTAGGCACTGCAATTAATTAATTAATTGATTAATTAGTTAATTAATTAATTAATAATAAATGATTTTGTGAGCAGCTGATATAAACATGAGGACTTAAGGTCATTTGCAGTGGAGCTGCAGTCATGCTTATCTGTGTCCCAGAGCCTTGAAGGGGTGGACCCCCTCTGACAGGAAGTCAGATGCAGCAGCAACACTAACATTTGTGATTGAAGTGTGTATTTTATTTAATTGCAGCTATGCATTCAGTTGGATCAAGGCAGACACTTTGGGAGTCAGGTAAAATGAAACAAATAAGGACTGGGCTTTTTCAGTATAGGCAGCCAGTCACTTAACGTGTTATTGCATTGTTTATACAAATGTGCTTTACCTTAAACAATTATGTGTTTATCAGTCTGGGATAACTAAGGGCAGCAAAGATTTAAAAACCTGTAAGGCATTTTTCTCTTGATAATAAGAGTACTGCAGCTAAAACAATAAGGCTATGACAAAAAAAAAAAAAACCTATAGGATATTGCATTTTATGAAATGGTTGGCTTATACTGAAAATATTTTTACAGTTCATATAACATTTTATGGGAAAGGGTTTTGAATGCATTCAGGTAAAATGGACTCAGAAAATTAAGCTGAAGTGGAACATTTTTCTGAATTTTTGGATAAATATGGTTGATTTGTCTTTGTTAATATGTTTAATTCATATCATTGTATATTTTCTGATATATTTGTTAAAGAATAATAAAATAGAAATATTAATTACTATTATAACTATTGATATAACTATTCATCAAATTTTTAAATGATTGGGTGGCCCAGTAACTCTGAGGACCCTCAAAGGGTTATCATCATTTGAAGACCCAGAATTTAACAAATTGAATATTTAAAAGACAAACAAACATGCCTGTCCTACGCCTATCCAATTTCCCCTGAACATGTCATTGGAGTGAGGTAGGTGTCTGAAGCTCCACAGTTTCTTAAATATTTTACATGGCAACATATTTTCTTTATAGAAGCAGAACTATAAGCTCTAAAAGTAACAGTTAAGTTAATAATCAGAATTTTAGGTTTTGGTAATTTACCAAAAAGTGTCCCATTTTACCTAATATCTGCCTAAAGGAAATTCCTTGAGCCAGCATTTGTATGTGGGGCCCATGTTGGCAGTAAATGGCAGCTCACATGGACTGGTTTAACCTAAGTGGGCAACACTTAAGATGCCCATACTCACTTGGTACCCAGGTAGCAGCATAAAGCATGTTGGGCCCACCTGGGTAAACCCAAATATGGACAGTTGGTATAGGGCCATTATGGAACCTATGGGCAATGATAATAATAATAATAATAATAATAATAACAATAATAATAATAATAATAATTATTATTATTATTATTATTATTATTATTATTATTATTATTATTATTATTATTATTTTATTTGTATAGCTCCTATTAAAAAAGTTACAAAGTGCTTCACAGAGTGCATAAGAATAAAACAAATAAATAAATCAATGTTTAGAGTTAAGATTAACGTGCACTGGGACAAATCTAAGCAAAAGAAAATAAAACAAAAAAATAAAAATAAAAATATGATTTAAGCAATGATTTAAAGACAAGCAGTGTGTTAGCTTGCTTAATCTTCTCAGGCAGAGATTTCAAGAGGGTAGGGGCCTCTACAGGGCCCATTTCAGCCCATTTACTACCTACATGGGCCCCATATAGCTTTATTAGGTTTCTTGCACATTATGATGATTGTTTCATAAATCAAATGTCTCCAAATTGCATATATTTTTAGCTTCAGTTCTACTGGTTGGGTCTTATGAAAGATGTGCTCCTCATAAAAACTGAAGTCCTGCTTACAGTAGTCATTGCACCTGCTAATTCGGCTCACTGAAAGTGGGGGTGGAGAGTTAGGCACAAGGGCGGAACAATAAGCTCCATATCTGCTCACATCTGTCAGTCACGTCTGACTGTCAGTACCAGAAACAAGGGACTGATGCTGAGCGTCGCAGCAGAGGTCTCATGGACCTCTCACCTTCGGCAGGTAAACACAAGATCTATTCAACCACATACTAATGCTTAACAACCCGAGCTGTTCAATTTCAAGTTTGTAAATCTAAAATAGCTCACAAGAGGTCTGTATTTACTCTTTCAACCAAGAAGCTCGTTAAAAACACACAAAAAAACAGGATAACCTACTTTCTCCTTTAGAGCCTTTGTAACAAGCACACGAGAACAGTGAAAAAAATCAGGTTTATCCAACAGAAATTCATTTGTTTGAAATTTGGTTTTGCCGATGCATTTGCTTATTTGCATGGTAAAAAAAAAAAAAAAACTGCTTCATGTTGGTATTAACAGTCCGCCATACCGCAGTGATTCTGACTCTGCTGTTGACACAATTCTTAAAAATGAAAAACATTGATCGAAACTTTTATGTGGCCGTCAACAGAGATATACTGTATATAGAGCACACTTGGTCACATGTACTGGCTTTAGAGCGCCATCTAGAGGATTTGTAAGCACCCATCTCCTTTTCAGACGCAGATATTGCACCTTCATTGCGCTCACACATCGTCCATCTTTAAATATTGCCGACAGTCATGGTCGTTTATTATATAACTAGGGGAGACCGGATATGTTAGTAACACTTTTTGTCCCATCACCTAAAACTTGCTTAATTTTTATGTTAAAGATCTTACATATGCTGACATAAAGTACTCTTATTGGTCTAAAACAAATAGCAATGTTCCCAACGCCTCTGACTATATCACAGCATGCATCAACTGATGTCAAATACAAGAAGGTCTGTCGTTATCACCTGCCCCATTACAGAGGTTCGGTGTGACAGTAAAAGTGAACAATGAAAAATTAGAGTTACAAAATATATACACAAAATCTGATAAATATACTGATAACCAATTCCTACTAAGGTCTAATTCTTAAACACATACCTCTTTATACCTCGTGTGGAGTGAGTCCAAAACACAAGCCTGCTGCATCAGTAAAGAAACCAGTCAAGATACCATCTTGCTGTGTGTTGAAGATAACCACTCTCCTGGCATGCTGTGGGATAAAAGGAGTAAAGATTAATAAGTAAAATGTGTTCAGGTGTCACTGAGGTTACTTGTAACACTTTTTAAAATAAAGACTTGGTCCAAAAAATACTTTCATTCCTGAAAATCTGTGTTTTGGCTGTGAATCTGTACACTTAAGTGGTGCTGTGACAACCACCCCTTTGTTACAACTATACCCAGTATCCCTTATAATGATTAAGATATACCAAAATCAGCTCCTGGGTACCCCCACGAAGATGAGGACCTGCAGCTGGATCAGGACCCAGTTAGTCCTGATCCAGCAGCTGTCAGCGACCACAGGGAGCTGTCCGAGGTCTTCTCCTCGCTGTTAATTGCTAAAGGGCCCCCCAAGCCAAAGACCGAGCATGTTTTATCATTAAAATCATGTGTTTGTCTTGAGTATAACCAGCTGTATCCTTTGTGTTTTTCTTACAAAATATTAGCAGCTCAACCTTCTGTTAAATGTTACCAATGTCCACAGCAACTGTGTGATACATGTATCATTTTTCCAAGACAATAAAGCGTTTTTTTCACATCTTCTGTTTCCTGTCTTTTACTGTATCTGCATGGTTAAACAAATGTTAAAAAAAGATTTATGCCTTGGTTAGAGAAATCAAAGTACAGTATTACTGCGCCATCACCACTTAGTGACGGTAGGTATAAAGTCTAACACAGCTCTCTGGTGGTTAATTCTATATTTTAGCTGAGCAGTTGCCTTTGAATCAGATCATGAAGATGCACTTTTACCATTTGCATGGAAAATCAAACTATTTCCTACTTTCCCTTAACCTTTTTCAAGCAAATAAGTATCAAACATATGACTACTGACAAGAGTGTACCTATAAAGATGTAGCCTACTTGTAGTCATGGAGAAAAGTGATGATGCTCCACACATTCTTGACTTAATTCATGGATTTACTTCCAACACCCACGGTGAAACAATTGTAAGTGGCTGTTGATGAAGTAAATTCCTTGCTACAAAGAGAACAATTGTGTCACAATGTCTGCCCACAAACTTTTTTAAAACACTGTCCAGAACATAATTTTTAATTCTGAAGCAAAAAGCTGGCATTCATTCAAGTTAATATCATTTAGAGTCTGTGTGTGTGATCATGGAAAAAGCAGGATTTTTTCAAAGTAATTTTTGGGCATCTTTTGTGTGGATGCAGGATGAGGAACCAAAATGCAGAACAGAGCTTTAATGCTGAAGAATACCCACCAACAAACAACAGGTGAACAAAAATACAAAGTACAAGAAAAACATGAAAAAAACTAGACTGAAACAAACCAGATTGATGAAAAGAACCTCGGGTGAAGAACAGGGCACGAATGCGACAGGGAGAGGAGCAATGAAGCTGCAGGGATAACAGGAACGTGGCGAGGCAAACAGGCAAGCTGATAAAGGACGAAGGGAAACAGGTATATATACAAAAAGGCACTAAATGACACACTGCTGAGTAGGTGGACACAGGAGCAGGAGGGAAACACAGGGACTGGTTAACTAAAGAAGGTGTGACTGAAAACACTGGGCTGGAGCAAATGAGACTTCAATAGAAACAGGTGTGCAGGGGAGACTGACAGGGAAAGACAGACAAGACTGATAACACAGGTGAGATAAATCAGGGAAATAGAGACAGAGGGACACAGAATCAGGGGAACACAGAGACAGGGAGAGAGACACAGAGACAAAGAGAGATAGAGAGAGATATACATTGCTCATTTCTGGGATCATATTTGTATTTTGGGAGTCTACTAAAATAGGTTTACATGCTCTTCAAAAACACATTGTGTGTCTCATATACTGCCCTTTGCTTCAATACCTCTGTCTGAAACCGTCTTTCTGCACTTATGTCCCACCTCCTGGAAGCCCACTCTGCTTTGACTGGTCAGCTGGCTCCATCTATGCACATTAAAACATTGAAAATAAACACTGAAACTTGAATGAGCTGTTTGAGGAGTGTCTTTTGAGGGGGAGAGAGCACTCTTTGGCTTGGATTTTGGGCTGTATCACCTGGAGACCTTTTAGAAACACAAAAATTCTATACAGACCAATAAAGAAAAGGGACAAGCCCAAAAAGCATAATAGAGCCCCTTTAAGGCTCAGCGTAGTGAGCTACGTGGGGGCCCCGTAAAAGCTGCATTGAGACTTTTGCTATGTATATATGTCTCTCTGTCTGTCTGTAGACAGATTTTGTCACTGCCGTAGTGTCACAACTGTGCAAGATGCAGTTACTTTACAGGTGTGTCACTTCAGGGAACCCTGCTGAGAGTTATTTGTTGTTACATACTTAATAAATCCAACATGTGGAGGGACAGCAAAAAAAGTTAAATATACTGTATGACAATGATTAAAACCCTGCAGTGTTTATACAGACTATAAATATAGACCTTTAGGTTGAAAACATTCAAGCACTGAAAATACAGTTGATTCATAATGTAGAATACTGATATTCTATTGACTGGCTCCCCCCACTGGAAATTACCTGTAGTTCTGTTGAAGACCTCAAGAGGTCCCCAAACACCAATTTAAGAACCTCTAAAAGTGTATTTTACCAATGTCAAACTGCAGTTTCACCACATATTGACCTTCTTACTACATGAAAATGGAGTATTACTCAGTTGCTTGATTTTAAGAAACTGCCTCTTTAAATGACCTCAGGTGATGGTCAGACATGCCACTGAAACAAAAACGAACCCTGTGTTATAAGAGGTTATTTTTTTTTCTCCATCCGGATTTGTTCAGTTATTCTGTGGTGTCCTACTGACTCCCAACTACCAACATCTGGGGACTAAAAAAAAGGAATGGTGCCTTCAACAACACCTTGCTCCAGGTAAAGCTGTGGACAGCTCCCGGTGCTGAAAAGAGGCTGCAATGCATTCACACCTTTCAGAATAAAATCACCTCAGTTGAAGACGCAATAAAGACCTGTCAAAGGTCGAGGTGAACCCTTATGACCTGGAAAGGACACTTAAGGACACAAAAACATGTCACTAAAAATTGAATTTGAATCATTTTAAAAAGGCTTTAGTTTTACATATATATATATATATTCCAGTGACTACTTAATTGTCCCTAATTTTGATCACATAATTAAAATATAACCTCTAAACTTTGTTAAGTTTCTTTGATGGTCTGAATGGAATATCAGCAGAATAATAATGTAATGCACAGCAGATTGTGGGGAACCGATGAAATATTTATGGATTTATAGTAAATTGTATTGTAAATCGTTCGTAATTATTCCTGTCTGAGCTAGAGAAGTGCCCTCTTCTGGTGATTTGACATGGATTTGGGTTGGAAATTAAGGGCTCTTGTCCACGAATTTGAGTCATAGCATCCCAACATTCTATATTTATTATGTGCAATAACCATTACAATAGCCTTTTAGTAGAATAAAATGCTTCCTTTTCTGTGCAATAACAAAAAAAAGGAATTTCTGCTCTATTTTAAAGTATTTAATAGCCCTTAATTAGATGTGTGGCCCATATTTTTTTGTTTGTGTCGTTTCAAATATCTGCATTGTTTCAGAAGTAGCACTTTTAAATATTGTTGTACTTGTACAGTAACAAAGGTTTTCTATTTCTAGTTCTATTTCGCTTGACTGTGGGACACAGCCGCAGCTATAGTAACACAAACCCTGTATCATTTACCATATTCAAATAATTTCCGTTAGCCTAATTCTCATTAAAAATTGCACCATTTAAAACAAAAACACGCCTGATATGTTGACAGTGAGCAAACAAATGATTGTGCTCAAACACCACCAAGAAACGGTCTCTGTTTCGGCACTAAGACACTGTAGGCGGTGGAGATACCCTTATCATCGTTACAGATCCGTAACACCGAGAACATGTCTGGCCCAACGCCCAGCCAATCGCCTTCTAGAGGGAGGGGAGCAGAGTTGCTTTAAAAGCTGCATCTGGTGCCGGAGACCACAGGATCTTCAGACCCACAAAGACAAACCAAAATCCGGCAAAATGGTTGAGTGGACAGACTTCGAGCGCTCCGCCATCGCGGACATCTTCTCCAAGATGGAGTACGAGGTTGTGGGCCCCGCAGCTCTTTCCAGGTGAAACACCTTTGTTTTTTTCCCCCGTCTTTTTTCCGCATTAATAATATTTAAGGGTTATTATTCACGTAGTGTTAGCAGAAATGTTCATTTTCTCGGCTCAGATATTTGCTCTCCTGATCCAAACCTGCAACTTTTATGTTTTTACGTGTTTCTCAGGTGTCTGATCGTCTACCCCTGGACTCAGAGGTATTTCGGCAACTTTGGAAACCTCTACAACGCTGCTGCAATCATTGGAAATCCGTTGGTTGCAAAACACGGAACAACTATCCTCCACGGTCTGGACCGGGCTGTGAAGAACATGGACGACATCAAGAACGTCTATTCCGAGCTGAGCGTGCTGCACTCCGAGAAACTGCACGTGGACCCCGATAACTTCAGGGTAAATTCATTCAACTAATGCGACTCTTAACGATTATTCTAAAAAACAAAACAGACGAACAAACAAAAACCCACCAACCTTTCATGTTGCTGATGTTGTCTGATGCTTGTTGTGTTGCAGCTGATTTCCGACTGCCTGACCATTGTGGTCGCTTCTCGGCTGGGCAAAGAATTCACTGGTGAGGTCCAGGCAGCTTTCCAGAAGTTCCTGGCCGTGGTGGTGTCCGCCCTGGGAAGACAGTACCACTAGAGAGATTCAACAGAGGACCATCAATGATCATTTGCTTAAAAGTTCTTTGTTTTTGTCTCAAAAGCAAATAAACAATGAACAAACCCGCAAATGTGTTTGCCTGTGATTAAATCTAATGTAGATGTATATACGTATATGAAAAATAATGTATTTGACATTAAAGAATAGAGGCCATAGGCTTTGTAGTAAGGCTGACCTTTGGACACATGACGAGCGTCGTGGACACATGACATATGCTGATGGGAAAGATGATGACCTATGATTGAGAGAGAGAGAGAGAGAGAAAGAGACATAACAATGTTTAGTTTAATACTGCTCACACATGACGTTCAAAAGTGAGGTTCAGTTATGTATTTGAGTTACAGGCTAACAGTAAGCTGTTTAAGGTCATTCCGAATTTTAGAAATGTTGTTTCATAGACCATGTTATTGTCGTTCAGTGCCCATAACGTGGATTTTGGTTAGTCACTTAAAAAAATAGAAAACTTTTAAAAAATTAAATTTAAAGGAAAAAGTTGTGGGGAAGTTGGGAAATGTAGTCAAAACGTCAGGCTCATTGTAAAGTCTTAAAAGAGGTTATTTCCTGCGGTCTCTTGTGTCTTGAACATTGTTATTTAAAATGTTCAACTAATGTATTATAATTATTATTATTATTATTATTGTTATTATTATTATTGTTAATAATATCGGTAATCATGACAACATTTTGAAAAAATATAAGAAATACATCAATTAAATAATAATTATAATAATAATAAAATTAATAAATTTAGAAATAAAACAATATTTATAATAATAAAATAATAAGAATGTAAGTATTATTATTGTTATTATTACTGTTATTATTATTGTTGTTGTTGTTGTTGTTGTTGTTAACTTTAAGTGTTTCTTACTCTTTTGTTTTATGAGAAAGTTTGACATCAGTAATTTTTATGTTATGTTTAGTGTTGCAACGATTGTTTTTATTATTACTTTGTCATTTTTGTGTAAATTAACCAATGAATCACTTTTCATTCATAAAAGAGGGTCCGGACTGAAATATTTTGTTTTGTCGTACCATCAGATATTGAATTAACAATCTTATGAAAAAAAGAAAAGGGAAAAATTCTCATACTGGAAAATCTGAAACCAACGAACGTATCGATTTTGTCTAAAATAACAATATAATCAATGCCCAAAATAACTCCCGAATAATTTTCAGAAAATTGTTCTACTACTTGCTTCAGCTCATAAGGTAAGTGTGAAACGTGCTTAATTTTGTGCTGTATATGTGACTTTTTATCCACTCTCACACATTACACAAATCATCACAAACGAACCACGTTGTTTTTGCATCAATGCATTTATTAATCATCATGCAATGTGTGAGCTCGTGCTGCAGGCTCCGTCATCTGCTGTTTATCGGTATTTCTCAGACAGGGCCAAAGCCAGAGCAGCCAGGAACTTGTCAAAGGACACATGCACCTCAGGGGTGAAGTCGTTGGGGAACATAGCGGCCAAGACCACCATGATGCAGTGCGAGGCAATCTGTGAAAACAGGACAACCACACAGATGTTACAAGGCGTTTTTAGCTCAACGCGAACCAATCACACATGAGGCGTTGGGTGCATGATAGACATGTCGCGAGGAAACCCATCAAGGTCCTAAACGTGAAGAACACGGACTGTAATATTTAAATGCTTTTGTGTCTGTACCTTGAAGTTGGCAGGGTCCACACGCAGAGTGAAGGCATGCAGCTCACTGAGGGTCAGGAGACCTCCCTTCAGGTCGTCGATTTTGGTCACAGCATCTGCAATTCCACCCATCACAGTAATTCCGTGCTTCCTGGCAGAAGGGGAGGTGGGGCTCTGGTCCTTCCAGTGGGCGAAGTAAGTCTTGGTCTGAGGGTACACAATCAGCATCCTGGATAAAATGAAAAAAAAAAGTTACTGAGTGCGTATACAAATGAATCAATGAATGTTGAGACAGGTTAAATCACACAGTTTTACCTGGACAAAGCCTCCGCGCCGATATCCTCGGACTTCGGGGCGATTTTGGCCCAGAAGGCTTTGACTCTGTCCTTGTCCTTAGCTGAGAGAGTAGTCATCTTGATGAGTCTTGCTGAATGCTGCGATGAGCCTAAACCGTGAGGGGTTTTTATACTTGAACCAGAGCTTAGACACACCCGGCACATCCTCCAAGATTCGGCGCAAAACAAGGCGTGACACCTTATAGGTTGCCGCCTCCATGAGATAACCAGACAAACAAAAATAAAATTCTCACGATGACTCTGGAGCTTCTTTGAATTTGACACGATGTTCTCAAATCACATGCATTTCTGTGTGTGAATTCAATCTAAAAGTCACGCTGATAACCGCTGAAAGGTGACCTAAACATTCCCAGCATCACTGACAGGATCATTGTTTCAACCTCAACTTTAAATTAGACTATTAAGAGTGCATGTTAAACTTAATCATTTAAAATGAATGCGATTCTTTCGGCTGTATTGTTACTTTTGGTGACACTTAATTGAGATAGTCCGCCTTCATTAAAGAGTAACATTTCAGCAGCTTACTGTCTGAGATTCAACAATTCAACAGTTTCACTTCATTCGGTAGATGTTAAACTATTCTTTATAGAGATTATATGAGACAATTCATAAACATAGTTACATATTCTCAGAGTTACTTGGTTGAACTTGAATGATTCACTCGACAAATGCAGCATGGACTGAGTGAAATAGTTCAAGTTCAACTACATCATCATTATTGTTATTATTATTATTATTATTATTATTATTATTATTATTATTATTATTATTAGTAGTAGTAGTAGTAGTAGTAGTAGTAGTAGTATATTAAATCTGGGTTATAGTTGAAATGTCATAAATACTCCATCCACTATCTGTAGGTGGACAATCGGATTAAAGTGCTACCTCACTTAACATAACTGCAAAATCTGAGCTCTGTATGAACACGTCAATTCGGGACTGATGAGCTGTGAGCTTTCACTGGCAAAGACAAATTAATTTACGCTACACCTATTGGTCTATATACGCATGAAAGATGGAGGGAAATCTGAAGGTAGTTTCCACATATGACCCCATGACAACTAAACCACAGAGTTTTCTTGATGTGCTTTTTAAAATCAAGAAATGAAACACAGTAGATGTTTGCGCTGACAGAAATGAATCAGGTGATCAGTCAACATTCGCTGTCCAAGGTGCTGAAACTGGGACCTGCAGGGATGTGGGAGCTGTCCAAGGCACCCACGATTTTAACACTGATGGGCACGATTCAGACTGTGCCAGGGTTTATCCAGCTGTAGCATGTGCCAAAAGTTTATGATCTGAGGTCCTTTGTATCATTTACAATAGATGAACGGCTGTAGGTCTATGGGGCTGCGGGGAAACTCTACACAGCGGAACTATCTCCTCTATCTCAGGGACGATCAAGGCGGCGCAGAAACGCCCTTTTCCTATCGGTGCTGCAAATTCATGACACGCTTATCTGGCCCACCGCGCAGCCAATCACAGCTTTCTGGGAGGGGAGCAGGGTTTCTATAAAAGCTGCATCTGGTGACAAAAATCTTCAGACCCACAAAGACAAACCAAAATCCGGCAAAATGGTTGAGTGGACAGACTTCGAGCGCTCCGCCATCGCGGACATCTTCTCCAAGATGGAGTACGAGGTTGTGGGCCCCGCAGCTCTTTCCAGGTGAAACACCTTTGGTTTTTTCCCCCCCTTTTTTCCGCATTAATAATATTTAAGTGTTATTATTCACATACTGTTTGCAGAAATGTTCGTTTTCTTGGCACATATATTTGCTCTCCTGATCCAAACCTGCAACTTTTATGTTTTTACGTGTTTCTCAGGTGTCTGATCGTCTACCCCTGGACTCAGAGGTATTTCGGCAACTTTGGAAACCTCTACAACGCTGCTGCAATCCAGGGAAATCCGTTGGTTGCAAAACACGGAACAACTATCCTCCACGGTCTGGACCGGGCTGTGAAGAACATGGACGACATCAAGAACGTCTATTCCGAGCTGAGCGTGCTGCACTCCGAGAAACTGCACGTGGACCCCGATAACTTCAGGGTAAATTCATTCAACTAATGCGACTCTAAACGATTATTCTAAAAAAAACAAAACAGACGAACAAACAAAAACCCACCAACCTTTCATGTTGCTGATGTTGTCTGATGCTTGTTGTGTTGCAGCTGATTTCCGACTGCCTGACCATTGTGGTTGCTTCTCGGCTGGGCAAAGAATTCACTGGTGAGGTCCAGGCAGCTTTCCAGAAGTTCCTGGCCGTGGTGGTGTCCGCCCTGGGAAGACAGTACCACTAGAGAGATTCAACAGAGGACCATCAATGATCATTTGCTTAAAAGTTCTTTGTTTTTGTCTCAAAAGCAAATAAACAATGAACAAACCCGCAAATGTGTGTTGCCTGTGATTAAATCTAATGTAGATATATATACGTATATGAAAAATAATGTATTTGACATTAAAGAATAGAGGCCATAGGCTTTGTAGTAAGGCTGACCTTTGGACACATGACGAGCGTCGTGGACACATGACATATGCTGATGGAAAAGATGATGACCTATGATTGAGAGAGAGAGAGAGAGAGAGAGAGAGAGACATAACAATGTTTAGTTTAATACTGCTCACACATGACGTTCAAAAGTGAGGTTCAGTTATGTATTTGAGTTACAGGCTAACAGTAAGCTGTTTAAGGTCATTCCGAATTTTAGAAATGTTGCTTCATAGACCATGTTATTGTCGTTCAGTGCCCATAACGTGGATTTTGGTTAGTCACTTAAAAAAATAGAAAACTTTTAAAATTCAATTTAAAGGAAAAAGTTGTGGGGAAGTTGGAAAATGTAGTCAAAAGGTCAGGCTCACTGTAAAGTCTAATTTCCTGCGGTCTCTTGTGTCTTGAACATTGTAATTTAAAATGTTCAAATAATTTCTTCTTCTTATTATTATTATTGTTGTTATCATTATTATTATTAACAACATCGGTAATCATGACAACATTTTGAAAAAAATATAAGAAATGCATCAATTAAATCATAATAAATTTAAAAATAAAATAATAATAATAATAATACTAATAATAATAATAATAATAATATTAATAATAATAATAATAATAAAATAATAATAATAATGAAGTGTTATTATCATTATTATCGTTGTTGTTATTATTAACTTCTTTAAGTGTTTCTTACTCTTTTGTTTTATGAAAAGATTTAAAATCAGTAATTTTTATGTTATGTTTAGTGCTGCAACGATTGTTTTTATTATTACTTTGTCATTTTTGTGTAAATTAACCAATGAATCACTTTTTAATCTTAAAAGAGGGTCCGGGCTGAAATATTTTGTTTTGTCGTACCATCAGATATTGAATTAACAATCTTATGAAAAAAGAAAAGGGAAAAATTCTCATACTGGAAAAACTGAAACCAACGAACCTATCGATTTTTGTCTAAAATAACAATATAATCAATGCCCAAAATAACTCCCGAATAATTTTCAGAAAATTGTTCTACTACTTGCTTCAGCTCATAAGGTAAGTGTGAAACGTGCTTAATTTTGTGCTGTATATGTGACTTTTTATCCACTCTCACACATTACACAAATCATCACAAACGAACCACGTTGTTTTTGCATCAATGCATTTATTAATCATCATGCAATGTGTGAGCTCGTGCTGCAGGCTCCGTCATCTGCTGTTTATCGGTATTTCTCAGACAGGGCCAAAGCCAGAGCAGCCAGGAACTTGTCAAAGGACACATGCACCTCAGGGGTGAAGTCGTTGGGGAACATAGCGGCCAAGACCACCATGATGCAGTGCGAGGCAATCTGTGAAAACAGGACAACCACACAGATGTTACAAGGCGTTTTTAGCTCAACGCGAACCAATCACACATGAGGCGTTGGGTGCATGATAGACATGTCGCGAGGAAACCCATCAAGGTCCTAAACGTGAAGAACACGGACTGTAATATTTAAATGCTTTTGTGTCTGTACCTTGAAGTTGGCAGGGTCCACACGCAGAGTGAAGGCATGCAGCTCACTGAGGGTCAGGAGACCTCCCTTCAGGTCGTCGATTTTGGTCACAGCATCTGCAATTCCACCCATCACAGTAATTCCGTGCTTCCTGGCAGAAGGGGAGGTGGGGCTCTGGTCCTTCCAGTGGGCGAAGTAAGTCTTGGTCTGAGGGTACACAATCAGCATCCTGGATAAAATGAAAAAAAAAAGTTACTGAGTGCGTATACAAATGAATCAATGAATGTTGAGACAGGTTAAATCACACAGTTTTACCTGGACAAAGCCTCCGCGCCGATATCCTCGGACTTCGGGGCGATTTTGGCCCAGAAGGCTTTGACTCTGTCCTTGTCCTTAGCTGAGAGAGTAGTCATCTTGCCTTTTGTTTGACTGGTGTTGACTGACGTAAGGAGCCCAAACCGCCGGGGTTTTTATGCTTGAAACAGAGCGTGGGCACCCGGGACCTCCTCCGGGATAGGCTGCTTCAAGGCGCACCACGTGAGGGGTGGCAACTTGCATGAGATAAAAAAAGATCTTCCAGTGTCTCTTGAACAAGACCACAATTCTCATTATCATAATAATTATAAGCAAAAGTCTGAAATTACTTGCCCATTTAAAAAATATATATTAGACTTATTTATTTTTAATGGGTAGGCACACCTATATGAAACAAAAAGAAACAAGAAAATGACATTAATAGTGTGCTCTAAATAAAGTAAAATAAGAATAAATTTTTTTTCCCTGTAAATTAATGTAAAAACTGTAATTACAACAATTAAAAATATAGATCTTTGGACATTTTCCATGACAAAAACCCTAAAAATATACCTAAAGCTAAGTCATTTAAATACTTTCCTTGTAAGCTTTTTTTGTGTGTGTGTGGTTTCAGGTGTCTGAATGCAGCACAACAAAACTAATGTTGATCCAGGTTCTATGGGGTTAAAACATAATGCTGCCTATTCTCATTAACAATCTGATCTC
The DNA here is from genome assembly GCF_026936395.1 of Plectropomus leopardus. Taxonomy (NCBI): domain Eukaryota; kingdom Metazoa; phylum Chordata; class Actinopteri; order Perciformes; family Serranidae; genus Plectropomus; species Plectropomus leopardus. The sequence goes on along the minus strand of NC_142193.1, from coordinate 17,210,154 downwards.
ACCCCCTTGCAAAATTTCAGCAGGTACCCAAGAGCAACATGTTTACTCACTACCCCAAAATAAGAGAAATTAAATGGCTCATTAGTGTCTGTATGAACTTTTTACTATCCCGTTAAAAACGTTCAAACAAGCAGAGACCAAGCATGCAAACTGATTTCAAATCCAGGCTCTGCAATCAAGCTTTACACATTAATAGATTAAGTTGAAAACCTTCCAACTTTTGGACTAACATTTTCTGCTGCCTGCCATACATGGTGTGTTTCTAAGGCTTATCTCACCCGCTACACTGCAGCTGAAAGGGTGGATCCTCGCAAAAGAAAGAATAGATAAGAAGTGTAGCTCAGCTGATATCTCTGCCGACTTACACAACTGGAAATCAGCAGCCAATTTCAACCAAATGAGCAGAGTCACTGTTTGACTTTTGTAAGGTTCAGTGCTAAACAAGGCCACATGTTTCATTTTGTTACAGTCCAGACTGTTTGGCTTTGTATGTACATGTAGTATATAGCATGTTGTAAAAAATTAAGAAGTCATAAAAATGTATAATGTATAATGTGCCATACAAATGATAAAAATTAAATTAATGTAATTTTATAGTTTTCCATAAAAAGACAATAAAAAATGACATATTGTAGTGTGTCATAAAAATGTGATGCAAACATTGTTGTACAGTATGTCATAAAAATACGGTATAAATGTCATAGTTTAGTATGCCACAAAAATGTAAAAGAAAATGTCTTAACCATAGACATTTGCTATGTCTATGCTAAGAGATAGTAGTCAACTCTAGTCTATTAAACTCAAATAAGACTCAGGAGAATTAGTATTTTTGTCAAAATAATTCAGAATATTCAGTTTTGCTGTTGTGCTTCTAAAAATGTCTCATAACAACGAAACACACACACACACACACACACACACACACACACACAGAGAGAGAGAGAGAGAGAGAAAAAGTTCATGCACACAACCTTGCACACTGCCCTCATTGTCCAGTATCATATACTATGTAATAAAGACAGTTACTGTTTCCCTATAATGAAATACATTCAAAACTACTTTTTGCACATTTACTCTAGGCCACACAATTTATATATATATCTTGCTATAAAATTATTTTTACACCGATGCAGTTCCTTTAGCAATAATAATAATAATAATAATAATAATAATAATAATAATAATAATAATAATAATAATAATAATAATAATAGTAATAATAAAATCTCAACAAATGGATTCCACTGATTATATGCAGTCTTCCTGCACTGTGAAGAGAAAACCTAGATATTCACAAAGTTTGTGATGACTGACAGGTTGTTTCTTCATGCAAAATAGATTTGGGGTTTAAAATTCAATCAAACTGCTTTACTTAAGAGGTTTAGTGAAGGCAGGTCATTTCTGACCTGTAGGACAAGTGGTGTATAAAGAAAATTAAGACAACACAAGGGCTGTCATTTCTCATTGGCTGGTAGATGTCCTCTAAAAAGCTATATCGTCTCAAACACAGTTCATTTATTTATTTGACTAGAGTTATTTGAGAGACACAGTGCATATTAGTGTTTCTGAACATATGCTAGAGTTATCCAGAAAAGCTCATTATCATTCGTCACAGGCAGAGAATAATTAAAAGCAAAACTATTAAGAATAAAAACAGTGAAATCGACAATAAAAGGCATGATGCTCTGAGCCTGCACTATAGAGACAAGGAAGACAACGTCTATCACAGAATAATTCAGCAAATATATTAACAAAAAGGGCAACGCATCCAGTTCATGACAACAGCAGTACCATATGAGGGAGAACATTCAGGAAGATTCGTAGGGCCCATGACTGATAGGGGCCCTAAAAAATGTTAACATTATGATTTTTTTTCAATAGAAAAGTAAATGCTACAAGAGAACTGCAAGCCTGCAGAGGTGGAGTTATATAAAGCTTTGAATGGGTGGACTGGGTTCTGGCAGTGTGGTTGGCTTTGCTTGAGGTGGTGGGGTCTAATGTTCTATGTTTTCAAGGGAACAAATTTCCCTGACTGCACCCCTGCATAACGGCAATGTCATGGTGCAGACTGACGGCATTGCTTACACTGGTACATTATCTCATCAACCTCTCCCAAAGACAATCAGCTGTCTGAGGAAAACAGCTGGTGCGATGACAAGTGCTTTTCTTTGAGACTGTGATAAGTGAAGACTTTGACAACACCTCACATCATCACAGACTTTTAAAGGTCCAGTGTGTAGGATTTAGTGCCAACTAGTGGTGAGGTTACAGAATAGAAACTTCTGTGCACCGTGTGTGGTGGAACAATAGTAGCCTTCACAAAATAGTGAATGGCCCCCGTCTAGAGTCAGTGTTTAGTTTGTCCTGTCTGGACTACTGAAGAAACAACACAGCAGACCCCATGGAAGAGGACCTGCTCATTTTGTAAACATAAACAGCTCATTCAAAGGCAAAAACAAGATTCTTATTTTCAGGTGATATATAACCGACTACATGGAAGTGTGGGGAAATACATATAAAACAAACACAAATCCAATCTTGAACCTTCCAAAAACGAACAAACAAACAAAAAAGCCAAAGGAGTTGTAAACAAAACCACTAATGGAGAACCAACAAACCCACGCTCTATCACATTAAAAGCTCTCAATTCAAAGATCTGGTAAATGTCAAAATGGTTCAAATCATGAACAATTAAAAAATCAATCACTTCCTAATAGTATCCGTGTTGCTTCAAATAAAAGAAAGTTTGAATGATTTGACAGGAATTTGTATGTTCAAGACACAGTTAGTAATGTCTCATGCTAATTATCATTGTATTTAAGTCAAAGTAGGTTAATTTATAGAACACCTGTAGTGTGGATTTGAAAAAAAGTAAAAAATGTACTAAATTTAAAGACATTTTAATAATATATTGAAGGGATATGAGATGGTAGAACAGACAGAGGAACAGGCACAGCAGGACAGGGTACAAGATAGGTAGGTTGTTTACGATAGTGTGACTTTGTTTTCTGTTTTGATGTGTTTTTTTGTTTGACTTTTGTTATGTTACATGTTTGCTTGTTTATTCAAAGTGATCTGTTCTTACTGTGTCTTAATTCTTAGTTGATTTGACCAAGGTGTGTATTGTGTTATCCTTTTTTTTTTTTTTTATAAAATGGAAAAAAGTGGGTAGGACTTCTTCCTACTCCATTTCAGACATGAAATACTTATGTAGTTTAACTGAATATGTCCAATGGGCATTTTGGTGTTGTTTTCTTATCTAGAATGTATTTTTATGCTCCCATTTTATTCAACTTGTTCGAAATAAAAATCAACAACTAAAACATTCAATTGTAAACTAAACAAAACACAGTTATGAATACTGTACATAACTATTGCGAATAGATAGCCTCTAAATCCTACAAATTGGAAATTTACAGGAATGTGCATAGCTGTCCAAATTTTTCACAAATAGTGAGGAGAAAATCCACTTCTTATAGCCTGCTAACACAGATGATTGTAGAGCCTAAATATAGCACCAGCACTCAAAGTTCAAACAGCAGGAGAAATCAAACTACTTCTCTTCCTCCGTTCTGTCAACATGCCAAAGACCACCGGTCACAACGCCACATGGAAACCCAACCTCATCTTGATTTTAGTGATTGTTTCAGCTTGGCTCTACACCGAACAGCCTCGCTCCCAAATGCTCTTTTTGTGCTGAAACCCAGCATGACACCCAGATGTGCACTACTTAGTATGTACTTACATTCTTGCAGGAGTCGCCTGAAAAAGGCCAAACTGGCTCCGAGGCTAACTTGTTTGTGTCTGTGAACACAGCTGGATACAACTGGTGAAGAATGTAGAAGCAGAGTAGGGATTCTCTTCACAACCTCACCTACTTCCAGGGCGCAAGGAGAGGGGACAAAGTCAGAAGAGGTAAAACTCCAGCAACACTTGTAGTACACAGAAAAGCTTTTCTTGTAAGACAAAAAGGCGTTTTGGTTTTTGGCAGATGAACCTGACAAAGGCTACACGACGAAACGCTTTTGTCTAACCATAAAGTTGTACTGTATACTATGATACTATGTGTTGTTTGACCTTTAGCTCTTTACATTGGAGACATCAACATGCTGAGCCATTTTTAAACAGGATAAATAGCTATGGTCTCTTCTTTCTCACCTGGTTCCATTCAAGACTCGTCCAACTGGTTCCCTAGTTGGACCTCAATGTTGTTTGTGACGTACTAGAAAACATTTAGAGCAGATGGGCCTGAACGTCATGTTTTTAAAGACAGCGACTTTTTCACTGAAAGAGAAAAGATACGTGCATGTATCATCAGTGAAGCATCTTTGCCTAAACATTATCATGGAAGAATAGCAGAAACACAGGTTAACAGACAGCACCTTAACAGCGCTGCGAACAGCCAAAAATGGGCTGGCAAAATGAAAAAGAAACATGGAAAACAAAAAGTAACACCCACATGCATACTTCATGCCACATTTCCATCCTACTTGGACATTTGTTAAGTCAAAATTTTGTTTTGGGGTAAATTGTTTCTTTTCTTTTTCCCAGGTCCAAATTGTATTTTGACTTAACAAAAATCTTGATTAAACCTTTGTGGCATAGAGTAAGAGTGCAGACATTATTTATTCCCTTATGTAAATTTCTTATTGATAGCCTTGTACCTTGGATGTAATTAGTGTTGTTAATGATAGATATACAACTATATCATTGTTATTTTCCAGTAAGGGAGAATGGTGTGGGTGTGTGTTTTGTAAGAGGATAATGTAAAGACAATAACATCATATTATAAATGCTATGTATACTGTATTAGTATTTTTTGTTGTTGTTTTGTAGTACTTACCTAAACATATTAAGGTTATTTTGGGTTCACAGGAAAATTCATCTCACATTTACTCTGCTGTTGAGACAGAAATGAATGAAAGTAGAAGTGTGCATATGAAATAAAAGTGATCACTAAATGGGATAGTTTTGCTGGTTGATGGGCATTAAAATGATCAAACTGTGCTCAGTACACAAGGCAGGGATGTGGTGAGAGAAGGAAATACCAAACTGTTTGTGTTGGAATGCCCTCTAGTGGACATTTCCTTACATGCACAATGAAAGATGCATTAACTGACTTCACCTCTGTAAAAAACAACAAAGCAAATATACAGTAGAACTTGAATTACTGCTTGGCGGCTGTATGCTGCCATGATTCAGGCAAGTTGCAGTTTCAGTTTACATCCTCTTCTGATCAGACTTAACATGTTGCCATGACAGATGACATGCAGATGTTGCTGCAAAGAAGATGCAGACTCGAAAACACGGATGCTTCTCACACATCTTCCCCTTTGACAACACAGAAGATGTATATGATCAGCTCAGTTTTCAAGGTGGGAACCCAAAATAAAAATAAAAAACGTAATCATATCAAAGACATTCCTATAATTTCTCTTTAAAGAATTATTTTATTATTATACTGTACCTTTCTCCCAACATTGCACTTAATTCTTGCACTGCTTGGTTTGATTTTAAATTAATAGTTTTTTATATATTTTTTCTGTGTTGTATTTTTAAATTTTTTGTTTGTGTTGAGTTGTTGTGTTGTGTGATTTTAAGTGTTAAGCACTTTGGTTTTAATAGGTGCTAAAAAATTAACATTATTTTTTATAGTTGTTGTTGTTATTATTATTAGTAGCAGTGGTAGTAGTAGTATCACCTATTCAGTATTTGACCAAATGTCTCTACTTCTGTCTACTGTTCTGTCTACTTGTCTACTGTCATGGCTACATGAGTCGGGACAGACACTGATGTAAACTGCAATGTGACTGATTGGTGGAGGCATACAACCACCAGGTGGTTAAGTAGTTTATCTTGTTTTACATCAATGACAAGATGAGATAACCTTTATCGATCCCAAGAGGGTAAATTCAGGTGTGGTGATGACAACTTTCATGCAAACAAAATTATCATTGAGTAAATGCAATCGAAACAGTGTGGTCCACATTTATTAATTCATTGTTTTTTCCAAAATGCAAAAATTAGAATAGGAGAAACACAAACCTTTGTAAAACATAAACTAAAGAGCTGTGCCATTACGTAAAGTAGGTGTGAGCTTAAAAATTCTAAATGTATAAAAAGATTGATACTTAAATTAAAAAGAATTGAAAGTTTATCAAAAATTCAGTTGCTTTAAAGTGAATATGAAAATTGTGAAAAAATCTTTAAAAAGTAATAGAAATTTTGACATCAATAGCCTATGCACTTTTGTTCAAGGAATCCGATTTTAGGCATAATTACTACCAGTTTATATTGACATATATTATTCTGATATTCACATCTTGCACGGCACGTCCATTAACGACCCCTATCAGTCACTTTCTGGTTCCCTGACAAATCTAACCAGCATGACCACAGCGGAGGTGGAAACACCAGTGCTCTCAGTCTTGTTAAATCTTAAAAGCACAGAATATTACAAACACAGATACTCTCTAATCTTTCCTCACTACCATCCAAAATACTTTCACGTATAAAAATACAAAGACCATAGTACCGTAGCCTTCAGAGAATAATGTTGACCTCTCTCTTCCCTTACACTGATGCTAGACCTGTGCTAATATTATCACCACGACATACAGTGTCACAGAGCGGATAGGAGAGATACATCTTTGGGTTTATTTTGGGAAATGTGGTCGACACATAAAAGTTAGCTCGGGAAATAAAAACCATGATTCTTGGAGTTCCTGAATTCAGTCAAAATTTTAAAAAATCAATATCAAAAATACTCTAGAGTAAATAAATCTTGTGTATAAATATTGGTCTACTGCTGGAGTGGTGTTTTCTGTATTTAGATTTTTGTAGCACCAATGAGCTACTTGATGCAAGGACACTTATCCATGAGAGGGGTGGCTTTTGTTATTCCAAGTGATGGTCACACACATAATGATGCTACTGTGTAAGAGCTATTGTACACATTACAATGAAAACACATCGCTCTATAAAGCAACTAATATGAGAGTCATATGGAATAAAACAACACATGTATAATAATGAACTGTATAATGACATTTAGGGAACAGTTTTGACTTGTAAGTGCCACTAAAAAACAGTGTTGACAACTGGATCACTGCAAGACTGGACTGATGTCTGTACAGCTGCTCGATGTTCAGTTTTTCTACCACTTAACAAATCCATGTTTTCAACCACTACTGTGATTTACAGAGACCACAGTGTACAAAAAGCAGTGGATAACAATGGTACAAGCTGTCATGTAATTATCTGCACATTATAATGTACTTAAATTATGGAGGGTGAAAACAAAACACACACAAACTTGCTGTTGCTCTTATTTGCACAGATATAACTAAAAATATCACACTGTAATATGAGTAGTTACTGTGGATTGGCTGTAGTAGGATTTATTTTGTTTCACCGGCCGGAGGAGAGGAGCCCAAGAGAGGAGACTTCGGGGAAACCTGGACAAGTTAAAAAAAAAAACAAGGTATAATTGTTGAAAACTTTGATATTATCCGTGAGTGCTGGTGAGATTTTTTAAATCACGGTGGTGGTGGTGGTTTACAACAAACTGTAAAAATAGAAATTATTGTTGGATTTTAACAGTTAACCATTAACACATAATGTGCGATGAAATTCAGGAAGCATAACAAACTCTGACCTTAAAATTGTGATTTATTCTACGTTTCTCATTTAAAATTTCACCAAAAATAAACCATTTGCAGTAGACTGGTCCTGTTATAAAAAAAAAATCTAATGTTTTGCTCCTGCATGCATGACATAAGTGAAAACACAAAGGCTCTTTTCAACTTTAGGATTTTGTTTTCAATTTTGAACTGAGGGCTAGGGCCTATTTATGGCGGAGGGAGGGTCATGCATTTCCCAGGTCACTCAGAGGAAAAATACTTTGCTGAGCATCAAGATAAAAAATAAATAAATGAATAGAAAATTTAAAAAACACCCTAGCCACCTTCCTCTTCTAAGGAATAATGTATAGCCCCTAAGCGATTTGTGATGTTTAGTCTTTTCCATCATTGTTTGTACTAATTTGCTATTTTCTTGTACTATCACATCTTCAGTTAGTGATTCCCTGCATTACACTGAGCCTTACGTCGGCCTTACACCAAACAACGTTTTAACTGGTTTCACTGTTACTGACAAATTTCCAATGTGGGAATAAAATCACAAGAGTTATAACTGAGTTTGTGTGCTCCTGTGATCTTAAACATTAGTGTAAGGTGGTTGTAAAACTCTTGATTATTAAGGCCTTTTCAAGATAATTTTTAACCAAATTTAGGGCAGATTTTTGGAGGTAAGTTGTACATATGTAGTCCCATGCAGACATAGATTTTATGTTGGAATATAGTTATTAGAGAAACTTAGGTGAATCTAAATTTTACCATCAGATAAGTGTAAGTATAAAGCAAAAAGTTAAGTTTTAGATTCATTTGTAGGTTTAAAGATTTATAACATCAGACGTGGGCTTTTACACAGAAAGGCTGGACCAATTTTGACAAAAAGAAATAAAAAGATGGATCAATTAAATTTGTTGGAAGGTTTGTGGTGATTATGACCTCACACATTCAAATCTAAGACTAATAACTTTTAAGACCTAATATTTATGAAACTGAATTTAAGACTTGGTTCAGGAAAATACTGCAAGATACCACCTAAAAAATCAAAAAAACTGTGCAACTAAAAACTCTGTCTTTTGGTGTATAGTAGGCATTATTGAGGACTGTAAGTGGACAAATGAGTCACCAATATCACCTTCTTCTTCTTCTTCTTCTTCTATATGACAGATTTCTCCCTGTATGATGGCTGAATGTTGGGACAAAACTTTAAGTATTAAAAAAAGGCCCTTATGACACCAGTAAGTGTGCATAAGCAGTGTATCAAAGTACTCACAGGGGAAGGAGGCTTTGCAAAGTTGAGGTGAGCATACAGCAGCACAGCAATGTCGTTCTGGCTGGCCTCCAGGGCTATGGACAGAGCAGTGCTGCCATCCTTTTGGAAAAGAAAGGATAATAGTGACATAATGTTTTTGGGCAGGATTTGTCAAAATAAAACAAAAGAGCGACAGAAAAAGGAAATATATGCTTACATTGTCAGTAAGAGTGGCATCACAACCCGGCACAGACAGCAGCTGACGCACAATATCCACGTGACCGTGTTCGCAGGCACACATGAGTGCTGTGGAACCGTCATCATCTCTGATGTTGACCTGTGCCCCGCAGGACAGCAGCGCCCGCACCATGTCTCCTCGACCGTGGCTGACCGCCAGCATCAACGCCGTCTGACCGGCCTACAAACACGCATTTAAAATCTTTAAACTCCTCTTCAACAAGCAGCTCTAACTTCAAAACTAAATCTGTCATTTAGACTGCTTTTTTTCTTTTTTTTTTTTGAGATCAAATGTTTTTGTTCCCAGCAAAGAAGAAACAACTAATAATAGCATAGTGTCAGTGTGATATTATTATTATTATTATCACCCTCTTCTCCTGCCCACCCCACAACCTGGACAACTCAAAGAAGCAGAATAGTAAAAAAGAAAGAAAGATAGGAAAAAACAGCCAAAACAACAAATTTTTAGTTTAGTTCAGTCCCCCAATTTGGCTTTAATTTTCTCAGTTGCCGCATGACGAGACATAACATTCTCTTGTTTTGCATTGTGGTTGTGCGCTGTGGTTATTTCCAAGTAAATAACATTGAGGAATGCAAGACAGCATTGTGAAATGCTAAGTGTGTGAGGTGGTTTCCATCTTAAGCAATAAATCTTTTTGCTGCCGTTAAGCCAGCAAGTAATATTTGTTTGTGACACTGCGAAATCTTAATTGTGGATTGTGTATTTAATAAAGAATTAGAGACTTACCAGGATAATCATTTAGACTGCATTTGTTTACATGCTGCATCTGACTAACTGCAGTGTAATCAGACACATCAGTGAGCTGAGTTCAGGTGTGCATGCTCCTTAAATCACCTTGGTTTGGTTGTGTGGAGGTGCAGTAAAACCTAATGAGCAGAAGGGGGCGCACCTGACTGGCCTTGGCGTTGACATCCCCTGTGCGGAGCAGCTGCAGGACGGTTTCAAGGTCACTGTCAGAGTGGAAGGCGGCCAGTGCTGTCAGCATGATGGCTGTGTAGCCTGCCTTGTTCTGCTTGTCAGCGTTACACAGGCCTGTCAGGGATATAGGGCAATCAGTGAGACAGGTGATACTACAGCAGCACAAATAGTGACAGGGATGTTTGACGTGTTGGAGACGGAAATGTTTTTGTTTGAAATCTGATGATTTAATAGAGGAAAACATTCAAGGATCTGACTCAACAAGATAAAAACTCTTTCATACATAATTTTTAATGCTTTAACCCTTTGAACCCTGAGAGAATTGGTGCGATTTCTATAGAAAATAGAAAGGGAAAAACTATTTTATTTATGTTATGTTATGTTACAAATTGTCTACGAGTGGGCCACACTGTGAAGATCTGGAAAAAACTGCAAACAACCGAGTGAAATGGAAGACATTTGTCAATGGCCTTATGCTCCATAGAGGAGGAAAGGGCTAAGTAATGTTAGAAAATTATTACAATTTTTAAGCACTTTTACCAGGTCACTTCTCTTTTTTTTAAAACTTTCTTTTTCATTTTTTTTTCACTAATTTTCAGGTAATATTCTTGTACTTTTTATAATTTTCTTGCTAATCTTTGGGTCATTTCTTTTTTCGTTGCTCATCACCTAATTCCCATGTTTTGAAAGATTTTTTTGCTTAGTGTTTAAGTAATCTGTTTTCACTTTTTTTCCAACACACAAACACACACACACAGAGCTCACCAGTGTCCAGCAGCAGTTTTACCACGGGGAAGTTGGAGTGGGAGACGGTGTAGTGAAGCGCTGTGTTCCCGTTGCCGTCTGCCATGTTAATCACAAACTCCAGCAGCTGAGGAGAAACTGAGGCGAAGGTGTTCATATAGGCTTTGACAACAGCCGTGTCCGCTGCTTTGTGACAGGACACGCGCAGCCACTCCTGCAGCACAGTGGTGTAGGCTGCCCTCTGAGATCAGACACAATGAGGACGATTAGAGACACGCTTGACAGACTGCTGGAGAAATGCAAGAGCGCAGGCATGCAGACTGACCGTGATAAGCACATCAAAATCAAAAATGAGAGAAGGGATTATAGGAAAACAAAACTCAGGAGAAACACACAGGAAATATGTTGTTTGCTCTTGTAGTACTTGCAAAAATGCAGAAAGAAAGAAAAAGCCTCTGTCTAAAGAGATTGGTGCAGCAAACCTCCTTTTTGTTTTATTTTTGTTTAAACAAAAGTTAAAGCTTTTCTTGACTAAGTTAAACATTTAAAGATCTTATATTGAAAGAAACCTGTGACATATAGCTTAAAAATTACAAAAAAAACATGCCCCTTTCGTAAGAGTCAGGACAGAGTTCATGATTTTCTGAAAATGGTTAGGGGTTCATTTATAGTTATGATATGTATCGTTTCCACCCTTAAATGTCTTAAAACAACTAGACAAATGTCATACTGTAATATTCCAAATGTTTCAGACAATAACTATTTTAGCAGCTCTCTTCACTCTGTTTTTACACTTTGTTGCCATAATGTCAAAGGCAAATTTCCATTTCATATAATGTAAGGATCAATAAAAGTTTCTCGTCTCCTATGGGCAGAAAAGCATCTGAAAAACACTGTTTTGTGTGTGAAACAGCTTCATTCAGTGTTTTTCAGTGTTTGTTTTTGATTATCCACCAGAGTGGAAATTTGTCTTCAGCCCACCAAACATAGAAGACAACATAGTAAATAGCAGAAAAGCAGATAGCAAATAAACTCAAAGATATTGGTCATTGTTTAAATGCCCCAAACTTTTAAATAAATAGAAATTCACATCAGACATGGTCCATTTATTCTGGAGAGAAAAAGACCTGATAATGCGGGCTCCTCCTGTTAAAACCCTCCTGAACAAAGAACACTGAAGGAATCCTGACCGGGAGAAACTGACTACAGTGACAGAAATGCTTCATCTTTTGTTACTGTTTTTGATTGACAGAATAAAAAAATGACATATTTTACATTTAAGGTGAATCAGCTCATGAGGAGCTGTGTTTTTCTTTTGGCTGTGTTTCTGTTTGTTTTTGTTCATGTGGTTACTTTGAAAAAAAGGACTCCAGCATTTCCTGGACAGCAGTATTGATTCTGAGTGGATAACCCTGGTTAAATAAAGTGAATTAAATGAACACCTACTGCTCCTTGCTGACTGAAGGCATTAGGTTCCCCCAGGGCTTTCTGCAGGGCATGAAGAGCTGACATCAGGCTGTCACTCAGGTCCAGTCTGACAGACAAGGAGACAACATCAGTCATTGATGCTCATGCACAAGCTTGATAGTACCAACACTTTTATACCCGACTGTCTGTCAACCATGTGTGTATTTACCTGACTTGCTTGGCAGATGCTGTGGTGGTATCATGTGCGATGCTTTCAGCTGCTGGCTTTGGCTCTGTTTGGCTGGAGAGGGCGGTTGTTTCTGACTGGACAGTATGTTGCTGCTCAGTGGTTTTAGTGACACACAGCGATGAAGAACTGGTAACTGAGGATGTTATGGAGCTTTGCTCAGGCGTGGATTCAGTGCTTGATGACGTTGAGGTGATCTCCTGGGTGATGGCGAGTTTCTCTGAAGACTGGTCGGCAGTCTCTTTAGAGGCATCGTTTGATGAACAAGAAGGTGTTGGAGTGCAGTCAGGGGTCGTTGCTGGTGACTGGGGGGGTTTGTCTGGTAGTTTTGTGTCTGCAGTTGCGGGCTGGCTGGGACTCTGCTGTGAGTCTGGAATGACGGCTGGTGGTTTAACAGCAGTTTGTTGAGGTACACTGTTGCTTTCTGGAGGCTGGTTGGCCTTGCTGTGGGTGATTTGCTGGTGCTGGAGGGCTGACTCTGGTAGTTTTTCTCTGGCTTCATGATATTCGCTGGAGTCGCTCGCCTCATCTGAGCTTTCGCTGCTGCTGTCGTCTGATGATGTGGACTCGTAGCTGCATGACAAAAACAAGTTTGACGTTAAACAACTCCAAGTTTTTGCAACTCTCATCTGTTTCATCACTGAAAACATGAGCAGAATTTCTGCTCTATAACTTTGACAGTATAATTAACCCCTTCTCATCTCCAGGTCGTCAAATAACAACACTTTGTCTCACGTCTCTGTATCTGATAGCGAAGCAAAGGGCACACTTTAGTGAATCTATGTGTTGCACAGCTGAAATATAATGTAACCTTTGATTATTATTGTGAAATGATTGTGGTTTGGTTTAGGCAACAAAACTACTTGGTGAGGTTTGGAAAGATCATGGTTTGTGTGAAAATAATTACTTTTGTGAGTGTGCATACAGAAATTAATACATTAATTTACAAGTTACATTAATCCGCAAATTGCAAAAGATCACTAAAAGGTGACAAAAAATGACCTAAATACTAGCATTAAAAAGAGAGAGGTAGACACTCAATACAAAATTATCAACTCATCAGGGAAAAATATCAAGGAATCTATATTTATAATTAAATATTTAAAAATAGGCCATAGAAAAAATATACTTTCATTATAATTATTGATTTTTTTTTTAAATTACTGTTTCTTTCTTCTTATTTTCTTTTTTTGTTGCAAATTTCAGGTAATTTTCTTTTAGCTTTTTATTATTTTCTTGCTAAGTTTTGGGTCATTTCTTGTTAAGTGCTCATGGCCTTCTTTCTGTGTTTTTTTTTTTAAGAAATCAAGCCAAATTGCTCAGGTTTCAAAGGGTTAAAACAATAGTTACTTATAGTTTCACATGGAACATAGGTACGTAAATAATGTAACTTAACGTTAAAACGTTGAATTTTGGTTTCAAACGGGGCATGAAATGCGGTCTTCTGCAGAGTGAAAGTCCAGTTTTGTTTGACCCATCCACCTCTCTTCCTCCTGCCCTATATGGACTTTTTCACTCTTTATACTGTCATTTTCTCTCACTGTAAAGTATTGCAGCATATGGGTTTACATCGGAGTTAGCCGAAAGCCCAGTGTGTCTCATACAAATGCCAAAGGGTGACAAAGCGGAGTTCTCTCAGAAGAACTTGGAATGAGGATGGACTGGTATACTCTTGGGGTGGGTATACTGGATCAGTGGGTGAAAATAACAGACACCTACCCTCCGTTGACTCCAATGAACTGTAGGTTCTTCTTTGTGAAGGGAGATCCTGGTTCACCCTCTGCTTTCCGCTTCATGATGGACCTCAGAGAAGACTGAGGTGATGAGGCTGAAAAAGATATCCGTGAGAATTCAGAGTGGGAACATGACGTGGTTAGAACAGAGTTAGAATGATGGTCAAAGCGTGTTTCAAACAGAGTTCAGTCCAGTTACCTTTTTGAGGGCCTTCTTGTGACTGGACGGCCTCTGTGGATGTATGCAGGTGTGTATCTTCCTCTTTCGAATGCAACAAACCAATCTGATTACCAGGCGTGACTACAGCAATGGCAGGACTAGCTACAGGTACTGAAGTGGACAACTCGCTCTTGAGGACATCCCGCACCTGCTTGGAGCTGACTGCAATCGGCAGTTCAACTGGAACATCTGTGAGACAGAAAGAAGATATTAACTTTTCCACCTAAAGTAATCAAAACAAAAAATAAAAGCATTTTTCACAAGTTGTCAACACAAGTTTATATACGTCATGTTGTCAGTTCACTAGTTACACTTGTATAATCTAATGCTATCCAATAATCCACTTTTGTAATCTTAATATTTAGTGTCAAAAACCTTCAGCTTGTCCTCTGTGGTGATCCTCCACGACTCCAGCAGCTGGTTGAAGCGTCGGGGAGCTGCAAGTCTCTGCTCGGAGCAGTGTGCCCACCTCCACCACAGTGGGCTGCTCCAGTGTGTACACCTGGATTCCCACAGTTCTCTGTTCCCTCTGTTGCGGCAGCTGTGTGAAGCTGACCAGAGTGTGCAGGCTGCAGCTTTGTGGCTCCTGCCAACCCATGCTGGTAGCCATGACTGGATGCTCCGCCTGAGGGGCCTTCTGGACTGCTGCAGCCTGCTGCTGCACATCCTGCAGCTCCTGCACTGTCCTCTTTAGTTGGCCCTCAAGCTGACCCACCTGATTCCTCAGAGCCTCTGTCTCTGGCAGCAGCCCCAGATCCTCCTCTCGAACCCCAACTCCCACCTGACGACTGCCCCTCAAGTCCTCTGGTCCCACACCGATGGTGCGCAGTTCCCTCTTTGCATCTGGTCGCGCTCCACCCACAATCACCGTGTCCTCAATCTCACACCCTGAATCCTGAAGCTTGGAGCCCTCGGGCGTGGTGGGAGACAGTGACCCTGCTGGTTTATTGCTGCTCTTAGCTCCAGCGCTCACCTCTTCTTCGGGGATGTCGATATAGAGCTCTCCTCGGGAACGACCTCGGTTGAATCCCAGACTGTGACCCAGGAACTTCTGGCTCTTCAGCTGGACGCTGAGCTGCCGTTTCTCCTCCTGCAGCACAGAGATTTTGACCTGCAGCACAGGGATGGTCTTCACCTGCTCCTCGAGCTCCCTTATCTTCCTGAGGGCCGCAGCCATCTGCTCCCTGACGTGCTGCAGGTGGGCTGGTGTTGGGGTAACTGGGGTGGACAGGCCAGAACTCATTGGGGTGAAGGATCCACCTCCACCATGGGCTCGGTTGAAGCTGTGTGCACTGCTGAGAGAGGTGTTAGAGCCTGCTACGCTGCTGTGCATGCTGCCCAGGTTGGAGAATCTTCGTCCCTCTTTCTCCTCCTCCAGCTTCCTTCGTGCATCCAACAGGGTCTTCTCCACCCGGGCAGTGTTAAAGCTGGGTCTCTGTGACGTGTGATAGCCCGGGGCACAGTAGGAGAAGGAGGAGTGTCGGCTGTCCATGCTGGTGTTGGAGCACAGTGACTCTGTGGAGGTCCACCAGGAGCCGGTGTAGCCATAACCACGGGGCAGGGAGCCATAACGCGGCCGGCGTTGGATAGGCACCTTCTTGATAGTGTTCCCTTTCTCTATGTCATTAACATATTTGAGGAAGTCTAGGTCCAGACGGTAGCCATAGGGGGTCTCCACAGAGTAGGGTGCCTCCTGTTCTTTGCCGTGCAGCGAAGGGGGAGCAGGTGGGTTGAGTTTCCCTAAGGGGGAAGGAAATCAACATAAACAAACGGAAATCTGCGTCTAATCTTGGGCTCAGACATCAGAAAAAAAGCATTAACTTTAGGCTGCTGTGTATTTATGTATGTACTCTGAAACAATCAGCAAATTAGACACAAAGTAGAATGTTACAGTTACTATAACCTGACCGTGTAAAGTGTGCAAAAGTGTTCAATTTCTTAGAAGCTTATTAACAAAACATATTATCTTTAAATTACTTTATTTTTCTGTGGAGTAATAATATAATAAATAAATAGATGCTGCACCTGGGAAGCCAGGGTCCATATGCAGCACCTGAGCCATAATGAGCCTGTGGCTGCTCCTCAAACAGTCACCCACAAACTCTCACCTGTGAAGAGACAGACACATGTTGAATTTATAACAGACCACACCAAGTATCTTCAAAAGAACAAGATTTGCTTTTCTGGAAGTAATAACACAGGGGTGAAAGGAATAATACATGCTTGTGTCTTCTTTACAAACACAACTGTGTTTTTTATATGGACATCTTACAAATACACCAGATATTTTGACTCGTCATGGTATGAAAAGCACGTGTGTTACTACCAACACAAAGGATGGCTTTGTATTATTCAATTATTTTAGTGAGAGTGACAGTAGCCATGTACGCACATTACCAGGACCCTAAAATCAAAACAGCTGAATGGAAATCAGCAAACATTAATTCTATTATTCAAACCTGTGTTGTTCCTAATGTGACGAGTCAAATGTCTTCCACAAAAAATGCATTTGGACTACATAGATGTGAATACTCATAACACATGTGGTTTGGATTCTGGCAGTAAATGATTTAAGCAATATCACACACGAGCAAGTGCTGTTGTTGAGAATATCAGCACAGCTGTGATTCAATCATAGGCATAAGGCCACTTTATATACAACAGATCTACATGCGCCATTTATTAGTGAACAGCAGAGGGGTGGGCTCAAGTCACAAGATTTGTACTCGAGTTAAACTTTAGTCACAAATTTGATACCTTTATCCTCGACAAAAGTCAAAAAGATGTGCAAAATGACTTGGACTTGTCAGATTTTACAGTGCAAGGTGAGTGATACATGCATAATCAAAAGTCTGAGCTGAGTGCTGTTATATTTCATATCAGCACTCAGGGAACGAATCGTCCAGTCAAAACACCTGATCAAAACTAACTGTTGAATCATGCTCTTTTCGAACACAGTTGGGTTTTATTTTTGTGTAATCTTAGTGTTTCTTCACCCTCCTGCTACATGGTCTAATTTTATCTGTTCATTTTTGGGAGCATAGTGGGTCACAGTCGACAGTGTGTTTGTTTCTGTTCTTAGCGTTCAGAGAAGAGGAGTTACAGAGGAAAGTTTCCTGGCAGCTAACTCCAGGACAGAGGTTTGAGACTGCCAGTTACAACCTTATTAGGAATCATCCGTGCACGCTAACTTCGCCTCTCAATTTAGGGTTTACACTCTCTCTTCTTTCTCTCCCTCACTTTCTTCACATCTCTCCCCTCCTGGGTCTTCTCTTATTTGTCTTCTTTTTGTGTTTTTCTGGTCTCTCTCTCTCTCAACGTCAGCTGACGATCAGGAGGTTTCAGCTGGTCACTGGCTCCCTCATTCCCTCTACATTCACTTGTTCAGTACTTCAGCACAGAAAGCACAGTCAACTGCTGAGAACTTTGGTACATTTTTCTCACCAAAGCCAATATGTTTTGACTCTGTATGAACAAAAAAATGTGTTTTCTCCTCCCACGGAAAAAACACAGTGCAAGCAACAACAGAGCCCACAACTCCAATGTCTCTAACTTTGTGTCTACTTGGAAAAGATTAACTTTCTAGGTCATCACTTTGTGGGAACTGGGGATGTAATGTTTAAGCCATCCACAGCATTACCCAGTCGAACATCGTTATATTACTTTAGACTTAAAGAAGTTAAGATCAGAAGTTTGGACTGCAAACTACCACTTTGTTTTTGTAAGGGTATGCTCAGTTCACTTCACTTTTAAGGCTGCTTCTTCTCTTTCTCCAGCAAAAACGGAGTCTCTCCTCACTAAGTCGAACTCTCTCTCTCTCTCTCGTGCTATCTTGTGACCTTAGTCAGTGCTTGCTCGTTTGTGAAAAGTAGGGCACTTGGAAACGCTGACTATATTGACTTGGTATTTTTGAAGTCCTTTAGTCAGTTTAATGTCCTGGTGCGATTCCCCTTATCTGTGCCCCTTCATCACCCTCTCATACCAAGACTGGGACATGGAAGTACTGTATACATGCAGATACAGACTCATTTTGACATCGACATACTGACTACTGTGATAAGAAAAGATTAACAGGGCACTGACAAGCCAAATATATTTCAACTTACAGCTGAGGAATTCATCAGATGCCCTACATGTCAGTATTAAAGGGACAGTTCACACCACAATAAAAAAATTAAGTTTTTTCGTCGTACCTGTAGTGCTTTTTATCCATCCGGATTGTTTTGGTGTGAATTGCAGAGATTTGGAGATATTGGCCCAAGAGATGTCTGTCTCCTCTTAAATTTAATGTAGCTAGATGGCACTCGGCTTATGGTGCTCAAAACGCCAAAAAATACATCTGAAAAACTCAACATCAATGTCTCTTTCCAGAAATAATGACCTGGCAGTGTTTCCTACACAATTACAATCTATGTGTGGTTGATGGAGCTTCCGTTTTTTGGTTTTTTTTTAATCATGCTTTCCACTCTCTCTTTTTTTTTTTCGGGTCCGTGAATGCAGTGCAGGCAGAAATGACCATGAGTTACTTTTTATCTCAGCAGCAGTTTGATGAGTTTGAGTTGCAAGGTGGATAATAGATCTGTCAAACTGGTTAGAGCTGATCAGATCTATGGATGAGAGGAGCAGCTGCTGCAGACGCTTAGACCCAATGAACAGGTTTCACTTTCAATGATTTTGTTCTGCTCTACTTGTGCCATGAGGATGCTCTGCTCTCAGAGAGTGTGGTAAAATCAATAACTAAACAGTATATATATTTTATTAGTGCTCCTAATGAATGGTCAAGCTCCAAAAATATAAAATCAATATGTGTCAGAAGATGTTTTAATCCTGGCAGGCTGGCACAAATAAATAAAGGTGTGGGAAATCCTGCCCAGTTAACATCAATAGTAAACATAATCCACAGAAATTGTTGAGAGCAGTTTCTTGTAAGAACTATTTTCTTTCTACCAAACTACATCTGCTCACTCACCTTACACCACTGAGCTAGCTACCGCTACAGCTCAGCCGAGGAGGACACCATTAATGTTTACATCTCTTGCTTTCATGAGCATGCGTCTCTCGTCCATGAGTAGATGCACGCTTCCTTCTGTGTGGTTGGTGGGTGTAGTTCACTAGAAAGATAATAGTTCCTACATGAAACTGCTCATATCATGGTCTGTGGATTATCTTGAGTCAGGGGGTCATGATTTCTGGAAAGAAACATTTCAGTTTTTCAAATATTTTTTTTTGTAACTTTGAGCACCACAAGTCGAGTGCAATCTACGCCGGAAATCTCCATCACTCAGCAGCTCACACCAAAACAATCGAGATTCATAAATAGCTCTGCGTGTAAGAGGAAAAATATGTATTTTTGAGTTTGGCATGAACTACCCCTTTAAGGCTTTCCTTTATGAGATTTGTAGAGAAAAACTTAGGATGGGAGCATACACGCACAAAAAACAAAACAAGTTATGATACAAAATAAGAATTACAGGCATCTGAAGCGAGCCAGCGTAAGTGTCTTTTTATCTCCAGTATGCCATGAAAGTGCTGGACTGATTATGTGCTGCATGTTGTACAGTGCGGTCAGGGTTTGCCTACATGTGTGAGAAAGTGAGAGCAGGACAGAGAGACGGGGAGTGGTTGGGAGTAGGCAAGTATGACTGTGTGTGTGAGAAACTGAGTGTGTGTACAGGAGGGTGGAGGAAAGCGTTGACAGGGGACAGTTGATGAGATATAATTAGAATCAACCAAACATCCCAGCCCAGCAGACAAGACGGCCGACACTGTCCACTGGATTCCTCTTTGAATGCAGTCCTTCGACTTCTTCAAATCATATGAACTCAAAGTATTCTCTGCTTTAAAACGTGTCTCTCTCTGCGGGTGCCATTCCTCCGACATCGCCCCCTCAAAAACACCCACACCACCAGGCCTCCACATCTGCCTCTCCGACAGTGGCTCATTGGGTGTTTCAGATGTGTTAGCATGTGTGTACACACTATGAGTGTGTGTTTGGCTCGGGTGGAGTGGTTGACCTTCCTCCCTCTCTCTCAACTCTCAAACAGAGTTCCTTTGAGATGACATCTGAACAGAAACCAGTGTGCGCCCTTCCCC
The DNA here is from genome assembly GCF_026936395.1 of Plectropomus leopardus. Classification (NCBI taxonomy): domain Eukaryota; kingdom Metazoa; phylum Chordata; class Actinopteri; order Perciformes; family Serranidae; genus Plectropomus; species Plectropomus leopardus. The sequence continues at coordinate 17,189,650 of NC_142193.1, read as the reverse complement.
AGCATCACACAGCCATTCTTCAGACGACTTTTCCCCCGGCCAGCTTCATCTAGGACAAAATGCCTTGCCTCCATTACACCCCCCTCTACCTCCCCATACAGCTGCATACCATACTAACGGAAGTTAACATTGCTTGGTGTACTCCCTCCATTCCCCGCTATTAAGATTAAGACCCTCAGGGGGGTAAGATGCAGGTCACCGAGCACAAATTACATGTCTGCGGCATCTCCTGTAAGATGTCACGCGAATAACTGCATCAAATTGTAACGTCTGTGACCTCTCACAGTGGCGTTTGTTTTTGTGCAGCTTCAGGTTTATTCATTTACGACCAAAGTCTTTCTGGAGGATTAAAAACTGGGTTTGATTTACAGCATGTGTATAGATTCTTGTGCCTTAGCTGTTTCAAAGGATTGGGACCACCCTGAAAAGTAATTTAAGATTCCAGGCTTCATTTCGAGGTCAGCTCTCTCAAGTTTATCCAACTCATTGCTTCCACTCATTGAGTCACCTTATTATTATTGCCATTGCAAAGGATTAGAGTATTGCAAAGTCAGAAATACCACTCTTCCCACCACCCAGAGAAGATCTTTATGGATTTTTCCACTGCCTTACTGACTCTCACAGCCTTTGGTGATTACTATTCTGCTCTAGCTCGGGAATGGTTTGTGAATTAGGAAAAGAGGGATTTATTTTCCGCTTCATACCAGCTGCTTGCGCTGCGAGGACGGGATCTCTCCTCCCCAGGCTGCTTGCTCTCCCTTCCTTTTCTTGCGCTCTAACAGTCAGCACCTGTGGGAAACAAGAATGAAAAACCTTTGGCGGTCACGGCTTTTGACTGTAGCAGCTCATAGCCCAGACTGCATGATAATAAAAGGATAGATCCAGACAAGTAGTCATCATGTTAGTTAAACTCCATTAAAGGTGTGTAGCTCTGTTGACGCAGCGATAAAAACAGACAGGTTACAAAAAAGTGGCCTCCACGAGACTATAAACACAGGTTGCAACGCCAGAAAAAAACGCTCCAAAACATTCCAGTGGTTTTGACTGACACGCCGGATGTGAACAATATACCCCCATGAAATGACAATCACTCTCTGACCTCCTTGTTGTGCAGCCTGGGTGAAGCCTGAGCCATGCATAGAAGCTTTCTAGAAACACTTTTTCCCCACCCCATTCCTCTCTCTCTTTCTCTCTCTCCAATTCAAGGTTCTCTAATCAATTCAAGGCTAGGAGCCTCCCTGACATGTGATTGGGCAATGTTTTCTGTTTTCTTGCCTTCGCGACTCCCAAATCCACGGGCACACACACCCAGTTTTTGTGGGAACAGCCCGTCATCTGCACAGATCACCTTAAAGCCAGACCGATTTCATGAGCCTTTTAATGCGTTTCCTTCATGGGCAACTTGAAGCTGTAACTTCTGCGTGCGTGTCCACCAGATAAGCTGCATGACTGTGTCTGCTGATTCTCATACATTCTGCTCCGGCTGCTCAAGACTCAGGCTGCTGTGCGAGTGTGGTCGACATTTTGTCGGGGGGGTCTCGCAGCCTCAAAAATACACTTATGGGTGACCTTTACATAATATGATAACAAGATTAGCTGTTGTTCAGTCCATTGTTTCATACTGTTGTCATGCCAATACCAGAGAGGGTGGAGGGGCAGGGAGAGAAACAGACCTTTTAGACTGGAACGACAGCCAAATCACAAAGAGCCATTCATTCAGCCCCTGGTTCCACAGCTGGTTCTAATATAAAGCAAGGAGGGGCATCTCAGAGAGAGAGAGACAGAGGGAAACGGTGTGTGTATGAGTGTGTGGTGAGGAAATTTGCCTCAAAACAAACAAACAGTTGATGAAGTGCTGTTATGGACCCACACACTGACAGGAACGGAAAGGACTGAGTGACTGATATCTAAAAACGCCCGAGGCTCCAGAAATGCGCTGCTAATTGTCTCAGATAACACAACATTATGAATGCATCTCTAGTTGATTATAGAAACGCATATATCATTGCCAAAAACTGCTCTCAAAGCGTACAATTGAAGACTATGTGAACTATGTGGTTGCCTGTGTAAGATAAATACCAAACGCTATAGGAGACAACTTGAACTCCCATCGACTCCCACACAACACAGATGAAAACACACAGATCTCCCCAAACTGTCCGCGGTCTGAAGACTCCCACAGATCAACAAACACAGCTGTAGCCCTTAAGTTGATTTATTCAGGTTAGGGCATGGATGATACGAGCGCCAAGTGATTTAGATGTTTTTAATTCGTCAGTGTTTGTAATGATAAATCCTACGGTGTGGTGATAAATTTCTGATTTATTTTCCTTTTATTAAGTAGCAACATTTTGAAAACAGATGATAAAATGCACCATTTTTTAAGTCAGTTTAGCGCAGAAAGGCTCTCAGTTGATCACTGCTTTGCAACTGCATGTGCCACTTTGGTCATACCAAGCTAATTGGTGTGGCAAAACAGATATGTGGCAATAGTCTGAGGTCTGATGAAGAAAGGGTTACAGGAAAAGGGAGCTCCATCTTTCTATTCCCAAAGGATCCAGAAACAACCCAGTCACTTCCTCCCAGCCCAGGAGAAAGAGTAACAAGGGGAGTGAGCGTACATTTTAAAAAAAAGGAGAAGGGGTAAGTTGGAGAGAAAGCAGAGGAGTGGTACAGTATGTGAGGGAAGAGAAAAGATTGAGAATGTGAGGAAAGAAGGGCAAAACTGCAGGAGGAGGGGGGAAGAAAAAAAGAAATGCTGCTGAGAGTTTTAGATGGAAACTTCTCGAATGAGAAGACCATGACTGTTCTCAGATTTGGACTCCACCAGTATGAATCACTGCAAATCCTGCTGCTGACATCGAGTGTAGCCTGCTGCTGTTAACGCAGGAAGAACATCAGAAAGATAACATAAGCGGCGAGGACTCCTCACAATGAGTATAAACAGTTTCAAAGGACCTTTTCTCATAATCTTAAATGGCTCCGCCTAGAAGATTACCATCACTGGTGCATTCCACCCCTAAAAATAGGCCGACAATAGAGAATCCCTATGAGAAGCTGCACTTTGTCTAGCTAAATAAAGCTGATTGTTGTTCAGAGGTTTTACTTCTTGGAGTAAAAAGGCCACAAAGACCTTAATATAGACACAGAGAAGAGCTTTAAATGTTACACAAAGATCACAACAGGAGACATGCTTGTTGATCTATCTCTTAAGACTTCTTTGTCCTCCTCCTCATGCTGCAGCACAGATGGCTTCATTCAGCCAAATGGTCCGGCATGAATAATAAATCAGAAAAAAAATTACAACAAATCTCTACCCTAAACAGCTAAAGAATCCTTAATGTAGACGCAACAACAGTCGTTTGTCACAGAGTATGATGTGGCTGAACGGTGTACGTCACTGCTTGACAGACAGGGCCTTCGCCATGTGTAACGGGGCCCGATGATCTCATATCAACATGGCAACACAGTGTGCTCTTGTGCTGCTGGCTGACATGTGGTTTTTTGACTAATTTGGGCTTTTAAACTCAGGACAGTGAAATCATAGCCCAGTGGGACGTCCCCTCCAGGATTCTTTGCCCTTTAGCAAAAAGCCCTGTTTTCTACATTAAGGGGCGGTGGTATGGAGGAGCAGACGGCGCTGGGCTGAGCAGTCTGGTGCTAGCTAGAGTACGGCCAAGGGGAGGGGCTGGCCAGCTCCCATTACTCCTGGAACAGGAGCAGAGTAAACACCCGCCAGTCTGCTATTGGTCATTGTGCTGACCTCCAACAGGAAACTGAGCAAGGGTGGAGTTGAGCGGCAAGGAGCGGCACCGGAAAAAAAAGACAAAAAAAAGGGCATTTGGGAGAAAATTCCTGTGCAGTTGTGGAGGTGGGGATTAAGAATGATGCCGAGCAGAGAGGCCAGAGCGCTACACTGCTTCGAAGGAACGGCAGGGTCTGAAGGGGAGGACGACGAAGTCCAGATGGTAGTAAGATGGGCGGTGGAGAGCCGGTCAGAGCAGTGTTGGGGTTAAAAGCTCAGGCCAGAGTGTGTTGTTGTAGAGTCGACAGCACAACAGAGCAGAGGAAGTGACCTTACTGCAGCGGTGATGTATTTAAGTGATTTCCTCTCTGGGATATAATCAATTACTTCCTGATTCAATGAGAGCTGTTGATCAAGAGATAATAAAACAGCCACATAAATATTCACTGCACTGACTATTCCAACATGTTTATGTACTTTGCTGGCCAGAAAAGTCCATCTTGCTTTTCTGAGTGATTAATGTATTAAAGGAGATCAAGATGGATTATTTATGCAGATAATCACGGTCCGAGTACCTCAAAAGCCAGATTAGACCATATGTTCACTGTAAAGTTAACACACAGGCTGCCCCAATCAATATAGTTAAGTAGGAACATTAACCCTTTCTGCCTCAAACAAATCAGACTGATGGAGCATCTGCAATACTGGACTGCATGTTTATCCCTGCTTTATAAACTAATCAACCTTTAATGCAATTAACAACTTTGGGTTTATTCATATGATAAATGATGGTGATGTGATGGTGTGCAAAACAGACCGACATAGGCTGCTTTGAAAGGTGGGAAACGTACGTACATACAGATACAAAAAAAAAGAAAAACACAACTTGACTGCATTTTTGCTCACTGAAAATATGACTGTTAACAATATTATAGATCCTAACATTCCTTATTTTGAAGAGATGAAAATGAATTTTCGGTAAGCATTGTTTCAGGGGGTCTAAAGGTATCCAAAACTTCAACTTAATAGTTTTAAAGACCTTTTTATTATCATTTTTGACAAAATTTAAAACAAATCTTTTTCTTGGTAAACTAAGCAATTGACTTGAAGATCTCCGCGTTAATTAAGATTCTCTTAATTCATTTGCATTTATATTTTGCAGATGCACATATTCCATATATTTCCATTTCTATTACTACACATTATTTTCTATAATCTGTGTTATATATTGTAGCATAATGCACACTTTTTTCTTCTTATTTCTATTTTCTTAGAATTTCTCTACGTCTGTAAGCAGTAAGACTGCAACTGTAAAATCCTCCAGTTTTCCCCAGGATCAATTAAGTATTGTGAATCAGAATCATAACACACTGCAGGTAGGTATAAAGGTAAGAGGTTTATATGTGCAAAGGTATTTTTATGTAGAAATATGGTGATTGGAGTGAGTTAGAATAATGTACATTTGGCCAATAAGTAAGTGCAAGCATAAAATAAAAAGACTAGTATCACGTTTAGAGGTAGACCACACAAATTGAACTTTAAGACATTTTTAATAACTTTTAAGACACTAATTTAAGACATTTAAGACTTTTTAAGTACCGGCAGACACTCAGTATTTTAACAAAGCAGTTCTTTCTTTAGATGGCAAAACTGTCTGGAAAAGCTTATCAGAGGTAGACCCCAGACAGGGACAGACAATCTCATGCAGGTTCATGGTGTAATTTCATTAGCCTTCCACTAAACCATTTAAATACCCGGCGTGTGGCCCAGAGTTTATAACCCTGCATTCCTCAACAGCACCCCTGGGTCCAAAAGCTGTAATGAGACAATCACATTCCAGCTCAGTTAAAAAAAAAAAGACAAACTGCTGAAGGAAACTCCAGCTGCACTCAAACCTAACCAGAGAATCCAAGGTGGAGACTGGGGGACTCCCAGGGGTCTCCGATGGGATTCCTGGGGGGTTCCCAGACACACGAGGAAGAGTCACATTTCACCATTGTTACACTCACTATATCTCAAAACAATCAGGAAATATTTAGTTGCCAGTGAATTAGGTACACCTGGCTAAAACTACCACACGATCTTTACAGTAAACTCAATATTAGCCTAAATATTGAGTGTGACGACTGAATGACATTTGAGTGCCATGCAGCTGCTTCAGTCTTCTGCTGCTAGGTGATTTAATACAGCCAGCAGCCCATTACACAACAGCAGGACAGTGGTGTATTGTATGATGCAGTGTAACAGGCTGATGACTACACCCCCACATCCTGCCAACTTCTGCATGTCCTTCATCAGAACAACATCTGATGTGTTTACTGAAGAATCAGGACAGTCCACTACACATATCATGAGACATTAGGGCTTGGCGATATGGCGGAAATGAAATGTCACCATATTTTTTTATTTACCAAATACCTCAATATCAATGTTGCCACGATATTAAAGGGTTGAATGGTGGTGTTTTCACTAAATATTTACACAATAGAGGACCCCAGAGATGACGCTTTTCTGTGGGCCAATACTATATTTTGGCAATTTTGTCAAGAATCTTTTTCCATAATAAAAATTATTAACATTGCAATTACAAATTAAACTTCTGATAGCCTAGTAAAATAATTGAATAAACTTTTTCAGTCCACTAGATACATTTTGCTGCACTAAAAATGACTGAAGAGGGAAACAAATCGCAATACATATTGCTAAATATGTTATGGCAACACTCAGCTTATCGCAAAACATTTAAATCCCAATATCATATGTGACTGAAGTACTGTAGTTATATTGTATAGCGGGGCCTCTGATTCCCAACCCTGATGGGGTAAAGGCAAACAGCTACAACAGTCTGATAGGTTAAGAAAATTATGCCACTTTACTGTAATACAGCCTTTAAAACCAGGAAAAGACAACACCTACCTTATATATCCAAAATCTAAGATATCACAATATCGACATGATTATCTAGGAACTGCCAGTCAAAGAATATGTGGTGATTTCAGTATATTGTACAATTATTATTATTATTATTATTATTATTATTATTATTATCATCATTGTTGTTATTATTATTATTATTATTATTATTATTATCATTATTATTAAAACCATTTACAATGATCCCTTAGGGAACGAAAATATATTTTTTTCTTTTTTTGAACAAAAGCTTTATTATAATTTTATGACTAAAAATGACCTTTTTAAACGGAAGTAGCTCTATGTAAAAAGTCTGACCGGCAGTGGAAGAGAAAAGAAAATGTGCACGTGCAAGATAGATTTTCCCTTCAGTTTTCCCTTCAAATGTCCATGCTCTGATAACCTTCAAAAACATATCACAGTATACAGTTTCACGGTGTGTCGCTGCATCCCTGTAATTTATCTAATAAGCACAAAATGTGGTTAAATGTTGTTGCAAGTGGTTTTACACTCCTCCTGTCTAGTTGACATACAACAACTCCATCCATCCTCATCCATCTTCTGAGTATACAAACTCCCCTCAGTGACCACTGGCCGGCTACAGGCGGCGAGACGAGCAAATTTGAGGGCAAGAAGCGGCAACGAAAAGCTGACGAACATCTGGAAGTAATGAAAACTTGCAGAATGCACAGACCCACCCTCTCCCCCGAGTCTTCAGTCTTCACTGAGCTCTTTTTTGTAATGAAATTTCCAAAAAATGGTTAGAGAGTTGCTAAAGATCATGTGTGAGGCATGAGAAATGTTTCCTAATTAAGGGCAAACAGAAACAAACACTCAAATGTGTTGCTCCTTTAGAAATGACGTGTGCACGGTGGGGAAGATTTGGCAATGCAACATACAGTAAGCTCGCTGCAACAAACTCCTGCTTGAATCACTGTGGACAAAAGTTGAGGTCGCGTGGCAAAATCCCTTTACTATGAGCCCTCGGCGAAAACAATACAGACAGTACATGGTGCATATGGCAGGGACACTGTATAGAAAATGCATAGCTTTTGTAGGTATTTTTCCTGTAGCTTATTATAATAATCAAGCCAAAATGAAATGTCATTGCGACGCACACTCGCATTTCAGTTTCCAAGACTCATTTTAAGTTCACAGAGGAATACTGTTATTATTATGATATTATAGGGATTTTTCCGTTGACGGCACTTCTCGCCTTCCTGCAGCCTGAGTTAGCCCCCAATGATGCTCTGAACAAAAAAGGCACGCCACCGTGAGACTCCGTTAACTCAAAAGATGAATAAATACTCCTGTAAAATTATGAAACCAAATTGGTCCGAGTAGCAGTTAGTAATATAACTGAAGCTTAGGTGTTTTTTTTTTTTTTTTTTTGGAAGATAAAGGACCCGTTACTTCGCACAGAGAAGACCGGGAGAATGGGCAGGACCGACGCTTCACAAAAGAAGTCACACTCACAAGGAGGCGCCTCGTCTGGAGCGCTTTAAAATAACAGTCTGACAAAGAGAAGCTGAGACCATTTTCAAACAGAGGAAATGTAACTTGTAGGCTGCTCTTACCTGCCCTCTGGAAATCCTTTCAGCCGCCTCGGCCCAGGAGCGCTCACTGACAGAGAGACAAAAACACCGCAGCCAAGATGCTCCGCGCCCCCTCCCGCTCCTCTTAAAGGGCCAGCGGCCACGAGGCCGAGCAGCGAGCTCACCCAACATCTCACAGGAGGCCCCGGACATCTCAGTGGCCTTCATTTTTCCTCCATGGACCTTAAAAAGGGACTTAAATATATAAATATAGATAAACACCTCCTCCACAAACACTTTAGTGATTTTAAAGTAGGTGTTGAAAAATATTTGTTTTTTTAGGGCAGATACTGATATCAGTAATGAGATCGATAACCCATATGCATTTATCATACAAAATTAAAATATTTGTCAAATTTTAGAATTTGGAATATAACAAACTCCAACATAAAACTTTGTTTGAATGCTTTTAGCAAATGTTTAATCAAAACAGAAATTTTCCACATCATGGAGCTACAGCAAGTTCCCTGCAACTTTTTTAAAAAAAATAAAGTTTAGTGAATAATTTACAAAAAAATGAATGAATAAAAAGAACTACCTGAGGTTTTACAATGTAAAAGTTCCTCCCATGCTGGGGAGGATGTGTGCACTGATTATATTTAGTTTCAAAAATCATAAAAGTGGGGTTAATTTGAGATTATCTAGTTATCTAGTCTAGAGATTATCTAACATAACGTGCAAGTATCATAAATGAGTTAGCTACAGAACTTATTTTCTGCAATAATCCAAAATCTTAAGGGGTTTTAATGAAGGAACCAGAGTTACCCCACCTTCTGGTCTTCAGTCTAAAAAAAACATCATCCCAAGAGCACTCTATGGATATCAAAGAACTTCAGGAAGGATATGCCAGATCCTCATAACACTTTAAGATGTCAAGGTTTTCCAAGAACTTTCAAGGTCCATTATGGATCTTTCAAGACTACCACAGACATAATGCAAGTACAGTGACCTTTCCAGGAAGTACACGAACTTTAAAGAACATTCAAGGTACCAGGAAGGAACTCAAAGAACCTGTAACGGAACTGCACAAAATACAAGCACCCTCAATGAGAAAAAAAGAGAGCAGAGCTTAAACACAGACCGATACACACCAAATGTAAAATGAAATCTAATAATAAAAAGTTAAGGATTATATGTTTACAATATAAAGGCTGAACACTCACAAAATATGTAATTGAGATACATTGAGAGAAGTCAGTCTACAACTTCGAAACTTTTCGAAATTGTTTTTTTTTTATCTAAAAGAAAATGTGTCTGTATAAGTTTGCACTAATGTACTAATTATGCACTGCCTTTGTATAGTTACTAATATTTCTATTTTTGTATATATTTGCTAATGACTTGTAGAAACTGACCCCACTATCAATAAAATGCTTCAAATTTACAACTTAGAAACAAAAATTTTGAGAATCACATTTGGAGCTTGGTATTTACATGATTTTTTACTTGTCCACAGCCAATCTTCAGTATTGAGAACTGACACCGGAGGGATCTTGTTAGCTGAAAACCCTACAGTCCTCAGCTCTGACTGAGTGAGCCATCTGCAAGTTTTTATAAAGTACCTGAATACAAACACGAGGCCCTTCATTCTGGTAAATTAGACAAACATTGCATGCTATAATATGGATCATCCTACCACCACAGGAAATTAAGACTAATGTTTTGGAAAAGGAAGGCCAGGAAGACATCTGGATCAAATACATCTTTGTCCTGTCCTTATAACCATGTAATACAAACTTTAGTGAACAGTGCAGCAATGAAATTTAGCACAGGAGATTTAGTACAGTGCCCTAAGTGCTGAGGCTGTCAGGATGCATGTTTTAATGTCGACCAAATGCTACAGTACATGAACTAATCAATGAATCACAGTGTTTTATAAGATAGTTGATGGCAGGTAATTTACCACAGGAATATATCAAGTGTTTGTGGTTAAAGGTCAGTGAGGTAGTCTTGCACCAGGATTGGAAAATTTAAATATTTAAGAAAAACATATCAATGCACATTTTTGCCTCAGACTCTTTATTCTAAGAGTAAGAGTTAATGCACGTAGCATGAAATTACATTAACTGCCTTCACTAAAAGAATTGCATGAAGCTGTATTAGTTGTTAAACATGTTTGAGTGTTTGCTTTATTTACCTGTTTCGTTTTTTGTTTTTTTCATGCACTCCATGCATCCATTATCTCCTGTTTATCCAGGGCCGGGTCACAGGGGCAGCAGCCTAAGCACAGTAATCCAGACGTCCCTCTCCGCAGCAACATATCCCAGCTCCTCCCTGGGTATCCCAAGGTGTTCCCAGGTCAGATGAGATATATGATCCCTCCAGGATGTTCTGGGTCTACCCTCGGGTCTCCAACCAGTTGGGCATGCACCAAAAACCTCTAATGGGAGGCATACTGGTCTGATCAGATGCCCTAGGTACATAACTGGCTCCTTTCGATGCAAAGGAGCAGCGGCTCTAAGCCAGGCTCCCTCCTGATGTTTGAGCTCCTCACCCTTTCTCTAAGAGAGAGCCCAGCCACCCTCAGGAGAAAAAATATTTCAGCCACTTGTATCCACAATTTCATTCTTTTGGTCACTACTCAAAGTTCAGGAGATTATGTGAGGCTCAGAGCACAAATGGACTGATAAATCAAAAGATTTGCCTTTTTGGCTCAGCTCCCTCTTGACCTTGATGGTTGAGCACAATGCCCGCATCATGCTGCAGTGATTCACCTGTCCCTCACACGCTCCATTTCACACCTAACTGTGAACAAGACTAAAATGCTGGAACCATGGCCCCAGATTGAAAGTTCTGACTCTCATTCTGACCGCATTAAACTTGGCTGCAAACCACCCAAGTGCATGACAGAGTTCACAGTCCGATGAGGCAACCAGAACCACATCATCTGCAAAGAGCAGAGATGCTATACTAAGGTTGCCAAACCGGACACTCCTCCGCCCAGCTGCGCCTTGTAATCCTGTCCAACATTCACTGAGTATACCGAGGCCTCAGTGAGCTTAAGCAATGGTTTACTGTTGCTCTGAAAATAGGTTGAAGGTGTGCAAAGCTTTGCCAAAATAGAGTCAAGGCGAGCGTTTTTTCAAACAAGAGGCACACAGAGCAGGTGTAGACATCCTCACTGGGAAATACAGAAACAATCTAACTGATTTGCTGCTTGTTTGCATCGCATTCAGTCAGGAAGAGGGGTCATTGTGGACTTAAATACAAACACTACACAGGTTTGCTATATTATAACGTGATTACAATAGTAGAGAGTCACTTTTCAGGAGCACAGACTAAAACCTCAAAGGGAAAGTTACATATTTTTGGTTACTGTCACGACAAAACTCTTTAATAAGCGTATTATACAGAGTGAAATCCACAACAGTCTATTCTTCAGCTCTGTAGCTACACAAATAAAAGCTGACCAGAAGCTTAGGAAGAAAAATTTAATAGAAGGCAGTAAAAAAGACAATGTAAATAAATAAAAAATATGTTGATCTAATTGGTAAAAAAAAAAAACATTTTCCAGCCTTGTAAAAGTAACAAAAGCCTAAATATTTAAGTAGTTACAGTGTTAATGTGCTGCAGTTTGCTTGCAATAGTGCAATATAATAGAAACAGTAGTTGGAAATAGCTACAAAGAATAGAAATCTGCAACAATTAGAAACAGACAAGACATATGGAGTGCTTTTTGACAGCAGTTCAAATGCAGTCAAACGAGGACTCGGCTTATACCACGCAGACGAAATGTATTCAGCTATCAGACTGTGCTGCAGGGGCATAGTTAATGTCACAGTTTGAACATATTTGTGTGGGTGAAGGAGATGGCCTGGCCGACGGCAGTGCGTCTGCGATAAACATCAGATGTGCAGTGCATTACAAGATAGTTTCACAGTTTAAAAAACATATTTATACATTACATCCTGCCCTTTTCCCCGCTAGAATAATCATTTTCCCTCTAAAACTGCTACTACAGTTCACTGCTGCTGTACTCGGACTAGAGCGGAGGTCTGAGCTTGGACAGAACGACCCCACCTCCGCCTTTTAATGAATTCTTATAACAAGAGATCGGCAGATAAAGGTGACGACTTGAGGAGGAAGGAATGTTAGTTATTTGGTCTGTTGATAAAAAAAGAAAACTCCCTGGGACTATTTAATAACTAAGTCTGGCAGAGACTACTACCAGGCATAGTTTAGGAAAAAGATCTCTTACAAATTAAATAAGGCCACGACACAAAACAGACAAACTGCAGCCTCTTCAAAAGCAAACACTAGAAGCAAAAGGAAGACAGATCCGCTCAAGCCCCAAACTATTTGGATGCAAAATGTGTTTGGCAGCTCGAGACCTGTAAAAACTTAAGTTAAAACCAGATCAGGCTCAGAGAGATTACTGTGAGGAGACGACTTCTGAAGGCTCGGTTTAAAACACTGACATGTCTGAGCCTCGCTCCAAACGTCGATGTTTACAGTGCAGATAACCTTCCAGTGTAAACACACGGGGTTTTCTCCTACTGAGGTGTGAGAGTGGTGGTGACGGCAGAGATGCTTCAGCGCGGGAAGAGGGGACAAGTGTGTGTGGTGGTGGTGGTTGGCGGGGGGATTATGGTGTGTCTGGGTGGCCAGGGGGTGGGTGGGTAAAACAACGAGCTAGATGAGGAAGAGGACGGTGCGTGTGTGCTTGTGACAGTTGGTGCAAAGTACAGTGGGGGAAGGGGGAAAGACGGGATGAGATGTGGCTAACTTATAAAGCTTTTTCTGTGTTGTTATCCAGTTTTGCTTTGGCTCAACAGTCGACTCTGCGGAGACTGGACCTACTGTAGGAGTTCCTGCGTGAGAAAAGCAAGATGATAAAGACTTTTTACTCCAAGTGTTTTGGGTTATTTTGCTGTAAAATGCATCTGAAAAATGGCAAAAACAACTGAGGTGTAATGAGTTCAATATTGAACTCTGTGACTTGTGATTTTTTTTTATGTTTATTTTAAATTAATTTGAGACATGAAATCTGACCCAGGGAGTGAAGGAGTTCCCATGAAACCTGTGAATGTCTGTGGCGTCCCACTATAAGCCTAAATGACTCTGAATGAGTGTCTATTTTCAAAGATTCAGAATGAGGTAGCCTCGTGTAGCCAGACCTATCTCCAATGTGCTGTGTCAGTGCTAGATAAAGACTTGGAATCTCACATTATCATTTTGCTTTAGGGAAAATTCTCCTGCATGTTTTTATGTATTTAAACCAAGTCTTGGGCGGCGCTAAGTTCACAATGCAGCAACTGTGCCCTTGCAAAAGTGTTTGGGGGAGGGGGGCATTTGTTTTGGTGAATGTTTTGCAAGAAGGGAGACAAACGAGAAATGATAATAACAGAAGTATGCCGACTATAGCCAGAGGAGCCCGACTATACATTAGCTCTGGAGCTTGATGAACTCGTTAAAACCATAGTCGATTTGTCTGCTGTATGTGGCTCTTGCAGAACTTCATTACGACAATATCACAGGGACTTGTGTGAAGTGGAACAAGTAGTACATTTGTGAAGGCTTGCTGCTGCCACTAAAAAAAGATGTGGCAAATCAATTCACACTGTGTGTTAGAATACGGATCAACATCAGGCACACAGAGTCCTGTGAGATGGAGTTTTCTGAGGTGCTATCACAGATTGTTTTATTTGTAATCTTTGCAACTATTGTCTGCACTTTTGCTATGATTAGCATTTAGTAACCAATCTTACCTTTTCTATCTTTTCTTTTTTATTGCAAATCTGTATCCTTTATAATGTCTGATATTTTATTGCTCTGTGAAGCACTTTGAACTACCCTGGTGTATGAAATGTGCGACACAAATAAAACTGCCTTGTTTGCCTTGAAAACAATTCACCAAAACAACAAAGCAGACATGCCTTTTGCATGATCCAAATCTTCATCAAAACTTGTAATTTTCAGCTTATAGGTTATTATTAGATTGGAGGTTGTTGTTTCCTATATCAAGGGGATTTTGAAACTGTAACACGCAGATAGCGGCCAATAGCAGGCTGACAGCCACAGTCTACATCGGGTGTGTGAGACTAACAATGAGTTAAAACCACCTCATCAGTTTATACAGTGTGTGTTGTCTGTTCACTGAGTAATACAACTAAGGGACATTTTGTCTCGATGTAATGTTTTAACATCTATTTATATTTAGTTAAATAAATGGAAGAATATCCAGCTCTTTTCTATACATGTGTCCACATTATGAAAGCATCGCTATGGCAGGTGCTGTTGACTGTAGCTCTGCTTTTGATTATGAACCAGCAGTCCTCAGGCTCTCACATGCAAACACAAAGCTGATGCCAAAAGCAAATGAAAACAAAACACATATGGTGATAGTTTCCGTAGTCAAAAATGCTGCAATACTTCGAGAAGTGCATCAACTTTCTTCTATAAATGAACACAACCTCTCTGAGAAATGTGTCAGTTTCAAACTCACTTTAGTTTTATGTGAACAAACACAATGTTTGAGTCTATGACCTGGGGTATGATAAAGTTTGGTTTTAAGTTACTCTTGCATTTGATGAAGTTAGAGAAGCAGCATGAGCTCATTTTGTGTGTGTCTGTGCGTAGGCGTGTGCGTTGAGTGTCTCAAGTTACCGTTGTGTTTGCGTAGTCTGAGCTGGCAGGGTTTTGTATAGCTGGGGGATCTTGCGGTTGATGAGAGGACCCAGAGCTTCTTTCAGTTTATTGTAGTTCCTCTCTAGCTCTCTGTGGTACTCCTTCTGATCTGGTCCAATCAGGGCTTTATTCTTCCTCAGGGCGTCCTCACACCTGCACGAAAAAGAGAAGAGTAGACGCAGGGTGTTGGGGTTTGTTTTTATTAGTCACACAGCAGTCTGCGTCTGGGTTGTGGAGTGTGTCATCACCTCTTAGTGAAGTCTTTAAAGCAGAGGCGCAGTTTGTTGTGATGGCGAAACAGCTTTGGGTCATCAGGAATGTCGGAGAGAAAGACCTGCGCCACCTCAAGGGGGCCCTGTGAGGGGAGAAACTGTTACATATCTGCTAAGGAATGTCTGTCATGACTTAAAACAATGAACCAGACTTTTAACCTCATTTGGGTTGGATTCATATTGCAGCAGGATGTGGGATTTTGACATGTAAAGTGGATTGCGGTTATACATCATTAGTTGCATGTATCTAAACCTGGTTGACAGTGGTGCCCACACAGCCCTGCAACACCATCTGCAGCATCTTCGCGTCTGCAGGGTCTTGGTTTGTGGCGAAGGCGAGCTCCTGAGTCTTCTTTTGCATGTCCTCAATGGCCACCTCCATCGGGACAAGAATGATCTAAAGAACCAAAGACAACACACATAGTTGACTTTTTTCTGCTATTGTGCTACATTATTTTAAAAGGACAGTCCACCCCAAAATCAACAATACATATTTTCTTATACCTGTTGTGATATTTATCAGTTAAGATGGTTTAAGTCTGAGTGGCAGAGAGTTAATTGCCTGATATCAGACAGAACCGTAAACTTGTAAAAATTAATTTCCATCTTCAGTCTGACATTGCATACACTCTAACTGATATATGTAGGGGAGGAGGACCACGTAATCGTCTGAATTGAGCATGATTTTAAGACCGAAGTGATGCGTCTCGATGCTAAAATACCAATTTTGACTGAGCTTTAAGAATATAGCGGAGCAAAGTAAAATGAAACTACGATGTTGGCAATGTTGAGAAGACAGTGATTTAGAACAGCCTCCATAGCAGTGTTTATCTTGTTTACAGCGCTCATCACTGTTGTTATTACACCTCATTGTTTTCAGTGCTCTGCTCTACAGAAGTATTAGTCCCGCCCCTGGCAAATCATCAGTCCTCCTGCAACACTCATTGGTTGTTCTTTTTTTATTTAGTTGTTTTTTTTTCATAAGATTACTTTTTGGGCTTTTTTGGGAGGGAGAGAG
The DNA here is from genome assembly GCF_026936395.1 of Plectropomus leopardus. Classification (NCBI taxonomy): domain Eukaryota; kingdom Metazoa; phylum Chordata; class Actinopteri; order Perciformes; family Serranidae; genus Plectropomus; species Plectropomus leopardus. Next base: position 17,173,480 of record NC_142193.1, on the reverse strand, counting down.
AGAGGACGACATGCGGCAAAGGGCTCAGGATGGAACTGAACCTGCGGCTGCCACAGAAGGGGCAAAGACTTTGTACCTGGGGCGTCTGCTCTACCAGGTGAGCTAATGGGCGCCCCATTGTTTATTTCAAACAAGAAACCGCTATGTCATGTTACAATGTAAAACAAATGTTTCAGCTCGGTGGAGTGGGCTGATTCCAAGGTCTGGATCCAGACAAGATAGTTGGAGAGATCAGCCATAGAGATGTCTTCAACCCGAACTACACCTGCCAACCATATCACTGTGCAGAAGCAAGCTTGCACCTACTGCTAGCTCACCTAACACCACTGCACTGCTAACATAACAGCTCAGCCGAGGAGGACGCCACTGACGTCTACATCTCACGTCACAAGCAAGAGCACGAGCCTCTCATCTGAGTCGATGCATATTTCCTGCACGGTGATACAGCTGGTGGGTGTAATTTGGTAAAAAGAAAATAGTTCCAACATTAAATTGTCCACATCAAGGTCTGTAGATAATTTTGAGTAACCAGGTCGAGATTTCTGGAAAGAGACGTTGCTGTTGAGTTTTTCAAATGTACTTTTGCTGCTTTGAGCAGCACAAGCCAAATGCCAACTAGTTCCATTATATTTGAGACAAGGCAGACATCTCTGCAGCCCACACCAAAACAATCTAGACTGATAAACAGCAAAACAGACGAGGAAAATATGTAGCTTTTTTAAGTGAAATGTCTTTTTTTAACTACTGACCAAAAATACCTCCAAAACAGACACCCACCTCCTCCTTGTGGATAACATTGATGCGTGTCTTGATGTAAGGGAAGGCGTGAGATGTTGTGAGGATACTTTTTCGTTTATACTGCTCATGCAGGTCGCCGTGGGCTCGGCCATCCAGAGTGAAGGGAGTGCAGTACATGAAAGTACGCAGATTGTAGTTCTTGTCAAAGTATGTGATTCTCTCCTTTAGCTCGTATGTGTCGAAGAATGGTTCAACGTAGGTGATCTGCAGGTAGGCCTGAAACAAGCACAAACAGTCATCAGCACAATTAGATCTTTTGCAGAATTTCTACTGATATAAAATTAGTCAATTACTGCATATAAATATCATATTACCTTGTTGGGATCCAGTTTGTTTTTGTCCACGGGGTTTGAGTCTTTGATAATTTCCACCGTGTCATCACCAAACCTCTCTGAGTAGAACTCCTGTGCACAAAAAGCGATTCATCCTTAGGAATTTGTTTTACCATAAATCACTAACGACATCTTTATTAGCATCCATCCCGACAAGTTAACATGCCTCAAGTCTGTGGGAGATCTCCGCTAATTTGGTGATTGATGGCTCCTTGTAGACGAACTCTTGTTCATCCAGGTCTCCGAAGCGGCAGCCGTAGAAACCCACCCTGAAGTAGGTCCCAAACATTCTCTGAACACTAAAGACAGAATGAAAAGATGAGATGATTGACTTGGAGCAGACCAGGGTTAAATGTGTAAACAGAGCAAAACTCAGACAAATAAGACATTATGATAAGAGAAACGGCAAGTCTATCAATTCCCTACATTAAAATATCAGAGATAGCTTTTTGTAGTTTGTGGTGTGGTTAATTAGACTGTCATGATCCAAATTCAAAGACTGGTATCTGGGACGATAAAAGCATTTTTAACTGATCGGGATCGGCTATATTGAGCTATATAGAGGCTGATCCGTTGCTTTGTTTTATGTCAACTGTCACACAGGTGTTTTTACTCGCTAAGTTTTCATGCACAGCAACATGAGAGCAGTTGTCATCAACTTTCCACCTCTCCTCTGCTTTGAATCCTGAAAACACCATATTCAGTAAACAACAGCTTAGAGCTTATGATGAGAATTAACTCTGAATGACATACAGTTCATTTAAGTTCTCGATCTGCATGTCAGATTCCTCTGCTTGGATTCCCATTATGGCAAATTTAATCTTAAAATCTTAATTGGAATAAAACTGACTCAAATTAATTTTTCAAAAGTCTTAAAAATGCTCAGACTTGGATAGTAAGATTTTATGAATTGTTTTTTTCTGATATTGCATTGCAAAATCTCATAATGACTGGATACATCTATTTTTTGTTAAATAAATTAAATAAATAAGTGTCCTTTCTTGTTGAATTCAATGCTTTTTAAAGGATCCACAGAAACCCTGAAAAACAATGGAGGATATTTTCAAATAAAGGATTAAAGTTCCTCAATGGCGACACAGCCAAAAATATTAAAAACACTATTAATTTAAAATGAATTTATGATCTGTACCTTTTTAAAAAAAGGTACGCGTCAAGGCGACACAGACGACAAATAGGCTGAACTGACTGGTCTCATGTTACTGTATAAAGATGACAAAATATTAAGCAATAGAAGAGCGACTCTTTGAGGACAAAGAGAAAATAAAAATCCTGGCTAAACTATAGTTTCCCACAGTAGGAGAGTGGCAAAAAGGGATGGAAATTGTTTTGGTTCGACAGTGGTTCGACTATGTCAAAGTGTGAAAACAAGTTTTGCATCACTCACCAGTAACATGTCATTCACACCAAAACAGCAGTGGACAAGCAATGGGGAGGGAAAAAAAACATTGTCAATACAAATTAAAAAGAAATTGCTTAATTAGTTTTACCTTGACTGTAATATAGTCAGTGTAACAATTTAATGTTTTACCTCCCATCCTGAACTCTGTAAAAGTTAAAAAAAAAAAAAAGAAAAGACATATAAGTAAGAATACAGGACAAAACTCATTTTCTCATCTGAACTAACAGCCGGGGGTCAAACTGTCAACTCACCTGGTTGTAGACTTTGTTGAAGGCATCCTGCAGCTTCCCGTGGACAGTGGCCAGCTTTTTGAAGTCTCTGTTGGCTTCATGGATCGGTAGCAGTATCTTGTACACTTCATTTATGGCCTCGTACATCGCGGCCTGGGGTTACAGCACAACGGAAAGCCAGTTTCACACATACCACCTGATCACATAACACTCCCTTCAGCCATGTTAATGCTCTAACCTTGTGCCGTGTTAACATACAGTCTGTCACCATGTGGTCGGAGAATATGAGTCGTACCATGTTAAAAGAGGCAGCTGCTTGCTCCAGGAGGCCCACCAGACCAGACTCACTGAAGTACTTCCCAGCACAGATCCCCTCCTCCTCTGGAGATAGGACGTCATCTGATACAGCCGACTCTTCCAACACGTTGGATGAAATATTCTGATGGAAAAACAGAGAAGTCAGAACAAAAAAAAAGTTGTTTTTTTTGTAGTTTCTCTTTTCACTAATTGCAGACCTCGGTCTTAGTGCTCCAGTTTTGGGACAGCCTCCTATAAACACACTGAGTCACCAAATAAAACGTTAAGCACTGACCTGAAACGTGACACAACCAATTGGTAGGTAGCGGCAATCCTCCAGCATGTTGAGGTATTCTGCCACCAGTGCTGCACTGTGGACCAGACAGTGTGCAGCTTCAGCATGGTTTCCCCTCTCAGAGTGTTTTCCTGCCATGTTCTGGAGCCACGTCAGACGCAGGTCAGGGGAGTTCTGGTAACCCTTTGCAATCCTGGAACAAAAACAGAGAATATCAGATATTTTATTTGTGACACGTTATTGTTGTATGCAGTCGTTATCAATAGGCATGACAGTACCTGTACATCAGGTCGATGAGCATCTCTGGATCCTGCTGATGCTCTTTCATCTTAACAGTGTCAGTAAGAATCATGTGCAGGTTGAACACCAGATCCTGGACCTGCAGTTTTTAAAAATGCAACACAGCACATGAGTATATAAATCCACTCCAGCAGCTCCAGAAGGATCTACGTACAGCAGCTGTGACATACCTGCTCTGGGAAGGGCGTGTCACGCAGCTCCAAGTCCTCTTCTGCATACGTCAGGATGGTCTTGAGCGAGCGGCGAAGATGCTCCTCATTGAAGTTTTGTGATGTTCCCACCAGTGATGACAGGGACATTGTGACTTGCATCTTGACTCGTGCAAAGTTCTGATCCAAAGGAAAAATTAGGACAGATTGTGACTCAACATAATTAAAGCATCTATTCCTTAAACATCCTGTATGTGTCCTGTAAATCCATTCTGTTTTACAGGCAAAGGCTTCTGTTATGAAAAAACTGGTCCCGATTCACGTGTGGAAGTTTTTAATGTCCTGGATAAGTGGGTGAAATTTCAGTCAAAAATCATCTGGATTTATTGAGCTTAAAACAACTGAAAGTACTGTTATGCCGTGTAAACAAAACCTCTGCGCACTCCAGATGCAACTGGAGTTGTGACCACTTAAAAGATTTAGCAAAGTTTGTACATTTTAAACAGAAAACACACATTTATATTATGATATTTACTAGAAATTACATACAATTTAGCCAACAGCAAGTAGGTATTATTAGCAATGGTGATTTAGCACAAACTTTCAGCTTCCAAACAACCTTCCTCAAGTCAACTGCCACCTTATTTAGGTTTTTGTGGTAAAATTAGAAGGTATCTTACAGATAACTGCTCATTTCAACTTCACAAATCAGCTGTTCCTCCTCCATTGCGGTGCTTTCGAACAACAACAGGAAAAAAAATAGAAACAGAGCGTCCAACAAAAGTTTAGCTCAAAAGGATAGTGCTGCGACAGTGCTGCATTGCATCGCTTGCAAACAGTTAGGACATTCCAAGATAAAACTATGCAATCGAACTGATTTTGTCACTGATGCTTGCTCACACTGCATTCACTGGGGAAACAGTGTTTTAAAAGGAATTATTTCAGTGGTCATTTTGACCTTACAGATTTAAATATGTTGGACCTCAACAGATTTTCTCTGTCAAAAAATGGAAATTACCTGAAACAATGTTACTGGCATGCCACTGGTTATAACAAAAAAAATGAAAATACAAATGATCTACAATGCAAAGACTCTAGACTCACATTTCCGATCTCAAAGTTCTGCCTCATGAGCAGGTAAAGAGAGGCAGAGGCGTGACTTCTGACAGAGCCCACACTGCTGCTGCAGTGACGCAGGAGACGCAGGCACAAGTCCGCACAAAGCTCAGTGTCCTCTTCAAACAGCATCTCTGGGAACTAAACACACACAAGCACACACTCTCACTTTGCATACTCCTCACACAAATATATAAAGTGTGATTTGTAACTGTTTCTTTAAAATTCAAGTTCTTTGTAAATGAATAAAAACACATGCAGAGTCAATATAATTATATAAATACACAAATAAACTAATTGATTTTTTTCCCTCTAAAAATCGTAGGAGGAATATCACGCGTTACTGTAACAACATTTCAAGCAGCATTAATATTACATAAAAATCAACTAATAAATCAACAGAAAACTGTAATAGAGAGATTTATACCTTGAAGACCAGAGCTCTTTGTGTAGTGAAGCAGTGCTGCAGGAAGAGGGCGCTCTGGTTGCCTGCCATGCTGTGAAGGAGCACTCTCAGCACTCCACCCAGAACACTCTCCTTCAGCTCTGACGCCACCACAGTCTGACAGAGAGACACAACAAATTACAGAAAGCTAAAATAACATAACATGGACACTAAAGTGTGTGCTGATGATTCCTTCACCTTGACTACAATCTCCAGTGTGTCCAGAACAATCAGAGAGGCCTCAGTAGCTAAGTTGCCATCCACTACAGACTCCTGCTCCACCTCAGCTTTAGTCCTGTAAGGAGTGGGGAGAAAATGCTGTATTACTGTCGGTGATAATAATTTCATGTTTTAATTTCAGTTTTATGATTTTCAACAACGTATAATCTGGTGTTTCCCAAATTTCTTCAGAAGGAGTAGAGGGGATATGATGCCATGGACGGGCGACCAAATGAAATGCAATGTCTTGAATAAATGACACATTTCTCTTCAGTTTTGATATTGGAAACATTTGGGATAATGTAAGTACACAACTCAACAAAATATATGACACACTGTAGGTCTAGTCATTTTTAAACATGTTAATGTGGAAATGTTGCAAATTATATCTTTAAATTATAATCGATAAATATATTGGTAACCGATGTAAAGAACATACTTGTCAACTCTGTCAGTATTTTGTCTCCAGTGAGTGACATTCTTCCTCCACCTAACATTCTCCTGGCTCCCGTAGGGACTCCTTTCTGGAAGAGTAAACAAATTGCAGTTTCCATAAACACAAACTTGCCTACATACACGCACATGCGTGCACGTGCACGCGCGCACACACACGCGCACACACACACACACACACACACACACACACACACACACACACACACACACACACACACACACACAAAATACGGTGCTTTCATGTAATTACCTCTGCAGCGGCGCACCATCTCCTGACGAGCCCCAATGGTGCCCAGTATGGCCTCCTCCAGTCGGGCCTTCATGTCCTGAGACTTTTTAAATGTCAGGCTGTTGATCCTCTCGAGGGCCTTCTTCCCCTAAAGAAACCATCGAATTTTACAGTACAGGTACAAATAACAAATAAAAGAGATCAGGGAAAAACAAGATCAATTTATTTGAAATTTGTTTGGTCCAAAAAAAAAAATAATTTAATAAAAACCTCCTGTAGAAATGAGCAGGAGCTGCCCATGTAGTTAGCTTAGTTAGACTAAATACACAACATAGACACTTGAGCTCACAAAAAAACACTTTTCATCTTTTAATTTATCTTCTTATGCTGTCTTGATCCTGCTTATCATTAAAATTTACTTTTACTAAAATGTTTTTTTTAATAATCATTTGTATCAATATTCACAATAATCTACTTTCTAATATGTGTTTGCCTCTGATCTCTTGTTTATTTCTACCTTCATTTTTGTACAACCTTAGTTCTGTATTATTGCTTGGCTTCTTTTTTTATATTGCCTTTGAGGCTTCTTGCTCCTGCTTTGTTTTGTTTGTCAAAGCACTTTGTAAAATCTGTTTTAAAAGTGCTGAATACAATTATTATCATGAATGTTTTTTGGAAAATGTAACTCCAGCATGTTGCATTGTTGATAGATGATGACAGGCAAACTTCTTGAAACAACTACTGACATATTTATAATGATGCTCTGTAGCTCTGGCATGTCCAAATTAAGCTGTAGATGTTTTTTTACTCAGAATGGGTGTAAAAGACTTCCACAGTAGTGTCACTGCTTGGTTATTTTACCTTGTATTCAAAGCAGGAGACACAGAGATGCAGAAGATCCAGCAGGCGGTTGATTTGCAGCACAGACAAATCAGACACCCAACGCTCCAGGAGAGCAGCATCTGCATTCTTCAGCACCCACAGGAAACTCACCAGCAGAGTCCTGCTGCACTCGGCAGACAGAGAGCTGGACTGGCGCCCAGCCTGGTGAAGACAAACACACAAACTCAGTGCCAGTCTTTTAATCTGCTTCAGTACAAAATGGCTGTTTACAGAGAGTTTCAAAGGAAGAGGACAGAGAGCCACCTACAGGCTAAGAGGAGCAGTTGTACTTCAGGGAAGAACAACAACATTGGAAGAATGCAAATGCTTTTTGTCTGTTAGAGGAAGGCGAGAGTGATCGTCTCTTAAACTGAGGCAGCAGCCTCCCACACAGAGGCTGATCTGTGACCTGTCAGTGTGCAGGGCCCGGGGGAACAGCCTGACCCCTGCCGCTATCACTCACCACTGTGGGCAGCGCGAACGGGTTGGCTTTGACATGCGGCAAAGGGGAGCCGGCAATCGCCATGGCAACAGACTGACTGATAGTGTTGCCGCTGTCTGGGTCAGCATCGTCAGCGTGGGCTGAGGCATGGCGGACCCGAGCAGGCGAGGAGTCTAGAAAGAAAGAAGAAAAGCACTCTCAGGTGCAATAATACTGTAAATGAAATAAATGTTCAGAGGAGGTGGACAGCCATAACAACATAAGTGGGTTGCATGTATGTTCTGCTGACCAGAGAAGTCGTGAAGCTGATGCAACGTCTCCATGACGATGGGGATGAGGGGCAGGTAGAGCTGAGCAACATGCGCTTTGACCTGAGGGTCTGTGTAACGAGGGTCTGCATCATGGCTGCACAGCAGGGAGTGAACAGCACTAATGGCCTTTTTTTGAAGGAAGAAAACCCTACAGGTAAAAAAAAGAAGTATATCAGCACATTTGGTCTGTTTGTTGCTGCATGCATGTACTTTATGCCAGAGGTTCCCAACCTTTCCTAGCTTGAAACTGCAAATTTTTAGGTGGTTTGAGGTGGTTACACACTGATGAACACCCTTAAGACCTTTAAGATCCACTTCTAATTGTTAAAACATTTCCGAGGACCACCTTCCCACAAAAGTGATATTTAAAAAGAGCAATATAAAATGAGAGAAAAATAAACTGGACTGTAACATATACTGGCTGGTCTGTGTTTAAGTGTCTCTGAAGCTTTGATGGTTTTAGGTTCGCTTCCTGCCATTATGAATCCAAATTTAATGAATCCATGTTTGGTGGCAAACTCTTGCCTCTACCTGATGATGCATTGGAATTGGCAGGGCAATATTAAAAAATAACTAGTGACTGAAGTTATGCATTTTTAGTCTTGATGATATTTAGATTTTAAAGTAACTTTCTTAATAATAAATAAAAAAATATATAGTTTTATTTAATCAAACTAATTGACAGTGCCACAAGATGGCACTCTGAGGCCTTTGCAGCTTTATGCGCTGGTCACACTGCAAGTGTGACCAGCGAATGACGGCAACCTCGCTGAAATTCTGCAGCGTGCAGGCTTGTGGTGTCCACATAGAGCATCGTTGCTGTGGTGCGCTGCTGCAGCAGAGCTGCCTGCTGTTATAACTACTTTCCAAAATTAAAAGCGCATAATCCACTAATTTATGAAGCTGTGCAAGCAACGGCATCGTAAACAACACAGTCATGCAGATGTTTCACAGTAAAATTATTTGTGTCAACAACTGAAGGGATGAAAAACATTTCCAGAGGGCGTTTACTTTGAAACAGACACAGGAAAGGTTGAGTTTAATAGATAAATTTGTATTTCCTTATGTATGTGGCAAATAAAGACACTGAAAGTGCAGTCATAGGTGGTATGGAGTCCAAAGAATTATCAAAAGACCACTTTCACTGTCTATTTCTGCTGAAAATCGGCAAGACTCCATTTCTTTCGATGTGCTGCAGCTGAACAGCAGCTGAGTGGTGCGTGATCAGTGCTGCTCACACTGGCATTGTGGCTGCTCTAACCTGTTAACACGGGCTCCAAAATAAAAACGACAGGTTCAGCGAAGTACATTTGCCGCTGACACAGGCAGTGTGGCCCATGTGCATGCTATACTGTACAAAGTTTGAACTCTGATGATCTCTATGCGGAAACTGAATGAAAACTGCTGATTCTTAAGTATGCAGTGAGTAATTGCCTACCCTTCTCCTTCAGGATCAAGGATGAGAGAGAGCTCAGTAAGCAGCAGGCCAGACAGGAAGTGCTGCTGGCGGAAAGGGACAGAGAGCTCAAACATAGTGACCACACCCTGGTCTTGCACCATACTGGAAAAAGCTGAACTCTGTGGATACAGAAAGAAGGATAGAAGAAAATGAAAATTATATATGAGCAGTTTAAATCTGTTGTATAGCATATTTCAGCCTGCTTCAGTACCTGTGAGGTGGTGGAGGAGGTGGACGGGGAGGGGGAGGCTGGAGGGCTGAGGGTGGAGCACGGCAGGTTGAGGGTGACGTAGTGCTCGTGGCTGCAGACAATACGAGTGAAGTCCACCCTCAGGGCATTCAGGGAGCTGGGGTTTTGCGCTGTGTGAAGCTTGTTGGCGATCTGTTTGAGGCACAAATTTGTTTGAGACTGTTAAAGCTGTTTTTTTTTTAAATATGCCTGGGAGCACTGGGATTTAAAGTGTTTGATATTAAAGGAAAAGGGGGAGGGGGGCAAAAAGCACCTGTTTGTAGTAGGTGCGGATGAGGTTGAACACAAAGCCCCGGTCCATTAAAGATAGCAGGTCATACAGGAAAAAGGCCAGACTGCTATTCAACCGCTCCACAAGCTCCACATCCTGAGAGAGATTCATATGAACAGAGAGGGACAGGAATGAGGAAAGGTGCATATGATTAGAAAAAAGGGAAGCTATGATATCATCAGAAAAACAAACAATAGGTTTTTTTATGGTCACTGCACATTAGATTTTATTATTTTATTTTATTATTTAAACCAATGTTGCCAATAACAATCAAGCACTGGGTAAGAGATATGGTATACTGACAATAAATAGACTTCCAGCACTTCATTTCTTGAATGGCTTTACCTTGTGGTATCGACTGGCGATGTCTGCACTGATGGCACACACAAGTGCAGCGATGTCGTCCACAAAGCGGTCTGGAAAACGCTGACGCCTAGCAATGTCTAATTTCGAGGTCAGGAATAAGTGATGGGTCATGCTCTTTGTCTAGAGTCAAGAGCAAATAAGAAAAATTGTTATTTAATGAAATTATTAACTATCCTGCTTTAATAACGGTTTCTACTGTATTATGCTTGTTTTTTTTTTTGGTATTCTCTTTAGACTCTTATAAAGAGGTGTCAAATTAACATAAATGTTCAAAGACATACTCACCATAAGCTGGAAGAAAAACCAGGCCTGTTGCAGCGCTGCTTCCCTCACTGTGCTGGTGCTGACAACCCACTGCAATGCCAGCTCCTCATGAAGCAGCTACATATGAACCAACACAGATCCAATGTTATCTTTCATGCGCAAACCATTTTAGAAACTAGATGAGCTACTAAGATTTAAGTGACAGTTCACCCCGGAATTAAAAATTACATAATTTTATTTTTACCTGTTGTGCTATTTATCAATCTAGACTGTTTTGATGTGAGTTACCAAGCGTTGGCAATATCAGCCGTAGAGATGTCTGCCCTCTCTTAACTATATGAGAACTAGATGGCACTCTGCTTGTGGTGCTCAAAGTGCCAAAAACATGAATAGCTCAATAGCAATGTCTCTTTCGAGATCGTGACTCAGTGACTCAAGATATTCCACAGACCATGTTGTGAGCAGTTTCATGTAGAAACTATTGTCTCTTTACCAGACTAATCCCATAGATTGTACCACTGGGCCAAAAAAACATGCATCATGAATAAGGGACTTGTGCCAGCACCAGATCTAAACATTAATTAATTCACTGCTGAATGTTCTGAGCAAATGATTTCTGGAAAGAGCCGCTGCTGTTGAGTTTTTCAAATGCTGAGTGCCATCTAGATCATTACATTCACGAGAAGGCAGATAGAAAAGGCCAGACTGATAAATACCATTACAGGTAAAATGTGTATTTTTGATTTTGGGGTGAACTGTCCCTTTAAAGCTGTGTTTGTTTGCTTTCCAAAGTTGCAACTGTGGTTTGTAAAAGATAACAGTGCAATTATTTGATAGTTATTCAGTCCCTATTTCAGGTAAACAACTTTAAATTAAAAGCTTTATTAAAATGATTAATCAAGTGATAAATTATTGAGCCTAAAAGTGATAAAAATAAATTTAACACATTTATTAGTAAATCTGCCACAGATTGAGTCCTGAAATCTTTAGACAAAAGACTATTATATGTCAGTGTGTAAACAAACAAACAAAGAATATCACACCATCTTACAGAGAGACAGAATTGTTAAAATGTCATGAGTGGTGATTAATGTTAATGACACTGAAAGTTGATGAATGTTAGGACATCAAATGAGTTGTTGTGAAGGATGTCACTTTTACAGTTTGTTATTGTCAGTTTACCTTCTTGGTAATCTGCCTTGTGGGAACTGAAAACAAGGCCACGCTGTCCAGAAAGGCAGACATGCGATTGCAGCTGCGGTCGCTTGCCTGACATGGAGTGATGGTGAGGTGAACACACAGAAATGAAGACAAAGTGATGTAAAAATGGGTGAGTGGAAATGGATGAGTGGCCAGAGAACCCTATGAACTCTGGTAAGAAATTTGACTAGCCTCAGGCAGAGATTATGTCTCTCACACACACACAACTAACAGGTATGGTCTGTTAGTTGGCAGTGAGAGGATGATTTATGAAATGCATGAGATGCGGAAGGTGAGACAGCTAGGACATGTCTTGCAGAGTGAGAGACAGACGGAAGCAGATACCGACACAATGCCTGAGAAGTGAGGTAGGAAATGACCCACAAGTGTTGATCAGAGATGGTTCAGGATGGAGGTGGTGAGGAGGTGAAGGTGAGGAGGAAGGAGGAGGGATTTGGCACCTGCTTGAGCTCACAGCTGGAGTTGGGGTTTCGGCGTAGCACAGATCTGGAGCCCCCAGGTGCATAAGCAGAGTTTACCCAGGAGTGGGAGCGGTCAATACCCTGCCGTAAGCCACCAGAGACACAAACAACACACACACAAACACACAGTGCAGCAAGAGGCAAGGTCACAGTGAGTGAAGGGAAGGTAAATACCACACAAGGTTATTTGTTGAAGGATAATACTGGGAAAGACAAAAGCAGAGTGTAGAAACGTGAGGATTGAATCCGCAAAGAAAACAGGAGAGTGGAGAATAAATGAGGGGCTGGAGATACTGAATGAAACACAAGGGACAGAGGCAGAAAGCATAATTGCATCTCTGAAATGAGCAGCATCATTAACTGTTGGCACAGAGTTATCAGTCAACCTGAGATTATTGAATCTGCTGCGAAAAGCTGAGACACTGTCATTACAACAAAATAACAGACTGATATGGGACAAACAGAAAGAGGGAATGTGTCACAAGGGGTACCATAAAAACATACAGTTAATCATGTTTTGTGCAGTTGTTTCTTTTCTACTCTACTATAACAAGATGGGGATTCATTATTGAAAAACCTTGAATGCTAAACCAAACAAAATATGAGACAATTTTCAAATGAATATGCACATTAAACAACATACACTCAACAAAAACACAAAACAAAAGTTAGACTGAATACATTACTCTCAAAGCATAAGGGGGAGACCAAGAAATGCATAACTTTAAGAACTCTAAAACTGTATATAACCTGCTTTTATGACTTCTATGAAAATTACTTGAGGCTTTTCAGAACATATCAGCTACAGCACAGCTATATAGCTCCAATGAGAATAACACACTGTATTACAAAAAAAACACGTGGAGCTCACCTTGCTCCCAATGATCCTCTGCACCTCCTCATCAGGAGAAACTGGAGTGCTGGCCAGGTCTGGGTTGGAGTTGCTGATACTTTTGGAGCGGGACAGGTGGAGGCTGCTTGGGCGGGCTGTCGCTCTCGACAAGGTGGCGTACTGCATAGGCATCTCGTAGGACTGTGTGCCAGCTACTCATGGAGATGGACAAATGAAACAGAAATGTCCAGCGTTTTCACATATTTTACCAATGAACTATCAAAACCTTTCCAGAATATTTTACCCCATTTCCATAACCTGATTTAAGTAGTTTAAAATAGCCTGCCTGAACACCACTGTGACAACAAGTGATTTGAAATACGGCTCTGTTGCAAACACGTAGAAGTATGCACACCTCATTTCTCCACAACTAATTCGGTCACTATTCTGCTGTCAGGGAACAAAGCTCTGTGCAAGAGCTGTGCAAATTTTGTGAGTCCATCACCTTCAGTGCCCACATCACTCAAGCCCATAGCAGATCATGTGATGTGGCACTGGATTGGTTAGGTGTTAGTTGAAGTTGTCTCGCAGTTAAAAGTGATGATTCCTGTGCCGGTAGAATGGTAACATTATCTGGCTTTGGTACAGCAGGTGTGAAATACTATGTGCCAATGTTGGCAGTCTACATTTAGCAGCCTTTTGATACTCTTGATGCTTTTTCACCAAGCAAACATCAAACACTTTTGGGCAGGGTCTACATCCAACACAGCTAGGGTCTGCCTTTCTCTTGAGCCATGTATATTATTTGTTGTTTTAAAGCAATGCATCATTAAACACACACTTAATAGGCAATACAGATAAGTAAACTGCTAGTGCTTTCTAACTTTCTAATATGCATCACATAATAGTGATGCTTCAGCAATCCGGCAATGCAGCACTACATTTTTATTAACATAAGGAACATATTGTGCATAATGTAAGAACATAACATAATTGAGGATTTTTATAGACATATTTTAAACAAAACTTTTCCAAAACAGAAGTTTAATTTTGTTGAGTTGGAAACCTCCCACCTACATTATGTTGATAAGAGATGTTATGCAGCACCTTAAACTAGAAAAAAAATCTGATTTATTTTACAAGGCTCTGCTGACAAATTTAATAAGACTGGGAAACCCTTTATTGATTATGTAGAAGTGTGGCAGTAATAATTCTCCCAACTTTATACTGTTGCTTCCAAGTTAAGTGTGGTGTCAAAAGTTACCATGTAAAGCAACCCTGTGTTTTAATTAAGATTTATACTGCATATTTCATACTATGTTGTCTTTGCCGAGTTGTGTCTGTATGTGTGAATTTCTCACATTTCTGTTGCATTTTGTATCATTTATTGTCAATCTGTCCAGTCTGATAATTAAAAAAAACCCAATAAACAGAGATAAAAAAAATAAAATAAAAATTAAGAAAATCCAAAACATTCTGTTAATTCCAAACCATTTCCCAGTCTGGAAAACAAAGTTTCTAATTTTCCAGGAATTTCATGACTGTTGGGGAACACTAAACGTCACATTATGAAATATTAGTGAATCAATGGCTATGTGCCAGATCAAATGCCTGCCAGCGGTTCAGTGAAAGGCTCTGCACACAGTTCACTGGTGACTCACCTGTCAGGGGCATTGCAGGTTCAGCGGTTGGCAGGCGGAAGCAGTAGTGGATGTAAGACGCCAGCAGGTTGTTGCGGCCGTGCTGGTCCTGGTTCCCCTCCAGATTTTTGTGGATCTGGTTGACCAATAAAGCCATCGTCTCGAAGGCAGCCCGGCCAAGGTTTACTGTGGGTAAATTAAGAGTGAGAGCAGCAAGAGGCACCTAGCATATCTGATGTCCTGTCTTTGAAGTTGAAAGTAATAAAGGTTTGGAGGCTTAATAACATTTTGCTAAAGGACAGCTGATGAAAACTAGCCTTTCAGCTAACGTGGGTGCATTAACACTTGTTTAAAAGCCAATTAAATTACATTTTGCCTTTTCAAATAAAAGATAAACATGATTTGGATGTACAGTAAGTTCCGTAAATCAAACAGTTCAGCTCTCCAAATCAAGAATAGTAATTGTTAATAATCATCGCATTATCTACTCAAATGATCAGTTAGCATTTTAGCCTTGTTTCCGAGAAGTGCACTTCAAATTTTAAATAGCTGTCCTTCAGAACTCGCTCACCAATTTGGCCAGCGATGACCGGCGGGTAGACGATGAGCTGAATGAGCTTGTTGAGCAGCTGGTGCAGGAACCTGACGCAGGTATCCAGCAGAGCCCCTCTCAGTGCAGCCATGCTGGCCTTCAGCTCCCCCTCCATGTTTGCCTCGGTGATGATGACGTCCTTGAGGCGGAATGGAAAGGAGTACTCCTCCAGAACGTACACTAGAGTGAAGAACTTATCCAGGTGGGGGTCCTAGAGTTAACAACAGAATTATTATTAAAGGGATGGTTTGGATTTTTTTAAAGTGGGGTCATTTTTTAGGTACTTATCAGTAGTCAGTAAATTAGCCCTCAGTAAATGGCGGTTAGCACGCTCCCAGTTTGGAGATGCAGGCAGGAGTGCCAACACAAAAGCTCAGCAATATACTGCTGTGGAGGAGTGTAAGCAGCAAAACCTATTTCAGCTACTTAAAACAAATCTGTATTAGGAGGCTATATTGAGAATATTTTCTTCATTTTTCCTTGACGTCAGACAGGTCTTTCCTTCGAAACTACATTTTCTCAACCTTCAATAAGCATAACTGTGCTGTACACTTTATTACGCCACAGATAAGTTGTTTTTGTCAGCGTTTTTTGAAAGAGGCAACAAATACAAGAAAATATAAGCAGAATGTTTTTGACAGCAAAAATGAAAAGCCGTTCACTTTGGGGACAAAAGGATACCCTTTTGGACCACAGTATATGGATGAAGTACTTTTGCAGTTCTATGGTTGAGAAAATGTAGTGCCAATGAAAAGGGCTTTCTGACAGCAAGGTAAAGCTGTGAACATATTCTAAGCATAGCAGACTGATACTGATGTTTTTAGTAGGGCCTTTTTTTAAAAGTGGCTAAAATATGTTTTGCTGCCAGCCCCCATACACAGCAGTGAATTGCTTATCTTCTGTGGTGGTTCATCCGTCTGGGAGGGGGTGGATTACATTGACATTATATGCATAAACTGCTGATAGTAATTGCAGGCTTACATATATGTTATGCACTAATACACAGTAAAGATGTACTTAAAACAGACTTGTCAGTATTTGAAAGGTCATTCATATTCTCCAGTTGATTTTATTTTCTCTTCAGACAAAAAATTGACATTTCCAGTCACAATAGCTGAAAGCTATGGATTCTATTTGTAAAAATGAATTACAATTTCAGAACCTGTACCAGCAACACTAACCTAATTCCAATAGGTCTTGATAGAGTATATAGAGTTGTAGAACCAACAGGATAAAAAGCAACATTTGTTTACCTGAGTGTGAACCGAGGATGCCGCTGTCACCTCAACATTGAACACTCCTTTGTGATTATCCACCCACTTCATGCCTGGGAGCTGAACCTGCCGCAGAGTGACACCCAACTCCTTTAACCCTCTGTCCTATCACAAATGAGTATGTAATGGCAGGAAAACTGATATTAACACACTCACATCAGGGGTGAGTACAGAGTAGCTGGGTGGAGGCTTTTCCACAGAGACAGGCAAACTGAAGGAGCCGGTGCGTAGTCGGCCGTGCTGCATCAGAGGGATCCACTGCAGACAGAAAGAGAGGCACGCGATCGCTCACCGATGGCAAGACAACAGAAGAAGCTATCAGACAAGTAAGTGTGTAGGTGGAAGAACTCACGGTGTAGCCCACAGGAGTCTCCAGAGGAGTGTTCTGTTTGGGTTGGCAGCTGATGTGGTAGAAGGTGAACAGCAGATGGTGGTTGTCTGTCAGGTTGGCAGGAATCTTCATCTTCATCTCCTCATAGAACTCAGGAGACCTTTAGAGCAAAAGTTAAACACTGTGTTTAAAGAAGACATGAGCTGGACAGACTCCAGTGGAGAGTAAACAGGTTATTGATGCTTACTTGTTGTGGTAGATGATGGGAGTGTACGCATCCTGCATGAACTCGGCACAACTTGACTTCCCGAAGATGACCTGGTCAAACAGCAGAGTGTAACCATAACCATTACCATAAGCATAACCAAAAGGAGAAAGTCCTTGGACATAATCATCCTCATCACAATCATAGTCAGTCATCTAAAAAAAAAAAACACTGTCAGAAAAAATTAACTCTCCTTCATGGTAATATCCACCATCTATGAAAAGATCAACTACTGGACAGACAGCCTTCTGGTGTCAAAGTCTGCACAGTAGGGATGCAACAATGAGGTAAAATTTCCAACCAGTTCATAAACTCTTGACACTACTAGTGTTACCAAAAACACTGAGGATTTACATGAAAAGATACTTATAAGTTACATTCTATATCTGTAAAGCACTGTGTTAAGTTACTCCTAACAACAACCTAACATTTTCTACTGCCCCAGCTTCACATTGACAGCATTTGATTCATGAAACAGGACGTTTATCATGAATTAGTCACAAGGAATGTAATATGTTTATCTGTGAGATTACCACTATTGTCAACAATAAACAAACCCAACAATTATTTTCAGCATTTGTTGACAACAGATCCGTTTGATATCAGGGAGCAATAGAACAAGAGGGAGCTTCCTTAGTGAACAGCTAGATGTAGAGCTGCAGGCAACAGGATGCACATGTCCAAATTCTTAGAAATGAAACCAATTTCTTTTTCATCATTAAAATTCTTATCTTCTGTGTTAGCATTAGGTTCAAATCCAAAATACTGCCAAACAGGCAGTTTCGCTTTTTGCTTTGACACTAAATCCTCTGTCACTGTCTTATCAGTCAACTCTGTTTCTACTCTCATTACAAGATAAGAGAAATCTGACTCCCCGGAAGAAGCTTTCAGTTTATAATTGTAGCATCCATCATCTGACTTAGTATTGATAAATAAAGCAAAAATGACGGTGGGGGTAGTGAGCAAGCAATGTAACCGCTGTATGCCTGAACACTGACTACACAAACTACTGCAAACTACTACTAACGCACATACACTATTCTGCACAGCGTAAGTCAGACATACAACAAATATCGCACACCTGTAGACTTAAAAAGGTGCCTGTAAGAGATTGCAACATCCAAGCATAGTATTTAACAGCATTTTGGCAAAATTAATTGTTTTGAATTTAATAAGTGTGTGGACAACAGAGGACAAGTGGATTATGTTGGAGAAGTTTCTCTGGATGTTTTGACACCTTTTCTGCCTTGACTCACCAACGTCTGACCACAACTTGCCTTCGTAGTATACCAGAGGTGAGTTTTTGATATTCAAAAGGTAGATTTTGGGTGACTTTAAGCAAGGAATGCATATTGTGAATCAACCATTTAATAGTCAATACACAAAAACAGTTAAACAATGAAAATAATATAATGTAACTTGACTTTCTTTCCTTCTGTGCCCCTTTTAAGAAGTACATTTTTCAAAGACAACATCATATATTATTTCACTGCCTCAAGCTGTTCTTTGTGACTAGAGTTTCATTTTCCTCAGAACATCGCAGTCACTTATTATCCTTGACTGTGACTCACCGGCAAAGCTTGACTGGGGTCCTCTCCTGCCATGAACTGAACTTTCACAGTGATGTTTCT
This sequence comes from Plectropomus leopardus, assembly GCF_026936395.1. Classification (NCBI taxonomy): domain Eukaryota; kingdom Metazoa; phylum Chordata; class Actinopteri; order Perciformes; family Serranidae; genus Plectropomus; species Plectropomus leopardus. Next base: position 17,154,702 of record NC_142193.1, on the reverse strand, counting down.
CACTGAGCCCTGACGACTGCTGAAGTTTAGACTTTGTGGGTAAACATAGAGCAGATTCCTGAAAGGCAGAATGATGTAAGGAGAGATGAGAAAGATGACAAGGACAGAATTAAAACAAAACAAAACAGAAAACCATGAAAGAGTTGAGAGAAACATTGTTGGTTAATCATACCTAAATGACAGTCACATAATCATAATATACAAGTTGTAGGGAGGTAGTTTTACATCCCAGTGTCAGCTGGTTATGTTACCAACATATGGTAACAATAACAAATCACTCCTGACAACCTACGAAAGTCTTATTCTCAGAAAAGAAAAAGATAAGAGCGTGTGTACATTGGAAATGCGTGACCTAGTATTGGCTCCCCTTGGTGAGAGTCACCTTACTCTTTTCCAAAGCAAATATCAGAGGTAACATTTGTTCAGCTTTTAAACAGCTGATTTTATCCAACCATCAAGAGGCAACAAGGCAACATGAAATCATCTCATTGAAATAACATTAAATAACATTTACTATACTGATTATGTAAAACACAAGAGTGTTACATAGATTCTTATGTATGTCACATGTGTTTTTGACCTACATGACAAAATGAGTCCCTCAGGGGTTAAACTTCAAAGCGGGGTCACTGAGACTAAGGCCATGCACAAGACCTGCGATCGAACCACAGCCTAGCTAATGTTTTACCATGGTATTGCATGTACACATGCAATATAAGGCGCACTGATTGCCCTGCAAATTCAGCATCCACTGGGTATTCTGATGATGCTAACGTCGGCTCAGCTGCGATACACAAATACGTATTTTCCTCCTTGCCGTCCTAATTTTTGAGACTTTACATAAAGCAAGTTTCACTGGCTAAATTGTTGAAGGAAAAAGAATTCTCAAACCTTTGAACAACTGAGTGAAACAGAAAGCTCAACTACAGTTTGCAAGCGACTGGTGCTATGAAGATGATCTGGGGTCTGTTCCTGCTTTGTTTGGCCTGGGGTTTAAGAGCAGTCCATGCTGGACCGATCAGGAAGATAGAGGACAAGACTGCCCCACAGGAAGATGTCAATGTGCTCATGTTTGGTGTCATACAGTTCAGCGAATCCCTAAGACATGTTCATGACACCACTGAGGCAAAGATAGCTAAAATCAGCCAGACTCTGAAAAGCCACGAGGGGACTCTCGAAATGCTAGGAAAGGAGACTGAGCAGGCTGCAGAAGTGGAGAGACAGATAAAAGAAGTGATACAGCAGCTAAAGGTAAGAAAACCTTGAAGTATGTAAACAACAAATTCCCCATGTGCTGTTGAATGGCTGTGTTATAGGAAGAAAGATAACCATTGAGAATCACAATCAAACTACTGATCTCAAAGGCACAACATGCGGGAGCAGAGGGAGACAGAGGCAGTAAGTCAAGAATTTAAAATCCCCATCAGATTAAACTGATTTTGTCTGTTGAGCAGACATAACAAAGCAGCAGTTTGCTGGTTTGTAAAAGTGTTAAGCAACACGAGGCTGCCCATACCATTTCTCATGAACTCTAATGTAAATGTCCATGCTTGAGCATCTCATTTTTCTTCTTCTGTAAGACCCATAACCATCACATAATTCTTTCATTTATTTTCCTGATGTATATGGATTAATGTAACTCTTTCATCTGAGATAAGAGACTGTGATTAGAAAGCTGCATGTCACACTGCAGGGCAGGCAGCTGCCAGCTGCACTGGGATCGTTGTCGGGGGAAGAGGATAATATGGGCAGATGCTCTTTTGACAGGCCCAGATGGCCAAGCAACAGGCTCAGTCCAAGATGACTAAAGAACGGCTGGCCAACATTGAGCAGGAGGAGGCGGAGCTGGGAACAAAAGTGGAGAAGTTGGAGATGCATCTCAACACCAACATCAGCATCAAAGAGCTGAAGGTAACAGAAATCTTAAAATCTTTCTAAAGTCATAAGAAACACCCACACTGTCAAAGCAGTTTGACACTATTAAACTTTGGTTAATGCAAAAGCGCCACGCAACTAGAAACGTTTGAAAACCACTTGACACTTGTCAAACAGTAAAGAGGTTACTTCAGCTACATTCCTATTTTTAGGAGAGAGCCGAGGAGCATTCGTACATCTTGAAAGGTTTGCAGCATTTGAACCAGTTCCATAAAGAGAATATTGAGATGCAGAATGAGCAGCTCTCCAAACTGCTGAAGATGGTAAGTCTCTTGTTAGAAACATGAAATGTTTTCATTGATGTTTCTATTTAATTGTAAATAGTTTTGTTTTCCTCTCCCAGAGTGAAGCTATGGCATAGTCGTGTTAAGATTCAGCACTGAGGTCTCATCTCTGCGACATTACTGCACTCCCTTCCAACCCTGTAATGTTTAATATCTGTCTACTGTATGCCTGGTAAATATTTTTCGTTAGTAATCTTAAGATTATGTCATTGTTGTTTCAGCTCACATATATATATATATATATATATATATATATATATATATATATATATATATATATTTTATGTGACATTTTTTGTTTCTTTTGTTTTGTGTCTTGTGCTCTGTAAACTGTTTTTAAAATGAGCCATTCAAATAAAGTTATTAAATTATTTAAGCTTTTTCAAGATTATCTTAGTATCTTGTGTTGTTTTTAAGCACATGTATTAAAAAAAAACAAATACATCAAAGATAATAACTTGTTTTTGTATTTATACGTTTTACAAAACGATGATATCAATTAAATGTCTTTCAATTTTAAATTCAGAACCTGCTGTCCTCTTTGCTTAAATATACAGACTAAAGCAAAGGTACAACAACAAAAATCAATACCCATACAAACACAGCAACCCCAATAACAGGGTTAGTGTATTTTTGTCCTATGGGCCAGCTTACAAAATGTGTGTATACATGTGTGTGATAAGTGAAGGCTCACCTGTAGGTGGTGTGCGGTGTGTACACATAGCGAGCAGGGAACTCCAGCACATCTTTGGTTGGGCGAACACGCAGGTCAGGGTAAGGTTTCACGTGTAGCAGCTCTGGTGACAGACAGTAATGAGGCGAGTCTGGAGCTGGAGAAATGTCAATCTTCAACTGGGCTGAGGGACGAAATAAGCCACGGATACGAAACAAGACAGTAAAAGTTTATTACAGATCATCCACATACCTTTCTGCATGAATTCAGACGATTTGTCACAAACACCTTGATTATGTATTGCGTTTACCTGTGACAGGCCTCAGTCGTCGCAGAACAGAGGACGGTCTGCGCATATCCGCCAGATACTTGTAGAGGTCCTCATCGCTCAGCCTGTCCCCCTCCTTCATGTTAACAAACAGAAGAGCAGAATGTGTATTAGGATGTCAAACATCTCATTATATTGTAGCTATAATAGATGTTACCTCTAAAATAGCGCAACAACAGTTTTATACTACAATTGCCAAGGTCCAGACCTTTGAATACGCCCACTTCACCGAGGTCGAGTTGACTGGTTTGTCTGGCATCATGACACGGAAATAGTGGTTTATGGTCAGAGTAAAAACGACCAGTGAGTGCTGGGGTGGAACTCCAGTATATCGAGTATTGTTGGTACCAATAAGGATAAGACAAGATAAACACTGTTATGGAGGTTTTTCTAAATCAGCATGTCTTCTCAATATCACCCTACATTGTAGTTTGTTTTAGTTCAGTTTGCTCCACTCTTAAAACACCAGCAAAATATTCAAATGGATGCACTGGTCTCTAGTAGGGATGCATGGTATTGGATTTTTTTTGCTGATATCCAACATGCCAATATATAATTGGCTTCCGATTTCAATATATCCACTTTTTCCCCACCTCATTTTAATGATCAAGTCTCTTCTATAGTGGAATTAACATCAAATTATGCATATACTAACCGTGGCCCATCAGCACATGAAGAAATAAAATTCAATGCTTTTCAGTGTATGTAATATTAATCTGTTATTCAAAAGAAGAAAAATACTTCAACTTGGGGTTGATGTTTTGTACATGTTCACTTCATCAATAAAAAATAAATATTGGTTTGTCTTATCAGCAGAAATCAGCATGTTGGACGATTCTGATATTTCATTTCCAAGCCAATGTCTGCAGATACCAATGGCAAACTTACGATGGAAATTCAATATAACGAGTTGACATTTCTTTCTGATATAAGACACGCACTACAATGTAGACCGCTAATAAAAGTATTTGTGGTTAAAGCATTTTGCATGTTTTTCAGGAGGGATAGTGCAAACTACAATCTGCATTTGATTTTATGATTAATAGAACTGTAAAATATTTAACGTCAAAATAATGGATTATACTTGAAAAACTACGATTTTTAAAAAAAATAGCCTGAATTTCTTTATTTAATGAATTTCTCTGTATTAAAAAAGCTTTCTCATTGCCAGTTTTCCACTTTTATGATAGCAAGTGTCCAGCCTCTTTTAATGACTCCGTCCTTGATTAATACTTTGTTTGTTTCCAGGTCAATGGTCAGTGTTGCATCTTAACTGGTGTTATTTCCTGTGTCTCTTAAGTGAAATGTGATGTAGTTCAAGACTCAAATCTAGACTTTTTTCCTATGAAATTATTAGTAATTGTTGGTTCCTCATTTTTTTGTCGTTATAGTGATTATACTGAGCTCAACCAGTTAAATGGTGAGTAATGTGGCCACATTACATCACAGTCTGCATAATGGTAACAACATTCACTTCTAAATGAGTCATAAGACAGAGTCTGACCTGTTTGAAGAAGTTGGTGACGGTTAACGTTGCTGGACGGAAAGTAGCAAAGTTACACATGTCGTCCCCAACGCTCATCCGCTCAAACCCCTTCTTCTTTCTCTCATTCCAAGTTCCATGACCTTTTCTCTCTGGCAGGAAGGAAAATAAATAACATTATAGAGGCATGTGAATGAATGTGACTTCTGCAATATTTTTGTCAACGTAACCAGTTGAACGCTCAGTGTACGTGCATGTGTGAGACTGTACAAAACTGAGGACGTGTCTGAGGTCAGCAGTACCAGAGTCAGAGTCGGGGTCCGAACGATCCAGACCTCCCACACTGCTGACGATGTTGAGAAGATGAATGGCTGTCCAGGCAAAAGGCATGCGAAAACGTCCGAGACGACTACATGACTGCTCCGCCTGCAGACGCAGCTTCTCCAGCTTCTCTTTGTGCTGAAGTGGGACAAAGGGCAGACAAGATGCAATAAAAAAAATCAAAAGATAAAGAAAGGCTTAAAATATCTGCAGTTGCCAATATGTTTTGGCCTGTCAAAGGAGATGGTAAATATTGCAGCTACCCAGACAGAATTGAGTAATTTTTATGACTAGACAGTAAAAGGATCCCACGTGTATTGGCCACCTGCCCTGAGCATTGCAACAGTTTAAAACACATTTTTGGCTCCATTACCTTGGAGGAATCTGACTCTTTCATAACCATGTAGGGTTCACAGCATTCTCCAATGTCTCCTTGTTGAAGGACTTTCTCAAGCTGAAATATACATGCACAATGTTGTTACCACATTTTTTTTCTGAATTCTAGTATTTGAACTTCATTTTTTTAATTAATTCTAAGTTAAAGTAGCACTCTAAAATTCCAAATAAAAGAGCAAGTGACCTATGCACCAAAAAGAAATAATTATCATTAAGTCAGACTCTTCAGTGTATAAGAGGGTTCTCTCAGTACCTTAATGACCAAAAAGATATCAGCTGAAGGGTATGTGATGGAGAAAATGGCAGAGCGAGCCAGTGTGGAGATGGCTATGTGAGGTGTGTGGGGTTTGAGCAGCCCTTTCATCTGATCCGAGTTCAAGTCAAAGTAGAAATTCTCAGAGATCTGTTGGAGGGGAGATTGAGATTAGCGGGAAACAGCAGAGGGAGGGGAAGGAAAGATGATAATGGAAATGCACGTCAAGGGATTTTAATTCAGTTTTGACTCAGTGATCTAAACCGCAAGACCACTTAGACCTTTTTGAGACAAAGGAAATTCAATTAGTTAAGTATGAGCTCAGCATTACGTAAGAGGTTCTATAGAGTCAAAGTCATTGGAAGAATACTAATTTTATCAAATAAAAAATGATCTACTGCAGCAAAACAAATACCTTTTTCTTTTCCTTGACGTCATATAGGGCAAGCGTTCCAAATATTGGCTCAATTTCTATTTCAAACCTGGAAAAACAAAGAAAATATAGCTGTCAAATATAAAGAGCATTGATGGTATTTCTAATAATGAATTAGAGCGTGAAAACATAAAGGTCAGCTGTTGTTACTCACTTCAGAGACAGACACTTGACCATGATCCTCTGGCCACAATGTTCCTTGGGCACTTCAGGAACAGAGCATCTTTCCACTGCTTCATCCTGCCACACACACAAAAGCCATGTACAATACACACACCAGCATAACATTTACACAGATGCCATGGCAACGTAGCGGCAGAGAAAGTGACAGTGTGTACACAGATATAAAGGAAGAAGGATAAAGCGGAAAAGGAGAACATGGAGGAAAGAAAAGCAAACAGTTCTGCAGAAGTGGTTGGATTTGCAGACATTATAGATGTTTACTTTATGGAGAAAATTCAATAACGTTACTCTGGGCTGAACAAATGGTGACGATATTTACCAAATATGTCCAACCAAATGTTCTGTTGGTTGTAGCTAAAAGTTGTTATCTCTGAAATTAAGATGCAATCAGTCTGTGTCGTCACACGCTAACAACACAGTTAGTAATAGTTACTAGATGAAGGTTTAGATGATCAGTTCACATATTAAAGCTGGAGCTGGAAGTTTTCTGGAACCGGCAGAAAAATAACAGCAGGGTTTCCCACAAAATCATTTATTTTGGGCGTAGGCTGCCACAATCGAAACTTCTGCCATCCTGAAATGATGTTAAATTTAAAGCTGGACTGTTCATTAGGAGTTCCATTGCTCTGCACTTTGCACTGGGTCTTAAAGTTAACCTTCACTTGTCTTTGTAGCAGCACCTTCTCTCATCCATAGATCTGATTTTATCAGCTCTGACCAGATCGACAGATCAATTATCCAACCCATGAATCAAACTCCACAGCCTGCTGCTAACGGAGAAAAATTATGGTTTCATGAAAAGGCATATGTTTGGAAAGTACTGAGCATATGACTGGATGAATGAGAGTTTAAATACACTGCATGAGTTGTGGGACAGTTTGCAAATGTACATTATCCTATAATTGTGTTATTGTTCAGTTTTCTCTATTTTTCAATTCTTCATTCTTGTGGAGGAATGCGTGAAAAAAAAAACAGTTTTCCTCACAATTTCAGCATTACCTAGGTGAGCAATTGATACACAAATGATTATTTGGGGGGAAGAAGTATTCCTTTAACATAGCCTGTGCCACAAAAGGGGTGGATACAATATGGTTTACTACAAACCTCGTCAGGGGGAGGGTACAGGCCCAGCAGGTCATTGTGGCGCCCCTGCAGGCGTGCCTCAGTATTGCGGCGGTCCATGTCCTCTACAGCCGCACGTTCCAGCACAGACGGCAGGAGAGCGTCTGGAGAGGAATTCTTCAGGTCAAAGATACTGGAGGCCCAGCTGCCTCGAGGGGTCTCATCGAGGCTGACTGATCGACGCTTTGCGTCATCCTGAGGCACATGAGAGTGAGATGAGGAGGTGAGATCATGTGTATTTTTTACCCTCCAGGCAAAGATGTCACCTTTAAGTGCTCAAAGCAGATGTTTTAGAAACACAAGGAGGACAATATGCTCCAGATCCCATTACTGTATTAACAATTTAATATGATTCATAAGGTGACTGTGTAATGGCTAATGGACAAGGTATACACCCATTTATCCATTACTCATTCTCCACATGACCAACTTGCGGAGCAGAATACAAGTCATACTGCCTTTCCCATCATAATGAGACTCAAGCTCCATTTAGCAGGCTATTCCCTTCATCTCTGTGTGCCGGTATTAAATGATGTGAGTTTCAGGACAGCGATATAACCTCTAAGCTTTTGCTTCTGGCAAAACTGTGTACAGTGGATCAATAAAATTTGTTTAATGAACCTAAGCATTTAGATAGCGAGTCCTTTGGACATCACCACCAGGTACCTGGTCGTCCTGGCGCTCAGCAGCAGCAACCTCATCCAGTTCAAAGGTCTGTTTGACCAGCCCTCGCTGCCTCTCCCTCTGTCGCTCAGAGTTGTGAGGTGTGTATATGGTGCTGTAGCGCTGATATCTACAGGAAATCAGAAAAAAGAAAGTTGCCCCAGTAATAATGTAAATGTCAATCACATGAACAGTGAAGATGGAAAAGTGGTTCACATTATTAAACAATAGATGAAACATGTACTGTAGGTAAATTCAGCTGGTACCACACCGACAGCTGACACCACTTACTTTCTTTGAATGACGAGCCAGTCATCTGTGTAGACCGCTAAGGCGTCTCTCACTCTGGGATCCAGACAGCTACATAGAAAAACACATTAATAATTGAGCAAAGCATGCTTTTAATATTTATGTTCATTCAGTTTCACAGAGAGAGAGGCTTTGTTCCTATCTGTGATGATGTGTGTCCTCCATTACAGTTATATGAATCCTGTGTGTGTGTGGCAGTTTAAAGACCAGAAGAGGTGTGTGTATTACAGTATGAGGGTTGTGCTGGCCATTAGCAGTCAGACTTACTCTTCCTCCTCAGGCAGCGGGGGCTCCAGTGTAATGCATTCTTTGTCCAGCTGGAGGAGCTCCAGATCATCCTGGGGGAACTCCATTAGCTGTCTGAGCGGGCCAGGCTCCACCCCAGGAGCGTGGCTGCTCACATACTCCTCAAAGTCCACGGGCTCAACCACCTCTGTCAGAGGCAACTGTCAATCCAAATAAATTATTATGTACCAATAACTATGACCTGGACGTAATGACAGATTTGAATGTAATCAGGAGGATCAGGAGGTCAAGAAAAATATCATCACTCTTGCTAAACAAAGACAAAGGCTAAAACCTGCTATTTTTGAATATCCCATCAACTGGGACAAAGATTGTAAACACTCACGCCTGCTTTTTATTCAGAAAATGTTGCTGTACAATCCTGTTCTGTGGACACTCAATGAGGTATAGATGTTCCTCTGCATCGTTGGTGAAGAGGAAATGCAGCAAGAGCTTGGGCATGCTGTGCACTATTTTGCTTAAATTTCCAGGTTCAATTACATGTTTCCTTCAAAAGATGTGAAATAAATAAATGTTTGTTTAACCCTTTGAGCCCTGAGAAACTTTGTGCATTTTTTTTCAAAAAGCATATTCCACGTACTGCAAGGAATTATTGAATTTAGATTTTACTGAAGGGAAAAATGTCTTGGGGGAAAAAAGAAAAAGTGAAAGTGTTTGGTGGAAGAAAAAGTGAAAGCGTTTGTCATAATGCCATTATTATGGCATTATGACAAATATGGGTTATTTGACATTTATATATGACATACTACACAGAAACTGGAGTAAATAAAATAAAACCAGTACACATGTTAACACAGATATATTTAGTGGTCAAGTGGCTATGTACACAGAAAATTATTTGTTGATGTCAAGTAATGTTAAAAAAAATCATGGCCCTTTCTCACTAAACTCACAGTATGAAAATATATATTTAGATGACTTTCAGCACATTTTATATGTCAACATCCACAAGATTCTAAAGGATAACATTAATGTTATATTTGAATTTTTGGTTCTCAGTTCTTCAAATCTTGATGCACTTTCTTAATTTACATTGTTTATGTTACCGCCAACAAATCTGCCACAGACACCTCTGCTGGCAATCACTTACTATATGTGGAATCACTCTGTGTTTATATAAGTTATAGTTTAATACAATGTCTAAGAAATATTACCCTAAGACCTCATCATCTCTGCTCTTATGGAGCACCTCTAGACTGTGTCCAGTTACTGGTTCATAGTGGAGTCTGCGCAGTTTTGTTTTTGCTGGGCTAGTTTAAAACTTCCCCTTCATTCTTGTAATGTTGCAACAGACATTTCCCAAAACACAGGATCCTACACTGTATTTTGGATGAGCATCCATGCATAATCACTGCCTGGCTGTAAACAACACAGCTGAGCGAAGAGCAGGTAGATCATATTTCAAAACCACCTCATGTCACGCCTGCTGACACTACCAAAAAAACTACTCTCATCTGCACTCCATGTTTCTAAACTTAAACCTGATTCAAAAGTTACACCAATCAACTTCTGGCCTTGGTAATTGGAGCTTTAAATCTGCTGGCTTAAAACTCTGGCAGGTTAAATGCAGAGTGACTCACAGGGTGGTGCGCGCATCCTCGTTTCTTGGTCAGCTGAGGAGAGCCATAGTCTCTGGACACTTGTTTTCTGACCTCTGCAGCTACCGTCCTGAGCAAGAGAAAAGTAGCACAGATTTGTCATCTTGTGAACAGAAAACCAAAGCACACATTTACAGACACCCAAACCGACAGTAAAAACACCATTAATGGTTATGATGTGCAGTGTTCAATATAAATTAAATACAAAGTGACAGATTTTGATGCATGAATCTCATAATCATAACAATTTGAGATGTCCCGATCAGATCAGAAAGATCGAGCACGTGCCCCGTTCATGCCTTTGTTTACATCCTCTGTCACAAAGGTGTCGAAAACGGAGAGCACGATTTGCAACAGATATTCAGGTTTAACTGTAATACAAGTTAAGTAATAACAATACTTTGAAGTTCAGTTGTGATTGAATTACTCATGTATAGTGCTCTGTAATGTTATTACATTGCTACACTAACAGAATTTGAGAGCAATTTCTTAAGACACACTTTGTGACAATTTAGTTTGTTTACTTTGTTATTTTGTTAAAGAATAAATAAAAATGCTGCACTAAGTGGAATTGTAATAAGACCCATATAAAATATTTTTAGTTGGTTTATTTTCTTATTTTTGTGAAAACGAAATTTTAAAAACCCTTGCGAACTATCTGAACACAGACCTTTTTCTTCTATTGATTGTATCTATTAAAATGTCAAGCATGTATGCTGGATTGACTTAACTAACATTAAAGAACTTTAAGTGTGCACTGTGCAGCTGTATCATCCTGGTAAATATGGATTGGATCTGGACTTAGTATCAGCAGATACTCAATATCAAATTACTCGCATAGAGAGGCAAAAACACTTTCCCTAATGCCCGTGCTTGCATGCTCCTCTTAATTATGCCGGAACTTAAACCACTGCAAAACAAACTAGGCTACAACACTGGAAAAATCAGCATAAATGAAATGTTTTAGATTGATGATTCTCATTTACATTTCACAGATTCCTTGTTAAAACTCTTTTAGGGAAGTGCCAAGTTAATCTGCACTTGCATGGCTCAACCTCTAAGTTTCAGAGACATGTCCTGTACAATCTACAAGCAGAAGTGTGGAGCTTCTGGTACTAGTAGCGATGCTCAAGGCCAGCAGCTGTTCTGAATAGGGACTCAAGCGGATCTCACAGAGAGGTGACGAGCTGGCTCCAGGGAGCGGGCACAGAGCCAGAGCGCTGTCCATGGCCTTTATGGACTAACGGCAAATGGAGGCTTAAAGAGAGACAAAGCAGGAAAAACAGAAAAAAAAATCCTCTTACGAAGACAGCAGGCAGCTGCTCTTTTAGAACCACAAAATGTCTGTTCCTCTCATATACACAGCTGCAAAGGCTTGAACATCTCCCCAACCAAGCTCCTCATGATTACATAGCTATGGTTCATGCCTTCATTCCATCAATACAAATGGACTGCAGGGCAGAAACCTATGACTGCTACTACTCTCATCTCCAAGACGTAGCAAGGCTTCCAGATGAGGAAATAGCATTCTTTGAAATCCATCTTTTTTGCATGTTTATATATTATGAGTGCTATGTCCTCAAAAGATGTGGAAACAGTTTCTACAGCCTTCAGTTTAAAACAGGAAAAAGGAAAGCTATCAACTGCAAGGGCAATAGCCAGAACACCCATTTCCCACCCTTTCCTGCATCCGGCACCAAACAATGGTCTAGGTCCCACTAAGAAGAGGACTCATAGGATTTGGGGAATGCAGTGCGAGACTGTTCAATGTAACTAACATCTCCACAGGATATGTCACTGACAGTGGAGGGGAATACAAACAAAGTGACAGGCTACCTATAGTGCAGTATCTTAATAAAAATAAAACCACCTTGCGATGACGGTGCTGTACCTACATGGTTTTATTTTTCACAAAAGTGAGAAAATATTCATCAGCAGGTCAATGATAAGAATCTGTCACCCTGTTAGTTCTCACATACATCTGGTGACCATACCTGGTATTGTAAGACTAAGTTGTTTCTTGATGAAATTAAGTGTAACAACAAGGTGGTTTGGTGCAAAAATAAAAAATATAATGCAGAGACAAGCACAATGCTAGACAAAATCAAGGATTGTAGGAGCCTGATTTATAAAAAGATCTACAGCAAACAGGGATACAAACTGGCTGCAAATACACCCACACCAGTGTTGTTAAAGAGTCAGTTAACAGATGTGTCATGCCTTTACAATTTCTCCTGGAATCTGATCAATATTTATTTAGGATAATAAGACATAGTAGATCTCCAGTCCGTGCAGTACTAACTTTGCACCTTTTTGTGAGGAGGGAAAACCAGTTTACAACATGTGGAAACAGGCTGCTACACTAATGCTCGGAGGCGTTCACACGACACAAGAACAAAACATCATGATGAATGTCACTTGTAGTGTGTAAAGCTTTTCATTAGGTGTTACTGTGCTTTAATACTCTCAAATGGCAAATCTGAGTCAGTAGATTAGCCCCAAGTGTGACAGTGTTATCCTTAAGTAGCTCAATCATTGTTGGTGACAATGCTCTCACGACGCTACGTTAACATACACAAAACATGCTATTAAACTCTTCAAAGTACCTTTTATGAGAGCGAAAGCAGCTTCAAGGTAGTTTTTTAACCTTCTGGTGAAGTAAATGTATTAATATTAAGCGCTTTATGGTAAACAATACCTTAAATCCTAGCATACTTGCTATATGTGCCGTGTGTCCAGCAGGTCACTCTCACGCACTGCGAGCGGCACAACTGTTAAACAATAACTTCAGTTAGTGTCTCACCGGTTGATTTTATGAGCAAATGCCCTCCTTTCGCTCGCTGTAGATGTCATTTTTTGTCCCCCATGAAAGGAAGCTCTTCGAAGTCAAACTGAAAGTACTCCCCTCCTCCTGTGCTTTGGCTAGGTCCCGTCCTGTCGTGTGGGGATGCGGACTCACTCAGACCGCTTCCTTCTCCACGCTGGGACCGGGCACGGATCCCTCCTTGTTCCTCCTAGCGGCTGGGAGCCAACCGGCCGTCGACGTCAAGTCTGCCATGACACGTGCACTGCATCCGGCGGAGCTTCAAAATAAAAATAAAATAAAATATCAGATTTGATTTTATTATAAAATCTCTATTAGGTTACACGCAGTGAGATAACACTGCTTTTGTGACACATATTTTGCAATGCCTTTTATAGATATTAACAATTTAAAATGAGCGTGTTGATTTTTTGTAAATTTCTTTACTTAATACGAAATCATTACAAAAATACATACAGATGTTACACCCACCACATGCCTCTATTATGAGAAATGACAGTAAAGGGGGTCAGTTACAGACAATACTTTAATGACAAAAATTAAGTTTACAATTCATATTCTCCCACTTTGTTCTCCTCAGGATTTACCCAGGCTATGACCAAACAAGGCAGGGGTTAAACTTCACTTCACAACAGTGCTCACAATATGTTGGCACTCTTTGTTAACACATTTCCAAAGTTTCCACACGTGATTGTTTTCATTTTCACTGCAAACTATGAGCCACAGCACAGATTAGGCCTGCCCTGACTGTCCAACTGGACCCTGAGTAAAGGATTGGTGGGGGAAGCAGAAAGATAAGACAAGGTAAATTAATAAAATTAAAAAAAAAAAGAAAAAGACCAAAACAAAGAAAAAGACTAAAACAAAACAAAATCATACAATGCAAACAGTCCCACTGCAGGAGCAGCAGACCACCAAAGCTCTGCAGAGAAACAAATGAATAATCTTAAATCTGCTTTATTATTAAATATTAAAACACATACCAAGCCTCTGTTCCTCTTATAGGTAGAGGTATATATTTAAAAAATGTCACCAGAGGTGCCACCTGCCACACAGATATACAGACAGAAGGACAAAAACTATAAATTATTACGTGTAATGAAAAGAAAAAAACAAAAAAGCAAACAAACAAAACATATATTTACATTTCATTACACCAGATTACATCCTATTATAATCATTTCATTCATTTTATGAATTATGGTCGTATCTAATGATTTTATTATTTTCAGAACTTAATTTTTTTGTGTTAAACTGTTTTTAAATGTCCTTTTATGCTGAATTGCCATGCTGGCCTGTTTTCATGTGAGGCACTCTGTTGGCTAAGTGTCTGACCATTTTTTCTTATGAATATAAATGTTTCCAAAAATAATCAAAAAATATATGATATACAGTTTGTTCCAATCTTATATTGCCAACAGCAAGACATTACATGAAATATACTTATTTTAAAAGTATCCTAAGTCTCTATTTTAGAAAGTTGGCAACATTAATCCAAAGCATTCTGATGTAAATACACTGAAAAAAATAATTGACATACACTTTCTTTTTCCAGCCCACAAAAATGAAATATATAATAAATATTCAGCTCGTTTATTTCCAACACAAACTCTAGTGGATAAACTCTATGTAATATTTTAATGAGCGTACCGGTGTATTTGAATACCATAGCGCAGTTGAAGTCGTCACTCCACTTCCGGTGTTACTCGTCCTCCCCGCTGTTTTGACCAGCTTGCACTACCCACCATCTGCTCATGCAGAAATCTCACCTGACCGGTTTACAGCGACCTGCTGCTGGCGCATATCCACCTCAGTTTAGGGTTTCACTGGTTTCAATTCTGTATAAAATTTAGGAAGCAGGACAGAGAAGTTTCAAGTCCTCCGTTTCTCACAATGTCAAGCTTTAGAGATGAATCATACACTTGGGGACTTATCTATATATCTATAGATTGATAGATAGATAAACCTCTTTTTCTCTCTCTCCCTATACCATCACACTATTTATCAAAGCCAGAGAAGATGAAATGTGGTTATTCATTGTGGAGGGAGAGTCACGCATTCTCACCCAATCACTCAGGGTAGTTTCATCTCTAATTTACAAATATTTTTCCGTATTTATTCACTGAGGGACTGTTTGTTATTTATGAGGGAGGAGGAGGTGGTACAAACATGGAGGAGCCACTTCAAATATTTGTTACGCCTTGGGGAGGGAGTTATGCTTTTTGATTTGGCTTCGAGTTTGGACGTTCAACTTTAAATATTCTGAATTTATTTTAAATACCCTTAAAACCCAATACTGGGTTTGAAAGGCATGATTCTATTAAAATTCTCCAAAATCACATAATTTATCACAGCCAGAAAGTGTGAAATATGGGTATATGGCGGTCACTCGGGGAGGCTCAACAAACAATATTTGTACTTCCAGGGAAGGTTATGATATAACAATATATGAAAAAAAACAAAACCTGAAGACACTCCCAAGCTACCCTCTACTCAGATAAATAAAATACAGTCCCTTAGAAAACATGACTTTGATATCATAATATCTTACGTTTCTCCCGGAAGCTTCAGTTCACAGGGATGATTCTAATTATTGATGCCAAGCTTATTCTCATTAGAAAACAAATGCACAACAGCAACATCTAGAGGACTGCTTGCACCACATCATGTCTCTCCATGACAACAGGGCATGTTGTATCCACATCACACCGGCAGGTGGGGGTATTCACCACGATTGGAAAAAAAAGAAAGCCTTGCCTCATCAGTGATTGCTTAGGATTCAGTCCTCAAATTTGACCTCTACACAGAGATGAGAAATAGCTGCAGCTTTGTTTACTGGCCTCCTGCCTAACAGTGACTGGATGTCACATTAGTGGGACAACTGATAAAAAAATTTTCACAATTTATTTTAAAAAGTTGCCATAAAAGGATCCTCTGCATTCTTTAAACTAAACATGTCAAAAGCAATATATTTGACAGAGCTCTTTCTGTGTCTGTTGGAACAAATAAGAAATTACTTTGCCAGTGAGGCCTCCCACTAATGGAGGACTTGTCAGTTTATTGTAATGGCAGATCTACATCTCTCTCCTCCCTGCCTGCAATCACTCCATACCCCCATGCCTACTATGAGGAATTAATATAGCAGTGCTCGCTGCAGCAGCCCTCCCCCCCCACTGCTCACTCCTTTTACCCCACAGTCGTCCTATTCAGCACCCTGGAGAGCTGCTGCAGGTACTCGGGCCGTCCTCTATGAGATGGCTGATGAATGGCAGGAATTGTATAGGAGGGATGTGAAAAACAGAAAGAAGGGAGACGGAGGTAAAATTAACCTTGCATGACCGAGGCTTGGCTGTAGCCGAGCAAGGACAGACATCTCAGGGTTATATGTTTATGCATGGAGCAGCATCACAGCTCGCAGTAGGCATGAGTCTAGTGCGTGAACACTGCTAATGAAAATAAACGAAGCTAACGCTCTTCATCTCACCCCTACACAGACACACTTCCATCACAACGCCAAAACTCAACTTTTATTTTTCTGCTGCTTCAAGGTTCAGGAAATTTAAATTTATTGTGCAATAGTGCTTTCCATAATTGAGTTGTTTATTTGTTCTCTCCAAGCATACATATGTACACACATCTCACATCTCCAACAAAACGAACCTGGAGATACATATATAGTGTGTGTTTGTTTGACATTGCAGTGTCCTTGTATAGTTGGAAAACGCAACTACTATTAGTGGGCTGAACCAATGCCTGCTTTATCCTTCCGTCTGCACCTTCCCTGCGTGTTTCCTTGCCTTTCTGTTCATCGAAGGCTTTCAATTCCTAGATCGGCACTATTGTTTGAGCGCCCAGCCCCCACGGCAGCGAGAGCCCCCACCACCACCACCATCACTGCTGTGTTACCAAAGAACAAAAGAGAGAGTGTCAGACACCACCCACTAGATCTCTTTCACACCAGAGCCCCCACCTCAGTTCCAGATGGGGTTGCCTTTTTTCAGGGTTTCTCTCAACCCCAAGAGTCCTCCAAAATGGAGGCCCCCCTCCCCCTGGAGCCCACTACTCAGCTGCCCGTCATCCACCTGCTCCGCCGCCACGCGCCCGTGGCCAGGGCACATCCCCTCTCTATCCCACCCCACCAGGGAGTCCTATTAAAATCATTAACCACTTTTTTACTGGGGTCTGCTTCCAGGACATTACTCCGCCAGCAGTAAAAACTTTAACAACATTAACTCCTAAAAAGGAAGGACAAACCCACAAGATATCTTTTGGATAAAAAGGAAATTAACAATAATGGTAGAAAATGCAATCATGGCTTAAAAAAATAGTAGTGGTTTCCTGCAACATTATGTGATATACTTTTAAAAAATATATGTATTGCACAGGTCATTCTAGGTCTTCCTGGTTTAGCTGCTCTTAAGCAGGATAGAGGAATTACGCCAGACTGAATGTTGTAATCAATAATGCTAATTCTAATCTATGTCCTGTGGTGGTGTCCAATACAAGGGGCAGGCAGATGCTCATTTATTTGTTTCTGTCAAAGCATCAACATGTAGCATCTTCAGGAGAATCTCTTCTTTGACCTCCACCCATGTCTTGACCTTTCCCCTGCAGGGACAGAGAGTGAGGTGTTACAACAGGACACATCTGCTACGAGACAGCTGTTGTGTCTCCTAATGTTGATCCTACAGTCGAGGTTGGGGTTGAGGGGCGGGTTGGGGGGCGCAAAATGTAATCATTACTGAATCACTTAAAATCTGCTTAATTGCTAAAAAACTCTCTCGTCTTTTGAAGGTAGAAGAAGATAGAATGAAATGACATTGGTATGCACACCTCCCTCAGCCACAAAACAGTGTATTGAGCTAATCAGACAGGAGAAAACTGTGCTGCAGTTCTGCGCTTATTAACAGATAAATGGTGAAGAATCAACTGAATGTATCTTAGAAAGCAATATATAAGACTGAGCCACCAGTATGCAGAGGCACACTTTCTCTTCTGCCTACATTACATGCATGGATGCATGCTATTCTGTCACTCACTAACCAAGATTTATGGTAATATTCCCTCCTAGCTTCACTCAGTGCAGCGCACACTGCCATTAGTGTGCTCAATGTCTGAATATATGCAGATATATGCATATAATATGTTTATGACTTCTTTACAGTACTTACTTTAGACTTTTTACAGGTTATGAGCTGCAGGAAATGACTAAACCTCCATCACCATTACCACCACCCCCATCCCACCACCATCCTCCAGTCCCTAAGGGTTCAAGCACCCAAATCAATTGAAAGAAAGAAGAGTGCACTGTGGTCCTCCCCCTACATCTGTCAGGGAGGGAAAGCAGGAGGGGCCGCACTCATGGGCCGTTCAGGGGAACAATATCACTCCATCTGTCACAAACCGTTTCATCTCTGATGGGATGAAATATAGCTCACAAATACATCTACCTCTATATCATCAGTGTGTATTAGCTTACCGGTGCCCATGCCTCTGCCAATTCCCAGAAGCATACGCAGTGGCTTTTTGTCTCATATTACTTTCCTCCCACCAGCCCGCACTCTCCAACCACCTTGCAAATTATGCTTTTAAGCCAAACAGCATGTTAAAAGAAATTATTCCACTTTACACAGAGAACCAGTTAATGAAATGGAAGACTACCAAGTAACAAAATTTGCATGTAAAAAGTTCCAGAATGAATGTGCAGAGCAGCAAACCTGAAAGCTTAATGAAAGAGACAGCACATATTGTATTTGGAGGAAATACTGGGAAGAAGAAAAAAAAGTTAGATGCAATCTGTTAATAACCAGAGAGCTCTTTCATATTTAAATGCTGCTGCTGCTGTGTTTGGAGGATGGGTGTGGCCCGTTGATTCTTCTTGCCTCCTGAGCTGTCGCGGCTTAGTGACGTCCACGATCCCATTTGCTCTATCAAATTATGCTATCGGACTGGTCACCGTTCAGTGCTGAGGACGAAATGACAACCCCGACAATGCCTAGCAAAGTCTACAGCGCTGCACGTCGACAAAAACAAGGTAGCCCAGTGATCCGGTAAGCTGTAAGAACAGCACAAGATGGCTCGACTGTTTACTGAAGGGAAGGACGAAAAAACTAAAACCCATATCCCCAAGAGCCATCATGCATCTCTCTCGGCAGCAGGTAGAGCTGCAATCTCAGTCATTCATATTTAATTCCACAAGAGTTTCCGGCCAGACTAATGTGCTATTGATTTCAAGTCTCCTATTACTGAAACGGGGGAGGGCCATGATGGGGAGAGAGCTGGACTAAAGGGAGTGAGAGCAAGGGATTGAAAGAGGAGAGGAGGAGGGATGAAGATGGAGGGGGAGAAAATGGAGTGCAATGGCTAAACCAGAGAGTTTCTCTAGGAAACATTATCATATTGCATTTGGACTGCCAGCGTTATCAATCTAATAATCGACTCTTTCTTTGTCAAGTAAATACGGAGCAAATTCTACATGGAAGCACAATCCAGGTTTATATTTCTGGTTCTATTATTTATTGTTAATTACAAGTCAGATTATTAACATAGTTCATGAAGCTAAAAACAGCTCAGCTTAACAGAGGCAGGCACACTTGTACCAATTTTATCCGTTTTGTGTCTGTCACTTGTGTGTTTTGTTCATGTCAGATAGAAAGAAAGCAGCAGGAAGAGGAGCGAGGAAGAAAAAACAAAGAGAATGTCTAAGAGCTTTGTGTATTTAAGGTCTCTCCCTAGATACCAGCTCAGACAGGACAAGATGAAAGATTAATAACCACGGCTTTATATTTAAAAAGGTTTTCAGTAAAACATAGTCTCTGTAGGAGGTTAGTCTTGCTTCAGCCAACCTCAAAGCCACATGAACATTAATTCGCTTGTGAATGTACAAAAGTGGCACACAAAATGTGATATATACCTTAATTAATATATATACCTGCGCACTGTTTTATTTCTTTAGCCAAATAATGAGGATGCAGCACATAAACATTGCCTGAAAACACTGAACATATCTCATGCCGCACTGAATACATACAAACAAAAGACAGATAACTGTTCACCGAGAATTAAACAAGGCACATGGAAAGCAGAATATAATCCATAAATAAAAAGATGACAAGAGCGTCTACTTCAGAGACTTCCTCCCACCAGCCTGTCTACTCTAATAATAGCCCAGAGACAACACATCCAGACAGACAGAGGGAGAGAAAGATATCGAGAGAACGAGAGGAGAGAGACAGAAAGTGCAAGAGTGAACCCATGAGGGAGACCACAAGAAAATTGCCAAATAATACATAAAGGGGGTTGGATTAGGCCAGTTGCCATTATCAACAAATGTCCTTTTAAAAAGAGGCTAATTTAATTTTGGAACCTTTCCTGAAAGCAATAACTGCTTCACTGCTGCTGCCACAAAAACCCTGAATTGCCAAGAGCCAGGCCCAGTGGAGAGACCACTGAATTAACCAGACCTGAGGCTGAATCATCCTACCCATCCCCCGATACACTGTCATAGTGTCACTGTCTCTCCCTCTCTCTCCCCCCTTTCTCCGACTCTCTCTCTCTCACTCACACACACACACACACACACACACACACACACACAAGGCCACTACCTTACCGCAGGGCAATGGCAACAGGCATTCATTTTGACGTAATACTACAAGAATAATAGAGATGAGAAACAGGGAAGACCAGGCTAAAGAATTCAGACCTAAAGGGTTTTTTTTGCAATTTACAAAGTTAAGTTTAATTATATATTTACTATCCAGAGTTCATACACATAATGAATTTGTAATTCACATACTGTACTACTGGCATATTTTTGCTGCTCTAGTGGTGCTGCATAGACATAAAACAGTAAAATGACAATTGAAGATGCTACATATCGATTTAGATACCTGAACATTCGTATCGGCTGATACCAAGTACCAATCCGATGCATTATAAATAAATCGATATATTATTATTTTTAAAAAATTAAAAAAATAATAATAATAATAAAATAATAATAATAATAATAATAATAATAATAATAAAGCTTTATACTATTAACCCTGTATGGATGCAATGGATATGAAGTAACTGCCATCATTTTTGTATGCCATGACTCAGGTTAAACCCTTTGTAAAACAAACAAATAAATACAAACAAATAAATACACAATGCATCTTGAAAGGCTTTATAAGACTGCTGGTGTTGAAATGGCAGTGATGGTTGATAGTGAATCTGGCTTCCAGTCAGATCCAGCCCTCGCTCCTCCACAGCTTCAGCCATCACCAGATATGGTCACTTTTGACCATATCTGGGTGACGGCCAAAATCAGCCAAATGCCGAACTCGAGGCTTCAAGACCACAATTAACAAACCAATAGGTGACGTCACAGTGGCTACGTCCATTATTTTATAGAGTCTATGACCCAGATGCGGAGGCCCTGAAGAATATGCAGTTAGGGTCAGCTAGTTTTTAGCTAGCTATAAAGTATTGGCTTAAAAGAAAAGAGACTTAGTTAAGGTTAAGGTTAGGGTAATGGGAATGTTATATGTTGTTATCATCTTGTTACTTACAGGGTAAATCAAGACTTCATGTATAATCAATTATAAAGTGGATTATTGTTACATTTGGCCTAATATTTATTCACTACAAGCAGGGTTTAGATAATGTCAGGTTAACGGGTTAATGGGTCTTGTACTATGGGAGGGTGAGGCTTATAAGGGCGTGTCGTGTACGCTACAAAAACTATTATATCCTGGTGTTAAGCTACTTAAAAGTTTGTTATTAAATTACGTGATATTGGAGCTGTCCATAGACTTGCATACTTGCCAATACCCGATATAGCATTTTAGGTAGTGTCAGAGCCATTTCCAATACTATTATTGTTGTCGGAACAACTCTATAAAACAGGCATTTTCTGCTTTTTCTACCAAATTTCCTGTGATGACTGCATGTTTAGCAGCGCTAAAGATGTGGGCTGTGGGCTGATAAACTTCAAAATCAGTGAACTAATTTTGAAATGCTCTGAGTTCATCTGTTTGGCACCAAGAAGCATTCCATGATATGCCAAAAGAAAGGGGCCGCTACAACAAGACTCCTAATCACCACTAGTGGAGGGACCCTTAACAATAAGAAAACAATCAGTAGAATAACAAAAAGGCTTTTAAGCAAAACCAATGCTTGATCCTTTGATTCAGTTATGTACAATAGGCGCTTCAAATGCCCTCTTATCCACAGGGAGGATTCAGCTGCCGTGCTACTAACCGGGGCTCTAATGAGGGGCCACAATTAAGCCCATTTATTCACATTAAGTGTGAACTGTAAGTGGGGCTGCAGTCAGTCGCTGGACCTGGGTGCCTTTGTGTTACAAGAGCCGCTTTTATTCAGCAAACAAAGATGGAAAAAACACAAGCACCTAATGACCAAATCTCACCGTCTCTTCTCAGACATTCGTACACACACGTGTACGCATGCACGCATCGACAAACACACACACACACTCTTCCACCCTCTCTAAAAAACTGACTCAAAGGCTGAGTTGAGTCACTGCTTGACAGAGCGGTGGGGGCGGGGTTAAGACAGACTGACAGTGGGGCTCCATCTCTATCCTCTTATTAACGCTTAACGAGTGCTTTCCTCATGCAATATTCATCTCCACTAATATCATCCAAGCTCTGAGCCGAGCTTGCTACTTATGTAAGGCAATTATGTAAAATATCAGACAAGGCCCATGTTCAGAATCTGACTGGAAGAGAGCTGCAGGACAATGACAGGGAGAAAGACGGGGTATACAAGGGTGACCAGGAAGGTTTTGGACAAACAACAAGAGATGTACAGTTTGTGGAAAGTTGTTAGTTGTGAGTCCTTTACTGTATCTTCCATTATCATCATATTCACATAACATACCTATTTTTTATTTGCACTAACTGTGCAGTAATATTTATAGGCTATATTTCTATATTCCTACAGTAAGATACCACACACAGGTGTGTATTTCAGTTGTCCTGTGCAACTATTAATCATAAACATACAGTATATATATAAGTAAAAGGTGTATATAGCCTATACAGATTTTATGTTTTATGCTATCTTATTTTTTCATTTTTCATTTCATAATATTTTATCCTTTTGTTTTGTTTATCCATTTGTTTTCATATCACTTTGCATTTTTCTCTCTCACGACCTTGCTTTAACGTGAATTTACCCAGTGTGGGATAAATAAAGTCTTACCTTATTTTCTTTCTCTCTTGTGTATTAACTCTGTGTGTCTTATGCAGAGATATGCATTCTGTCTGTCTTATCTGTCTGTGATTTGTATGCACCTGCTGTGAAAAAGAATTTCCTCTTTGAGGTCAAATAAACTATCTATCTATCTATCTTATCTTCGCTTATCTTATCTTGAATGAATGAATGAATGACTTCAACAAATGAATGACTTTTCAAACAAACAAAAAAACATATAAACAAACAAAAGTACAGTATCTTATCTTATCTCCATCTGGCTATAGACATCACCCACATATCCATCCAAGGCAAGCAGTCAGTGTCAATAATGCAAACAGTTTCCTCCTTGTACCACTCCTTGCAGCCAGAGCCGTCTAAGGACTCCTCAAGGTCAGTTAGGGAGAGCAAAGCAGACGCTGATTGTTGTTGCACGAGGGCTCACATGAGCAACACTTGTCCGCTCATCGACAGATAACAAAACACACACAGGAGATGCTCTCTACAAAGCACAACCTCTCCTTCACCATCTCATTTCCTCACACGAACAGAAACCCTAGACTCGCACACAAATAAACAAACATACTCTGATTTACGCACACTTGCACGCACACCCACCCCCCCAGGTCAAGGCCCTATGGGGGTCTGCACAGAAATAGGTCATTTGTCACACATGATGTCCCGGGGCAGGGGATGCATTATAGATGAGCCCAAACAGCATGTCTCAGTGAGCACTCACCACACAGCTAGGGACACAGGAGGGAGCAGCAGGAGGTGGGCAGAGAGGGATGAGAACTCCTCAGGAAGGGGAAACTAGGATGTCGTAAAGTAAGACGAAAATCACTGCTGGCCATGTCTTTGTTTAAAAAAAAGCAAAGAAAAGAGGAGAGGACATTCAGCACAGTCTGACCGAAGCTACAACTGCACCTTTCTCAACTTGTCACTCAATAGACATGAATTAATTCTGGGGCTATCTAATTTGTTATTCTCACGTCTGCACCTGACTCTATAGCTAGCCATCTGCCTTGCATATGAGAGGTCCAGAAATCATCCACTCATTAGTCGTATTATGGATTTACCACTTTGTTTGTAGCCACAATTCACACCCAATTATTGCATATTTTGTGTCTTTACCCCCTTTGCTTCAATTCTGTGATTATAAGCCGAGAACGTGGACTCCGAAAGTCTGTCGATCCACGCTCAAAATCGCTTTTATTCGCAAAGACAAAGGCCTGAGGAGCGAAGTTGTTTGCTATGGTTTCAAACAGACCTAAATGGAGAATAAAAGAGAAAGGAAGGGGCTGTGCTGAAGGAGAAGTGAGTGCAAAGTGAGGGGAACGAGAGAGACAAGTCTGCTGTCTCTTGCTGCACCCATCTGTTCTGAAAGTGCAGGTGGAGCCCTATTCACTCCTCTCTGCATGTGAGTGTGAAGAGGGGGGCAGGAAGAAAGGAAGGGCAGCGAGAAAAAGGGAGTGAAGAGATGGAAGGGCAGGGATGGAAGAGGAAGGGGGGGGGGCTCTTGGTGATCTCTCCTGAAGGGGATAATGGGAGAGGAGCGCATTGCAATGGCTGCCATGTAGTACCCTCCCTGCACAATTAGCCAATCAGCAGCGTGCTCTGCCAGCCAGGAGGACGCATAAAAGAAGAACATTGCAGCAGAGGCACAGAAGGAGACTGCGAGAGGAGCAGGGAATTACACATAAAAACAGCAGAACCAGAACACCCTCCCCTGGACACACCCTGCTGAGGATCACTGCTTCTCTTTTTTTCTGAACCATCGCCCACGCCACTCGGAGAGAACGCTCTCCCTCATCATCACCCAGTAGAAAACCCCTTTCTCCTCATTTTCATCCTATAGAGGACACCTACAATCTCAGAGGGCTGAGATTCCCTGGCGAAGATTGTATTTTTTTCCTTTTTTTCTTTTTTTTTTCTTTTCATTTGGACTCCTGACAGAAGGGTCATATAATAGAAAGGCCGAAGAGCATATAGAGACTCAGCCTGCAGCTTCAAGACCAGTGGAAAGAAGGACCTAGATTTCTTTCATTGTACGTCAAGAATGGTTACTGTACGTATGACTCTATTTCTCCGCTATTTGTGAAGGGGATGTTGTAGCAGCATGCTTACATTGTATCTCAGTCCATTTATGTTGAATTGCTATGCACTACAATGCATGTAGACATGTGATGTAGCCATACACTGATTTATTTCTTACTAATATATCTGTAGAGGATACGAGTGGCATTTTAAAGGGAGCTCCGAGACTATGCCTACATGCCAAAACAGAGAAGCTTTGGGATTAGTGTCCTGTGTTTTTGTCCAATATGCAATGCCGTATTACTATGATAAGATTAACGATCGATAGAGGCAATTAGCAATCTAATACTGAGCGATGCGCCATGCCGGCTGCGCTCCAGCCTGCAGTCATCCTGAGCGATGGATAAAGTCTTTATCCTGCCATTTTAGATAACACAGCCTTTACGTTTTGCATCACAGCCACTTCGACTGCCTAAATGTCGACGCTTTGCGTGTATTTCCTAAGAGATGCACGAGTCAAAAAATGGGAATTCCGCAGGATTGATGGAGATGGAGAAAGGGGCGCCGGGCTCAGCGGGGGGGCGGGGGGGGACGTGCTTTCTTTGCCTGGCGCAGCGCAGGGATGCTGGAGACGGCTTTCTGAGACAAAACATGATGCCTCGGAGGCTGAGGGCCCATCCAGCAAGGCAAAGGAAAAAAGGGTCGAGTCACTCCGGGAGGGGAGGGGAGGGGAGGGGGGGATTACGCATCCATTGGTTTGCATTGAATCAGACAAAGTCCAAATTCCTCAGGGTTGTCGTTGCGATGCAACCGAGTAAATGGGCTGGAAACCTCAGAGGCCGCGACGGTAAAGGACGCGCGCGGACATCTCCATTTTAAGCACATTTCCTTCCAAGTATCACATCGCGTACGTTCAAGATGGCCATGCTTACGTTGCGCGTGTCGGATAAAGGGAGATGTGAGCGGTGATAAATTAGCTTTGCTCTGAGCCAACGGCCGGATTGGGCGTGTCTCTGCTGGACTTAAGCACCAAACGAGGGCCTTGAAGCCTCAAAAGGCCTGCTCCGCTTTACCTCTTGACATGCTCTGCAGTTGGCAGCGGATTGTTTATTTTAGCAGAGCAATTAAGGCACATTCACATGAGATTATAGAGGTCAGAAAATAAATAATAAAGCAGAAATCCGCGTTGATGTTGCTCGCTGCAACCATAAAACCACAAGCAGATGTTTAAAAACAAGCTTTTTAAGTAAAAGTTAAAAAATAAAATCCCATTTTAATAGTTTAGTTTTGGGGGAATTATGAAATTGTTATTGTATATACACATGGTGAAATTTCAGGCTGATCAGTCTGTGACTAATAGCATGAACACAAGATAAATAATTTAACACATAAAGGGAACAGGATTTGATTTGTAGTTGGGCCAAATATCAACTTTTAACATCTCATTTCATTGAATTTGAAATATTGCTACGAAAAAAAAAATGCAAAATGGAGGGTTGGACAGCAGATCAACTGCGAGGCTCGAGCTGACACATCCCCAATTCCACTTTTATTTTCTCTTTGTTGTACATTACCTATTGTCCCTTGCAGGCCTAGACACAATCACACCGGCAGAGGCTGTAGCTCCCCTCCACATGGTCCGCAGTCCTCCATGCCTGTACCGCAGTGCCAAGCAAATAAAAGCGTTGAGTCAGATAACCTATCCAAGGCACTTACACAATTCAAGGACAAGGGCAGCCGAGGCCATCACTGTAAACCACTCTAAACAGGTGTTTGGTTTTTCAGTTAAAATACAGAATTGAATGTAAATTGGCAGAGTTTACAGGCCATTTTTTAAGTCAAAATATAACAATTAAAAGGCTTCATGTGGTGTTATATTTTTACAGTTAAGACATGACCTGTCTAATTTGTGTGAAACGTTAAATGTGATGGTGTTATGTAAGCGGTGATTCGCCTCCTGTTGCCAACGACTTCATGTAATTATCAGCAACAAATATAAAGCCTGTAGGGAAGAAAGAGGTGAATGTACCTTCCATCTCTGAGACTGCAAAATGAATCTCTTGGGCCCATGTTTGCAGGTAACAAATAATATGATTATTATTATTATTATATTATGAAAAAGGATATATAAAACTATTAATATTGATTAAAAATTGTATGATAGTTATGGGGGAAAAACACATTATTATCTATGACAATTTGTCATTCGCCTTATGCTTGATGAGTTTAAGCCACCTTTTTAAATCCAACTATCACCAAATACAAGACTATAATTTATTTTTTTTTTGGGGGCAAACGATTAAAATCTATGCATAAATTTCTCGGATTGTAGATTTTTTATTTGACCTATCATGGCGTTTTTGACTTGTGGCTGGCAACTGTAACAGTCATTGTTCCCGGAGAGTCCTGCAGCCCCTGGCCACGACACAAAGCGCCACTGTTTACATTAATATTCATAGTGCTGCCATGGCCTCTGCGAGGGAGAAGAAGAGGAACGGGTGGCTCTTTTGTTTGGTCGTTTCAATACGTTTATTCAGCAAAAAGGCGCTCCGGTTCATGAATGCCTGCAGAGCTCACAAGTCTTGCCTTTTAAAAAGGAGGTGGGGGGGCTAAGTAAGAGAAATCGAGGGATTTTGTTGTGCATCTGCCATATATAAACAGCCGTATGTGCGATTTCTATCTTAATTACTCGATTCAAAACGTTTTGAAAGTCAAGAGAATATAAAATAAAACCACTCGGTGGTGTTTGCCGGATTCACGGGCCTCTGTGGCCTCAAACGAGACCGTCCGAAAGCCACTCCCTTTTTCAGCACGCTGGATAGCGCCCCGCATGCTACAAGGACTTGCAGGACAGATATGTCTCCCTGAGCCTTTTGACGTTGTCTGCTCCCATTTTATCAAAGAAACACATACTGAGGGAGCTGAAATCTTTTAGAAATCTTTTATTTTTAGTCGGCGGAGCGGAGAATAGGGATGGAGCCTCAGAGCATGGCTGACATGGGCTGTGACTCCTGTCGTCCTGTTGTTTTACAGCTGCCACCATGATCCCTTAAGCTGCAGAGAGTGTGGCTAATGCCCTTTGTTTGGGATAATCCCGTAATCTGTGTTATTTAGAGGGCTCATTTACACTTCAGCCTTGCATTCAGTCTTGATTCATGCATTTCAGAAAAAAATCTTTATATAAAGCATTATAACGTGGACTGGAGACAAGGTTATTTGTTAAAGGGAGGAATCTGTATCATCGTTGTTGGTTGAAAATAATCAGGTTTTAGTTTTGTCTGCACAAAGAAAACTAAAGGACATATATTACATGCATAAAGCAAGTGAATTTTAATTCACACTGGGTATAACATTTTCAAACATTTAATCTTTTTTTTTGCTTGGACTGCAAGCCTAAACAAAATACTGAAGGTGCCTGTGTCTTTTTCTCTTAGTTATATATCATATTCAAATTACTCTTAGTGCATTTGTAACATGTAATCTCATGTTTTGAGTTAAACCTGGAGATGATTATTCTTCTGTACATTATTACCTGCGGCGCTGTGCTGCATTTGGAGCAGAAATGAATCGGGTGGAACAGTTTTACAGACATCAGAAGGCAGAGACTGCATTTACATTTAGTCATGTAATGCTGCTGTGTTTTGTAATTTAATAGTGTACAGTGTAGGTGGTGGGTACGTGTGCTTGGCAGTGGAGGCAGGGCTCTTGTTTGCGTGCAAGTCTGGGTTCATGTGTTTGGCAGAGGAGGCAGGGCTCTTGTTTGCGTGCAAGTCTGGGACCATGTGTGGGCGATGCTGATGCAGTACATTAAATATTAAGGGAGATCTCACAGAACCCCAAAATAGAAAAAAAGCAGTGTGGGACACATATTGCTACCCTGACAACTGGAATCTTTTAGGAATTTTAAAAGAGGATTTTTATGGCATGTTTTCGTCCTTATTCGATATATATAAGAAATAATTTGAGGGAGAAGAAGCAGTGATACGCAACAAACGACCTAGGCCATAGTTACACCCAGGACATCGTGGTTGTGGACATTTTTATTGTACAGTACAGCTGGAGTAGATTGGGCGTATTAGGATTATTCATGCTTTTGTAGGCTACAGCATCCCAATGATTTATTGTCTCGTCACCATAGTAATTGGGTTACTGCAAACCAAACTCTAGACAATTTGATTTTTGTTGTTGGTATACAAGATGAAATATGACAGCCTAAAGACAAAATAATCCTCTCTGGTTTACTTGTTTCCAGTAACTTCAAAGCATGCTGTTTCTCTTTATTTCTGTGTGAAAATCTTAATCTTTGTTGCTGCTTGTGTCAGCCAATCTCAGTGTGCCCAGCCCATACTCGGTGGGTCTGTGCATTATATAACTTCACACTGTTCACTGGGGATGTGTGTTCTGCCATGTTGAGGGTTATTTCAGTTGGCAAGTCAAATTTGCCCTAATATGTTTTTTTCCCCTTCAAAATGCTTTTTGTCATATTTGGGACACATTTATATTTGTGTTAGTCAGATGCATCACATCACACAATGGTGTACTAGGTTAATATTACAATAAACACAACACAACAGCTTGATACCACCTTTTTTGTCAAAATGTGTTTATCCTATAGTCATAATGGCAAAAGATAGTCGGAAGGCATTTCAGCCTTGCATCAAAATCTTGTGACAGATTGCTATCTGCGTTGTTCTGCCTTTGTGCGTCGATGTGTGTCTGAAGTATTTTATTTTTAGGCTGTCTTAACTCTGTCACTGTGCTCCTTCTCCCCTTGTCATCATCAATTTGACTTACTGATATTCTCTGCTCCTGCAAAGCCGTATAATATTAATACACGGTGGGGAGAAATAAACGTCTGACCTGTATAGCTGCTCCTAACAAGCACAGACACAAACATACACTGAAAGTAAGAAAGCCATTCAGCCATTAGAAACAATGCAGTCTTTGAGGGGCTGTTACCTGGGCAACCTGAGTCGAGGTGAGGCTCAAAGCAAGACAGCGGAGAAAGGGCAGGTTAGACAGACCAGTTGCAGATGCTGAAAAGAAAAGAGAATACATGAAAGATGTCTAGACAGAAATGAAGAAATTAATTCTTTCAGTAATATAATTATAACACAGAAACACAGCCTATACAAACACAAAATGCCCGTGAGCTGTGAGCGAAACTTGTCAGTTAAACATTACTGTTATAATGTTTATGTTTCAGTGACACCTACAATATTTCTTCATCAAGTCAGGAAATCCCCTGAATATACTTTTGAAATCATTCTGAAGATTGATTAATTAAGCCCCTTTGTTGCTTTGGACTCCCCTGAAAGACCCCAGGAGCTTTACAAGAGACTCATTTAGCCTTATTGACATATATAACACCCACCAGCGAAGAGATCTGCAACAGCTCAAACCCACAATCTCACACATGCATTAAAACTGTTCATCCAAGCACCTTACACTTTTGTGAGAAGGCACTGAAATGCATCAAAAATCCAAACTGCAAAATGTACTGCAAATGCACAGTGATGTTATAGAGGCTAATTTTAGTTGCATGAGTCAACAAGGATAAGCCAACTCTGAGCATGCATACTTATTAACTGGCAACTCCAATGATTCAAATATTTTATCTTATGATGTTTGGACATGAAACTAACAGATGCAAATGTAAAAAAAAAATCAATAAGTGAACAAAAACATGGGATTTAAAATTAAGATACCTAATAGCAAGCCTGCAGGTTTTTCAGTAGTATTTTCTTTTCTGAATTCAAACAGCTGAACAAATCAGTGCAGCTACAGAAAATCAGCATCGCACAAAGCAATGTTATCATAACCATAACCATTTTATAAAATTCTATATCCTTTGTTTACAAAAAAAAAGAGTTTGCAGTGATTTTCCATGAAGATTCGCACTGGAAACAATGACGCAGAGACAGAGGGCTAGGTGTTGCATGTGGGACGAAAGGGAAAGAGAAAGGGAAAATGGAGCAGGAAGTTCTGTGACTGGCCACACCGATGTTCCTTGAGGTGCCCCTGTGGATCAAATTAAGCAACACAGAGCAACACAAACACTTCACTGTGCTCTAACCCACACTATTACTCCAGTCACAAAAATAATAGTCAGTGGACCACAAAGAAACCTTAACAAAGAACAAACATGTAATCCGGATTTACTTTTCCTCCAGACCATGATATTCTAAAATTCTTGCAGCACAAAACCCATATAACGTTGCCACTCTGCCTTTTGTCCATCATCTCGACCCTTGCCTTCCCAAAGCTCCCCCAGCATCACACACCACCATTACTATTATCCATCCCTGTGTAGTGATGTAATGGTGTTTGACTCTGGAAGAGAGTGGGGGGGGGCAAGGAAAAAGGGACTGTGACATCTGCAGGACCAGAGGCAGGGAGCAAGAGAGGGGGAAAGATGGGGTGAAAATGGGGGAGGGGAGATGATAAATCAGACCTTGTATCCATCTCCATTTTAGCAATGCTGATTTCTGACCTTTCCCTGCCACAGTGACACAGTGGACAGCCTATGTGTGTGTGTGTGTGTGTGTGTGTATAGTTTGTATCTGTGCATGTATAATGTGTTAAATGTTTGCACATATATACAGCCACATCACCTCTGCATCCTACTGTGCATCTTTTAAGAAATAAAAATCTAACACCACCCTCTTCCTCAGCAGATAATCAGCACCATGGAAACCCAGGTGTCCAACGGTCCAAGCGGAACCAGTCTGCCTAATGGTCCAGTCATTAGCACCAATGGCTCCACAGATGACAGCAAAACCAACCTGATCGTCAACTATCTGCCTCAGAACATGACCCAAGAAGAGTTCAAAAGTTTGTTTGGTAGCATCGGAGAGATCGAGTCCTGCAAGCTAGTCAGAGACAAGATTACAGGTGCAACACTTTGTCCATGCTTAAATAAATGTCCCTTCATCTGCTTTTGAGAATCACTGACTCCACTGTGGCTCTTTCTTTGTCTCCAGGTCAGAGTCTTGGATATGGCTTTGTAAACTACGTGGATCCAAATGATGCAGATAAGGCCATCAACACACTAAATGGTCTAAAACTGCAGACTAAAACAATCAAGGTGAGCACACCTCTGCAATATTCACACTTCATTTTTGGATTCTTGATGGCACGCTAGACAAAAAGAGAGGAAGTGGAGAGTCGGGGGGTGGGGGGTGGGGGGTGTTGAGAGAGGTGGCGACAGACGTGACAGAGGGAGGGGAGGAAAACGGGGAGGAGGAGGCAGAAGGGAGCGGTGGCCAGAACAAAGGAAGTGAGAGAAAGGGTGAAAAGAGCAGGAGTGAGTGGAGGTCAGAAAGCAAGGGGCGGACAGCATGCAGAGGTTATTGTGATGGAAATGTAATTAGGAAGCCTGACTGCGGTGCACTGGGGTCAGTCTCGGTTACCCCATCTGCCTCCAATCTAGGCTAATTAGGGGGCTTCTTTGTCCCAAAATCAGATGAAGGAAAGAGGGGGGCATATTATTAAACACTACTTCCTTCCATCCCCCCAACCTGATCAAAGTAGATCAAAGATTGAGACAAACTGCAGGATTGAGAAATCGAATCTGTGAGAGAGCAGAGCAGGTGATCTACCAGCAGCTGTCCATGAATAGAGACGTTAATCTGACTAATGAGGGATCAAACATTGAGCCATCAGCAGGAAAAGTCCAGATTTGGGTCCTTTTTGAAATATTGTGTGTATATTTTGCACAAGAGAAATTACCTCTTACTCTGGAACAAATGTGTAGAAGAAAGGTTGATTGTCATATTTACTCTGGATGATCTAATGACATAATTATCTGATGTTTCTATCCATAGATCGCTCTTGGTCTAATGTTAAAAAAAAAAAACACCTCTGGTCACTACCATACTTTTATCCTTCTGATTTTGCAGGAGGCTTCAATAGAGAGGGGTGAAGCTGTGAGGGAGGGGGCAGCAGTGGAAGGGTAGGGGGTAGCTGGGAGAGCAGAATGCCAATGACGGGATTAGAGGCCATATGGGCTTCAGGCACCATCTGTACTGTGGGAGCGACAGGGAGAGGGTTAATTATAGGGCAGCCTCTGCTCCTCGAACACAGCAACTCCCCCCTGACTCATCCAGAACACCCTAATCACTGCACCACACAACCCTCCTGCTCATACAGTCTGTCTGTATACACAATAGACACTGGTGCTCAGTGCTGATGGGTGAAATCAGAACACCTGTATTCATCTGAAAGATAATATGCAAGTCATTTGAATTCAAATCAAAGCTTTTTTGGCGCCCTTTGCGATAAGTGAAATTTGAATACAACAAATATTTCTAAAACTTGGCAAGACTGGCAAACATTTATAACACCAATACATATTTATAAACAATGTGTGTCTGTATTTGTGTGTGTGTGTGTGTGTGTGTGTGTGTGTGTGTGTGTCAACAGCGTGTTTAAAAGTTGTCAAGGATCCTGCAAGTCTTGTGATGTACTCACATTGTTTGCTGTTTGCCAGTGGAGCTGCTCTCCCCCAGAGGATAGAGACAAAGGAAGGAGGCAGGACAGGGAGGGCAGCTCAGCCTATCTCAGACAACACTCACTCTGTCTCTCCATCACACACAAACACAGCGCTGCCAACAATGCATTGAACTGGATTATCTATCGCACATGTGTTCGCATGCTCCCATAAACACAAAAACAACAATGTGTGTATAGAGCTTGTTTTTAAACAATCAATCAGATATTCCTCTGCAGTACTAGATGTAAAACTGATCTGAAAAGTAGACCAACAGAAAACCATAAGGGATATAAACACAGACGCACCAGAAATGGTCGTGCACTAATTAAGTCACCAGTGGATTCAGGGAAATGCATCAACTAAGGCTGATGTTTTTTGGTGCAAAACAAAGCTGACGCTTGGGCTTGATGACTGGTATCAGTTTGGGTAATGGCTACAGTCATCACAGTGCCTCTTTGACGGTCTCATTGTGGCTGAGTGTGAGCTTAAAGGCACTGATTAAGTCCACAGATAGCAGAGAGACAGTTGGGTCTGTGGAGAGGGCGAATGAGGAGAAATCAGTAGGAGACAAAATAAGGACTATTTGCCGGGAACTTACATCAGGTCTTTCTAACATGTTCCTTCAAGCTACAGTTGGTAACTTTAAAAAAAAACAACTTTCTGTCATATTTGCTGCAACTGTCACTGTATCCACACAGTATTACATGAGACAGATGATCTGCGAAAAAGCATGTCCCTCTGCCTCCATGTGTTGCTTCTAGTAGCATTTGTCAGAATCCAAAACAACAAATCAGAGTTGAGGAGTCTATAATGCAACTGTCAATCATGTCAATCACTGCTAGTGAACTGCGGTCAAGCTGTCAAACTAGGCAGCGCTGATCAATTATGACACAAGGTTCTGTTACTGCATTGTCTATTTCTCGCCTCAAATGTTTTCAGAAACATATTTTAGTGTACTGTTTAGCTGTGAAATGACAGCGTTTGTGACCCAGCAGCCATAATGAGCTAAAATGAAGCACTACGCAAGTGTCAGAGCTAACTTTCTCATTTTACAGCTAAACATTATGCTAAAATATGCTTCTGAAAACATCCAAGGTAAGAAATAAGCAATGCAGTAACAGAATCTTGATTCACGTTTGATCAGCGCTGCCTAGTTTGACAGTGATTGCAGTACACAAGCTGTGATTGACATGATTGACAGCTCCACAGCTGTGAGTAGTTTTCCATGAGCTGGTAGATTCTAGCAAATGCCATTAGAGGCAGCAAGTAGGATTTTGTCAGGGACTGTCTGTCTCATGTTCTGCTGTGTGGATGTAGTGATAGTTTCAGCAAATATGATAAAATGTTATTTTTATATACATTTCTGACTGTAGCTTTAAATTGCTGTGTTTGATTTGAATCCTCTGAGGCAATTTTGAGATTTTGGGCATATGTAAATATCACGCACCTATTGATTTATTTGATCTGGCTGTTGTAGGTATCATATGCTCGGCCAAGCTCGGCCTCTATTCGTGATGCCAACCTTTACGTGAGTGGGCTCCCCAAAACCATGAGCCAGAAGGACATGGAGCAGCTGTTCTCCCAATACGGTCGTATCATCACGTCCCGTATCCTAGTGGACCAAGTCACAGGTATAGCCTTATTTCACTTCTCATGCTGTCATTCCATCTCTGAATGAAAGTTTGGTAGGCAGCAGCAGTCGTTGATGCCAAGGTAGTAAAATTGGTTTGTATTCTTAATCGGAGCAGGCATATCACGAGGAGTGGGCTTCATCCGGTTTGACAAGCGAAACGAAGCAGAGGAGGCCATCAAAGGTCTGAACGGACAGAAGCCTTTGGGTGCTGCCGAGCCCATCACTGTCAAGTTCGCCAACAACCCTAGCCAGAAGACAGGCCAGGCCTTACTGACTCAACTGTACCAGACTGCTGCCCGCCGCTACACGGGGCCCCTGCACCACCAGACTCAGCGTTTCAGGTACTGAAACTTTGGCAACCTCACACAAGAGTGAAAAGAAAAATCAATCAGGTGAAGTGGCACACCCCCTAAAAAAGCAAATGTGGTCTAATTTCATATTAAGGAAACCTGTGTAATCAAAACATCCAAAATAAAAACAAAACTTTTACTGTCAATATTAACTTATACGTTAACTGTTACTTTAAGCAATATTATTGCTTTTCAGTACAGAAGGAATTGGCAATATTGCGTTGTCCCTCCTTCTCACTCTTTTTCTCTGACTTTCTTTTAAACTGCAGCATGATCCCTTCACTTGGAAAGGGACCAGATCCAAATAACAGCTCAAAACCAATGTAAGACACCAGACTTTTCCAAATACAATAAAATAAAACTAAAGCTAAATAAATCTTGGTTTAAGGAAAATAACACTGAAGCTTTCAATTGTGCCTATACTACATAGGCATTATAGGAATTATTTAAGATTGAAATAACCAGATGTTGGCCACATCTACATGAATCAAAAGGTTTTTAAAGTCAATATTTTCATGGAACCTCACCATCAACTGTAGATACACTCTCTTAGTCAGTATGGATAGTTATATGTAACCAGTAGATGTGAAATGGCCTACGATAGATAATTTGATATATTACATAAAGGAGAATCTATTATGTAGCTTAACCAACTGAACTCACAATGAGCAATAAATACCAGCTGAGACACATACTCACAGCACTATTTAACACGCCATCAGTTTGTGGTTGGATGGTTTGGGACTGCGTTGCAGTGAAGGATGCCCTCTGGAGGCCAGCTGGTGAAGGAGCAACATGTTAACTGAAAGCCCCCCTTCCTTGTAGATCTCATAACTAACTTCTGCATCCCCTTCATTCTCCCTCTTGCGTTGCAGACTCGACAATTTACTAAACGCCAGCTACGGAGTCAAGAGGTAAATGGTGTATTTTCAAAAGCATCCATGCCAAAATAAAACCTCAAACAAAGTGCCTGGAATACCACCTGCTGACTTCATCTCGAAATCAGATATAATGGCCATAATTCTTAATACCCACTGCCCATTTAAACCATGTTACAGAAGCAGCCCACACAACAAAATATCTGTAATTGCAATGATGCAAGCTTCTAACAGCAGGGTATTCTGGCATGGCTTTGTTTAACCTTTTTGTTCTTTTATTTTACTTAATAGAAATAATTTATATGTATTTATTTATGAACTAACATTGTCAGTTTCAGTTGCTTTAATGTCCCCTTTTTTTCACCAGCATGGACATACCAGATTCCGTTTGCGTCTCCTCTGTTTGCTCCAGTTTGTGTATGATTTGATTCCGATTTGCTTTTCATCCCTCTCTAGGTTTCTGTGTTTTGTTCGATACTGTGGTTTCTGTTAAACATTGTGATTCATGTGTTTAATTCTTCCAGAGGCTTTGGTCAGCAGAGAAAATGAGAAAATATGCAAATTATGTGGGTGTCTGTGTCTCAGGGCACACAGTGTCATTTTGTATGAAAGCAGGTAGTGCGGTGCCCACACATATTTACCTACTTACTGTACAGCAGAGGGGATGGAGATGGTGTCCCCCGACTCAGTACCCAACTACAATCTTTATCATTTCTCACAGATACATGCCCATAAGAGACAGTATAGAGAACTGAATCCTGTGTGGAACTTCAGAATGACACCCATGGTAGTTCTCCCACTCTCTTCCCCAGATTCTCCCCCATCACCATTGACAGCATGACCAGCCTGGCCGGGGTCAACCTTACTGGTCCAACTGGAGCCGGCTGGTGCATCTTTGTGTACAACCTGTCCCCTGAGGCGGACGAGAGCGTCCTCTGGCAGCTCTTTGGGCCTTTCGGCGCCGTCACCAACGTCAAGGTCATCCGTGACTTCACCACCAACAAATGTAAGGGCTTTGGCTTTGTCACTATGACCAACTACGACGAAGCCGCCATGGCTATTGCGAGCCTTAATGGCTACCGCCTGGGTGACCGCGTGCTGCAGGTTTCCTTCAAAACCAGCAAGCAGCACAAGGCCTGAGAGAGAGGCTGCTGGCGCCAGCTCCTTCGACCTGCAGGGAGAGCAACCTGAGCTCCCCCTGTGCCATCACTCTACATGGGCCTGGACTGAGTCTCTCTCTGACGCATTCTCACACAAATCCATGATATATTATCACAAACACAGACATGCAGATGCACACATACACACACAGAAATAACCAAACATATCCATACACAAAGCATACACAAGTCAGAGTTTCAAACAAACACACTAGTGGAGTTTTTCTTTTCTCTTTACACAACATGCTAGTCCTTCCCTATATTTGCCTGGATTGAATTAGAAGGAGTACGTAGCGGGTTTGTTGGGTAGGGGCAAGAGCTATCTATTTAGGAGACAGTCTAACGAATGTGACAGAGAATGTGTACTGAGTGCTTTGATTGAATTCAGGCAAATAATGACAACTGATGAACAAAATGATCAAAAATTTAAATGAATATGTGCAATTTACCCAAACTCTTAACCCCACCATCTCTCCTATTATCTTGCTGGAGAGGATGTAGTCACTTTTTTACACTTGGGCATTTTGAATCAGCGATTTTTTTAGATCAAAGAAAATGAAATTAAAAAACAGTGTTCTCTTATATACGTCTATTAAAATATAACTATATATTCAATATTTAAGGTGGTTATAATAGCCGAGTATGTAAGCATTTTCTAGAAACTTTGACTACTGTTTCCTGACCTGCATTAGGTGGTGCCAAGCGTAAAGGCAGTTTTCTCTACCCTATGTGAGCGTATTAGCTCAGACCCCATAAGATTTAGGCGAACCAATGAATACTGGTTGCAGAAAAGAGTAGTCCGAAAGCCATCCAAATCACTCTTTCCCTCACAGTCTCACACCAAACAACATTAATAGTACACTTCTGTATCACAGAAACACAGTTCAATAACTAGATAATATATTTAGTCCACGAAAACATTAAAAAAAAAAACAGTTCCTGTATTTCGTCTAATCTATCCTCAGGATGGATTCAGCACACGCAGACTGTCTGTGAACTCAGAGCAGAGTGGCAGTGCTCCCATGGTGATGGCGCTCATTAAAAATTCTCTGGTGGGCAAGAGAGTGGCGAGTACGAGGGGAAAACCATTTCACTGTAACAAAGCCACGTCAAAGGAAAATACCGGTGTTTTTTCACTTTTTGCATCACTTTTTCATTACACTTGTATTTTACATTCTCCACATTTACTCTGCATGGCTTTGTCAGCCATGATTTGGTGTGATATCCCTTTAACTGGAAGGCCATCTAGTGTCAAGAGGTCAAGAGAAAAAACTTGAAAAACTACATTGCTTTGATTGTGAATGTTACTATACTCAATACAGGTTAAGTCTTCAGATGAATTTAGACAAGAGGAAGCAGGGAATTTGATAGCTGAATATGATTATGATCCGAATAGCTGCAAAAGTAACTGAAAAAAACATCAAACACACCCCATGGACTGAACATTGAGCTAGGCTGCAGAGAAAAAACATAGATGAGCAAAAACTCAAGAGCACCGGTATTATTCTTCAGTCTAGCGCACAGATAGAAGCTCCCCGAATAAATGAGGTCAAATCTTCACCATTCAGTGGAACACATCTACAGTGAACATGCATAGAGCAGATCAAGAGGACTGCAGTTCAGAAATGACTGAACATTTAAAACTGACTTAGAGTCACGCGTGTGAGCGATCATATCTGGCAATGTTACAAAATTATCACTGATCCTTTGAGGAGAAAGATTACCAGTTCCTCCAGCTTTGCCAAAACGCTCCTCAGTTTTATTTTAAAACCCTGAATTCTCTTAAAAGCTCCCCAGAAACTTTGAACTCCTGCCCTCTCAAAAGATGACTGTACAACATCAAGCCTGCAAATAAGTGTCATAATTATACTTCTGTTTACAACAGAAAAGTATTTATTTATTTGCTTTAGATCTGTTTGGCACTACCACAAAAATAGCATTTCTCAAAATATCCCCAACCCAATTGCATGGAAATTATTTATGGCACCCTTGATGAAACATTAAGGCCAACCTGTCTAGTTGAAGTGTCTGTTACAGACCAGACTTACGATTTACCATGGGGAGAGCGAATGTCTTTCAATATCAAGACATCTGCACATGATAATAGATTAAATAAGGTCAACTATATTCAAGACATTTTTGCTTTTGCTTTTCTAAATGACGCTGTGTTAGCCAAAGAGGACGATCTCTTTGAAAGGATTACATTAGAGATAAATCTATTTTTATACATACAAAGGAACAAGACCTTGTGCTGAATTTTTACAGATTCTTAAGCTTGGAAAAATTGGGACATCGCATGGCTTTATTTTAAACCCTCTGATCTTTGAAGAGCAAGGGGGAATAAGCATGCGGTGTATGGGTGGGGATTTAGGGAGGGGGCGAAGGAACATTGTGTCTCATACAAACTTAACCGTTCAACCATATCACAACAATTGAAACTTAACAAAAATTTGATGTAAAAAACGGAAAAAAATTAAACAGTTGGGGGTAAAACCTGACAGACACATCTATACTTTTCAGTGCTTAGACACACTCTCATCTCTTGTCCTGAAGTTGTGTACAGTGTTGCTTCAATGATGGTGCAGTGAAGTGAAGTTCTTTGACTTGAGAATCCCAGACAAAGCTGCAGTGAGACCGCCTCACTGCCCAGCTGAAAAACTGAATAGCTGCTTGCAAATACAAAAAGGTAAAAACGCAGATTCAAACAGTGATGCAGATTCTTAACGAACACCGAGCATGATTAGATAGATTTGATTTTTGCCAAAGAATTGCTTTGCAAGTCAGTACCAAGAA
The DNA here is from genome assembly GCF_026936395.1 of Plectropomus leopardus. Lineage (NCBI taxonomy): Eukaryota > Metazoa > Chordata > Actinopteri > Perciformes > Serranidae > Plectropomus > Plectropomus leopardus. The sequence continues at coordinate 17,114,040 of NC_142193.1, read as the reverse complement.
GGATAAATTAAGACTAACTATATTATTCCCTGAGTAATTGCTGTACAAATCTATGTTATTTATTGAATAAGGACCCTCGACAATTTCAGTTATCATTACTTTTGAATACCTAAGTTGCGCATATCAGTTTACATTTGTAAATCCTATAACCACTAAACCAAACAGTTGCAAGCAAATTTCATGCACACACCGAATGATAAAAAAAGACATATCAAAAATAAAGTATGATGAATCAGTTCACCTCAAAACAAAGGAAAAAAATTGGATGCATCCATATAATGTATCTCCCCCAACATTTATATCATCTGCTTTGTCTCATGACCAATTTAATCCTTTAAAAGCGTTAACATTGCACCACTTACTCTGGCATCTTTCGATCTGACTCATACTGTTTCATCCCCCCCAAATACTCTGAATGATTGTTGCTGGCGTGCCCAGAGCTGACCACATCAAAAGGACTAATCTAGCTATTTTTTGGGTCGAGCAATTTGCAAGAGAGCACGGTAGGACCGAGCACTTGGAAAGACCAGTGATAGACGTTACGAACAACTGCGATAACAGGCCACGTTGAACTGCAGCTGGAGTTGTTCACCCAGCCATGTCCAATGTAGTACAGTCAAGCCACAAACCAAAAACCACAGCACGAAATGACCTTTCATACACAGTCTACAAAGACCCACACCTGATGTACAGTAGAGAGCCAAGGACCATGGCAGGAAACAGTACTACACTGCTTGAGCAACAACAATAATCATTTAAAAAGACAAAAAAACTTTCCTATGGAACAGTAAGTGCAATGTGCTTTGTTTTTATATTGACTGAGAACAAATGATATATATTTTTTAAAAAAGAAATTAAACGTCACACTGAAAAGGTTTGCGGAATAGTGAAAGGAGCAAAAGTTCAGACGAAAATGTTAAAAACGAACATTAAGAAAATCAAAAACACGCAATGAGAGGTCTGATCTGTAGATTTCCATAATCACTTCCTCAGCCCCTAATTTGTGCTCTGATCATGCAAGCTCAAACAAACTGCATATTTGGCTGACTTAATAGAGCAATTCTCAATGACCTTGAAAGGAATACTGTCTAATATATCATCAGTTTTAGCCCATGTCAATTTCAAATATCTTTTTATTTTTCCTGTAATTTATTGATTTCATTTACATATCAAGACTCACTTGTTAAATTAGCGTATTTGTGTTGTTGATGTTGCCATAGAGAACACACATGGGTCAAAGATTATGTTTGGTTGCATTGATTGGGTACAGTTTGTTATTTTTCTTCCATTATTTAATTAGTTGCAGTTTTTACAGTGTATGCAGATTTTAGACTTAGTTAGATTTTTTTATTTCAATCAAACTGTGTTCAATTGTGTTTGTAAAAGTCTGTGGTAGCTTTTGTTGCAACATAAAATAATTTAAACAGAAAAAATTCAAAATAGCGCCAACAAACTTGTATTATTTGGGCGACTTTAAGCTTGTAGTTTTAACTTATTGTTAACTTAAAAACTATTTATTATGATTATTATTATTGCCTCGTATAAAGTATGTTTTGTGTATATTTATGGTTTATTTCATTATATTTGCAAGTTTAAAAGATTTTAAGTTTGCCAAAATTGTGGTTACACCATTTCGTTTCTTAAAAAGGGGGACAAATAGAAAAACAGCTTTAGAAGTACGATTTGGAAACGTTCTCCATAGTCAAAGAATGCACTGCTATATTTAACTAATTGAAGTGTATAAACATACATGCTGTGTGCTAGATGTTATGCCTTTACTGCCTGTGTTCTGTTTGTCTTGTTAAATGAAAATCTTTTAATTATTTAATCTAATCACAGTCTTGTTTTTTCAACCACTCTGTGAACCCCTGAGACATGGGACAGCCCCTGTAAGCAAGGCTTTGGCCCATTCGAGGGTTAAGCAACTGGCCGGGAACAGAGGGGGTGTCATAGGTTTGATAGGCTCACAAGATGCTTTCCTGTTTACGCTGATGGGCTGACTTACAAAAAAAGACAAAAAGGGTTCTGTTTCTGTAAAAGCAGTGTAATACTGAGATCATCTGTATCAATTTCAATATCAATTTCTGCTATTGAAGGGTGTTCTTTAGCGCCAAGATGCATTTGGAAACCCAGCCAAGAGCACGGGCAAACAATTACAGAGCTCAGAAAAGCTGCAGGAAGGTTTTCTTGGGAGTCTCTAGGGTAGCAAAGGGGTGAGTGGTCCTTCTGTTTCTCAACCAACTGTATTTTGTGTCTATTTATTTAGAAGAGGGGACGCAGTAACTTAGTGATGTTTTTCTTACATTTTCCTGGAATGGTAGAACAAATCAAAGGTGAAAATGATCAAAACGGCTCTGCTGACACCAACGTTAGCAGAGAAAATACAAAATCTCATACTTCCAAACATGACCAAATGAACAATGTCAAAATTTAACAAAGAAAAAAAAAATAAACCTTTCAGTTTAGTCTAGGATATTTATTACTGGGATTTCAGCTGAAGACGCTTGAAGACTTTTTCATGGAATTGTTTAATTATTTGTACTTTACATGCCAGAAAAAAATAAAATAAAAGTTACAAATATTGAGTGATCCCATTTTTATTGAATGTCAAAACAATATTGTTGAAAGTTATGAGAAGAGATGTTCTTATACCATTCTTTCCACTCCAAAACTGATACTGATGCTTGAACTTGTATATCGGCTGATACGGAGTAAAATCTGATATGTTTTAATTACATAACAATGAACAACTGTATACTACTAACCCCGAAACCCCGAACTGAAATGGATGCTGTCATTGTTGTAAAGCATGGCTATGATTAAATCCTAAACTGGTGGGACTTTTGCCAAAGTGCCGACATTTTGCTAACGGCTGAAGTTACACTATTACCAGAGATTAGTTCTTCTTTACCACACTAAACCGTAGTTTACAGAGGCTGCACAGCATAACTTGCTATGTGGGCTACTGTTTAAGAGTGATGAAAAACTGTTTTCTGTAAACAGCTGTTTAACAAAGGCGTGAAATAGTTTGTTTTTTTAATAAATTAGGCCTACCTGGTGATAGAATGGTGCATTGGCTAGCCTAAGTGATCCAGCATTTTAAGAAGTATCAGAGGAATTTCCAATTTTTCAATACTGGTATTGGTATCAGAAAAACTGAAGCTATTTCCATACATCTTTCTCTATGCCAAGTTGTTTTCTTACACATTCCAGTTACTTATACAATGGTAACATATAATATAATAAATCAGTGCTGACAAAGATCTATGCAATGGTTTGAGAATATGAAAGGTTTTTTACACAGCTCTTCCTAATGTGTTATTTATTGCTATTTATTTAATACAACAATTAATAAATAGCAGATGTTATTTGCACCCAGGTGTCCATAGCCAACAATGATATTTGCATCCATCAATGTGGCTTTTCACATCCAGGTGTAAATATTTCCCAGGAATCTTAGCTCTGTTGAAATACGATGTTAACAGGTCTATTCAGCTATTCTGCAAAGGTTTACATACACAGTGTGCATTTAGCAGCTTTATACTTAAACTATAAATAATATGTCAACTAATTTTAAAAATAACAATCCCATGATCCCACAGGTCTCTAACCCCAGTGTGAAATTTCTTTAATTGCTAAAGCCATTTATCCACATCTCACTCCCTTTGTGGATTCTCATCTTTATACTACCTCATCTAAATTTCTAGCCCTGACCATCAACTCCCTGTCTTAATCTTTACCACTTTTAACTCTGAGGCTTCCATGTGACAAGTAGTAGCCAATCACAGTCCACAGGATACATAATAAGTCTGAAAAGTCAAATAGCAGCAGTGTGACTATTTTCACATGGGTGCATACAGAGACTTGTTAATTTAAAACTGCATGTACCTCATGTGGCCTCCACATGAGGTACATGCAGTAGTGACTGAGAGCTTAGTTATAGTAAAATGTAGTTTTATACTGGAGACAAAAATGGACATTAATCTGGAATATGATAAAACAACCTTTATTTGAAATCAATGGAATGACTACATTTGATACAAATCAGAAAACCAACACAATAGGAAGCAGTGGAAGTTGGATGTGTAGACGATAACTACTCATTGGAATTTCCATCGTTAATTCTAAATTGCTAAACGACCCCGAGGTGGTGCCGCTCACAGCATGGCAACTTCATGTTGCTGCAGTGACTGTGGTCCCTTCACGAACAACCTGCAAGAGTGAGCACACATTAATTCCAATGGCTTTTTGCTTTAGTCATGACTTCCTAGTTGTGAAAAAGGAACAGCAATTTAGTTGAAATTAATCCCTAGAGGTTCCATTTTCCGAGGACTAAGCGATTACACCAGTGAGGTATCCACTTCTTGTGTTATCGATGACTCAGCCTTTTTATTAAGGATAGATGCTTTGTTTATTTGAGTCCATTATACAATTACTAATAATTATTAATACAATTCAAAATCTGTAGTCCCAAACCCTATCATCTACACACTTGCTTGAGCACACCAATCCACGCTATCATTATCAAAAAGCTCAGTTTAGCTTAACACCTTATCTACAATATCACCACAATAGTAAATACTGTAGAACAGGAGAAAAAGCTACATGACAGTTTTTCACACCAAATTTAATTTTTAAAAAAGTTAAATTATTTACAGCAGCCTTTTATAATCCTAATTACTTTCAAGGGAGGCTATACCTGATATTTATTTAATCTGTACAGCATGAGCCCTGAGCGCATCTGTCGCGTTTCCAACCCACTTTAGATGACACTATGCCAACTTAAGCATTACAAAAGCTGACTGCCAGACATAAGGCCCAAGGACTGGCTCCCAGCCTGTTGCTGTGGCACATAGGAAGCCTTTACGTGTTTCACATTTACATGTGTATGCTTCTGCTGTGTTTATCTGATTTTGCTAACAATTGCTGGCTGAATTCTTGATGCTTCAGCTGTTAAATTTTGCCAACTTTCAACTAGATCTGACATCATCCTCTGCCACACATACCACACTGCAATGACACAGAGATGGTTGAAAATGTGCAGTTTCCCTGTAAGCGACTGTATTGCTTTATTCCAAGTTATTGGAGCTGTCACATTCCACAGACGGCCCTTCAGCGGCTGGATTGCCCCCCTGACTTCCTGCTGGATCACTTTTTTTTCTTCCTATAATGGCAAAGGCATGATTCACCCTACTCTTCCTCTTATTGGCTAGCACTTGATGCCTTTATTGGTTGGATTGGTTGGGTTTAGATATGAGAAGTGATATTGGTTAGGGTTAGAATATCAGGGTAAATCGATCAGAGTAAGGCAGAGCAGGACAGGTCATCCCTTTAACATCCTAAGGAAAAAAATTTGCTGCTTGATCAGCAAACTTTGTGGCTTTGCATCGGGAAGCAAAGAGAAAGTACCATGGGGCAAATTATGGCTGTGGTAACTATCTAGCAGCACACTCTTTCAATGACGCTGGCAGCAATAGGCTAGCAGACAAGGATTGGGCCTTGATGTCTGGTAACCCGCTTTTTTCATGTGGAAGTGGGCATGGTTTAATCTAAAGTGGGGTGGGAAACAATGAATACGGCCTGAGCCCTGCAGGAAAGCTAACCAAATGCTATCACTATAAACTGTCTATAGTAACAGAAACAATGACATCACAGAAAAGCAGTTTCTATAATGTGTAACAATGTATGGCTTTTTTTTGTTTTACCCATATATTGAATCATTATGTTCATGTCATAATTAATTTTTAATTATCTATTGTCTTAACAACTACTATGAACTCAAATGAAGTTGCCATTACCTTGCTCTTGTTGCTGTCTCACTCTTCTTCTAAAGGGAAGCTGTAGCTGCACAGGGGCTTTTCTTCGCCACAAAATGTGGCAAACTAACGCTAACCTTCACATTATGCATCTGAAGGTGTCCACACCATTTAGAAATGGTGATCAGTTGTTCACAGTAGGTGCTGTATATTTTCTGCTCAAAAATATGACTGTAACATTGACAGTCTTGGCAGAATTGTAGAACCGATTTACGTTCCTACTCTGGAATAGATGTCCTGCGGCAGACCATGCTGTATATGCCCATAACAAAACATAGTGAGATTGTCTTTTTAAGGTTTGCCAGAGAACACAGACAAGTTCGAGTTACTCACAAATCAAGTGGATCTAGAGCTCTTCATGCCCATGAAGTGCTGAATCAAGGCTCGGTGGTTCCTGGCAGACAGCGGGGCTGGTAAACTCCATCAGGTACTCGCAGCGACTGGGCTCTGAGGTAGATGTCACAACTGTCTCCTTTCCACACGTTAATTTAATCTGAAAGACAAAGGATGCCTATTTTCTGTTCTTTGTCCAATGAGAAACATTAAAGGTGTGAAAAATTAAGTGTACAAAAAGATCAAGTCAGGGCTGACAGCCTGAGACTCACCGTAGTGGATCTGTTAGGGCCTTGCCAGCATCCTGTTCCATGTTCATATTTCATCATAGAGTAGATGTTATCCTCAGAACCTGACCACTGTCCCCATGTTCTACAAAACACAAGTGATTAAAAGTATGGTACAAGTCAAGTAGTATAAAAAAATAGCACATATCACAAAATAGAAAAAAAACAACGTATATATTCTCTCACCCCAGGTTAGTTTCTGAGCCACCATACTTGGGTTTCTGGGATACTCTGTTGAACGGACAGAGTTTGTAGATGTACCTGAAAGCAAAAGATGAACTTTAGAAGTAGGAACTTATAACAAACTAGAAAACTTCTCAAGAAATTTTGACTGTGTGCCTGATACTTGTTTGCATCCCAATGCCAATATTTACAGTACTGAGTAAGTTTTATTATTCAGGTTCATAGGCCACACTGTGTGTGTGTGTGTGCACATGTGCACGCGTGTGTTAGTGAGAGTGAGAGAGAGAGAAATCACAGTCATATTCCAGGTGGATGGAATCATGCTTGTTTGGTACAGACCCCTACAAAAATCAAATTTTACTGTAACAGTATGTTGTAATTCCATGTAATCTTGATGTAAATATTTACCTTTTTGGCCTTTTTTTTTTTACCATAACTGTTATTGCATGCAAGCTATTGTAACCCTGATATCTTCTCTTGTTTATTCTTCTTTTTCTTTACTAAAAGCTTTACTAGAGACAGGACTTGGGAACTAGCAATAGCTATAATTCTCTCTATGTGAAACATCAGTTGCTACAGCTTGTTTGTATAGGCTGAAGAAGTACTATGTTAATTCGTATTGCAAAGATTTTCATTCTCACTAAAACTGTGACACATTGAGTTGCACAGGGCTTCACAGAAGATGTCAATATATAATGTTTGCATACTCTTTAAAAAGTAGGAAGCATCATGGGTTAAATACGATCATCTCTGTATTTGAGGTTCAGAGGCCACACACAGGTACACAGTAAGCAGTAGCAACAGCAGCAGTGATACAGGCTGCAGTAGTGGATAATAAACAGAGTTAAGCACTCTAAGTAGCCACATGCTGGATGTAGTAGTATTTTGATTTATTTCTAGCAAATGTCTTTGCAATGTTGTGAAATGAGGAGCATAGCAAAAAAGATGGAGAATAAGAGGTAATAAGTATCGCAAATAACAACCAGCATGTGTAATGCACACAGAATAATAATAAATAAACAGAGTGTGCACTTACTCGCTAGTAGTCAACTCATAACACTGGTTGTAGAGGTAGGCAAACTCAGCACTGGGGCCAAAGTCAAAGGAAATTTCCTTCTCAAGGTTCCTGCAGACAGAAAGCAAATCCAAAACGTAATATTTGTTTTAAACTAACAACACAGTGATTGTGCAACAGAACAATCCACAGCAGCGGCTGAAAGTTGCACTTGTGGCTACAAACACTGACTGCATTATTGCAAAAGAAGCTCCTCTATATTCTTAGTACTTACTTGATCTGATCATCAACTTCCCTGAGAGCTCTCTCAGCCTCGTCGAATGCATCCCTGGCTTTCTGAGCAGCTGGGAATCAATGCAGAAATGTTTTACACGCTCTTAAAAGTAAATTCAGTTCAAACCTATAAATACATGTGCTTACGCACAGACACACACGCATATACAAAAAGTGTGAGCAACTCATGCCCTCCTGTTGATGCTTTTCATAAAAGACAAGCACTAGATCTCTGTCATACAAAAGCAGCACATCTGTTCAAGAAATCACTTTGTTCCTACAATTACAAATGCATTTGCACGACCAGAAATTTGATGAGTTTTAAGTTTTCACATTAAAATTCAAATGAACTGGTATGCCGTCACATCTGTGCTTTCTTTCCTTTTAGTATTTCACAGTGTGAGTCACTTAATCATAGCTGAGGTCTGGCTGAGTCATTCACTTTTATACACACTTACCATCGATGAGGCTCTGTGTTTCTTCGTCGTAGGGTGGCATAGTCCCCTCATCGTCGTCATCCTTCTTTTCTTGGGTCTGTATCGTAGGAGGGCTCTGCATATCAAACACAGAAAAAAATGACTCACCAACAAAACTTGAGAGTCATCCAGCATAAGTCTGATGGAGAAACTCAGAGGGCTTACCTTATAGTCTCCATCATCTGGGTCATCGTCCTCATCCTCTTCATCATCATCCTCTTCTTCGTCTGGGATGTCATCTTCGGGGTACTGCTCAGAGTCATTGTCGGGGACTGGCTCCCTCATCTCCTCCTGCGGAGTATCCACTGGAGTGTCTGCGTTGGCCTGATGCCAAGAAATTTGCAAATTTAGATGAGCCGAGGCTTTCACACACAGAGTTTACTGAAACAAAAAACAGTTCTTACCTCTGACATGTATTTGTCTTTGATGTTATTCCAGTTTGACTCAAATGTCACAGTGTCCACTTTGTCCACTCCTCCCAACAGCCCCTACACAAACAAAAGACAAAATTCACAGTTTGATTTGTTTCAGCTCCCTAAGAGCACTATAATTAAAAAAAAACCAAAACCTTGCATTTAACGACAACTTCACTTTAACATCAGTGATTTTATTGGAACTACTCTAAAACAGAAAATATTTACCTGAGCCTCTGTTTCGGTGAATGAACCATCTGAATCTGGGTCAAGCTCAGGGTGGGACTGAAGCTCAGCCACTGAGACACTGGCACAAACAAAAATACATAATTCAATGAGTTACAGTATAATCAAAGGCAACTACACAAACACTGATTTACTATACTAGTAATGATTGAGCATGTACTTACAGAGGGGTATCAGACACTGTTTTTTTAAGACCTTCTAAAGATAATCTTTTCCAAATTTAAGACTGACTTTTGGACAAACTATCTTCTTTTTATTAAAGCATTGCAGGTAAGTGTAAAGGTAAATAGTATATATGTTTTATGTAAGATTATGGTTATTAGAGTGAGTTTGGATGATCAGTATTTTGCCAAAAGGCCAGGCCAAGTATGAAGTTAGTGTCAGGTTCAGTGGTAGGTTTAAAGATTTGTAACATCAGAAATGAGGACCATTACACAGAAGAGCCTGACTCATTTTGACAAAAAGAAATTATAAGATACACAAAATTCGATCAAATGTTTTTTTTCTTCTTAAGACCTCACACATTCAAATTTTAAATTTTTTTGACCTAAAAAAAAAATAAACTGACTGAATTTAGAACATTTTAAGACTTTCAAAAGAAACTCATTGAAATCTTAGAATCATCTATTCTCAGACACTTTTTGTTTCGAAAATATGTGGCATGCCATCAGGTTTTTGAATTCCCAATAAATAAGGTCAAGAGCAACAAGATTTTTCCTGATTTACAAATGCTGTATTTCTTCTTTGCACCTTCTCATTTGACTTTGCATTTAAAGTCATCTCTGAGAAGCTTCACAACACTGCCTTCTCTCATTACGGGTGCTAATAATTCTGGAGGGTGCTGATACTCACAAGCCATCTGCATCGTCATCTAGTTCAAGAAACACCTCAGCCATTCTAGCCTTGTCCTTCTCCAACTGAAGAACAGCCTTTTGTTCTGAAACAAAAATGACATTTTATCAGTTATCAGAGACTCTGATCACAATCACACACAGAATTTAAACTTCAGGTTAAAAGTCTTGCATCAGTGAAGTTTTTTGAGCACTGCTAGTGTATGTGGCACCCAGGCAACTTAGTTAAGCTCAGTGAGTTCTCAAACTTTTTCAGTCACATAGCAATCACTAACAATCGTTTGGAAAGCTTCTGATAAAGAAGAACCATGACATTCAGCAACTGATTATTTTCCCTGCATAAATCATATTCATTCAACTTTGTTTCACTCCATATTTCCCACTCCACAGTTTGAGAACTATAGTCCAAGCTCAAAAATGACAGTAAGGTGGTCTACACTCTCAGTAATGTCATGCTCTACACAAACACTAGATGGTGATATGGTTTCACATCCTAATTTACCCTCCCAGGCCTTCAGATGGCGCTCTTTGGCTTCTTTCTCTGGCTGCTCTGCAGTCTCCTTTTCAGTTCTCAGAGCCTCCACCTTCTCCTCCAATTCTTTCTTGCTGGCTTGAACATCTGCATGTTTGGACTGTTGAGATAAAATAAATAAATTTAAGAAATCTACACAATACCTTAAAACTCCATTAAATGTATTAAACAAAATGTCCTCAAACAAATCACATAAAGCGCAACTGTAAGCAACTTTTAAGCAATGTTTTACATTAAATCTAGCTTAATTGTTTGACTGTTTGTTTGTGTTTAACAGGTGACTTCAGATGACCACTGTCTAGTTTCTAAATGTGAACCAGGCCCATTCTGAGCAAATGAGTACAGTGTGCTTTACATTAGGTAACCGTGACTACTGCTTTAAGTTTTTCTGTGTATACTAGATATGCAATAGTTATTATAGACACTTTAAAACATCTCAACTGAAGTGTGATTATCTACGTATAAAAACATATCTGACACGGTGATCATCCATATTTCAAAGCTCTGGTCTTGATTATTACTCAAGCAAAGACAAAGATTTTCTTGTCATTCGCACCTTCTTGTCCTCTAGCCCCCTCTTGGCCTCCTGGATAAGTTGCTGTTTAAGCAGAAAGCCCTCCTTAGCAATCTCTGCCATCTTCTGAAGGCTCTCCCTTTCTTTGCGCCCCAACTCCCTGCAAATCACACACAGTACCATGAAAAATCATTTATAATTTTTTGGAGACTAGATTTGTATGTAAAAACATGAAGCATGCATAAGTTATTGGAGTTATAACCAGAAAACATTCCCACCTGCAGGTGTTCTGACAGGCAGCACCGCTGTTGTACTCATCTGTTGTGTCACAGCAGTCTGTACAAGAAAACACAGACATTAAGCAAAATTCTGCCTGTCCAACACACCTGAAAAGAGATAGTCAGCACAGTTTAAAACTCATACCACAAATTCCGTCATTGATGCGGGAGGATGGGATGAAGCCTGGTCGGAAACCAGCATTGGTGCAGTGGAAGCTGCCGTTGGGACAAGCAGCAGTGCCTGTAATTAAATGTGTCGTTAGATATACAAAGCACCTGCTTGCTATTGTCAAGACATGGTAAAGTAAGAATTATACTGACTAAGCAGGCCTCCTATACATTTATTAATAAGTATTTCATTGAATTTAGAGAAAGATGGAAAAGATAGTACTAGACAGTAGTACAGGAATCTCTAACAGAATCTACGTACCTGGCTCATCAGAGCCGTCCTGGCAGTCACAGTAGTCATCATTCACCCTGTCAAAGGGAATAGTGCGGGAGCCATCCAGGCAAGTAAAAGGTTTGCCCTCTTCATAAAACTGCCGTTCTTTCAAGGTTTAACAGAAGAAACAAGTCAGTGTCATGTCAGCTCCAAAAGTCTGTATATATATATATATATATATATGTGTGTGTGTGTGTGTGTGTGTGTGTGTATACTGTTTAATTTTATTTTCCTCTGCTCTAATTTAATTTTTATATATGTTCAATTATGATAAGATAAATCTTCATTGGTGAAGTTCAGGTGTTGCAGCAGCACAAGGACAGATAAATACAGAGTAAAATATAAAAACAGAATAAATAAATTAAGATGCATATAAAACTAATGTAAGTGAAGAAGTTAAAAATATGAACTATACATGAGCAATTTAAGACAAAGTTATGACATTAAGTGACCACTTAAAGTGACAAGTTATGAGGTAAAGTGACACAGTGTGATTTTAAGCAGTGGGCATAGTTACAGAATATATCAGATTACATATTGTCATTAGGTAATGATGCTTTAGTGCTGTCTTAATTAATATACCAAAATAAAAGTATAATGTCATGTATTGTGTGGACAGTTTAACATAATAACCAACCGTAAAACTTCAAAATATATCCTAGTCCGAATTAGACACCCAGTCCCTTTTACAAGCCCAGTGTGGCTACAAATGTTGACAAATAAAGGCCTGTCTCAATTAGAGGCCTGGTTAACAAGCACTTCATTTTTGTAAAATTTCTTAAGTTGTATAAAACCAGGTTGGCGGCTACCCACAGGAGATAATGTTAGTTAGCTGCTTAGATAATGCATAGAAATATAAGTGTTTAAACTTTTGCCAATATGGACATGCTGCACACATCATTAGCTTGGTAAGATTCTCTACAATTCAATTATTCAGTTCATTTTACTGAAACCACAAGCACCAAAGAAGAAATAATACTCTCAGAGTAAATGAGAGACACAAAAAATGAGGTTCAATCAAACAATTTGATTGTATTTTTATCTTTGCTTAACAACAGTTTTATGTGATAATCGCCTGTGCCAAATATAAGCCTGTTGAGTTCAGTGGTTTAAGCAAATAATATCCTGTGGTGTTAAATAAAGTTTTACAGTAATATAGTTTGATATAGTACAGTATAATTTATGTGATATTAGGTACAGTATAAGGTGCAATGTAATAGTAATATTTAGGGTTTGACAGATTATCGGCCAGGCCATTTATTGTAGCCGATATTTGGCATTTTGTCGACTATCTGCATCAGCATTTAATTTTAATGATTGCTGACAATATTAAGTGATTATAAAGTGCAAAGAAAGTGTCAGCATAGGAGGAACTTTTACTTTATAAAACCTCAGGGAGCTGTTTTTATTTATTCATTTTTTTAATTTAAATTTTCCCTTGACTTTGTAAAAAAGAAGCTGCAGGGAACTTGCTGTATATGATGTTGAACGTTTTAGTTTTGATAAAACATTTGCTTAAGGCATTTAAACAATGTTCTGTGTTTTGGATATTCTAAACTCTACATATTGACAGAAAGATTTTCATTTTCATGTAAATGCATATTGGTTCCAAATATTGGTTATCAGTCTAAGTAGTCTAAGTACTAGTAATTGGTATCTTCCCTGAAAAAACAATATCATTTGGCCTCTAAAAAAAAAGAGGTTTAATTAAACAATTTGATTGTATTTATATCTTTACTTAGCAACAGTTTTATGCGAAAGGCATTAAAAGCCTCTTCCATATAGACGCCTATCTTTAACATAAGCCTGCTGAGTTCAGTGGTTTAAGCAAATAATATCCCCGGGGTATTTCATAAAGTTTTACAGTAATACAGTATGCCATAATACAGTATAGTATAATATGCAGTATAAAATACCGTACAATGTTCAATGTAACAGTAATATAACATAAGTTAGTAATACAGGTATATGTTCTGTATGTGTGAGGTGTAAATGGGCTACAGCTGACATTTCATTGTGCAATCTTGTGTCATAACGGGACAAATAAATGAACGTCGTAAAACTACAGCGAACTTAATGTGAACTTTCACCACAGCGCAGACTGAGTTAAGGGATCTGTGTTATTAGTTGTTATTTAATTATAAAATGCTTACTTGACAAAGGGACACCGCGAGGGCGCTGGACCTCCACCGCTGAGACCCCCACACTCAGCAGCAGGAGCAGGTACTGACAGGGCATCATGACGGCTCTACTGCGGGTCAGGATTTAGCAAGATTTAACGGCACCGGAACCGCCTCAGTCTCACAGAATCTGCGGAATAACACACGAGGCACTGTGTAACGATTGATAATGTTATATTACACAAAAACTACATTTAGTATCTACCCTTGTTCTACCTTATTTCGAGTAAATACGACGACTTCTTATTAGTTAGCCGAGAGCTAACAAGTCAATGCTAACTAACGAATTTAGCTAAAGCTTTAGCTAAAAGCAACCCGTACACTGAATAAAAAAATACCAAGAGTTCGCATGTCGTTACAATAGCATCACAATAACTGCGGTGTATACGGTTAATAAAGTGGGTAAAGATAAAGAAAATTTTTATCAATTTTTTTCTTAGAACAAGCTAACGGCTAATCATTACCGGTCAATCAATACGCCGTCCTGTTCCGTTGTGTCAGAGCGCATGCGTATATTCCCACCCGCTCTGTCTTGTTTCACTCTGATTGGACGACGCTTTGTTTGGCTCCTCTGATTGGTGGAGAGCTGTGACACTTGTCTGAAGGAGAGGATTCTGGGGAGGATGCAGCCATCTCATGCCAAACAGGTGCAGGAAGTCATCACTGTTTACACTGTTATCCTTACACCATATCTAGGATCAGTGTTAAAAATAATAAGAAGATAACGCTCACGTGTCCAAATATTATTTTAAATTGGCCATTATCATTGAAATGTATATCAAAAATAGTCACACGTCACTCCCCTGTCTTGAACAACCAAGGGACATTGCCTACAATTGATAATACAGACTCTTGCTGCAGTTAGGGACTGTTCATTATTGATCTGAGAGGAGGGGATTGTGCAGAAAAGGGGAGGCATGCCAAGTATTTTTTAAGCACTGGGGAGGGACTTGAGCTTTACATTTTTGGCTTAAGGGAGGGACATACAACTTTAAATCTATTTTGTATTTAGGGTATTTTAAATCCCATCTGAACCCCCAAAATTGCTGGTGCGTTGAAAGGCCTTTATTCTTTAAAAATTGCCAAATCACACCATTTAATACAGCCAGAAACGATAAAAACTGAAATGATCATTACCAATATAGGTATATAGGTAAGACTTATTTTTATGCTGCTTGTTTGTTGCATTGGCTCCACTACCTACATTTAGTACGAATTAGGGATTCATGATATTGGATGTTTTGCTGATATCTGTTTTGCCGATATATATAACAACTCATTTGGCCTTTTAACCCATACCGATATTGATGCATCAACTTTTTTCCCCATCTAATTTTAGTGATCATCAAGTCTCTTTTTTAGTGGAATTAACTTCATATTATGCATACTCTCGTTGTCATGACCCGTCAACAGATAGAGACATAAAATACAGTGCTTTGCAATGTATGTAATATTAATTCATTGATGAAAATAAGAAAAATACTTCAACTTAGGGTTGATGTTCTGTAGGTTTACTTTGTAATATCGGCAGTAAACAGCATGTCGGGTGATTCCAATATTTAATTTTAAAGCCAATATCTGCTAATACTGATTACGTGCTGATGTTATCCTGCATCCCTAGTGTGAACACTCCAGCCACCCCCCTCCTCTGATAAATAAAAAACATCCCTTAGAAAAAAAATTACATTTCCAACACATGTATCAATAAATCAATAAAATGCTGACATTTGATTTGCCAACAAACAGCCAAACTAGGGAGCAGTATACAAGGAAACTCGAGTAACAGCAAACATGACAATCGTATTGCATTTGCTATAAAAATCTTACTTTATTTGTATTTTTAACACACTTTACAGTACCGAACAGTGAAATAAAAGAAAAATATACTGATATACTATAATATTGTTTTATATATAGATGTTTGCTTATTAAATGCATTTATTCACAAAATGACACCTCAGCTCTGTTAAGAGGAAAAACTTTCATAAAAATAATATAATAAAAAATAACTTGGACACATTTTACACATTACAGCAAGATCATTTACAAATATTACAATCATTTCATGTTGTTTTTTTTTCCCCTTGAATAATCTTTCTTACTTGTGAACAAACACATGAATTAAAGCCCAGAGTATTATTCACAGAGGGAGTCAGTCTGCGACAAAATAACCTGACAGCAACCAGCTAGGTAGGCCACCACTGGACGGACATTTAGGCTATCAGGCTAGTGATTAAAGTTACTAAGAAATAGAGGCGGTGATAGGACTATAAATGGTCAAGTTTGATAAGGACACATTTATTTCCTTTGAACTTGTCACATCCAATGTGACAACATGAGCTTATATCTGACTTTATCAGTCGAGTAAGTTCAATCTCACATGGACTGTTAATAGATAATGACTGTTAATTTGATTATGCCTCTAGAAAAAGGGGTCAACATTGAGGACTGCACAATGACGGTTTGTGATTTGGCCCAATGCAATATAATCAACAGGTGACCGTCAATGATCAAACCACCAGCACAGACTGTACACTACCTGAAACACACTATCCGCCCCTAAACCTGACTAAATAAAGTGCTGGTACAAATTTGATTTTTTAACAATAAATGTGAACAGTTAAAAAAATGTTAGCACAAGTGAGCGAAAACAGAACCAGAGAATGAAAAAAGGTGAGGATGTGGCCTGCAGTGCTTTAGTGGTTCACTTAACCTTAAATGGTTATTTGTCAATCATTATGACTTGGATAAATTTATAATTTACAATCCAATATTACATTATATACAAGAGTGGTAATGCTTATAGCTATATCATCAACACGTGATTCATTTTCCAGACCATCCACCAGAATGATATAAAAATAAACTGTACACAAACTGTTCAAAGAAAACACTTCCCATGGTTTTCTTTTCATCATTTAAAAAGAATGGCAGCAATCAATCAATTTAATAATTTTCTTAATAAGAAACAATTGCTACAGTATCGTGTTTGTATGGCAATTAAATAGTAATGTTTTTATAGCTTATGACAGAACAAGAAGCCACAAAAACAAAGCAACATCTTTAAAGTAAAAGGCTGATGCATATGGGAATCTTTTATTTAAGTTACTGCAGTAGTAATCCTGGATTCCCATCAACATGATAAAAGCCTGCGTTGTGGCCCGTCAGCTCTGCTCCATCTTGCGACAGAGCAGTTCAAACACACAGGCTTCTGTTGCACCGAGCTGTGGTGTCTTCAGATAAGCTCAGTTACTGACCTGCAGAAACTTGCTCTTACCCTTCGAAAGAACCACACTCATGTTCTTTTATTATTATTATTATTATTTATATGTATTTTTTTTTACCCTGTGAAAAACAAACACCTAAACAAACTGTGACCTATTTAAGCTGTGCTGATCGAATTCTTAAACACTATTCAACAACATGTGGTGATGCCAGTGAGGGAACAATGACACATATGACAACATCTTTTGCATCCTGCCCTCTGTTACTCACTCGCTTACTCATGGCCACACAATTAGCCACGCAAACAAACACATGCACGCATCGATTCCATCATGACAACAAATCAATATCTGGTCAAACAAAGGACATCCTTATTCATTCTCACTGC
Organism: Plectropomus leopardus; assembly: GCF_026936395.1. NCBI lineage: Eukaryota > Metazoa > Chordata > Actinopteri > Perciformes > Serranidae > Plectropomus > Plectropomus leopardus. The sequence continues at coordinate 17,096,588 of NC_142193.1, read as the reverse complement.
CCGCACAACCTTAACTCCTATTTCTTATTTCTTGAACATGGTATCTATAAGATAGTCGTTATACCCTCCTGATTAAAAAACATTCTTTATGTTGGTTCTGAGCACAGCAACAACATAACTAATTGGCAGCAATGTTTCCCTCTCCCCTCCAAATGCTGGATACATTGTGTATAGACACACTGATACTCACAGAAATAAGCATACAGTCGTGATATAAATATACTAGGATATCTATTATATATTTTAGAAATCTACATACTGGCAGGTATGTATCCTGCATCAGACATTAAGGCAAAAAAGCATCAAACATAACAAGGATGATTAGGGACTGCCAGACCACCTTTTGGCCAAGTCACGCGTCACTCCCCTGACATTCTGCTTCCCTGATTTTCTTATTCATCCGTGTTCCTTCAAATCACTTCACCCACTGAAGCTTCTCATCCTTTACTTTGGTGAGAACCGGTGTGTATGAGGAGACCACACAGTGCAAGTGGGTGTGAGATGGCGAGTGGAAATTTGTTCTGTTGATGAAATAATTCTGTATCCCTTCAACGTATTTAGCAACTGTTAAATAGAAAATAGGCAAAACTTATGCTTCAAAGCATCACATGGCTTATTCTCAGAAAGTTTTAAAAAAAAGCATTCTAATAAGAAAAAAAAACATAAGCTGGAAAGAGTCCACTGGCGGCTGCGGTGGTGGTGGTAGTGATTGCTCTGCATCTAGAGTTCTGAGTTATTAATATTACCAGAAGAGCAACAAAAGGAAGACTTACAGCTCAAAAACATATCACCACAGAAAACTGTACGTGTGAGATACACACCACAATACCATGAACAGTAAAGAGAGATCTTGAACAAGAGACAATCAAAAAATGATAACAAAATCAGACACTCCTGTCCCACAATGCATTGCTTCACGACAGCTCCGTTCAGGAAGCTGGTGTTTCAGAAAGGCACAGAGCCATCTTGCACCAGTAGCACTCTCCTCGTAAAGGGAAAAGGGGTATGGGACCCGGCGGCCCCTTCATCGCAGCATCTTCTTTGCCTTCTGGTATTTTCCTCTCTGCTCCTCCTCCAACTCTATGGATTTGCCTATTTTTCTTTCCGACAGAAATGGAAAAAAAAAAAGTCACTCGGATGTGTAGCTTTTCTGAGGAGAACAGTTTCTGTTGAGGTTCTAACGAACATGAATTACTAATACTGACTGACTAGTTAATACTCCATTAAGAGATGGCTTTTTCCAAAGAGATTCATCACTGATCATTGTCCCTCGTGTCAATGCACACATACAAACATACAGTCAAGAAAGGACTCCAGTTATACTGCATGACTGATGCATGCACAAACACACGTTGAATTGGTGTATTCCACATCACTTGTTCCTGCTATCATTTTCTGTTTGTTTGCATGTGTGCATTTCAGTCCCAGAGTGCTACGCTTTCTTCGGTTGCCCGTCGTTAATGCTCTCCTAAATTCCTCTTAGTCTAAAGTTTGTTGTGAAATCAGTCGGAGGACTTGTCACCGCTCCAAATCTACAGTTGCTGTGTAATTACCTTCTCTTGAAGCAATTTTAATTTATTCCCTTTTTGAAAAATATATTTAAAGGTCTGTATTGTCATTGCAGTCTTATTTGTTCTTGGTTTGGCCATTGAAAGGATGAACAAGATTATGTGTGCAAGTGAGGAGTGAGATACAGGAGCGGAACTCATGTATCTTCAGCTTGTGAAGAAGAATCTTCCTCTTCCTCTACAGGACTTGTGTCAGAAAGTCTCTCCTTTTCTGATCTCACCTCCAAGTGAGCTTTCAGCTCCTCCTCCGCCTCCTCCTCCTCCATCGCCACCTCATCTTCCTCTTCTATTATGTCCTCATTTTCCTCCTCTGCCATTATGTCTTCTTCTTTTTTACCCTCCTCCTCCTCCTCCTCCTCCTCCCCCTGACTGCAGTCCCCGGCCACGTGGTTTGGCGTAGGCTTGTCTCCCTCGTCTCCCTCCTCTCTCTGAGAGCTGTCTTCGAGGGTGAGCTCAAACTGAAACTTGTCCATGCAGGCGTTAAGTTCCTTATCCTGACACACAGGAGGTGGCGAGGGGCTTTGTGGGATCGTGCTCTGATACCAGTCCCTGTTGTCCTCCAGAGTGTCCAAGATGTCCTGGGCGTCAGGGTGCACGAGGTCCCCCCATGTCTCCCACAGCGGGTGGACAATATAGTCAATAAAACCCACCTGCACACAGAAAAAAAGAATGTGACTGACATCATATAAATCACAGTGGTGTCACTTCACTCCCTACGAATCAGCATTAAAAATGTACGAGGAAGACTGCTGTGATCAGAGATGACACATCACTCTCCACACCGTGGTTATCACCACGCCCACAGCATTAACACTTATCCAGTTGTGCACAGAATCATATTTGCACGTTTATATTTCAGAGCCGATCATTTACCTGGCTCTTTTCCACAGATGCGGTGTGTTTGTCGCACATGGGGCTGATCTCCATCCCTCGCTCTCTCTCCTTATCTCCCTGCCTGAAGAACTCCTCCATGATTCTCTCCGTCCATTGTCGATACACAGCCAGGGGCTTGGTGGGATTGCTCAGGTCAGCACAGTGCACCATGTTCCTCAACACCTGCACAAACACAAAGTCACATGTCACACACTATATTGGTTATATGCAAAGGAATAAACACTGCATTCAGAAATGAAGAGTTCATCTGCCTTTAAAGAAATACCCACAAAATGACTATTTGTATATCATTTACTGGGCACATTTCACCTTAAATTTGTGAAGAAAACTTTGTTTTTGTCTCATGCCCCCAGAGTGAGCACATAATCCCCCCCCAAAAAGCCACATTTTTCAAGAACTGGACTAATCAGGGTCCCCATTTAATAAGAGCAAATCTTTATCAAACCATCCTTTGACAAACTTTCACAAAACTCCTGCAGTTACTGTAAATAACAATAACCTGAACTGGAAACTTCAACTTAAACAGCATAATTCAAGTCTTATTTATCCAGTCCTATGCTCAATACACCCCAAACACATTCATTTTTCACTTTAACCCTGTAGATGGCAGATGAAAGAAAATGTTTTGTTGACGTCAAGAGACATTTATCCATTTATGTATTGCATATAAATGTAAGTAGGTTGGCCTAGGTTAGTTAGAAACGTTATTTATTAGCACTGATACTGATAACAGGTCAAATAAAGCAATATTTTAGGGAATAGTGGTGCAGCAACAAGTCTGGGACAAAATGACTGTAATATGAAGCTTCAAACTGTTTTAGCAACATGAATCTTAACTGGGACGTTGAAAGCTCTGAGCAATAAAATACATCTTTGTTGTTGCATCCATGAATTTTCCTCATTGCAACAAAAATGCTCATGAAAGCACCAAAGTTGGAAGAACAACTTCGCAATTTAGATAATAGGACCACCCAAGGAGTATGTGAATGCAGTTACAAGAGGGATTTAAATTGAGTCCTTTGCATTTGATTGGACTGCTAAAAAGTCGGCTTGTGATCATGATACGAAGCTACAGCAAAGTCCACTGCTGAGTGGACTGTGTCCACAGACACCTCCACCGCAGTTAAATCAGGAGGAGGATGACGGAGAGATGAATGAATTCAACCTCCGCCATAGTGTGTTGGAAATGAAAACAAAGATCCTGCTCACTTATATATAAACACACATCTCTTTCATTTCTCTCCACATTGCTCTGTTAGCCACTACAACTAACAAACAGGGAAGTGTGGTTTTATATGACCGGTGTGGTGAACTAGTCGTACAAAGCCCCATTTTAATGGATGAACTTTTATAAACACCCCTGAGTGCAGGATGTGTCATCAAACATGTGAAACATTTTACCTGGTTTTACAGAAAGAAAAAAGACAGGGGTTTTGATGTAAAAAATATGATGATACTGATTTTTTGACATATATTTGGCATATAACAAAAGAGTTGAAACAAGGACACAGGATCAAAACGGTTAAAATGTATTTTTCATTTCATTTTTGTGGGGACTTTGCTCTCCTCTTTTATCACAAAAATGTGCAGAGCCCAGGTTGTTTTAGCAGCCACCTGCAATATTAAAGGGATATTCCGCCGATTTTCAACCAACTTTGAAACAGAACAATGTGGGTAGTGTGCGCACATGAACTCTTCCTTCCATTTAACCAGTGCCTAAATATTCCTCCTCCCCCAACAGAGAAACTACAGGCTGTAATTTTGCATTATCCCCCTCCCGTGTCACCCACAAAGCCTACAAAGAGCATACAGATGATCAAGAGTTGCCCGCCCCTCTCTTTTTCTCTCAATCTCAGCCAAAACTGAAATCCAGTCAAACAATAAAACTAGGCAGTGCTAATCAAATACAATTCAAGATTATGTTACTGCAATGCTTATTTCCCTGCTAAAATGTCTCCAGAAACGTATTTAAACGCTGCGTTCAGCTGGAAGTTTTAGAATTTGTGATGAGTTTTATGGGCTTCCTGCACAGTAAAACTCGAAAAGCTGAATAAATGGAGATCAAACGGTAAAACTAAGCAGCACTGATCAAATATAAACCATAATTCTCTCACTGAATTGTTTATTTCTTGCCTCAAATGTTTACAGAAACATGTTTTAGCTTACCATTCAACTAATATGAGATTGTCAGCCACCATTGTTTCACTTGGATCCGTCCACATCACATCACACACTAGCGGGAGCGTCTGGTAAAGCGTGATGCATTCTGGTAGTTGAAGGTTTTAGACCTTTTGAGCACAAGCACCCTTTTTCTCTTTTTTTCTCTGGTCATGCATTAACAATTTCAAATGTATTTGCATCTTTCGACTGCAGAGACTGCTTAGTTTTATGTGAGGACCCTCTTCTGTTCAATACTTCACCTTCACTCTCTCTTTCAAAGTCAATCAATTATGTTGTGACATCTTGCTGTGTGCCTTCAAGTCACCTCATTCCACCAATGCGCATGAAGAACTCTTTACCTACACATAACGTCAACAACTACAGACTTGTTTCAACTACTTGTTTCTTTAATTTCTTTCCAAAACGTTTGAATCAAAGAATTCCCACAAAAAAACTTGCTTGACCTCAGTCTCTCAGTATTCAAATTGGCGTATTGAACCGGCACTGCTCTCCTGACCTCAGTTAAGAACAACAACAACTTCCCTCTTGGCACTCTTACAGACATAGAGATCTCTGAGTGTGTTTCTCTTCCTTCCTTTCCATGGTTCTCTTAATGAACCTCTGATTCAAATCTTTGACACTCAGTTCAGATCAGGTCAAAAACACATCTGCATGCCTGGCTGTCATGAACCAGTCCTTCAGTCTAAATTTAAATAATACTAAGCAGCTCTTTTTTTCTGCAAAATCTTGCTCCACACGACATATCTTGGTCCTCACTGAAGAATTAAAGTGACACATACTTCATTCATCAAATACTCAAAGGCAGAATGAGTAGGATTTGTCGGTTGCTTTTGATCTGGTACCTATATTTTTATAGAGCCGTGTCCTTACACCCTGCGTGCTTTTGCTGGCTGTCGGAAACATATCACTGTCCCGAGGTTAATAACCAGAAATTTCCTGAACACAACATATTAAGAAAATGCAGGCAGAGTGCGAGGTCTATGGAGATATAGGCACAGCTGCACACTTCGTGTTAGTCCTCATTGATAATTGAGAGGGATTATGAGTCTATACTTGTTTTTTTTTTTGGTTTTTTTTGCAAAATTCAAGTCAGTTTGCCTTTCAGTATAGTCTTTGATAACCAGATCCTCCAGATGTGGATCAGCGGTGTATCCTTTATCTAAAATCCTTACACTGGTTACCTATCACTCAGAAAATAGATTTCAAAATCTTGCTGCTTGTCTATAAATCACACTGTGGCTCAGCACCAAAAAATATCTCTGACATGCTTGTGAACCTTCTTTGAGCCTTCGAAGATCTGGAGCTGACCTGCTGACCATCCCAACAGTTAGAACAAAACATGGCGAGGCAGTGTTTTGTTGTCATGCAGCACAAACCTGGAATAACCTAGACAAGTCCTGATGCTGATCACCTGGTCAGAGTTCTTGAAGTGTCCATGTACATAGTAGTCTGACTGAATGTAGACTGCTGGTATCAACCTGCAATTTGGCTATTTCAGCTGGCATACCTTACACGATCTACGTACAAGCACCACCCAAGACAACGGTGATTGGTTTATAGATATACAAACAACCCAGAGCGTTTTCCCCTATGCTGGAATGATAATGGATGATCCTTAAACTTTCTATAGATCTGACACAGTGCATTGGAAATAGGTCTGGCTATGCAAGACAATGTCCACAGTGCAACCACTAAATGCTTGACATTTTGAGGAGGGGCATCTAAATTATGACATGGCAATGTCTCTAACGTACAAGCCACATCCTGCAGAGAAAAAACACACAGGAATATAAATTGGTCTTCACCATCAGGTGGTGTTCTGACCTGTTTTGTACAATCCACTTCAACTCTAGCCAAAGAAGGGTTTACATCTGACTGAACCTTCCTCTTAAACACAACCCCATTTTTAGCACTCTGACAGTCAAATTCACAAAAAACGGATTGCGGCCACTGATAGTACCATGAATTGCGCATAACTTGTAATTGCTATCATCCCTGCGTGAAGGTTCAATTCAAAAAAGCTTTTGTGATAATGATGTTATAATGCAAACAAGCCCATAAAATTTGCAGCTGAGTGCAATATGCCTATATTTTGCATCTGATTGCAAACATCCATATGGCAAAGTATAAATATTGCCTTTGCGCCAAGAACACAGAGACACAAACAAGAGAACCAGTCACGTTGCACTTACAGTTTATATTTATGTATGTCCACACTCATGTAGCCATGACAGTTGGAAAAGCAACTTATTCTAAAACATGGATGCTTCACACACATTTTTAGCATAGCAGCACAGACGATCTCCAAAATCACCACAAATGGAAGGTGGACATCCAAGATTAGTGTCACCAAAATATATGACAAAATATCTCCCCCTCTGTTCCTGAGTTAAGGCGTTGAATAATGGCCATAAAGGTGTTTTTGCAGAACATTATGATGTCACAGAGAAGCTGACCTTTGACCCTTTGAAATAAAAAATGTCTCCACCTCATAATTTGATCTTATTAGACATTTGGTTTTGTGAAGTCACAGTGACCTTGACCTATGACTATCCTAAACTAATTATTTCATGATAATTCCAACTGGACGTTTTTGCCAAAATTTGAGGAAGTTCCCTAAAGGCATTCTTGAGAAATCACAAACATGGGACACAAAAACATAATTCCTCTGGCCATGGGGGCATGACAAGAAAACTGACATAATCAGACCTCAAGCTGGTTTCGACTGACAAAGAGCAGAGGCATTCCTCAAAACTTTAGGCCGGGCAATTCATTTTGAAAGAGAGAAATTGTATTTGGGACTGTCACTGTTGTTGTTTTCAAATGTACACCTTCAGACCATAAAAGAATATAGCATGGTCATCAACAAATCTCTGAAGACAATTGTAATTTGCCTGCGTGTAGCTGTTGGTGCTGATCTTTGTGAATTGGACTGTTTTTGCAACAAAGCTCAGTTGCATATGCATCAAATGTATGCATATTACCTCACTGAAATATTTGAAAATAGCACTGGAGCTCCGAGATGCTTATGTTTTTGGCAGCACAGTTATGGTAGCATTACACCCTTTGCAGGAAATTCACATTTCTTTTTGTTATATTTGGACAGGTTTCGCTGCCTTGAAAGCTGCGCAATGCTTTTGTGAATTTGCCCCTGAATTTATTGAATGCATAATGATCAGCTCTTTTGTGACAGAATCAGAGTGTCTGCTGAATGGCTAAACTTACAATTGAAGTAACTTAAACTTTAAGTTTAATTAAGTGAGAGGTGACATCTCACCTGTATCCGATCAGTGTAATGGTCAAGCAGCAATACTCCAGAACTTGTCACTTTCTTGGTTTCCACCATTGTCTTGAGGTCTGCCAGCAAACTCATGTGTTTAGACATATCTGTTGCCAAAACCTGAAAAGAAAAATGAAAGGAGTGTAAAAAACAGAAAGATGGAGAATAGAAAGGTGGCACTATAGGAGAATAGGGAGATCTTCTTAATAAGTGTGTTGACAGTGCTCACCATATCAATAACAAGTTTTCTCAGGCTCTGTCGCTGCCTCTTGCTTAGGTTCTGGAAGATGTCACAGTTGTCCTCATGAAGCAGCTTGAAGCCCACAGCTAGGTGATGGTTCTCCAACACAGACTCATCATTGTACATCAGGGCTAGCTCTGAGTCTGAGGGAAGCACCATACAACACATATGAGTCAAAAACACATGCACATATAATTTGCATCACCCCATCAGTATCACCATTTCAGAATCACACTGTGGTGCCAGTGTTTCAAAATATACAACCGCTTGGCTGATTAAAGGAAGATGCAAAGTGCAAATAAAACTTCAGAAGCAAATATCTCCATTTAACAAAGGCACGTGTTAGAGTCCTGGAAACATATATCAAAGGGCACTTTTTTCACTTAAACTGGGGATGACTGTAGTACCAAAGGCAAAAAATATGTAAAACTTTCAGTTTAAGGATGTTTATTATTTGAAAGTCCAAGCACATCTAATTACATTAAATTATTAAAAATTTAGTGTCTGTGAATGTCAATACTCCAAATTCTTTCATCTCAAATATGAAATCTCAGTTCTTAATGGTCTGGGAAATATTGTTGCCTAAAATGTATTTTCTCATGCTTTGCAGCATGATGATTAGTGATGATTTAGTGCTAATGTGATTTAACTGAAACAATATGGACTACTGTCATATTTACAGAAAACTAACATGATAGATATTTAAAGATATATATACTATGCAGGTATTTCCTCAACAAACAAACAAAAAACAATGTATAGACTCATAAAGAAGTAATCCCTCTCAATCGTCACATAAAAAACACTTTAAGTGTGTGTCGGTATATTTTCTAAAGACTCTGTCCTCTTACTGTATTTTCTTAGTTACTGTGTTTGTTCGGTATGTTTTACCCCCACAGCACTCAGATGAGATTAAAGCTTTATGAAAAGGTAATGACCAGATGCCAGATAGTAAGCAGCAGGCTTCCAAGAGCCACAGCACTGAAAAAATACAAATAAATCCAGGCAAAACACCCAATGAGAGTGAATCTGGGGTGGATTTTACTAACACTTTTACTGGCCAGCATGTTTACTAACAGTAACGACAATCATGCATAGCATACTTTTAAAATAACAGTTTAAAATTAACCATTAAGACAAACCTTTACTGGGTAGAAATAAATTAAATGCCAGGCATTAATAGCTGACCCAGAAAAGTGGTCTCATCTAATTCTCACATAGTGGAGTTAACTCCCTGCCTTTTGGTCTTTCTAAAATCAGAGACTTTTACTTGGCAAAAGACGAGCACGGTCATTATTAAACTGGTTCTTTGGGGCTTTCTTCCCTTTGTTGAGATTTACTGGTCACATTCAACACATGGGCTGTCAGGTGTATTTAGTCCGAAACCATTTGAATTTTTCCACAAAAGCGGCTTTTTGTTTGACCTTGCCATCATGATGTTATTTGTTTTTCCCCATTCTGTTTTTGTTATTATAATTCATATGCTTGTGTGTCTCTTATCATAATTTCAACTCACTTGTGTTTATGAGGAATTGGTTTGACACTCCTGGGTGGTCCACATCATGGATGGCAGCGGCAAATAATGCAGCTAGTATCTCTAGATCCGTGAACACCGCCTGTAAAATTAAAGAGAAAAGGGAGAAACAAGGGTTAACTGACTGTTCAAATTTGCCTTTGGCTGCTGTATTCTTTGTAATGGGCCTTGCACAGTCAAAGAAATTATTTGGTCTATCTACAGGTTTATATCTTTCAATTACATATAGCAATTTAATCAAACTGAGTTAAGTGATTCTAACATAAACCAAAAAAATACCGTTCATAAAATTAAATTTATTAAAACTGAGATGAATAGAATATTAGACTTTATGTAACTTTAACTCATAGAACTGACCTAATTCCCTTTAATTAAGTTTATGTGATTACTCTCAATACATTTAGTGTATTTGAAAAATGTTGCATTTAGTTTGATAAAGTTTATGTAATTAATGTAAATAAATTCTTTGCATTTGAAATATGTTGAAGGACATATTTGAAATACACAGCATTTTTTAACTTTAATAAAGTAAAAAAGGTCAATTCTCTAAGCTATATCTGCATGAATTCTCATAGTATATTCATCATTCATCTATTGGATTTAGTTACATAAACTGCATTTTTTTGGCTCATGTTAGAATTACTTGACTCAGTTGAATGGACATTTTATAGGCAATTGAAATATGTAAACATGACAAAATAAACCAAATCACTTTTTGTGTGTTTCTGAAAGTCTGTGCATGTGAAGTTAGATGTGTGCAGACCGGAAGAGATATTTACATCTAGAGCTGGTGTGGATAGCAGTACATGAGTAGACTGAGTGACATCTGCAGCGTGGAGGCTGTTGTGGTAGGCCACATTGGCATGGTAGTGGTCCTCCAGGGTCATCACATAGGTGACAAACGTATCCACAGGGATCCGAAAGGTCTTCAGTAGATCTCTCTCCTGCAACAGAGACAGTCACTGATAAGTCATGCTACACGATATATGATATAAAATCCATTGTTATTCAAAATCAGTCTTCGTGTGTCTCACCTGGAAGATGGCAAACATTATGCAGCTGAGGGGTCGGTTATTAGAGAACTCTGCCACATGAAAGATATTAAGGCCCCACTTGTTCAAGTCGTTCAGCTCCTGAAGGCACAAAAGACAACAGAAACCCAAATCAATGCAACAATCTAGCGGTTTTCCATCCAAATACACCCATAAAGGTGGAGGTAGGTAGTAGAGCAAAGATAAATTAATAATATTCATTAGATAAAATTTCTAAACCAGGAAAGTCCAGTCGCAGCAGATATGCACAGGTCAGGTGCACGGAGGGGCATTTCTAGGATTTCAGGATATTCAGGGCTTAGTCCAGATCTCTCTTATTTTTTTTTTGTGTGTGTGTGTGTGTGTGTGTGTGTGTGTGTGTGTGTGTGTGTGTGTGTGTGTGTGTGTGTACCTACAGCATCAAAAAAGGCTGACACAAACCATTGCACAGACAAACTAAACAATGGGAACAAAAAGAGGGAGGCAATGTCATCAAAAACAAAAAAATCTAACATAAAATAATAAGTGTAACCCCACAGCACATCAGTTAAGCATCCTATAGAGTCTCTCTGTGATCCACCGGACCTTTCAGTACAATAGCTGTTTGGGGACCAATTCTTATAGAATACCTTAATCATACATTTAGACCTGTATGTCCAATATTTCATAGGTTTTACATCAGAAATAACACTGAGACGGCCAGATACTGTAGGACTTTTACAGTCTATCCATTTCCACAGTATATATATTTTTTGCATTGAAAGTAAAGATATATAGAGGTCTTTTAAAATGTACACTTTTAAGTTGTGTCTGACAGCTCAAATACACACAGAGAGTCTTTTTAATGTCAAGAATTAAGTGTAACATCTTCTATGTTTTTCCAGTATTCCAGTATTAGCCAGTACAAACACAATGAATAAAACTCCCTAGCCACAGTATTCCTCCTCATGCACATTTCAGATTTATTGTGATCCTTTTTATGTCTAAGCTGGGAGTAATCTGCATGTGGTGTAGTAGTCTAAATTGAGTTTCCTTTGTCCCATTACAAACTGAAGTGTTATTTGCAGATTTCCATATTTGTAGCCGGTTTGCTTAATCAATGTTGAATCTTTGGGCATGAATGCAGGTTTGCCTTTATAATATTTAGAAAATGCTCTATACCAAAGCCCCAGAATGCAACAGAAACTATATTTTCCAGTGCAGAAGATTGATCACAATGACTACTGTCTGTTTTCGGCTATGTTAAAAAACTTTATATCTGAATATATCTGGGGAAAAAAAAGAAAAAATGTGGTATATTATATTTCTCATAATGATCAAATGAAAGTACAGTTTTCTTTTCACATAAAAGTCTATAACCTCTTTAATACTGCTTGTTTAAGGTGGTTGTGCCATTATTCCACCTTGCTGCTCTGTATAAAGGGTACAATCACAGAATTAGGACAGAGTTGTTTTGCCTTTAAGCTGACAGTGAAGATGGCAACAACGCCAAATCAACGTCTATATAAAAGGGACAGCCAGGAGGACAGAAGAGATATGACGTTTTGACATTGTGTTATGTGTGCAAACCCCCATGGGGAGGTTTAAAAAGCATCCAGCAGCAGTCAGCAGCTAACTCAAAGAGGAAGAACAGCAACCGAAAATGTCTACAAACTGAGGAGACAATAAGGTCGGGTAGCTCCTTACCATCCGAGGTGATCACCCGCCATATAACAGAGACGGTACATAATTTTTATTGCCACGTTATAACTTTGTTATTGTTTAGGAAGGATTGCCTGAGGTGTCACACTTGAGGCTGACACTGTTGTGTTATATGTCACGCCAATCACACCTCTTTTGCTTTTGTAATGCCGGCATGCTGTCTAAAATCCTTCACTGGAGTGAGATGCCTGCTGTGTTTGGTTCCGTATGAAAAAAACAAAATAGAAAAGTAGATGTAACGAAGGCTCTTCGTTGTGGCCCTATTTTGGGATCTCTGTTACCCATACTGGCAAGAGGGAGGAAAAGTCCTACCAAACTTCTTATATCCCACCAGACTCTAAAAGTTGTGTTTATAACATTAAATAAAAGTTTTAATCTTTCATCAACCTGAGAAGATTCTCAGTTACAGGTGATATTTAAAGGTGTGTTTTCTGCTTTGAAATGCCTTTTAAGTTGTGATATCAGATCATCTACTGCGTGACAACAGTGCATATTCCCTTTAACTTTTCATATGACCAGGTATAACAGTTGTTTAGAGAAAGCATGTCTGTTTTTTGTTGTTCTATGCAATAACTTGCTTTGGTCAGCATATTTTACATCCATTAAGTTCTGTTTAGGTCTTGATTGTGCCACAAGAGAACATTTTTGCTGCAGCTAGGCAGCATAAAAATATAAGTCATGCACACAATAGAAAACACAGGAAGATAATGATTAACTTACCCTGGCTAATGCATCCTCGTGTTCAGTCTTCACGCCGAATCGAGGCGTGCTGGAGTTTGAAAGGCTGGAACTGTGTGTGAGCTTCTTCACACCACTGATGTGGCACATGGGCTTCTCCCTCTCCCTCAAGGTCGGGGATGGGATCTCCACCTCGTTCTGCTTATCTGGGTGGGGGGAAGAGTAAGAAGTCAGCCAGGATAGAAACCTATGGGTTTCGCTTGACCTGGGGTCAATTTGACACTCGTTATAGAAGTTGGTCACAAAAGGACGACAGGTTTGTTTTACCTAGAAAGGTAGTGGAGATGTATTCTGACACCTGGTTCCCTGAGCGACTCATCTCTGACAAATGGGACAGCTCCCTGTTCAACATCCTCTTGAACTGAAGGACAAACAAACGGAGAAAGTGAGTGCATATGTTGCATAAAGGGTTAGTGGCATATCCAACGACATTGAAAGGTGTGGAATGAATTTTGTGAATTTTTAAAGGAAAAGTTCACCCAGAAAACTGTCATTTTTATATGAATTACTCTCCCCATGTTTCATTGAATTAGTAAAGAAAAGTTTGTTTTTGTTGCATGCCTCCACAGTGAGAAGAATCCAGAAATGGACAAAATTCCTTATGAATTGAAGTGATAGGGGTCAACGTTTAATAACAGCAAAGTTATATCAAAACATCTGTTTATAAACTCTGACACAACTCATGCAGTATAATCCAAATCTTATTTATCCAGTCATATGCTCAGGACTCCCCAAATGCATGTATTTTGGCTAAAAATTTACTATTTACCAAACTCCTGCATAAACAGTCTAATGCATGTACGGACGAATATTGTGCCTGATCAAATGCATGCATTGGCATAACTGGGGTTCAAACCCACATGTGTGCCCAGGCACCCTACATGTACACAATAGTGTTTTACATAGTAAGGTTTTAGGAAAATGCAATCTGATGTGCAGCAGGCATCAAAACACAAAAAATAAATAAAGGACATCATCAGAAATAAATACAGAAATTCGCCAGCTCAAGTGGAACAGAGATACTTCTCAAGTAAAACAAAGCTGGTCCTACCACACAGATTTGTCAACTGTCCTGACCACCCTCTTTTTGCTGAGTTTTATTTCCACTGCATGAGTTGTGAGAGATTGCTAACGGATGCATTAACATTTTTTATTACTGTTGTTACTGTAATTAATCCAATAATCCTCTCCATTTTTTTGATTCTTTGTTCACTGGAGATGTGTAAGAAAAACAATTTTTACTTATGAATTCAACATAACATATATGATCTGCAATGATCATTGTGTGGGTGAAGAATTCCTTTGACATTGTTCTTCGGATTTTATTTGTACTGATAAATAACAACAAAACATCCCTGTGAGTCAAATATGAGAAAATAAATTATCACCCTCATTCTGGCTTTATTCACTAAAGGGTGAGAAAATCAATGATGCATCATGCGTTCTCTTTTTGAGAACATACTGTTCAATACCCCCAATTCAATGTGTTTGCATTTTGATTGACATGGATTTATACTGTATGCTGCAGTTATGTTTTATATGCATTTCTTCTGTACATCTACAGTGGCAATCATGAACAAGCAGTCTGCGGGTCCTTGCAGTACAGGCACAAATGTGATTAAGTGAATACATTATCCCTGCAGACAGAAGAACACTGTTCCTGAATGTTCTCCGTTATTCTTTTATTTTGATAGATAATGTTTTGGAGGTTCAATAGTTAGCCTGCTGCACAAAGTCATGTGAAGGCACAAAGCGATTCGGACAAGACCCCTTCAGTCTGTGTCCTACTGACTGATCTTTCACACATAACAATCTCCATGGCAACCAGAGCAGTTGCCGTGGCAACTGCCTCCTCACAGTCAGTCCTTCAGCTTGATGTGAGAGCGGTGGCTGCTTGGGTGACAATCTGAGGGAGTAGGCAGGTGCCTCTGACCTTTACCAAGGTCAACCCTCCCCTCCTCTGCTGTCTTCCTCTCTACATCTCTCCGTTACTTACATCTGCTCCTCCCTCCCTCTTGAGGTAAACATCACTCTCCACTACTGCCCTCGAGCCCCAAAATCCTCCTCTGTCACACGCTCCACTTTTCCTCCCTGCCATTTCACACACTCCATGCACACCCTCCATCTTTCCTCTCCTTTCCATCCCTCCAAGTTATCTCCCTTTTTTTCACCCCTTCCCATCCAGCCTGGCGCTCGTTACATGATAGGCCAAGCAAGTAGGTGCTCTGACGGCGTATCGTAAAAGCAATCAGGCAGAATCAGTCACCAGGAGCTAGGAAAGCAAGTCAAGCCCTGTGGCACACTTAAGCAGCAGGCTCAGTCCAAACCTCCTCCTTTCTCTCTCTCCTTCTCTCTCTCTCTCGTTCTTTCCTTCCCTAATGCTGTAACGCTGAGTCATAGCTGCCAACCAACACTTCCACGGTGCCAGTCCGAGTGCCAGGACAAACAACACTCTTCCTCTGACACTGACTAATGAGGCAAACATGCGAACGCTGCACAGACATGACCACAAACACAGTGATACACCTGCGTATGTGTGGAGCCCTGGAGTGCTTTATTTTGCCTATCACGTATAACAATAATCGAATAACACACGTGTTAAATGTGATCCTCCTCCGAACCTGCATTAATTCAGACTGTGCAAAAATCAGCAGAGAAGAAACTTATACATCCTAATGTGCCTAACGTTACACAAAAAAACAATAAAGACAAAAAAACAGAATTTGTTTTGATAACACAGGGCCACAAGGATCTAATGCAAACCTGACATATGAAAGAAAATTCACACAGCATTTTTATAGATGTGACATGTTAGTGAACCCGAGGAAAAGGAAGAAAAAGAAACATCTACCCAGTCCTGAGACAATAAGCATTGTCCTTCACTGACAATACGCTTGGCTTCCTTGAGTGTGTATTGAGGCCAGCCTCAGGGTAGCAGGAGAGAGACACAGAGGGATGTGGGACGCAGGTGTGGAGGATGGAAATGGATGTAATGTGACACTGCAACATACATGCAGTAGAAACAGCTAGACTACTGCTCATCATAAACTCCTTTAGATATTATCTTAGATTTTAAGCTCAGTGTGTTCTCAAAGGACAGAAATATATATAGGAGGATGAAGAATGAGACTGATATTGTCTTTTTGTTTACAGTGCTGCTGCAACGTTGGGCAGAGCAGAATTAATAAACTCTGTGCCTTTATCCCCTTTAGTGGATTTGTGTATAAATTATGTTGGGAAACACACTCACCAATATCCTGCTCTATAGTTTCTCACCTTGTCAGACCCACAAAACCTTCCTTCATCACATAAATTCAGTATGTAATGAACATGTAAACACATATAGTTCACAAACTGACACCACTACTGCTGTTTTAAAGAAAAAAGACACACAGTAACATGGAGTAGGCAAACAGATGATGCTTAGATGTAGCAGTTACACTTGAAGAGTCCACAGCATTTATCCAAGATGGCCACTGCCAGGCCTTGTTTGCCCTCTGCAAGCTCTCCGAGCCCTACCTGGTCCCACCATCCGATGAGCCAGGGCCTGGAGCAGGTCTCACAGAACAGATCCACTAAGGGCGTCCTGCGCTCCGCCGCCGTCCCACCCCCCTCCAGAACCCCTCCAGCGGCAGCACCGAGGTCCAGCTCTGCCCCTGCCCTCCCCTGCAGGGGACTGTAGCTGGAGGAGCGGGGCAGCCTGTAGCCCCCTGGTACAGGCGAGGGGCAGGGGGATGGCGCTGGGTCAATGGCCTCCACCACACCCATGTTGAGGGCGACGGGGGGTTTGGGCCGATGGCACAGGCAGGAGGTGCGGTAGTGGAGCGGAGTGGGGGCACTGCGGGTGCCCCAGTGGCATGAGGGCGTCGTCAGGGTGTGTGAGGAGAGGCCACAGCCAGTCAGGCCGGAACACTCCAGAGCGACGGCTGCCCCGAGAGCGGGCGAAGGAACGGGGGGGAAGGGGGTGAGGGTAGGGGCTGCTGGTGCAGACTGTCCTTGCCTACATGCAGCACCCCAGAGCAGGCCACCCAGTCAGTCCAGAGTCAGGCTCCAGCCTCAGTGTGGTCTGTAGGTGAGGGTCCCCCTGATGGGCAGACCAGGAGCCCCCTGGATCCGGCTACGGTGGAGACTACATCTCATCCCATTTGCTGAGCGGACTGACCCAAATCTACAGTCACTGCAGGGTAGAGGTGGATGGGAGCTAAAAGAGGGAAGATGGAGGGAAACAGAAAAGGAGAGGGAGCGGGGGACTGTCTGAAGGGCACAGAGAGGAGCAGATGGAGGAGATGAGTGGGAATGTGAGAGAGATATGAGCAAAAAAATGATGTTGCGAGGGCTGTAGCTGCTTGACGAACAGTGATAAAAAATTTAGATGATGGAGGTGAGAGGGACGGACTGATGGTGACAACAGGACGGAGAGATGACCGTAGTATCGAACGATAAAGGTAAAGGGAGCTTGGATGACAGCAGGAACATCGGGGAAGGGAGAAGGGAGAAGCAGATGACAATAGCAAGAGAAAAACAAGGATGGAGAGGATGTGAGCGGGAGAGAGAGAAAGACACAGAGAGGGATGCAGGCAGGCCTGTAGCAGACGGTCAGGCTGAAGAATCACACCAGAGCTGTGGTCTGGAAAAACAGGCTCCCTCTCCCTGCGTCGACTGCCCCTCCCCCACGGTACGGATCCAGAGGCCCGGCCCAGTCCTACCAGTGCATCAGTCCGCCTGTGCCGTCTCACACTGTTTCTCGGCAACACACAGCCAGTCCTCAGTCAGTCAGGCTGCGTCCTGATAGCTCCGTAGCCCAGTCCCCTGCTCTAAATCAATCCATGCCTCAGCTGGCCAAATTGCCAGAGGTCTAATCCTGCCGCTTCAGGCTGCCGTTCCTCCTCCAATGCTCTGCCTCTTGCGCCATTTCCCTGGATGCTGTAGACAGCTCTCGCAAGCTAATCAGGCAGTGTGGCTGCAGGGGCATGCATGTGTGTGTGTGTGTGTGTGCGTCTGCTTCTGCTCTCAGCCAGACTGCGCATGTGCAACAAGACAGCATGTACGTCTGTCGAAAATATGTGTGTGTGCAAGGGTGTGAGTAAGAGTGAGAGACTGAGTGGGAATATTCATGTGTACCTCCATGTAAGCACTATGTGGAGGATTTCTGTAGCTTGGATGCGGCTGCAAAAAGGCAGCGACATATTCACAGAGACTCTGTTTACCCCAGGAGACTCTGCACATTGCATGTGCACACGCATAAATGTATACACACACACACACACACACACACACACACATACACACTCATATATAATGTCCTTTAAGCACTCTGCTGTTATCTCTCCCTCAGACTTTTTTTTTCCATCATAAGCCTGACTGATTGTACACATGAAGAACATTGCCATTCATTAACAGAGATGTGCAACACAGGGAGATTTTGTAGAATAAAACAAACAAGGTGCACGATGCTGTCTCTTTAAGACAGAGCACTATTAAAGGAGCATCACCTCTATTTCATTGGTTGTCACCCAAACCACATGGCTTGTGGTCAGAGTGGCAAACCAATGACTAAAAGGGAAGGGCAGACCCTGCTGCTGTTCGATAGCAACCAAGGTTACAGCAGAGACATCAGCATCAGGGCCCGTCCCCCCTCCCTCTCATGTCCTCCATACCTACAGGCCTTCAAACTCCCTCTCTTCTCTCTCTCTGTCCCTGTGCGCCCACAAATACAAATGCGTGCACACTCAAGAAGCCTGCCCATGTGCACAAACACAGGCCTGCAGATGTGGTAATGCAAATTGCTCCTCAAAATTAAACACAATCTGGCTGCATCTCTTGCAGTCCTAAACACAACTGCTTCACCAGACACAATCACGAGTCAATTTAGTACAACAAATGCCATAAAAGACCCGAAATAGTTGATCACATGATGTGATATTAACCCATTGAAATCTGAATAAATTATCTTGATTTCTTTCAAAAACATGGAAAAAGGGCAATATCAAAAAAAGAAAAAAAAAAAAACAATAGCAAGAAATTAGTAAAACATTACAATAAAATGAACTGGAAAATAAAAAAAAGTACAAGAATAAAAAATGACAGGAAATGAACTGAAAAAAGTGCCAAAATAAATACAAAAATAATTATAGATATTTTCTTGTAACCCAAGTCTAAATATATTACAATAAATATATATATAGTTTTCTTGATATTTTTCACTAGTTATTTGATAATTTTCTAATGAGTCTCCAGCTCTGGTTTTTTTTCTTTTTTTTTTTTTTTTAAAAATGCTAATTTTCAGGTCATTGTCTTGTCACTTAATACTTTTTTGTTTTTTGTTTTTGTTGTTGTTTTTTTCTGGGGAAGTTTCATGCAAAGTTGCTGATTGCCTTTTTCACATGCTTTTGAGAGAAATTAAACAAAATTTGCTCACATTCCATAGGTTTAAATGCTTGGAAAAGGCATTTAGGTGAAGCACTAGGAAACTGTTATTAATCCAAGGTATATCAATGCATCATTTATCAATACAAGTACAACCATAGGATTACAAAAACAGCAAGAGACAAATATTTTTATAAGAACTACTACTTTGAATTAACAACTCGGTCTATGCAAAAGCTTATAAATTGTTTTCTTCACAATATTTAGAAAGAATGTGTTAAGGCTGAATGTGACAGGTGTTAGAGGAGGCTGGACTGGCCCAATGAAGGTGTTTACAACTAAATGCAGCATTCTTTACAGTAAGTAAAGTAAAACGACCCTCTTCCCACACACTAGGTGTCCCTGTTGCTGTGTTGCCATTTCTGGTTGTTGTTGCAGGTGCTCTGTTATCAGCTGTGTGAGCTACACCTGAGCCCAGTGTGTGCTCTGCCGTTAAATAACCCCCCTCCCGCTCTTTTTAGATAGATAGATTGCCTCTCCCCTGACTGGCAGAATGAAGGCTCTTGGTTTCTTTTGTATTTTGCTACCTTTATATACTGTCATGCACCCATTCATGCTTTTCATTGCTGATAAGTTGACTCTACATGTTGTATTTGTTAATTAATGTTTTTTATTAATAAATTATTTGTTGCAGCTTTAAAGTGCGGCTGTAAGAATACGTTTTACATACGACTGCTGCAGTGTTTGTTTTCAATTCACTGTAATAAATTACTTGTACCTTGGTGAAGCTCAGTGCTGCAGGAAGTATTCAGCTCTTTTACTTAACCCTTTGAAACCTGAGAAAATTGGTTTGATTTCTTGCAAAAACATTGGAAAGGTAATGAGCAACTTAAGACATGGCCCAAAAACTGGCAAGAAATTATTTAAAAAATTACAAGAAAATGACTTGGAAATAAAGCAAAAACTCAACCAGACCAAACCAGACCAGACCAGACCAGACCAAACCAATCCATACAAAAGACAAGAAAAGAAAAGAAAAGAAAAAGAAGAAAATAAAAAAAGGAGAAAAAAAGGACAGGAAAGGTGTAAAAAGCAAAGAGAAAAAGACTCAAAAAGGTGCTTAAAATTGAAAAGACATATATGTGTGAAACTTTTTTCTCTAACATAATTTTTAATATATAATTAGAATAATATGAATATAGTTATATATTTCCTTTTTAATATCCCCCTTTAAAAAAATCTGGTCTTTTTCTTGTCACTTTTACTAATTTCTTGCAATTTGTGGAACATTTCTTGCTAAATTGCTCACTGCCTTTACCCCCATGTTTTCAGATTAAACCAGTTTGCTCAAGTTGCCAAGGCTTAAACAACTTGTAAAAACTGTCTAAACGCAGCACGTGAAAACCAACATCGATCCAGGTTTCAAAGGGTTAAGCAAAAGTAGCAATATTACAATATAGAGGTAAAAGTATTGCATTAAAAATATTACTTGGTTTTTTGCATCAAAATTAACTTTAAGCACCAAAATGAAAGAATGAATCATGCAGAATGGCCCATGTCAGAATTAAATATTACTGGATTATAATCATTAACACCTCCTCAAAACTGGATACGATGCGAAGAAAGCAAACACACTAAGCAACGTACTGCATGTTTAAAAAACTACTTACTCTGGCCCTATTTTAGCAAAGCTATATGCACTTCCAACCTATTTTCAGAGCAACAGCAGGCTTTCATTTAGGCTCGCTTAGGGCTTGATAGGCTCCCTAAATGTTTTTGTCCCTTGTAGTAAATCTGGTTTAATGTATACATGACTGTAATGTTGCAGCTTGAAAAAGTTATTAGAAAAAAGTTAAGTAATTTCAACTACTTTATATACTGCTGGTATAGCTTTATCTATAATAATACATCAGAATTTTTTAATATTTATATTTTGCATTATTAACCCTCTAAAACCTGGATTGATATCAGTTTTCTTGTGCTGCATTCAGATGCCTTAAGCCTTTGAAACTTTGGAAATTGGTTTGATTTCTTTCACTGGCAAAAACAGGAAATTTGGCATGAAATTTCCCACAAATAAATTAAAAAAAAGGAAAGATTACCTTAAAAAATACCACACAAAAAGAGGGGGAGACATAAGTATTAGAAAATTATCAAATTGCTAAGGAAAAATATCAAGAAAACCACATATATGTAATTGCTATCACATTTTAGATTTCTGTTCAGGTAATTTCCTGTACCTTGTTCTTTTACTGTCATTTTTTTTTATCAGTTTCTTGCTATTTTTGGGTCATTTCTTGTCATCTTGAAATCAAGCCAATTTGCGCAGGTTTCATAGGGTTAATCTAAATCTGAAAAGTAATTAGTAAATAAAGTAACACATTTATCAAATAAATGTTTTGCAACAAAAGTGCAATATTTGCCTCCAAAATGCAGTGCAGATGAAGTATAAAGTAGCATTAACTGAAAATACTCGAGTAAAGTACAAGGTCCCCTACATTGTATTTAAATACAGTACTTGATAAGTTTACTTAATTACTATCTACCACTGGTGGAGCTGCATTGTTTGTATTTATTTGTGCAGTGGAAGTTACAACGGGAAGTTAGTCACACTGTATTTTGTACACTGAGTGATACAGCTGCAGCCCAGTAACACTCAGTTCTCATAAAATGATGAAATGTTCTCATGAACCACGAAACATACAGTTTATACGTTAATACGTCAACAAGCTTGGAACCATGCTGCGTTAACGTTGAGGCAGAAGGACAAGTGGACATGTTTGTGTGTATGGACAGGTGTGCACCTTGTTGGAGGCCATCTCGCTGACTGAGCGATGGGTCTGAATGGTTTCCAGCTGGTCCAAACACCAGTCCAGTTCCTCCAGAGTCTCCCGAGCCATCTGCTGGTATGTCTCCTCTGGGAAGAACAGGCACGCAGAGACAATAAACAAACCAGCAGTAAAGGGAGGGCACAGACAGGCATGATAAAATATCCTCAGTATATATCCTTGATATCCTTGTAATGTTACGGCTTGCTTGCTTCTTGAGAGAATCTGAATTTTAATTAATTTAATTTAATTTTTTTGGATTTATGGCACTGTAAATTGTTTTCTTTTGTATCAGTAATATTTATTAGCACAGCAAAATTGCTAAATTGCATGTATTTTAAATTAGGATTAGCTAAGTAACTGAAAAAACAGATTTAAATTCAAAACATGATAAATATTAGATCTCAAATTGATTGGCATGTCTTTTTAATATACATACAAATATAGACAACTAAATTTTAGGGGTTTTTTTTATGAATTCCAATAATAATAATATAATAATAATAAGAATAGCTGCATTTTTTATTATATTGATTTCTGTTCCCTAAAGACGTGCAAAACTGTAGAATGCTCTCTTTAATTTTGTTTTTCTTTTATGACACTGAGAAACAGATGTTGCCAAAAAAAATTGTGGATCTAGGCAACTGTGCACTGACTGTATAAACATGCTTAAACAGGACTAAATTTGAAATTCAGATCTGAAATCGGCTGAGTGAAAGGGAAAAAAACCCAATGCACACAGTACATGTATATCTTTTGGACAAACTCTTTGATTGTGCTTCTAATATTAATTTTCTGATTAAAACTAAATTAAAAATGATCATGTCAAGCACTCTACAGTTGAAGAATCAAATTCCATTTTGTGCTACTAAAACATTAAGTCAAATTTAATGTTTCATTGCAGTAAAAGGTAAAAGGTTCTGAACATACATGTCCTTTATACATCTGTGTATGACAACAGACTCTCAGCAACTGATTTATTTCTTATTACGCATAATTATTGTAGCGTTAGAATTTTAAGATCCATCGAATGTCTTTAAATATATGCAGTACAGTTAATTAAGAAATCCTCCGTGAAAGCCATATGATGTTCAGTGCTGTCCTGCACTCATTTTCAATATGATGAGTTCTGGGATTATGGGAGCTTTAGTGTGTCCTCACAGCTGTGTGAGGGGACTATGGTACTCTTTTGACTAAGAGTTTTAATTAGCTGACAACATACCAGAGAGTGTAGCTTGGGGAACAGTGGGTTGGCTTGTCACTGGTGACCTCCTGTGGACAAACACATCATTACATTAGAGGGAGAAGCAGACGCTGCTGCCCCCTGCTGGGGTGCATCACACAGACAGCATCACAAGATGAGGCAACAAAAGGCTTGGCTCATAGGGGGGATATAAACATTTACATGTATATTATTCATTTATACGTCCCTAAAAAGAGACAAACTAAGGTTGTATGGATTAAACTGTGTTTGAATGTTGAATAAAACCGCAATGTGTGTTTTTTCAAGTGCATAAAGATGCTCAAGTATCCAAAAATAGGCAAAGACAGAGATCGGCTCTCCTTCAAGTAGCCTTCCTGTTTTTGTGATTGTGCAGTGAGAGAGACACTCAATAATTATAGATGCTGATAATTCTGTGCTGCAATGCTTTATATATCATATTGACGTGGAGCTAAAAGCCTGCCAACTCAAGCTCCTTCTATCTGCAGCATTACAAAGGAGAATAATTTTAGCGTTATTGACCGTGTCTCTCATCTGGGTACAGAGTCAGGGACATACATCTGAGGCATGATGTTCTCTGCACTCAGTCCTCAGCCAGCGAGCTGGAGAGATGCCAAATAAACACATCATATTTTCCTTGAGCACAGCCTGATCATCGTAAACTGGTTAATCATGATGGCAAAAGTGTTTCCCCACGGGAGCAAGGAGAGGGAGACATTAGCAAACACACACTGCAAACTAAGCAGGCAGTCGTGACGAGAGTAAGCGGCGGGGGAAGGGGTGTTTGACAGCATGATACTGACTTGTTAGTGGGTGTTGTGACATTGGCGAGGATGGTGAAGTTGCTTCTTACAGTTCGTAGGCTGGCCAACACCTGGGGGATGGATGGACAGCGTAGGAGGGAAAGAAGGAGAAGGGAGGGAGGGAACAGAAGGGAGGGGAGGAGGGGGGACAAGTTCACTGCACTAATTAGCCAGCTTTTCTAGTCATTTACAGCAATTAAACACGTCAGACAAGGTGTACAAGGAAAGAATACCTGAGCAAAAGGGGTGACAATCATGTCTTCGGCGTGCCTGCAGGATAAAAGATGAAAAAAAAGTGAGGTGAATATGAGTGGTTTGGGCAGCTGAGGTGCTTGGTATTAGTGTTTATATGAGAGGCCGTGTCTGTGAGCTGACTGTTTACAAAGAACTGTGGATCTAAACAGAGAAATAGCTCTGAAATGCACTGAAGAGATGGGATGTTTAACCCTCTGCAACCTGGAGCAACATCAGTTTCTCATGTTCCATTTGGACACCTTTCACAAGTGTTTCAACCCTTGAAGCTAATTGATTGATTAATTTGTAAGGTAATTGGATTGATTTATTTTAAAAACTTGGCTAAAAAAGGTAACGGGGATCTCGGCTAGAGATGCCCCTTAAATTACAGGAAATTAGGGAAAGATGACAAGAAAATGAACTGAGAATTTAAGAAAAAAAAGACAGAAAGACACAGAGAAAAACATTAGAAATTAATTATTAAAAAATTAATAATTTAATTAAATTATATATTTTAAGTTAATTGCATTTACATTTCTAGCACTTTTTGGGCCATTTCTGGTTGTTGCTGTTTTTGATTTGATTTGATTCTTTAACAGTTTCCCTTTTCTTTTGTGTGTGCTAATTTTCAGGTAATTATCTTGTAACTTTTAACCAATTCCTTGCTAATTTTGGATAACTTCTTGTGAAGTTGCTCATTACCTTCCTCCCAAGTTTTTGAAAGAGACTAAGCCAATCTATTCAAGTTTCAAGGGGTTAAACTCAATTTAAAGACAAGCCAGAAATGAGAGCACAACGGTTAATGTTAAGAGGCTTTATCATGATTTCATTAGCATAATGATTACATAATTACAATTACAATCATGGCTGTGTTGATTGAGATAATGTGAAGTTACTGTGTGTATGTGTGTGTGTGTATGTGGACACTGAATGTTTAAGAAACATGTTTAAATTCCATTCTGTGATGAATCGGGGATGACGGCTTCATGCTTACCCCTCACTGTTGATGGAGGAGTTGCGTGACATGGTTTTGGGGGACGTGTCGTAGTCCGAGTCCGAGCGGTACAGGAAGGACTCCCTGCGCTGGCTCTGGGGGAAAGAAGGGTGGAGCACCAACCCAGGACTCGCCTGCGAATCCATGGGACTGCGGCCTGGCGAGGGACCATTTTCTGAATCAAAGCTGAAGGGTTAGAGAGGACAGGAAGGAAATCTGTTAAATTTCATTTAGGTGTTTGTTTCGTTTACCTCACAGTGACAACAAGATAAGCCTGAACACCCAAACACGAGGCGCAGAGTCCATCCTCCTGTAGTGTTTCAAGTTTCTTAGAGAGGAAGTTGAAGAAAGAGAGATATGACAGATGCTGCACCGTGAGCCCATGCAGCTTTGACTCCAAGAAGCCGTTGGATTGGCAGACTGCCACAAGGCCACCTTGAGAATTACACTTTACTGACAGGGCATATTTTAGAGCGAGTCATGTTTAAGTGAGCAAAATGAGCCACATCAACCACAGCGTCTCTCTGGGCCAAAGCTGTCAGTCAGAAGACATAAGCGATTGAGATTTTTAATTTAGATTCAGATATGTTTTAGGACAAAATATAGGCCATATAAAGACCATTTACATGTATTAAAATAGCAGATTAAAATAATAGAAATCATCTTTTTTTTTTAGAAAACTGGGTTGTCTTTTTTCCTTAGGCCACTTATCTTAACTGATTTTTAAGTTTAAGTTTTTGTTTTTGTCTGGTTTGATTGCAGTATTCGTCTTAGTCCTGTCTTGGTTTTGAATTCCCTTGTCTTTCACTTGCTACAGATACTTTTGTTAAATCTCCTTTAGTTTGATTAATTTTTACTTTCTTTTTTTACTGTCCTTAACTGTCTTGTTTGAAAAAAATCAATAAACAGATTTAGGGGAGAAAAAAAAAAGAAAATTGGGTTGTCTGTGAAATTGGTGCTATATGGTCAGAGAAAACAGAGAAAAAAGGCTGAGGCATTTGCTTTTGCACAAGAGGTAGAAAACCTTCAACTACCAGAATGCACTGCACCACACCAGACTTGTAAACACTCCTGCTTACGAGTGACCAATGTGTGCCTGTTTTGACAATAGACTGTATATAAAGATGAACGACATGCCCCACTTCCCACCGCTATGCTGAAGTAGTAGCAATATCAGGGGTGGGGGATTTTCCACCGAGACACCCGTCCAACTAATTGTGAGCAGCTCTATTGAATGCGAGAACATGAATTGGCTGTCACAGCAGTCAATCCTGGCCGAAAAAAAAACCTTTTTTTATAATCTAATAACTCACTTAAACTGAATTTATCAGAAAAACAAAACACTTGAACAAAGATCAGGGTGATGAGAATGACCTTCAGTGATAGAAACCATCTTTGGGAAAAATTTATTTGGTGTCACTTTGAGTTTTTGGTTTGGCACTTGTCCCATTCACTAACATGGAGGGTTGGGATTAAAAACCTATACTGCAGTGAGTCACCGGGGGAAACGAGATTGAAAAGTTTCACTTTGGGGGAGCTGTCATGTTGTCCATCTTTACATACAGTATATGGTTTTGACACAGGAAACAATATGGCGGCTGGTTGGTAACAAACAAACAATCTCAAATTATGATGAAACAGCACACTAAATTAGGTTTCCGAAAAAATTGTTGGGAGAAACAGACAATGCAGTAACAGAATCTTGAGTCATATTTTATCAGCACTGATTAGTTTTACTGTTTGATGTCCAGTTTTACATTTTTCTCATAATACACTGAAACAGTGCACTAAAATATGTTTCTGAAGAGATTTTAAGCAGGAAATAGGCAACACAGTGGTTTATATTTGATCACTACTGCTTAATTCTACTGATTGATCAGAGTATGGTCTGAGAGAGCATGTGCACGTGAGAGAGAGAGAGGGGCAGGTCTGTAGAAGTGTAGAAGTGTAGAAGTACATTCTGTAGTTCAAGCAAAAGCCCTTGAGCCAGCCAAAATTTGCATGAATAACCCGACATGTCATCCGGCAGATTTGAGCTGAGAGATGAGCAGGGAGATCTGGGTGCTGGCAACTTTACTACAGTTCATTTTCACATCAACACACAACTACCCACATTGTTATCATACAAAGCCGGTTGAAAATCTTAAAGTATCCCTTTACGACTGCTTACACTTATCTTACAGAAACATCAACACCAAAAAAAAAAAGAAACTCTGCCAGCAGATCGCTGATTAACAATAAATCCAAAACACAATACTAAAACAACTCTGCCAGACCCATTCAAAGACTAAAGCTCAGCCCAAGGAGACACAGCAACACGCTTCTCAGGTTACACTCATCTCTTTTTCCACCAACACCTGCAGCCATGAAGCCTTTATTCTTCAGCAGCCCTCGACAAAACTCCTTAGCCCAACTATTTCTGGGATGAAAGAAGATTTGATCTTGCAAGAGTAAAAAAATGAAGTCCGTATTGATTGAATGGGGCATCTGAGTCTGGCAACATGTAACAGGAAAACGATGGACGATTCTGTTTCAATAAACCAGACAGATACCAACTTCTCTGAAAGTATTTGTAAAAATTGTACTGCTTGATTTGTTATCAGTTTTTTTTTATACACAGTAACAGCTTCAGACTTCAGATATACAATCAGGGGCACCATTTACTGAACCCTGAGTCCAAAAATATCGTTTTTTAAAAACAGGAGAAATTGCATGTACCAGTGTGTTTAATTTTGAAGCAGAGATGAAACAGTAAAAAAAATTTCATATCAAAATTATGGTAGTAAAGTAAAAGTAAAAAAGTACTGATACACAAACTGAAATAGGTTTTACAATGAAAAACCACAAAAAATAGCAGCACTTTTTGTTTGCATAAACATTAAAATAACAAAGCCAATACCTTAGAAATACATATGAAAACCATATCAAAAGTGCATTAACATTAAAGACGGCCTGTTTTGAAATGCTTGATCGAGCATCTGTGTGACAAGAGAGTTTGACTGCTGCACTCCCACTCTGTAAACAAGGGAACAGGAAAACAAACCCACGTTGCATGCTGCGTCTGGTAAACTGCTAACTTTTGTTTATGCTGGACAGTATTTACTAGGATTTTTTCAAAGTGTGGTAATTAACCCCTGCTTTAAAGAGAATTGAGATTTGAAAGGTAATACTAGCCATCGTGAATTTTTTTTTAAAGGGAGTACATTTTGAAATCTTGAGCGTCATGGAGTTAAATGGTATTCAATTTTTTTTATCTCCGAAAGTATAAGGGATGAAACCGTTTACTTTTGCATATTTTCTTACATATTTCCATTTAAAAATGCCTTTTACCCCTTACTTTACTTATTTTGCTATAGTGCGTCAGCTTTACCGATTTTATTCAAAGTTTCTCAATCAGTGCAATGGTCTGAACTTGGCCAACATATCAGATATTAAAGGTTCTTATAAAAAGGTGTGAAAATCTGCTAATTAAACTTAACTAAAATCCTCTAGGCTCTAGATATATTAAAAAATACATAAATTGATAGGGCAGATATTTTATGGCACTATTTTTACTCCACTTTTCATTATTTTATGCTGTATTTTGTTGTGTATACATATATATTTTTTGGTTTAGACCATCCATTTCATGAGGGGGACATATCAGTTTTTGAATAATCATGGCTGTGTTTCATTGTACCTCAGCAGTGTCTGAAAAGCTAGAGCCCTTTTGAAATCAAAATGCCGCCCCTGTATGCGATATATAATAATATGAATCTATGACTGTCACTTTCAGGCTGCAGCCAAATGTTTGGGATGACAAGGACAGATAGGGAAGCAGGTTGCAGCAGCTGCAGCATCTATTTTTAATGTAGGATAACTTTTATCTTCACAACACCTCCCCGCTCAACTTCCCAAACTTTTGTTGTCAACACAGTTGTGAAAGGCTTTTCAGTTTGACTACTAAAATTAAGCGTGAAGCATAATATTTTTAGAATTTACTTCTAAATTGGCCAATTAGGAGCCACTCTTCTCCCCAGCAGCAGGCTTTGTGAATATGGCTGCAGATCAAAATATCATTAAACAAGTTTCCCTGGTAATGACAAACACATCAAAAAATGTCTGCCAGGGGGACCCTCTGCAAGCTGCACATGCTAATCCGTGTTATTTTTCCCCCTGCAAACTTTTGAGTGTAATTACGAGACTTCAGCATTCTGAAATCAGCACTTCCCAAAATCTAATCCATCTGACTATGGTTATTAGAGTGTGTGCATGGAACACTTTACTCTGAAACTTGTTTTGAGTTGCAACACAGGAACATTGCATTAATGTTTATAATGCTCACCTCATCTGAACTAATGCAAAACACTCACAGCCTCTCTTTAACCCTTAGTTTGAAACCTGAAGCAACATAATTTTCCTTGTGCTGCTTTATGATGCCTTTTGCAAGTATTTTAACCTTTTAACCCTGAGCAAATGGTGTAATTTCTTTCAAAAACATGGGGGGTGGGGATTGCAAGAAATTAGTAGATTTTGAAAATTATTTTTATAAAAAGCTAGGGTGAAAATTTCTAAGGAAAAAGGAAAAAAAGCTTGGGAAAAACTATATTGTGATCATAATTACACATTTAAAATTATGTTTTTGTATACATTTAATTATAATTATATTTTTTAATGTATTTTCAGTTCTTTTTTCTTTATTTATTTTTACGTTATTTTCTTGTACTTTTTAAAAAAAAAATCTTACTACTTACTTACTACTTACTACATACTACTTACTGCCTTTTTTTAAAATAAAAATAAAGTCAATCTGCTCAAGTTTTGAAAGGTCAATAGGACAGAGACGTCAGTAAGGTGATGTCAGTGAGGTGACGGATGCAGAAATGTACCTGCAAGTACAATGAGATGAGCGTCTGCGCTTCTGAATACTGCGGTTCAGTTTCATGCGTTGAAACAGAGCAGAGCCCCCGTGTCCTCGAAGCTGATCCACCGGTGACACGGGTGAGGTGAGCGAGGGCGCAGGAGGTGGACCCTCAGGACTCTCCCACAACCTCAGCTGTCGTGTCAGCTTCCTCTGACTCATCGCTACCAGCTCTGGCCCTGGTGGAGCCGACCAGTTAAAGAAAAAACTCCCCCAGCCTCCACTTAAAACACTCTGTCTCACTCTGTTTGGCTGTCTCCCTCCCACGCAGTCCCCCTCATCGACTTTTTAGTGCAGCGACTCACGTCTCAGCCAGACAGACAGAACCGCAGCACCTGCTGTATGTGGTGCAAACTGTCCTCAATCCAGAGTGAGATCTAATAGCACAATCCTCCCTTTAGTCCTGCTATCCTGCGTGTCTCATGCCGGAGGAGTCAAAGTGCATCAACATGCATATCCTGCGCTGTGATCCTCAGGCCCTGGATGCTTAAACTTCAGTCACCCCCCCTTCTCTGATCCTTAGTTTGTTCCCTTGGATTTATGCAGGTCTTCTTAATCCTTGCCTGTGCAGGTTTGCATGAGGTTTGTCTTCACCCAGAAGAGCACTCTTCTGATATTTCACAATCTCAGCTTTGTTTGCTGTTGCTGCTGCCGCTGCTGGGACTGGACCTCTGTCCTCATCTGGTGTCCAGGTTTCTGTGGCTGCTGTCTCACATTCATATCCTATGAGACACCCAGGCTGCAAAACACAACTGATGATCTCTGCTAATATCCTAATTAACCAGCCTTTTGCCCTTCACGTTGTATTTGTTACCTTTTTATCTCCTCCCCCTGCCTTCCTAGTGCAAGCATGTGCTCTCATGTCCTTATCTTGCTGCTCGCAGTTCCTCTGCAGCAACAGGAAGGCTGATCAGTAACAGACAACAAACTCTAGAGTAGAGCAACACACAGAGTCTGTGTAATGAGGATTTTTGAAGAGAAGATAGAAAACAACCCAGAAAGAGGAGGAAAGAAGAGAGGAAAAAATGTCAGGGGGGAAAACGGGTTGACTCATACCCCTGTGTAAATGTTTACATGTTCTACTAAAGAGCGTGCAAGGTTTGCGCCCAAAACATTTCTTATTTTGACATCAACAGCCTTGCTCACCAACAGCACTTTCCTTGGCCTTTAGATGTGAGCAGACACCTTAATGTTCTCCATGAGCAACAATTAGACCATGAAATAGCTTTCAAACAAGGTGCATTAGGTCAGCCACAACTAATTCAGTGATGACATCGGAGATAGTGATGTTAGACAAGCCTAAAGCTGATTGTTTTTGTTGCACTAACATGATTTCCGAACATGGCAACTCAATCTGCAAAAAAAAAAAAAAAAAATTCACTGCAGTCTCAATTAAAAAAAAAAAACAACTATTATGAGGCAGTTTATTACTTTAATTATAGGAGGTATTGACCAACAGCTTTGTAACTACTGTATTACCAAAATGGCATTTGGAAATTACACTGTTGCAAGTGTGGCAACTTCCGTTAAAGACAGACAGAAGTGGAGAGTGAGTTTTAACTGAGAATTTCTCAGTAACGATTGCACAACTTACCACATTACATTCCTGTGGCCGTGTCTGATAGTTTCTTTCTCACATACAACTGAAGCCTTCTAGTCATAGATAATGTTTGGATGTAAACACATCTTGAATAGTGTCAGAAAATATGAGTAATGTAGAGGTGCATATGGTTTCTTTTGACGTTTTTTGGTGTTTTTTGAATGTAAGTTAACAATAGCAGTCCAGTGTTTCATATTTTTATACCTAAGTCATAGGTTTTCTGCAGGGGAGGTGCCAAATTATTGTTTCATAATAAGAAAATTATTATTAAATTTCATAAAAAGAAAATTATTTCCAAAAATTAAATATGCCTGAAAATACACATTAATATGAATCCAACATTTTATTAGCAATTATTAATAAGCCTATTTGTATAAAAAATGAAAATAAAAAAAAACTTTACAAAACGCAACACTGATGATAGGCTAACTGTTGACCATGAATCCTCTGAAATAATTCCATGATGTATAAATATTTCAGTCTTCTTTATTATAATTCCAATGGCTTAGTACTGTATGCACCTTATAAAGGTATGTTTAAACAGCTGCATTTTATATATGTAGTGCTCCATCTCTCTTTCAGCTAAGGGGTCCTCCTGGCCTAGTAATTAAGAGAAATGCCTATTAAAGTTGCAGTTGGTTTCTTTCATGAAAAAACTTTTTGTTATATTCGCTGAAGCTGTCACTACATCCACACTATACATCATGACGCAGTTTGTGAAAAAGATCATGTTGCTCCTCATATTGATGGCATTTGCTGGAGGCCTGAAGGCAAACAACCAATCAGAGCCAGGGAGTCTAACACAACCGTCAATGATGTCAATCACTGCTTGTGAACTTCTGTCAAACTGTCAGACTGATCAAATATGAATCAAGATACTGGAGATAAAAATTAAAAAAAGGAGATAAAAATAAAAAAAAGGAGAGCTGCACTTGGTCAAAAACTATGGGTGTTGGTGATAATAATAATAATAATAATAATAATGTGATGCCCTTTATGGATATAGGGTGAATATTCACATGAAAAAAACAGTGACTGTCCCGCTTACTTAATGTAGAAGTCTGAAAAGCATCCAAGGCACTGATACTAAAAATCCTTTATGAACACATGGATAACCACTGTGCTTTGACTTAAACAGGGTCAAAATGCATCGGTCATCCATGTATTAATAGGATTAAAAGTATTTTTACTTCCCTGTTCCCTGGATGCTTTTTTGTTTTTTTTTAAAATAAGAATAAGATTCTGTTATTTGCTATTTCTCTCCTCAAATGTTATCAGAAACATAAATTAGTGTACTTTTTAGCCATAAAATAAAGTGTGCACCAAGTAGTGTGCAAATCTCAGTTTGGGCTCGGCTGCTTTAAACATTGTGGTCCTTCTCATTTTACAGCTAAACAGTTCACTGAAATATGTCTGTATTTGTTGCTGTGATTGGTCGTTTTTGTTCACATGCGGGGATGCCATTACAAACACTACAAGGAGGCAGAGGAATATGCATTTTTTTCTTCACAGATGATCAGTATCTCATAATACTGTGTGGATATGGTGACAATTTCAGCAAATATGACAAAAAGTTATTTTTACCAGCTGTAGCTTTAAGTTTTTTTGTCATTATAATATAAGTTATATAAAAAAATCAATTAGAACCGATCCTACTCTCCAGCATGACATACTGCTGATTCTTGATCAGATCTAATTCTTAATTTCTGCTTGTCTGAGTAGAAAACTCACTCCAAACACTTTTTTGTTTTTGGTAACGGGGCTAACCTTTAGTCAGTGTTTGGAATACAGATTGGACATTTTAAGTGTGTGTGTGCCAGCACGTCCGTGTGACACCCTGCATTTGTGTGTTTATTTGCGACTGCCAGAGAGGAAAGATATTCAAACTTTGGGTGTTGCGATTTGAATATACACTCTGCACATACCAAATAAGAGCACAAATGAGATGACTTGTGAGTAGTATCTGTCTTTCCCTCTACTTTTTTTCCTGCAAGAGCAGCTAACACAAAAAAAGGCAAGCAAAACCTGCTGCAAGAATTCAGTGTTCTACCTTTCAGCAAGCAGCTTAAAGCCCAAGCACGGAGAAGAACACAGTAAAGGTAAGACACCTTGTCAAACTGTTTCCTCTTCTCCTGCCTTCCACATTCAGCTGCTTACCCTTTCTTCTGAGTCTCGCTCTTCTCTCCCCTCTTTTTCCTGCTGGAGAGTAACTATCATTTGTTTATGACGCACAGGGGGATGGATGGTGGAGCTCGTCTTGGAAAGTTGCTTATAAAAAGGCCTCACATACAGCCTATTTGAACAGTGCCTTTCAAAGACAGACTAGGAAAATGTCAAGAATTCTAATTCACAAGACAGTTACTATTGTAATCTCTGGAGAGCTGAGGAGACAGTTATTCTATCTACTATTAAAACCAACGAGTCCCAGCTCAATAATAGCTCCTGAAGCCTCTCAAAGTGACTCATGTGGACGCACACACATGTGGACACACACACTGGAAAAAAAACACACCTCCATGATGCACTTAAGCGCACACGCACAGATGAGCATTAGCTCTTTTGTTTTCACTCAAACACTATAAAAAGCATAGCCAGATGCATGTGCACACACAGACTGTACACAGGGTGATTATAAGCCGTGCTGTGGGCAGCTCTCTTGGCTTCATTATGTGAAAGCAGAGTCCCTGGAGTGTATTGCTGTGGACAATGACATGATGATCAGAGGTTTCAGAGGGAAAGGGATTTGTGCCAGCTGAGTGACTTCTTCTTATGGAAGATAACAAACCGTCTCTGTCAGGATGGAGAGGAGCACATTAAAGCTGCTGTCTCTCATGTAGCCTCGCTACCTGAACTGCCGCACTTTGTTAAGTCGCCGGGGCTCGGTGACGCACGCCAGAGACAAACCTGCGGTAATGGATATGTTAACAGCACGACTCTGATTCATCTTTGCTGACAGAGAGATATGGTCACTGACTTGGAAAATGTAAAGCTCATTTTAAGCGATGGGTGGACTGATTCTTTTGATTCACCTTGAGTTGATACAAGTAACAGGACTGCACTATTAAATCTTATACGGCCAAGTGCAATATCCAGATCACAGGAGCCGCAATTTTTTTGATGAAGGTAAAATGTATCACAACATACCATTATATAGCTACAGAGATGCCCCCTGCTTACACACACACACACACATACACACACACACATATATATATATATATATATATATATATATATATATATATATATATACACATACATGCATGTATGTAGAAATATAGATATAGATGTATGTATTCCAGATGTAAGGGAACATGCATGTTTGTTACACATCCCTGCAAAATCACAGCATCATCATTTTTAGATATTTTAATTGACAATGACCATTCCCACAAATCAAAGTGTCGTTTAAAGGTCCAATGTAAAGGATTTAGGGGCATCAGAAATGTAATATCATATTCATTATGAACTGCAGTTCATCAAATGGCCACTAAAGGTTGGCTCCAAAACAGAATCAATCCCTATGAACTTCCATGGTAACTTAACAGCACAAATAAACATGTTTACAGCCTAGTACAAAAACAATTTTGGTCTCTATAACTAATTACGACAGTCATGACAACTTTGACATTTTATGATGAAAGTTATGCATATTTATGGGCAGGGTTATATGAGTGACATGCTGTTCATAAGGTTTTATTACAGTCTGTCAGTCAGATCCACCCCAAGCTCCTCCACACCACCAACCTCTTGTCCAAACATGGTCACTTATGGCTCCAAAAAAAACCAGGATGGTGACAGCCAAGATGCCAGTTGATGTCTCGGTAGCTACATTCATTGCTTAATACAGTCTATAGCTGTGACACATTAGAGATTTATGAGGTAGGCTGACTCGGCATATGCCACAAACTAAAAAGGTCATTCAAAAAAGATTTGTCAATTGTGCCCATCAATAGCTCATTTATCACAGGTGCAGTAGCCATGTAACATTAAGCTGGATTTTGGCAGAGAAATCTTTCACACAGGTATTACTGTGCTACTAGCGTGGTTATTAAATTAGAACTATGCATCTACTTTCAGAGAGTCCTTGTGTGCAGAATAAGCCGGGAAAATTGAACTGTTCTGCAGCAGCACTTCATTTTCTCTCATCTCTGCACACATTTCTGCAACAAAAGGGGGGAGCTTGATTCCATGTCATTAATACAGCAGGCTTCAAAGGGCTTTGGAGCTCTGAGTCAATGCAGCGATTAGTTTAATTAAACCTATAAGTCTATATGAGAGTGTCGAAGAGATTCACATACATCCTCTCCATTGACCCTCGCTTGCAATCGATTATTCATTAACAATCATCACGAGGAAGCCCCCAGCTGAGGCTGGAGCTGCTGCCACATCAGCATTTTCCCAACAGTCTGGTTGGTGTCAGCTCTCCTCTGCCTCCATCGCACTGTGTGGTGCCGTTAATCAGGTCTCTCTGAGGGGATGAGCCAACATTCATTCATTTAAGCTACTTTAAAAAAAACACTACAGTCAGTCTCTCCCCCCACCCGCTTTTCTTCACTCTTCTCAGTTCACTAAGTTAATGATTAACCTGCCGGAGTCCATCACCCTCTCTCTCCCTGCGACACACACACAGTCCGTACTCTCAGCCTCAGCGGAGAATGACAGTTATTTCCTGCCCCCGCTTCCTCCTCTGCCAAGCAAGCACAGATGCTTATTTCCACGTGCAATTTCAACCCCCCCTCTACTACACCCCCCACCCACCCATGAGCTGTGCCTCACCCAGGCATTTAGCACCTGGCTGATTGCTACTAGTGTGGGGGTGGTGGCAGTGAGGGGAGTTGAAGGGAAGAGAAGCGGGGACTTGCAAATTGGGTAAGGGTGCTACTTTTATAAGCTGACCATATAATCACAGCTGTTCTCTCTATTGCTGCGGTTGAATTATCCACTGGATCTATTGAGCACATTAGGGGTTTTTATTATGAAGCACTCTCAGGCCAGGGCATGCTTTTAGGGCAACATGCCCGTAACTGACACATCTCAAATGACATGTCCAGAGTGGGGCTTGCCATCACAGCTTGCCTCAGCTTGCCCTTTGTGCCTCTCAGGCAACCACAAGAGAGATAGAAAGACAGCGGCACGCTCAAGCCTGCTTCTATTTTAATGTCGACATTTACAGTACGATGCACAAGGAGCTCTGAAGGGAAAGTGCTGGCGCCACGCCACATGGGCAAAGAGAGGGCATCTGGCCACTGGAGCTTCACAGAGCCAGCAATGACATGCATGGGGGAGGGGAAAATACAAGACAGCACAGTGGAGCAGAAAGAAAGAGTGGGACAGTGACAGGTTCCTCTGTCATCACACTGTAAAATCTGATCTTTGGTGAATTCTTTTGTCACTAATTCAATACAATCAGATCAATTTTCTAGTCCACATTATCGGAACCATTTCAGAACATCTTATCATGAACTCAAGTTTCATGAGGTCTTGCAACCTGGCTGCTGAACGCTCAGTAACCTCAAATTCTGTTAGCCAACAAACATCTTTAGCATATTTCCCAGCATACATTGAGTTAAAGCGCTCCAGTAACCACTCCTCCTCCCAGTTTGAACACAGTTGCATGATGGAGGCTTGTTATTTCATGCATGCTCCTCAGATGAGTCACAAATATCTTCTCAGATAAAAATGAAAACAATACTTAGCCCGATGAAAATTCAAATCCACTTCAGCCCCTACTCCTTCACTCCCAGCTTATAAATCAGCAGAGCTGCAGTGAGATCTACATGTCAGTACTAATGCTGGACTGACTAGCTCTGCACAGTGGAGAAAAAAACTGTACTAGCATTACAACCTTAAATCCATTTATACCAAAAAGACTGATGTAACTGGAAGGCAAAACTGACTTGACTCATTGCCTTGGTTTATCTTTAGTTCAAAAGTCTTATATTGAAACAGCTATGATGAAACAAGCTAAATGTGTATGTAATTTGTAATGTAATATGTATTTTTTTTTAAGTAAAGTACAGCTTTGCTCACACTGAAACCTTAGTGCTATATTGAATTTTTTTCCCAGATCAGATTATTTGCTATTCACATTATTATTTAAAACATGACATGGCCAATATCAGATTCCAGTGTGACCTGGTCATGGTCCTGAAATGACCCGCATGCTCAAAAGAATAAAACTTTTGGGCCTAAAAGTCAGTGTCAATCAAATGTCAATCACACCGACCGATTACTGCAAAGAGAGAGAAGGAGACAAAATTTTAAGTACCATTTTTTTGTGGAGCAATGGCTGCTTCTATCGCATGGAGGCGTGTGTTGATTGCAAGTCAGAGCCAGGAGCGTTTGGGCGAAAATGAATGAACAAATCTTTTTGAACGACTCTTTTTAGAGTTACGTATGAACCAGGTCAGCCTGTCGAGCTTAAGAGTGCTCATGAATTCTTGACTATTCCCATTTGTCCTCTCTCTGTTATCACAGGGCACTGCTCACTCCTCACGCTCACGCCTGCTACAGTGAGTGAACAAGAAGCAATTACATCGGACTCGATGTGGATGCACCATTGCTAATGGCAATGGTGCATCCACATCTTCCTCAGATGGTCGTTCTTCCAGCTTTGGTGTATTCATGAGCTTTAAGTTGTAACATGGAAAGCTAGGGTTGCCAGTGTTGATGTCTTTATTGCGATGTAATTAACATAATTAATTTTTTAAAACTTTTTAAAATTGCGGTAATTGCCAGAGCGATGATACTGTCATCATATGAAACCAGAGGACCTGAGGAATCCAGTGGTAGCATGGCATACTGACTTCTCTGGAAGGGGACTAAATAACGGTGCAAAGTTATCTTATTTATTTTATTTTCACAGGTGTCCCTTGACTTCTGACCTCAAGATATCTAAATGAAAATGGGTTCTATGAGTACCCATGAGTGTCCCCTTTACTGACATGCCCACTCTGTAGCAGTCCCATGTCGTTTTTTGCTGTCATTAGATTCCTAATCAAGAAAATCTGGTAAGAATTGCTTTACATTGTCAATACAGACTCCATAACATTTTTAGTGTAAAATAATGGAATTGAAAGCATCATTAAAAAATGTGATTAATCGCAATTAACTATTGAAAGTCTGTGATTAATCGCAATTTTAATAATTAAATGTTTGACAGCCCTATGGAAAACACATTGGTGCTACAAAGAAGATGCAGTGTATTTTACTGCTCAGCATTAGCCGTTGAACATGCATGTACTATAACAGAGTGTTACAGAGAAACTGCTCCATATTTTCAAATAAGTGTCAAAATCTGAAAGGTTCAAAAAGTTCATTTCATTTATCTGTATCAACATGAAGGAACCGATACTGTAAAAAGAACCATCCCCCATCACTACAGGAGTGGTGGGATCGTGACGTACGTGGTGAGTGACTCCCGGCAATACAGAATTATGACAAATGCCAATCTAGAGTGATGTAAAAGTTGAATGATTTCTGATATGACTGTTCAAACAAAGGTCGAATTGTAAAAAATCAGACCTGTATCTGAATCAGGACCACATACAAAAGTTGCCCAACTCAGAGTTAAAAACATCAGATTCCATTGTGCCATTTACAGATCTGAGTCATGGCCTTGATGTTTATACAGCCCTGCCTCATCCTCTGCCCTTCCTGTTCGCCTCCCTGCTCTCTGCTCCAATCGTATCCTCTTGCACCCATCCAGCTCTCCGCTGCGCTGTGGTCAGATCACAGAGCCGAGGATTACAGCAGATTATCCTGCCCACAGGATCACCGACCCAACTCCGGGCGGCCGAACACAGGGAGTCGGCCCCAAGCCTCTGAAAGTGCAGAACACATGCCTTTCAGGAAGAACCCGGAGGGATTGGCCGCAATCACACACCTGGCAAATGCCACAGGAAAGGGATTTACTTCATGGGCTACACTAGACTGGATAATCAGCCTTTATTCCGCACAGCAACAGGCTCTCCTCATTGTGAAAGTACATCCACCGCCAGCCCTCTTAATCTATTAATGCACTGTACAAAATAAATTCCTCCCGGATTGAGTGGTTACCATTAGACACACAAAGCTCTTAGTCCAGTGTTTCCTTTCACCTGAGGAATCTCGGCTCTGATGCTCGATGGCTTGTCTTACACTCAGTGTTCTTCGAAACCCACCAGAGGCGCCATCACTTTGCATCACCATCAGCTGATCTCTGAACTCCTGCAAACTCGCAAGAGTCTCTCCTCAGGTGGAGACCGACTCGTTCTGTCACTGTCGTGCCTGCTTTTACACTTTCAACTATGCTCAGATGCATCTTTGTGACATGGCCTTCTGCACAACATTCAGCAGACCTATGTTACTTTTTTAATGCAACAATACATTGAGTGAGAAAAATAAATAAATAAATTTAAATAATTATAAAACCAGTAACAATACCAGTACCTTAAAGTGGTATTCAACTCAATATAGTACTTCATTAGATACCCAAAATGTTAAAGGAGTGGCATGTAATATAGCCAAACTTTCATGCTAAACTGCAATTCTGTCAACTTCACCACACAACAGAGGGTGTTAGCCATAGGCAGATAATGAGACCACGGGCCCCTGGGCACAGACACTTGAAACATTCACCGTTGGGCACCGACTAGAAAAAAAAGAACAGTGCCAGTGTTGCGGGACACAACACAAAAACAAGGGCCAAACAGATGCTTAATGACGGCCCAAAATTAACCAATAACAAACTGTCAGCTTGGTTTGTCAGAGCCCTGAGCATCACACTGCTAACGTTACCTCATTCACAAGTATAACGACAGAATCATTGTGAGTTTATTGGGTCTGATAATTGGGTCTCTGGGCATTATTGGGTCTCTGGGTCTGGCCGCTACTGTTTTAGCTCGTGCCAGCCGGATCAATGTTGAACTGACTGGAACGAAAGTGGTTCCAGAGATGGCAGCAACAGAGGATTTGTTGATCTGGTGGGGAGGAGGGTCAGCGCAGGCTCAGACCCCAGTGCAAAAAGGATTGAATGCAGATGTGGTGTGACTAATCTTTCAACTACTGGTTTATTTTGGTTGACACCTTAGAGTTATCGAATACTGATACCCAACTATTGCTAGGTTCATACTTAAGTAAGTTTGATTTGATTTAAATGTTTATGTGGTTTACATTGCTGTTTACATCAGATGAACTTTATCCAAAATGTCACCTTTCTGTCACACAGAGGACAAAGAGTAATTCAGTATGTCAGAACAAACAGACATATGATGCAAACCGTTTAAATCATGTAGTGTAATGCTCTGCCAGGCCTGTACTGCAGCCATCTTCGCTTCTTACTTGTTTTGTGGTCTTTTTGCCTTCAATCTGGTCTTCAGGAAGTCAAACACATGCTCAGTTGGACTGAGTTCAGATAAATGACCTGGCCAGTCAGGACTATTTCACTATATTTGGACATAAAAATTCCTTGGTTACATTGTGTCAGCATGTTTAGGAGCAATTTCCTGTAGTAGTGTCTTTAAAATTGGGAAACTTTGTATGCAAAGAGCTACACATCTTAACAGACACAGTCTTGGAGTGAAGCCAAAGGAAAGAAAAACCTCTTTCCAACTGTTCTGTGTCTCTGCGCAGTATTTGCTGCTGTCTGCTGCACTTTTGCAGCACGTATTAGAGACAGGGGGCAACCAGGTCAGCACAGCTTGTGTTATTTTCAGTTTCATTTTCTTTCTTTCTTTCTTTCTTTCTTTCTTTCATCAGTCCCTCCTGCCTATCAGTTTCTTTCTCTCTCTTATTTCTAAGTCTGCAAAATTATTAATTACAACCGAGATTGGGCACACACAGAACCAGCAGGAACCCATCTTTCTCCTGCTTCTTCCTCCTCTCTTCACTCATTCTATATGTAAATCCTCCCCTGTGACCCCGGGGGCCGTTTAGTGGGGAAGGTAAGCATTTAAGAATCGTGACTCCAAACACCCAGCTCTTTTTATAGCCACCGTTCTGATTCACAACCATCAGGGGGGTAACCAGAGCAACTGTTTGTTTAATGAGCATTGCTCCCCTCAAAAAGCACCTTGTAGGTTTGCATTACGGGAGCTTCCGCTGTACTTCTCTTTCCCTCCCTCTGCTGTTGTGGAGAGTGGGCTAAACAGATGGATCAACTGACACAGAACCATCCTAAGAGATGACAGATGGAAAGACGTGTTCAATTGGTGCTCTGCTTAGTTTCCTGCCACTCGCACCCAGATAAATTAGGAATTGAGAGACAAACTCCTTGACACAAAGAGTCATTTTTTTCTGCAGCAGCAAGAGCAATGAGATAATATTGATTTGCTTTTGATGTTTAATGGAGTTTCTCAGAGAGGAGACATGAGCAGGGGGCGGGGGTGATGGAAAGAAGGAATGGGGGTCAAAGATAAATGTGGCATCCTTTTGAATTATGCTTAAAGAACTAGATTTTAATTGCACTGACCAGCCTTCCTAGAAAGTGAAAGGGTGCTCTTACACACCCCAATTAGTGCATATTGTGGAGTAGAGATGATGAGAAAAGAAACATCTGAAAGATGCTGGAAATGCAATCGAGCCACACTGTAGGAAGTCAAGATAGCGCTGGAGTCCCTACTATACCACCAAATCCATAAACCTCCCTCCCCATGCTGTGGCCTCCCTCCCCAACAAGCCCACACAAGGAGTGGTATTTTTAGCGCATCACCCTATCTCTGAGATGGAACGCGTAACTCCCTCTCTGCAGGCTGGGGCTGCTGGGCTTCTTTTATTTTAATCCAGACTAGAGAGAGATGAAGAGAGAGAGGAGAGTGAGTCATCCAGAGCTACCTTTGTGTCACTGTGGCTCTGTTCTTCCTCACCATCTCACTATCTTTCCCTCCATCTTTCCCTCCATCTGTCTTCTCACATAGTCTGCCACTCTTGGGAAATAGAAGTCTATCTATTTATCTATCTATCTGCATTTCATGGCCTGAAAATCTACATATCTGTCATATTTAATCCAATCTAGAAGTGAAATGCAGACTAATAAGCAGTCTTGGCATCCAATTCGTCATACATATTCCGCAGTACAAAGATGGTTGGCTGCGCATTACCCTGGAATGATAGATAATTACTAATATAATGTGGTGCAAAAACAAACGCTGGGCAGGGTGCAGCCGAGTGAGAGAGTGTACAAGGTTGATTTCAACACGCAGTGAAATGGTTCATTTTGCTCTATGCTCTGAATTAACCTGTAATGCATTCATGGTGTGGTTGAACAAAAGGGAGTGCACCGTTGTATCACTTTCCCCTTGTTCGCTTTTTTTGTATTGTCCTTGATGTACAATATCATGTGTGGCAGTGCTACACAGTGAGATTTATAAACTAATGCAGAGTTAAGTAAACTCCATGGCCCATTTCTAAAAGATTAATCTGGATCAGAATGATCCAGATTTGGAAATCCCATATTTTGCGATCCACAGTCAACTAATCCATCTTACATTTGTGATGATTTTTTCAAAGCAGCGCTATATTGGATCACCCTGATCCAGATACAGACTTGTCAAGATAACCAAATCTGGACAACCAGTGCTTAAATGGGACTGTGTATCACAAAATGGGCTACTAGCTTTGTAAATAGACACAGGTACAATGGCCAGCATGGGGTCACTTGATGCTACTACTGACAGGACAACATTACTGCTTCAAACATAAAACTTTAATTTGACCTTACAACGCTACGGTTATTGGCAAGGTTTGGAGACAGAACATACAATATTGTCATTGTTAGACTATCAATTACTTGTTTAACATTAGGTGCTTATCACGGTCACAATTAAAAGAAAACCTGTTGATGTTCATAGCTCTATAGCAATGTCAGACAACTTCCTCCTTTGCTCATGACAAATTCTTAAGAATAAACTTTAGTATTTTTTCAATCTGGACCCAAGCCGAGAGGTTTGACAAAGAGTTGGTATTTGACTATGTCGGGATGACATCAAGCTGGTTCTTTTAAGACATCTGTTGAAGTGACTGCACTTGTTTTTCTTGGGAGGAGAGTCTTCATTGTTCATTTATTCACTATCTGAGCCTGCCATTTGGTCTTGGGAAGGTAGTACATCAATGGTTTTTAGAGCTTTTTCACTAAAAACAGCTTCCTGTTGCAGCCCAAACACAATGCTATAAGTAGGGATGCAAGAAAGTGTCGGAACGACATCGGTATTTGCAGATATTGGCTTTAAAATAAAATATCAGATTCAGTCAACATAATGACTTCTGCCGATATCACAAACCAATATTTTTATATGGACAACGTAAACATGTACAAATCATCAAGTTAAACTATTTTCTTTATTTGCAAAATGAATGAATATTACACACACTGAAAAGCATGGCATTTTATGTTTCCATCTGCTGGTGAGTATTCATGATAAGAGTATGCACAATATGATGTTAATTCTACTTCAAAAGAAACTTAATGATCACTAAAATTACAGGGGAAAAAATTATATATTTATATATTGACTATATTGACTTATCAGCCAAATGAACTGTTATATTTCATATCGGATATCAACAAAAAATCCAATATTATGCATCCCTATAAGAGCTTTGAGAGTTGAATTAAAGCTGGAAACCCAAAACAATGAGCGGAGAGATGCTTTAAAGCCTTTTGGAGTCAAGTGATAATTCTCTTTGGCTTCATTAGACAATCCCTTTCACATCACACGTTTTCATTTTATCCATTGTTATTCATCATAAGAAAAATAACAAAAAGCATGCTGCTTTAAATGGCCCTGTAGTGCATACTATGAATTTCTATAATTAAGGATTACACCCTAAAAAATGATGAATAATAATATCTCTTTTGCTAAA
The DNA here is from genome assembly GCF_026936395.1 of Plectropomus leopardus. Classification (NCBI taxonomy): domain Eukaryota; kingdom Metazoa; phylum Chordata; class Actinopteri; order Perciformes; family Serranidae; genus Plectropomus; species Plectropomus leopardus. The sequence goes on along the minus strand of NC_142193.1, from coordinate 17,051,630 downwards.
TTAAACGCTGAATGGGTAGGTTAATTACATTCCTGGAGATAAAACATACCATAAATTTAACAAGGCCAATTAGTAAAACTGTACTCCAATTACAGTGCTGTTTAATAGGTGTTTAACAGGAGAATCATGTTAGCAAGAGAACAATAAGAAAATCAGTGTGATCATCCTGGAGAGCAGTTAGATATCATTAGTGAGGAAAAAGCAGGATTATCTGTGTGGATTCATTCGTCCTGAAACTGCCTCAGGGACATTGCCTTGCAGCCGGCCAGTGAATACAACATGCTTGTCTGATGAGTCATATGTCTGTCATTTTTATTCTTATGTCATCCATTGCCCTCCTCATATTCTCCCTTTATTTAAAGCATAAGCACTAGAATTTTAGACTTTAAAATGTCCCCCTAATTCAAAATGCGGCCTTCCTGTCTCCACTTCCTTTCCTCACATCATATCACGCCAGCAGCTTGAACTTTTCAGCATCTGCCTGGTGTTTTTCTTTCACACTTTGGTGGTTAGACCTGACAAGAAGTCTTGTGTCCTCAGTCTTGAGAGGCTGCTGTTTTGACTTAAATAAAAGCTTAGAGGCATGTCAACAAAACTGTAAAAGATAGTTACGTTTTGCTTTTTGATGCAGTTCTGTGTTTGTCTCTGCTCCTGCTATCTTTTGTTCATCCTTATTTGTCTTTCTATTTCCATTGACTACAAATAAATGTATTCTTAAGATGAGTGTTAGAGATACAGATAATGTTGATGATGTTGTGATCTCCTGCTAATGGGAGCAGGAGCAGAATAACAGATATCAGCAGAGGATTGAGTGAACCTGGGTTCCCTAACTGATGGCAAAATGATGGAGGAAGAAGCTGTGATTGGGTAATGGGGCCTGAGCGTCGCGGTAGAAAAAGCAGCCAGCAGACCGTTTCCGAAAACGTCAGAGTCTGGGAATATGGGCTGTGAGAATCAGCAGTATGTCCAAACAGAATGGATGTCTCCCACTCTGCGTGTCCCCAGACACTTTCCGTCTCAAAAAAGCATTTGCAAAAAAAGCACATGCTCACACGCAGACGTTCAGCCACAAGAGCTGTGCCAGCGCGGCTCTGTCTGCCTTTTCACAGATCAGGATTGTACAAAGCGTTGCACGAGCCGTGTGCACTGTGGTCAACTATCACTTTTCCACTGGCAGCAACAGACGGGGCCTCACGTGCATAATGTGGAAACTGCTGGAAAAGTCAGAGAGCAACGTGGGGGAATTCATGACGAGTGCAAGGCGGCGGTGGCTGGAGCTTCGTGACGGCACAACATCTTGGTGACAAATGCTTTACCATCAGTATGAACACATCTTTAGGAGATGTGCCCTGCAGCGTGCAAAATGAGACTATTACACACACAAGCCTTTCACATTATCTCTCACTATTGCTGCTTTCACACACAGTGACATACTGATGCACAAACAAACGTTCCTACATGGACTCCGGCATGCAGAAGCAGCCACTCTCAATATCTTGCTTATACATATTGAAACACAGAATGAAAACTGAAATAAAGCTCAATAAAACACTGGGAGCTGAGGCTGGTTGGGTTTAATCTCATTACACTGAGAGCCTGAGGCCTCTCTACCCCCTATTTATAGCACCCTCAGAGAGAGAAAAAGAGAAGGGAGGTCCAGGCTTCGTGTACACAACATCAGTGGCTTGTGCAACTGCGGCCGCCAGTGGCAAGGGACACGACCAATCACAGGCAGGTCTTGTGTCAAATTTGATGTGATAAAATGTACAATTACAAATGATCTGTGAAGACAACCGCCCTCACTCTCTATTCTCCAAACACAAGTGCGCTTCCTCATTTGCCACATTTTCCTTCTGTTTCTCTCCGCTCGCCTTATCTTTACACCTTCTCCCTGGTGTTGGCGTCCCACCTGTTTGATGCAAAGGAATGGGCTCAGGGGTTGTCTTCTATTAAAGCAGCAGCATCTTTGTGCAGGGGAAAACCCGCTGCTTTTTTTTTTTATCTGCTGCTGCGATTGAACAGACATGTTTCTCTGGTGGTTTCTGGTTCTCAAACTTAGGATGAAAATCCTTGGAAGTATTCAGCAGGTTTTAGCCACTTTTCAGTATGTTCCTTAAAAGGACCAATGTTGTTACATATCAAAATAGGCACTATGTGTAAATTAACTGTAGTAAACTTCCTTCAATGTTACCAGCACCCAGATCTCCCCGCTCATCTCTCAGCTCAAATCTATAGCATGACAGCAGATTTTTACTCACTCTCGGCTCATGCTCAAAATACAGATTGTACTACTGCATTTTTGTATGTCCACCACCACAATCACAGGGAAGTAGCAGCTCGAGAAAGAGAGAGAGAGAGAGAGTGACACCACTCTCACACTCATGGAGATTCTCTGATCCCATATGAGTGAAGGATTGTCTGGTCTCTGTGTATAAAACAGAAGATTGTGTTACTGTATTGCCTATTTCCTACATTAAATCTCTTTAGAAACACATTGTAGTGCACAAGTTCTTGTGAACAACAAGTGGACTCCATACTGTTTACTGTATTGTAAAAACAGAGGATGAAAATATGAGGCAGGATTCTGTTATTGTGTTGCCTGTTTATTACCTGAAATATTTTTCAGAAATATATCTTAGGTTACTGTTTAACTGTAATTCAAGAGCGTTTGTTGCCAGCTGGCCGCCATGTTGTTTCCCAAGCTCTTGTGACGTCACCCTCCAGCAGGAGTATCAATGGTTTGGATGTAGTGTAGTGCAATCCGGTAGCTGCAGGTTTTCTACCTCTTAAACAAAAACAAATTCCACAGCCTTTTCCCCCAGTTTTCTCTGGTCATATATAGCTCAAATTTTGAGTGTTTTTGTCTTTCTTCTGTACAGACAGCCTAGTTTATGAAAAGACCATCTTTCAAGATGTGAAATAGTTCTTGAAGAATATGCTGATGCAAACATACATCAAAATTAGGTATTCTTGCTTAGGGAGACTTTGAAACTTTTGCTGGGCACTGTCAGTACTTAAGATTGCACCAGCAACCTTTTAAGTTCTTAAAAACTGCCAACAACAGAAAAGCTCAGGAGGAAAGCTGCATGGAGCGAGAGATGACTCAATTCTGATCTTCTTTAAGGAAGCCTCTCACAACAAAAACCCCCTAAACCACACAAGTAATCACACTATAAGCCCCTCGATACACACACAATAAAAAGGAGAAAGAGAGCTTGGACTGAGGCCTCACTGGTGTTAATTACTTTGCCTTTGTTGGGAGTAAAATACACTTCCGAATCTGCATCAGCATCATTAAAAATCATGTATAACAGAGGATGTAACTTACAGTAAAACCTCCTGCTGTAGACCGGGCCCGAGCAAAAAATAAAAATAAATAAATAAATAAATAAACACACAATTGTCAAAAGACATCGAGATCTCAAACTGAAAAGTAGAGCATTAAATGAAAACACCATCCTGAACCCTCGAGCCATGCTTTTCCCTTTCTGCCCTCTAACAGCCTGAATATTGAGTGTTAATGTGTGAACATGAACATGACCTGCAAGAAATGGGCTCACTGCTCTGACAAGACAGGTTATGCTCACACATTGATCTTGGAGAGGTCAGGAGCTGGAACAGCGGCTCTCTTTCTAACGGAGGAAACAGAGAGGTGTGCGTCATATACCGCACCTTCAGTCAGCTATAAATCACAAGCTGCTTCATGCATTATGTAAAGTTCTCAAGCGTTCCCACAAACCGCGTTGCAGCTGCTGAGATTGCTAGTGTTATTTTTTTATATATTATATTCCTCACACAAACCTATTGCATCTGTTTTATTTTCATGGGTTTCTGAATCATTCTGTTTTGGTGGCAATAAAAAATGCTTTGCCCTGACAGGAAGCAACATGCATTATGAATTCCTAAGCAGAAGCTTCAGCTGGCATCAACACAGCAACCTACAGTAAAAAATACACTGTAGGGTGCACATACCGAGCTCTACACCCCGTTACTGTCACAACCTGGCTCAAGGCCGGACAGAGAAGGGTAGACCACATTAGTTTCAGCTAAAAATAAGTTAATTTTACATAACTGAAAGGGAAATTAGTAAGATGATAAACTAAATGTAACAAAACCCAAACAGGGTGAAAGCTAGAGGGTAGAGAGAGAGAGACTGGCTGCCTGCCACCAGTTTATAGAGTCGTGCAGTCAGACTAGGTGAGCTGAATCTCCCTTAACCCTTGACATGTGCTGGCTTGGTTGACTGGGTTTGACTCAGCAAATCAGCCCAGCACGGCAGGCAGTTGCATCTCTCCGCTTGAAGGTGTGTCTAAAACTGATAACGCATTTGTGCTTGTGAACCAGCAGAATGTTTTCTGTCCACTCCACTAGTGTTAAACTAGTGTTAGTGTTAAACTGGCAATGGCAATACGCATCAATGCAGCATGATGATGACCAGACTTTACCCAATGGCTCCTGGAGGGAGAGGCCTGCTTATAAAGGGTCGTCACCCCCCTCCATCACTACACTTTGCATTCCACATTGAACCAACCAGTCCTTAGTCCCTTTAAAACACAAGGATAATTTACAATACACAAAGTGCACCTCCCATCAATCTCCATAAAAACCCCACTAATATTCCATTTTTTTTCCTTCAGCTTATCCACCCACAGACATCCTCTTCCTTGGTACCAGAGAAAGCATCTTTATGACCAGAGAGAGAGACAGTCAAGATTAGAGTGACTAAGTTGAAAGACAGACAAAAAAAAACCAGATATGAGGGGCGATGCACAAGACAGTAGTGAGTGTGTGAAGACCCATTCCTCATTCTGCAAAACTTTAAAGTAGGGATGAACGATGTTGGATTTTTTGGTGATATTCGATATGCCAATATATAATAATTAATTTGGCCAATAACTGATATCGATATATCCACTTTTTTCCCCACCTAATTTTAGTGATCACAAGTCTTCATTTCAAGCATATTATGCATGCATACTCTTATTGTGATGGTCCACCAGCAGATGGAGACATAAAATACAATGCTTTTCAGTGTATTTAATAATTGTTCATTGCGCAAAATAAGAAGAAGTGTGTTGGCCAATACTGGCATTGGCATATTGGTCGATGCCAATGACATGCCGATATTATCAACATGTTGGCCATTTTAAAGCCACTACCTACCAATAACAATGATGTGCCAATATTATCATGCATCCCTACTCCAAACAATAGACACTGCATCAGTGTCACTTTTAATGCCACTTAAAGAGATCGAGCTACAAGAAAAATCAACATAAAAAACTGGTATCAAACCTAAAGTCAAAAACTACAGAAGCCAAACTGATACCTTGAACCAAATGCCATATGAGTCAAACCCAAATTACCATTAAAATTATGTTTCATCTTACCAACATGGTCAATTTGATCCAGGTCGATCTCCCAATTTGTCCCAACCCAGCACAAGGCTGGATGAAGAAGAGAAGACGTCACGAGTTGTAAATAGAAAAGATGTTTGTTGACTAAATAAAAGGGAGATTTATGTAGCGAAAAACTAAAATTAACAAAACCCAAACAGGGTGGAAGCCAGAGGAGGGAGAGACTGGCTGACTGCCACCAGTTTATAGTCTTGCAGCGACCAGGTGAGCTTAATCTTCCTGATGACCTGACCCCCCCCCCACCAGGTTCCTGGAGGGAGAGGCCTGCTGAAGGTCATCAGACGCATATAAATGAGCATTTTGTGGTTTATTCTTCTACTGCACTACATTTAAGCGGGATATATTGTTCTTTTAACTCCACTACACTTGTTTGACATATAGAGTTACTTCACAAATTAAGATTTTACTTAAAAAAAGAAAAGAATCATCTGATTAAATACATTGTTTTGTGATAGACTTTGAAACCTGAATTGAAATCAGTTCACAAGCTATTTGACTGTTTGAACCCTGAGCAATTAGTTTGATTTTTTCCAAAAATATAGGAAAAAAGAAGAAAAAAAGAGCAAGAAATGTCCCACAAATTGTAAGAAATTAGTGAACAAAAAATTAACTTTAAAACTAGTTGTTTTGTTTGCTTTTTTGTTTTTTAAAGGGGGAGGATTACTAGATAAGTATCCCAAAAAATAGGGGAAAATGTCCAGGAAATTATATTTATAGTTATAATAATTTCATATTCAAAATTATGTTACAGAAAAAAATAAAATAAAAATCTATAAAATAATCTTTTTTTCAGCACTTTTTTTTCAGGTAATTTTCTTGTAACCTTTTTTTTTCACTAGTTTTTGGCAAATGTTTAGGCCATGTCGTGTTAAATTGCTCATTGCCTGCTCCTCATGTTTCTGAAAGAAATCAAACTAATTTGCTTTTCAAAGGGTTAAGCTACATATTTAGCCTTAAGCTCCATCTTGAGCAGCTTAAACAGTAAAGTATCACATAAAGTACTGAGCATTTTTACTAAAGTAGTGTTTTAATGGCAGAACTCTGACTTGTAATAAAGTGTCTTCAAAAACTACTACTTTTCTTCAGTAAAGGACTGGACAGACAGAGGCACAGTTTCTGTCCCTTTATGAGGTTCCAAAACTGATCATCCTCATCATCAAGAGTTTTTACACGAGCTTCACAGTATGAAACCTAAATCTTATTTTTCAAAGTCAAAGCAGGAGTGAGGAAAAAAAGTATAAAGTCAGCACGACTTTTAAGTATGGTCATAGACTGGGTGATGCAAAGAAGACCTAAAGACAAACCCACAGGCATCAGATACTCTTTTCCACACTTAGAGATTTCGACTCTGCAGACGACTTGGCACTGGTCTTCCACACCCACCAATATATGTAGATGGACTGAACCTTCCCACAGCATTGGTGTTTTTATATCTTGGAAGCACTGTTAGATATGATGGAGGAACAGGCTGCGATACAAAAGCCGACTCAGCAAGACAAGCAACACTGTCAGAATGCTGAGCAGACTCCCATTTGCTGATTTCTCCTCAGCATTTAACACCCTGCAGCCACACATTCTCGCTGAGAAACTCACCAGCCGCTTCCAACTGGATGATCAACTGATTCTGTGGATGATAAATTTCCTCATCAACAGGTCACAAAGAGTGCTGGTCAATAACACCTTCTCCAGCCTCCTATACACCTCAACTGGCTTCCCACAAGGCTGTGTCCTCTCACCGCTGCTTTTCATCCTCTACACTGATGACTGCAGATCCACCAAGCCAAACTGTCATTTGGTGTCAAGTCCTCCTGTCTCTCCTCTCAAGATCCTCACAGCACCACAGTTCAGCTCTACAGGAATTTGTGGAGTGGTGTGACAACTCCTGTTTGAAACTGAACATGGGCAGGACCAAAGAGATGGGGGTGACTTTTTCCAACAAAGAGTGGGAACTGGCTGCAACAGTCACCACAACCATCCATGGGAGGCCCAAACAGATCGTTGAGGAGTACAGGTACCTGGGCATCATCTTCAACCACCAGCTAAAATTTGCCACCAACACAGAGGAGATCTTCAGGAAATGCCAGCAGCAGCAGTATCTTGTGAGGAAGCTCAACTCGTTTGGGGTCAGCAAGGACACCCTCCAATCGTTGTACTACTGCGCCATGTGTCCTCACATTTTCTTTCACCTGCTGGTTCCATTCCACAAGCCTCCACGACAGAAACCGCTTACAGAGCACAGTGAAAGACTTTCTGTCAGAGCCCTCTCCTCCCTCTATGAGCAGCAGACACTAAGGTCAGCTGGAAGGATTTTACAGGACCCCTCACACATCTTGTTCTCTGCGTTGGAGTGGCTCCTTTCAGGACACCGGTTTCACTGTCCAGGCTGCAGGACGCAGAGGAGAAAAGCAACCTTTGTCCGCAAGGATTCTCCTTAACTCCCATCCATCTCTGCCCCTCTACTCACCCCAGCCCGTGACCCCCACCGCACTCATACATGTACTCACATACACACTGGAAATTAGTCCTGCTGCTATCTGTCAGCATTCATATACCTCATACACTTGCTAGTGCATAACTTGCACTACTTTTATTTCAATTGTAATGTTTACAGCTTTTTATTTATTGCAACTTTATTTGTTGCATTTTTTCCCCCATGTCATTGTTTTCTTTTATTTCTTGTCTTTTAGGTCATTGTCATCATGTATAGTTTTTTATGCTCTAAATTGCCCCTTGGGTATGAATAAAGTGTTTTTGAATTGAATTGAACGTGTGGAAGTCAGCATCAACACCGAGCTCAAACTGTGCCATAACTGTTCTTTCTACCCGGCTATACAGCTCACAATGCTGAAAAATGACAGACCTTTCCAAGCTGTCGACACAAGATGCCTAAAGAGAACTCCAGTGTAATGTCTGGCCTAATACCATCTCCAACCAACAACTACTTTCTTTATTCAATCAAGAGAGCATGGGCACCATCATCATGACAAGGTAGTGGAGATGGATTGGACACATCATGCAAAGAGACCAGGATGACAGGAACTGCCCTGCACTGAAAATCAGATGGAAAGCAGAAGAAGAGAAGAACCGAGGAAACCTGGCATCAAACGGTGGAGAGAGAGCAGATTATTTTGGCCTGTAAACCAAAAAGGTTGTCTGGAACCACATATTTCAGCCTTATATTGAAGGTAACACAGCCTATTATATCTAAATTAGCCTATCAACATAACAAAATGGTCTAGATGAGCATCCATTAATATGTTTCGGGACAAGGTGGCTACTCTTCACCTGTTTTCAATGATTGTTTGGTACTTACCTTGCAGCATTGGTAGTGAAAACCAAACACATATGTCGATACATTATTAAATTCTCAATTTCCAGAGACTTTTCCTTTTTTAGATTTGGAATCCATACCTAGCCAAACTGGGGAGACTCAAGACCACTGTAGCCACTGCTATTAAAATATGGCAGGGGATTAAGGCCCAGCCACACCAATCTGACATCGAAGAACAAGTGGCAAGGAAGGTTGACTATTGCATTGCATCATGTTGCCTGTTTCTCAGACAAAAAGTTGTGCTTGGACTCACTCCGAGGACCACAGCTAACGGCCAACTAGCATGCAGACTCTGCACTTGCATAAGAGGAAATAACATACCAGCAGAAGTCAGCGATCTGTTAGATTCAAGATCCTAGTGAGCCAGTAACCACATTAAAAACTTAGAAAGGGGCTAAAAAGTTGCATATGGCTCCAGAGCTGCATGTTGCCTACTCCTGCCTTAAACAGACAGGAGTGGATATTTTTGCTGCCCTGTACACCAGTATGCATAAAGGGCAGTAACCTAACCTAAAGCAATGCACTGCTGATAAGATTTTACAACAGCAGCTCAAATAAATATTGTCCAGCTGATTTAATTTTCTCCTTACCAAATAAGAATGCTATGAAATATTTAATGACACATTTAGCAAGCCCCTGTGCTGTTATTGTTTTGATACTGCCTGAATGTGATTTGCCATTAGTTGCAGCATTTTTCCAATCAAGCTCACAAAACAACAATGGAGCTGAGTCAGACCAAGAGTGGACAAAAACAAACAATCTCCTGCTATAGGACTATTTCTGTCTCAGGCGCACTGTAAATATGTGTCAACACTGTCTCATTATTAAAAGGATATATGGGCAGCAAAGTCTATAGGAAGACAGAACAGACTGATAAATGAACTTCTGAACAAAGCTTTGGGTCATGTTTGCTGGGACCTGGCCACACAGTACAGTACGGAAGTCTGTGACATGTTACGCCACTATTAATGCCATCTGTCCCTCTTCTCTAAACAGGACTGACACTCTTTCATAATCATCCAGTGAAGCTGATAATCTGCCAGTGATTTTTGGGCAACAGCACTGTCCCGGGGCAGGAGGTCTGGAAGTGATACCTCAGATGAGACATTGGCATCAGTTGAACGAGCATCTGTGTCTGTCCATGCCAAGCATGGTCTCCAGGTGCACTCCTTCATCCCTTCCAGCTCTGATTTGTTGTGAGTTCTTGTTTTGAACTAGGCTCTTCCCGCGCTCCCCGGACGCACCTCGCATTAGTCTGACACAGCGCTCTGCCCGACAGGTGTACGCTATTTGTTCTTTCTGCTCCACTGTGTAGTGTGCACTGGCACACAGCTGACAGAGGGTTTGTCAGCCTCAGTCATTCAGACAGATTTACACTAAGACAACAGCCTGAATCGCATTTCGGCGGGGTCGTTCTCTCCGTGCTACAGTGGCAGAAGAGACCACCAACTATATCTGAATTGTGGTCTGTATCAACTGCTGAGACGCAACATGGACTCAATATCAGGCTCACTCTTGTGCCTTGAGAGGAAAATCTAAACCAGAATGAGCTTCAGGTTAGAGCTTTCTCCCAAGCGGAGCTGTTTGCTGCGAGGTGAAAGAGTACCACTTATTTTGAAACTGAACACGCATTTTGACATTTAAATTCTCCAGAGTCTCAGCAGTGAGGACCTTTTTCTTGGTTTGAAGTGGGTGACTTGATTACACTAAAAAAGCTTTCCCTTTTAGTTCCTCTTAGTGCCTATGGACTTTAAAAATAATTTACCATTACTACTACTAAAAAGCTTTTTTTTGTAACACAAGAAAGCATCACATTCTGAATTCAAACATTTTTAGTGTGTATTTTCATCATTATGAACTGTTTTCCTTCAAATAGACTGCTCTTTGATGCACAGGTCTGTTTGAACTCCCTCTTAAATGGCAGCTGATTGCCAGCCATATGATGAAGGTGTTTGTGTCTGCTCTAGCCTTGAAGCCTGTGATTTTTCAAGTAAGAATGAAAAATTGCATCAGCGTAAAATACCTTTAAGGAGAAGAATATAGGAAGAGATGAGGCGCTGCACACTGTCAGTGGTGGGCAGCTCATTTCACCACTGGGGATATGAAGGTTTTGAGATTCAGATATGGCTTCGAGGGGGGAGAGACTCTGCAAGCAGCTGATGATCTCAGTGGACAAAGAGACGGAGAGTGGGATGAAATGATAGATAGATTTATGACAGAGAAACTGTGCGCTTAATGCCGCTGTAAGCAAGAACAAGGCTATCAGAGAGAATCTTAGAAGCTACAGGGAACCAGCGAGACGGGCCACACAATAGGGAGACAAAGCGGAGAACAGAAATAGAGATGGAATCAATGCTCCCCATTTACACTGGGGTGAGATGAAGAACTGAGAGGATACAGGATCAAAAAGAGATAAAGACAGCAATCAAAGGCTGTAATTTTTATGAACAAAAGAGGGATTCAAACAATATTATTAGATAAGACGAGATGAAAAAAAAAAGGCCAGCATGAAGCTTACTGCAATCATACTGGACATCTTGAGAAAAGAAACTGTCGTATAATAAACTGGCAGAAAGTTGCATCAAAATGATTTAATGCACCTGACAAAGTAGGATTATGAAAAGGCATTAAAGGGATACCGTGAAGGGTTTTCAACCAGCTTTGTATCACAACAATGGGTCTTAGGTGTAGATGAACTGTGGTAAACTGCCCACTCATCTTACCAACGCCCAGATCTCCCAGCTCATCTTCGCACTTCCTGAGGGCCTGGCTGTTACTCAAACTACAGCTTGTACTTCTGCATTTTTGTGTGCCCGTCACCACCAACACAAAGAGTATAGAAGCAGATAGAGAGAGATACCCGCCCCTCTCTTCCCCTCAAACTCAGATCAAACTGTAAAACTAGGCAGGACTAATTCAATAAAAAACAAGATTCTATTACTGTTGTGTCTATTTGTCATGTAAAATGTCATGAAAAATGTTTTAGTGCACTGTTTGGCTGCAATTCCAGATTCTTTATTACCGGCCAGCTGTCATATTGTTTCCTGTGCAAAAATAGACAAACTTGCATTACATGATCCACCAGCAGCATGGAAGATAGCTGAATGGGCCTACTGGGCACAGGCCCAGGGGCCCAAAGTGTCAGGCTCCCCCTGGCCCTCACCTGTGAACTGTCAATCAAATAACATGTACCGAACAGGAGAGGCAAATGACCCCAAACACATGCAAAAGAACCCACAAATTAACTACAAAAAGGGTGAAACAACCAAAAAAGACACAAAATTACCTTAAAGGGCCACAAAACAACTTAAGATGCATTACAACAAAAAAGAGATGGAAAACAACAACAAAAAATTCTTTTTAGGAGAGGTAGGGGGGTTTTGCATTTTTGATCCCAAGGTCTCACGGTCTGATAATTCACCCCTGACCACCAAGAGTGTTCGCTGGTCCAAAAGTTGCATGTTTTCTACCGCTTGAGCAAAAGTGAATGCCACAGCCCCTCTCCTCTGTTATCTCTGGTCATGTAGCACCAGTTTCTACTGCAAAAACAGCTTAGACCATCTTTCCAGTATTGAAATACTTTTTCAAGGACTGGGTGCTGTTCTAGACGAAATGTAAGCTGACAATTTGCACCAAACTGGGCGATATTTATTGGGTAACAGGTGGAGTTGTTGTGCAACTTGAATTTTCTGATGCCCTGGCTCACTTTGTTTCTTCTTGCTGGGATCCTTGCCCATCCACACTTGTCAAAAAAAACACACACAAAAAAACAAATGACTAGTGTATCACCGCTTCAAGTGGATTCAGTGTGAAAGTAATTAAAATGCAAAGTTGCCAAGATTTCCAGCCGATTTACGAAGCAAACTGACTGCGCTAAATGCGGTTACCGGTGGCCTGAGTATCTGAGAAGCCTGTGCGAGCTTCCCCCAGTGAGACAAAGTGATGAGCAGATGACAAACACAGAGTCAGACCTCGGATGAGAGCTGCAAATACATCCCCTTCGAGCAAAACAACCTGCGTGGTGTCATTGCTAAAAGATCTCAGAGGGATTTTACCCGAGGTCTGTGGGATCTGCCTGAGCCAACCAATAGCGAGCGCCGTTCCAGTACATGAACTGCCTCCAGATACTAATTAGCGCTGAGAGTAGTGAGAAAAGCACAGTGTAGTCACAGAAGGGTGCAATCTGTAGCTTAAACAGATGTTTCTGCTACACAAACGAGATAAGAGGTCTATTACTTAACGCTATTAAAACACATTTGTTGGGATAATTCATGAATACGCTTTGCATGAGACTTTTTTTGTTTCTAGAGTGCAGAAATGTAAATATATGATCAACAACAAAATACAGCTGGTGCGGTAATTAACTAGAGCTGTACCTCATTATGAACTAAATTATCATGGCAGCCGGCCAGTCAGGCAGGCAAAAGAGCAGCTTCGGCTTACAAATCACCCCTGGATCCCAGCTTGGGGGGGAGAAAAACAAGGTGTAAAGAATGCATGAAGAGGTGGGTGAGGGAGGGTGGGAGGGAGGCTTTGGTTTGAAATTGTTGCAGAGGACTGAACAGGAAACCAGCTCTGTGCTGTGATTAAACTATCGTCAGACTGCAGCTCTTCAGCAGAGGTGTATTAATATTCACTTTTTCACCTTATAAACATACAAGTCATGATGCACATTCTGATGGATCTGCTACATACTGACAAATTATACAGTCAAGCCCATCAAGTGCCTGTAAGCTTTTGCCTTTTTTGGGTAAATGAAATCTATTCTACAAATGCACAAAACAAGTTACCATAGCAACAGAATTGCGGAAAGAGCTGTTACTCGTTCAGTGTCAGTCAGTCATTTTCATGTTGGAACTTCCCAGAGCGTATTGGGCATGGGACCTGATGACTGATACGCTCATATTAGCATCCTCTGACAAAAGGACTGACAAGACGGTCGAACAAAAGACACCGGGGACGGATGAGGAGGCAGACCGACACTCCAAGGGGGGGGTGATTGCCACTAAGACTGCCATTTTGTACGATACAACAGAGAGACAAAAATAGACAAGTGAAAACAGTCGTAGACAATTACATTGTAGATTCTTCAAACAATTATGCTAAACAGCACCCAGAATCCCTCTTGTATGCTATCCATCCCTCAACTGCTGATTGTTGGGGTAGCTTCATTTTCTAAAGCAAGTGGATCAATTACAGTAACACAACGCAATCTGCTTTTGTACGACCCTTGTCCCAAACAATTTCACCAGCATCTCTCAGGCTGATTGACCATTCGGACCTCCAGATGAGGTCTTGACCAACTACTTCAGTGATTGAACGGTCTGATTCCTCAAGACACAAAGGTCATCGATGGGTCGATCAGTGTCCAACCAATCAAAGACCAATTACTTTTCTCACACTGCGATGACAAAGTCACTTTATGTTCCTGCCCAAATAAATTTGACCTTACGTGCTTCATCGTGGCAAAAAAAACTGTGAACTGTGTCCTGATTTCACAACCGCATGATCAGAATAAATATGGGCGAGGTGCAACCGGCAAACAGATATTTTACATTTGTACTATAGCAGATAGGTTGGAACTTTCATTTCTTTGTATTTCAGCAACGCTTTGGTTGACAAATGTTTAGGCTTAAAAAAACACTTGGCAATGGTTAGGAAAGATAGCATTTTGGCTTAAAAATGCTAGAAATACAGCCATTGTCTCACTAAAAATCACCCACTTTTGGGGGTATAATCGCTTGCTGGAAATACTACCAATGTCTTACTTAAAAACAAACACACTTTTGTTGCTACTGTCTTACTAAAAAGACAGGCTTTTAGTGGCACAATCATTGCCGCAATTGCTGACAATGTCTTGCAAAAAAAACCCCACTTTTGATGGCGCAGTCACCACTGCACATGCTGCCAATGTCTCGCTAAAAATCACCTGCTTCTGGAGAAAAAAATTCACCACTCTGAATGCTGCCGATGTCTCGCAAAAACATAAGGAAATTAAAAAATCCAGTTTTGTTGTTTGTTGGTCTTGAACATTGGTCTGTAACTTGGCACCCTTAGCTACCTCCTAATGAAAAATTCAATACATATATTATATGAAATCTAAACTACGTCACTTAAGAAACGTTGGCATGATCTATATTAAAAATACAAATGTAATATTTGTAATTTGCATAAATGTTCAAAGCCAACATTTTCTTCTGGCAACTGGACTTGAAGTCTCAGTTTCAATTTAAAAATCTCAGCAGAAGAGTATTAAGCATCAAATTTTTGCTCAAACCTTTTGGTAATCAATGATTTTAAGTAACTTAGACTTTTGTCAATACAAGCATTATTAGGGGGCAATTCCCAGTTATTGCCTGTCTTTTTTCCCCATGTCTTAAGGTTTAGTGAAATGATATTTCCTGGCGTTGAGAACAGTAGTGAGAGCAGATGTGTGTGGTGCTGCCTTTCATAGGCTGGACACAACACAAACTAGCCTTGAGCTAAAAACAGAGTGCCTAGCTGTTCATAAAGCCTGATAAATCCAGATGAGGCGAGAAGAGGAGATAAGGCATCCAGCTTGAAGCGTCTTTTACTTGGACATCAGTAACAATGCAGAATATATCGCTCTCATATGGAAAAAAAAAAACAAACAAAACAAACAAAAAAACATGGAAAACAATATGAACCCAATGAAAATCCCTCTGGCCTCACACTGATATGAAAACACATAAAATGAGGCCTATTGCAATTCATACAGGCTACAGGTCAGACGCTAACCTGTGCACAGCCCACTCACAAATATATCTACACCCATACACACACACACACTACACACGCTGCATTTCACCGCTACTCATGACACAAAACATTTATCCACCAGCCTCCATTCCTCCATGCACCCTCCTTCCTGACCAGTGTGTAGTACAAACACCCACAGACCTTACACATCACCTCATGGATGTGCTAAGGCACACACACTCACATGAACACACACAGTTGGAGCCAGCTTGGTGCGCTCTGAGAACTGTTGGAATCGAATTACGTCTCTCTCTCCCTCTGCCCTCTCATGGTTTGCCGCCCACAGAAGGAGAAGGCCAGGCAGAGTCGGTCCCAATGCACTAAAGATTGGACTGCCTCTGAGCGTGTCCCGAGGACTGAAATACAAATCAGCCCTTCCTACAGTCAGCTGGAGTTGGCCCTTCTCCCAGGGGCCTGCCGGGAAGGCCGTCTGTGGCATTAAAAAAATGAAAGAAAGAAAACAAACAATAACAGGAGTAAAAAAAAAAAAAAAAAAGAAAAAAAACAGGACCCCAAAAGTCCTCTTGAGACGCAGCAGGCTGACAGGGTGTGTTATTAATCTAATAATCACCTTGTTAAATGTGTTACTCTTCTGAAAGGAGCACATTTGGGACATAATAAGGGAGTAAGAAACATGTAAACTAACTCCTTGACTTGGAACATCTGGGGATTCAGGTCACTCAAAGGACAGAGTGGAAGACGAAGCGACCAGAAAAACCAGCATTTATAGCCTCTCTCCTAGAAACCCCCTTTTATGAACATGTGAAACGTAACATAAATGAGTCACCTAACTCCTGTCCACACTGAACAGGCTGTAAATGTGTCTTGCTCTATGAAATAAAGCAGCTGTTTAACAATAAAAACAACCATGTTCTGTATTTTTAAAAGGATAAACAGAGCAATCGTTGTCTAAGGACAAAGCAATACAAATTGTATCGTTCCATGACTCACTTAATGAAATGCTGTTAATCTAATCTGCCTGATTAACATGCATGGAGTAATTTGATTTAAGTGTTGGACGAGTTGTTAGTTGGTGAAGTTTGCATATCATATAATAGTGCTGTTTTTGATGTCCTCTCCCGAATGTTCTTTTTTTTACTGTCATATGTGATCAGAGAGTAGCCCTGGTGTGCCAATTAGATTCTGTCTGAAACCATCTGTGTGACAGTCCATGTCACACTTCATAACTTTATCATATCTTATTTATACCATAGGGCAGGGGTACTCAACTTGATTTGCCTGGGGGCCACTTCTGCAAAATAACAGGAGGCCAGGGGCCAGTCGCAGCAGCCACATACCTGTTTCAAGGACTTTAGGACATTTCTAGGATTTTCTTACATTTCTAGGATTTAAGGACGTTTCACAGATTTTAGGACGTTTCTTGGATTTAGGACATTTCTCGGATATTAGAACATTTCAAGGATTCTGGACTTTAGGACATTTTCAAGGAATTTAGGACATATCTAGGATTTTAGGGCATTAGGGGCTAGTACGTCTGTTGGGGGTTTCGAGGGATCCTCCATTGGCACTTTTTTAAAAAAAAAACTAGCTCTACTTTGATACTTTATGCACTCCGGCACCTTATGTGTACAAAAACAGTTCTCAGTGTGAATCGCTTTACTTTTATTGTGAATTAGAAAAGGGTTGGGGGGCCGCTGGACACCCTGTCAGGGGGGCCTGATTTGGTCAGCGGGCCATATATTGAGTATCATTGCCATAGGGGTTTTTTTCAATGTAGCCCCCACCTCATCCACCACACCTAGGGGGGGTCAGCATCATATCCTTTGAGACAGAGACTCAGTGCCTTGCTAAAGGGCACTCCAGCAGGGTGCATCCGAGTAAACGGGAGTTGGGGTGGGTTCACTTTTGCTCCTCCGCCCACGGGGCCCCCAAACCTCCCTCTGCAAACAAGATGATAAAAGGCCTGGACGCTGATATCTCAGTGCTGCACGCTCGAGCGCACGCACTAGACCTTTGGTGCCATTAAACCGACTGTACCTCGTGTCACTTAGTTACATGTAACATGTGGACGCCCTTAATAATCTTACTGGTATTTACAGATGCTGCTCTTGCGTTTTCGAGTGGGCGGACTGGTTTGCGCTTCATACCCATCTGACAGTCTATCCAAAGACGCATAACGCATCAGCACCGAAAACCCACGCGTCCCGCCTCCCGGTAGAAAGCGCTTCATATCAGTTAACCCTTCAGGCACACTGCGTTATTACGCACTCATTAAAATGCACCCCCCCTCTCTCCCTCTCGTTTACACATATGCCTTGTGGGCTGTCATGGGCTATTATTGGGATGTTTGGAATGAACTCCCCTCTCTCGCCTACCGTTTATTCCCGACACAATTTCCGATGGATGTGTTTGTGGTCCCGTGGAAGGAGGATGGCCAGGACATTCGAGACTTTTTCAGTCCTGGTCGGTCGCTCGTATCCACGGCGTCTGAGCGCTCCATGTGCCGGTGGTGATGCCGGTCGGTGTCGGAGTAGCCCCGGTGTTTGATTTTGATTGGGGTCCGGGGTTGTCTCCAGAGATGCTGCGGAGGCTTCAGAGTCGCCTGTCCTTCCCGGGGAACCGGGAGCGACAGGGAGAGGCTCTTCTTCGAGCATGGTGGTGGTTCCATCATAGTGCAAAATAAAAAATAAAAATAAAAAAAATTAAGATCCCCTTTAAACTTATTGATTAAATGATATGGCTGTATTCGTTTATTTCAAGCACAAAACGTTTCATGTCCCTTTCTTCTACTTGAGCGAACAAATCAAAGTGACCAAGTCCAGCACAGCCCGGATCTGAAGCTTGTTTTCTGAATAACATCAAAAACTGTCACAGTGGTGAGCTGACAAGTCATCCAAAAATCATTAATCTCATTGTTCTCAGTGGTGATCAGTTTTAATGTAGTAGAGTCTCCGCTCTGCCGTGATCCTCACCAGTCCTGCGTTTTGGTGATGAGACACCGGTCCTGCTGCTTCCCCTGAAGTTTGACGCCTCGTCGCCCATGGCGCACAATCGAATGACTGTATTTATTTTAGAGAATTTATTGCTTTTTATCAGCCACTTATTGCAGAGGCACACAGATCGACGGCGCTGGCTTCTATGTATGTATGTGTGGTGTGGTATTATTGCTGCCCGTATGTCTCTCAGCTGAGAACAATTTCCATAAAAGTACTCAATCTATCGCGGTTCATGTAGAGCTACGGCATCTCTGTGCGCGCACACACCGCAGCAGAAGTCTCCAGTTATTCCTCCATGGAGATGTTGGATCCAGTGATTTCAGCGAGATGTTACACTGGACTCATCCCCCCTCAGTACATCAGGATGGTGTGAAGAAAGGATGGACATGTCCAAAAACCACATGCGATCCTTTGTTCCTTGCTGTCCAGACTCTCTTCTTCAGCTTTTGTTTTGTCAGAATGCATCATAAAGGGGCACAATTTGATAATTGCCGAGGTTCAGTCATCCTGTTCAGTGTGGGCCATTATCTTTCCATTCTCATATTTGCTGGAGTTCGACGGCAAACATTGGTTTCACCACAACGCGCTCATCTCTCTCTCTCTCTCTCTCTCTCTCTCTCTCTCTCTCTCTCTCTCTCTCTCTCTCTCTCTCTCTCTCTCCCTCTCTTCGTGGTGGTTGGGTGGTGGTTGTTCTCACTGATTTGTCAGCACTGGAGGGTTTTGAACCTTTTATGCGCTCATCCATTATGTTTTGCCCCATGTGTGCATTCACTGCGAATTTCCTTGACAGAAAAACAAACACAGCAAATTGCTCAAATGATGGCAGCTGATGTCAGAGGGCTCACAACATCAGCCATGACATCTTAAAATACCACTGTTTATCATTTTACCTATTTGTAGCTGAAAATTGTCACTGTGACTGACACACTCCATGCTTCAGGATTTGCCCCCCCCAAGTGATACCTTCCAGTACTTCCCCTGCACCCAGTATTTTTAGATGATGAGAAGCAAAAGTAAACACTGTCCTGTTGCTTTAGGATCTGTTCAGGGCACTCACATTGTTAGGTAAAAGGTCTTATTCCCACCTGGGCCACCACAGCTAATGGCACTCAGAGATCAATTTTTACTTCAGTGTTTTGGTCTGCAGTGCATTTTAATTGATGCTAAATCAGACTTCAGTCTTGGTCAGACAGGGCTGGCTATTTCAGATGTGTAGGTGCCAGTTGGTTTGAGTGGGAGTAAAAGGAACGAGCTATTTGCAAATTTTAAAGGATGGCATTAGTTATCTCCAGTGTTTCATTTTCCTGTACGTGTACATTCAGTTACTGCTACTCAACATCCAAGGGACAGACTTTGTTTTTGTTTTCCAGTGGATTTTCATGTCTTCACATAGCTAAAAAAATGTGTTAAATCCAGGGCCAGACCAAGACTTTTTGGGGGCCCTAAGCAGGATTTGGTCCCCCGTCTCCTTTGTTATGTGTTGCCATTTAACGTGACACTAAACCAACATCTGTATTGTAAATATTAGTAAAGAAAACATAATGTACAGATAAGCATGTAAAGACTAACGCCTGGAACACACTGCATGTTTAAACAGCGCGTGACACAAACCCCACCAAACTGCAGTGCGTTTTATGCTTGCAGTGTTCACACTGGCAGCGTTGTGGCTGCGGCGCTACTGCAGAGCTGCCTGCTGTTATGAGTCCTGTATTTCCACATTTATAAGCACAAATTATATTCATTTATGAAGTTGTGCAAGCTCCTGCATTGTCAATAACATGGTCCTGCAAATGTTTCACAATAAAATGCCTTGTGTCAACAACGAGAGAATCATTCAGAGTCAAACAAATACTTTTTTTTACACATGTGCACAAGTATAAGAAATGTGACAAGACCTTAAGCAATTAGACCCCATCATGATGTCATCTATTTAGGTTGAAATAGCCGCTCAGCGACAACTCGCTGCCTTTGGTTGTACTCACAGTTTGGTGTGATGATCCAGGGCACTTCCGGCAGTTCAAGAGTTAACTGATTTGAAGGATGTATGAAAAGTTGCTGAGTCGGGCCTTCACAAAAACAAAGATCAAATCAATGGAGATAAAAACAAATTCATCAAATAATAAAACTAAGATTTAACCAAACACATGGCAGTTGAAGACTGACCTCTTGGTGCCTTCCCCTTCTCAACTCATTAACATACCTGCCTTTAATGAGAGGATCCTGCGATGCCAAGTCTGGTGATGTATTTAAGTGACTCAAAAAATTAGGAAATTATAAGGGCTTGCAAGGAATGGATCGAACAGATATAACAAATATAAAAAAGATGACATGGACATGCCACATGTATACTGTGACTGGACAGGGGATTCTCTGAATGTATTTTGTCTATAATGTGAATGTGCCTCTTATGTAACAGTATTTGTTGTAGGGGCATATAGGTCACTTATTGTATAATGTTTTTGAATACTGCTGGTGGGTGACCTTACAGATGTTTTTATGTTATTTTTATTGATTTTTATGCTATTCTGTTGATTGCTAGGAGTCAAATTTCAGTGAAAACCGTGTAGTGACACAAATTCCAAACTGGAAGCATGCGCCATGTAGGCACTGTAAGGACTTTATTTAATGGTTATGGGAATTATATCACAGTTTTAAACCAACATCCAAATGTAATCTATATAACTTTAATCATTAGCTGCAATAGCTGGCAAACTGTTGAAGAACAGCTTGCAAAGATACTTATCGCTGTCTGTGTTGACTGTTATTCTTGACTACTTCATTAATTTTGTTTAGCTCATCCTACCTAATACAACTGCAAAAATGTGATTTGTTTTTACCACTGAATCCTTGGAGTGCTTGTTTCTTTGGGGACAGTAAATTACAAACTTGGGCTTCATAAATTGTCAATTTCCACAGCATGAGATTCTCTGAGATTATTGTATTTGTTGGCAAAATGGCACACATGTTGTCATTTTTTTGTTTAGGAAGTTTAACTTTGATTTTGTTCATCTTGTGTTCATTAAAACAAATCTTTCTGGGGGGGGGGGTCTGGTGTCTGGGTCCAGACACCAGAAGGGCCCTGAGCAACTGCTTGTGTTGCGTAATAGGCTGGGTGAATGGGCAAGAAACATAAACCAGCTGGCTCTAATGAATTCTACAGTTAATTATTTAAAAAATATATATACCATGTTTTTCTCTATTTTTGGACGTTAGATTAACAGCATTTAGCCAACACTGAACTGTAATCAACACTAAATCACGTCTGGTTTTGATTACAGACGTCAAACACCTCAGTCAAACTGCAATCGAGGTGCAGCTACAGTCTAGACGGTTTTTATTTAAGTGACAACAAGGTGCATCTTTGGTATCTGCAGATGTGTCAACCTTTTGTCCTCACTGCATTGGAGAGGTTTGCAGCTGACTAGATCGTGGTGAGTACGAGCTTGCCCACATCTGAGACCAAGTTTCATTCCTGAATCATTGTGCCATTTTTAGAAGGACAGTAAGCTCTTCAGATGGAGTTCAGGTTTCACTGTGTCTTATACACAGAGGCAGTATTTTAACTACATGTATTTAAATACGTATTTAATTACTTCTAATCAGTTTGTCATTTGTATTTTGCTGGACAGAAAAACAGATGTAATTTGTGACAAAATACTTTAAGAGCTTGTGTTTGAAATACATTAGTTAATATGCAATTTTATTTTCAAATAAGAAACACCAATTATTCATTCAGGCTCTATTTGTAAAGCACCTTTCATACAGGTTAGTGCACTTTTAAGTGCCTCACACACGACTGACAAGCCAATTAAAAAACAGGGCACGTGTAGACTACAAAAACAACAAAACAAAAACAACTTAACAATTTGAGACCTATAAACAAGACACAATAAAAGTCTTGAAAATGTAATAAAATAGATTCAAAAGCTATAAAAAGGTATTAGTAATAAAACAGAGTGAGTTAAAAAACTATATTAAAGAACAACATAAAAATAAATTAGAAAGTCAAAGCAAGAATTTAATTGATGAATATAAAAATACTATAAATAGAACTAAATATGGTCTTTTATACCTCTCATACCAGTATTTTTGCATTTTATTGTGATATATTTGATGAGCAAGCATTTGTAATTTATAAGAAGACACTATTGGATGTATTTGTGCCCATCTCTGCTTAAACGTGGGAACTTTCAGTAGAAAAGAAATCACATATTCGTAGGAAGGATTAATATTGTATCAGGGTGGTGGTAAAAGTAGAGCTCATTTACCTCCTGCACGTGTATGGATTATTGAACAAGCCTACCAGGCACAGACACAGGGGCCAAAAGTGCCAAAAGTGTTAGGGGACTGCCTGACTTTCACTTGCAAAACCTTAATCAAATTAACACAAACCTACCAGAAAGACACAAAAAGACCACAAAGAGATGCAAAATAGAGACACAAAATAGCTACAACAACAGGCAAAACAACCACAAAGAGACACAAAAAGACTGCCAAGACACACAAAATGACCAAAAAAAAGACACAAAATGACCTCTGAGAACCAAAACAACCTCAAGGAGACACAAAATCACAAAAAAAAAACGAATATCCAAAGGGGCTCAAAAGATCAGGGGCCCTACTGGCCATCACAAATCAGCACAAACCAACCAGGGAAAGACCCCAAAAGGCACAAAAAGACCACAGTGATGCCAAGGAACTACAAAGAGACACAGAACCACCTAAAAGTCTATGTGTCTTGCTCCGATGAAGGAAAAGTGTGAGGCCTTTTGCATTTCTGTGCCCAGGGGCCCATTGTCTCATAATTCGCCCACATACATGCTGTTGAGGAGTAAAGTTCAGTTCAGGTAGTTCGAGCACTCAGAAAAGATGCCTCCATACTTTTCCCATTGGTGACCAGCCCACCAGGAACCAACATGGCTGGATTTATTTTGGCTTCAGCTGACTTTAAAGTGCTTTCAGATTCCCTGAGAAGAGCTGGAGCAAAGCTGCTGGGAAAACAGGACATCTGGGCTGCTCTGTTTGTTGCCATTGGTCACCCTGACATAGATAAGGAGTTTAAAATATAGACAGACGGATGTTTGGGTGTGCTGTAAACTTTTTAAAGTTGCTTTCCCTGGCAGCGAAGTCTGAACGCTCTCAGGAGTGATGCTCTGAATAAAATGAATGGTGGCACTGACAGCTATAAATTGTTGAATGGAACATCTTGGTGCTAATGGTTGCACTGATGCTCAGAATCAAATTTATGGAAAGTATATTATAAGGTTTCATTAAGGGTGATGTATCAAAAAGCATGGCATTTAACCAGGATGGTGTCAAAGTATGCAAAGTGAAAAAAAGAGGGCACTCCAGACTGCAGTAACTTAAAACCAGATATAACACCATGCAGTTGTATGCCTCAGTGCACCAGTCAAGTTTCAGTAGGGACAATAGTAGTTCAGTGAGTGGTAAAAATGACAACATCTCCTGATAAATGACCATTTCCAATGTAGTATACATCAACATCAACAGGTCGCAATAACGCAGCATGAGAACCAATATGGCCCATATTGCAGGCCGATGCTGCAATATAGTACACAAGTACAGTTTGTACCGTTACTGTCACCCAGTCATCGTTATCATCATCATCAATACTACGAGTACAATATGTATTGTTCTGTCACCCCACTGTCATCAATCTAATCAGTTCATTCTTTTCATTCAATTTTCATTCAATTCATTCTGAGTGCAAGTGGACAAATTGAACAAACTCCCTCAAGGCCACCTTCAGATGTTCATGAAAATAAGACGGATGTAAGTTCACAGTGACCTTAAGCTTTAAACACCAAATTCTAATCAGTTCATCCTTGAGTGCAAGTGGATATTTGTGTCAAATTTGAGCAAATTCCCTCAAGGCGTTCTTGAAATATCACGTTTACAAGAACGGGTCAGATGGATGGACAGACGGACAACCTGAAAACATAATGCCTCTGGCCTCAGCTATCGCTGGCCCGAAGGTATAAAATGCCATAGTGAGGGGCAGTGGAGAGTCTTGGTGGAGGTCTGCTGGCTGAATTACTGCGCAGGCAGCTCCAACCTCAGGCTTCACACCTCAGGCGAGTCGAGCTTATTGACCAGAGGCCACCTGAAATAAACGACTGCTGTCCTCCATTTGCGGCTCAATGAAGCAGGAGAAAAGCTGTACTAAGGAAGCAGTGGTGCCACTAAGAATTAACTAAAAGACCACTTTTCCTGGGGGTACCCTGAAAGATTTCTCTAATTTCTCCCTGGTGGTGCTGCCTCCGCTCTGATAAATGGAACAGAAGTGAAGAACGTGACCAGAAAGAAATGTAGGGCATATCGGGAGACTTCCTGTGAACACTAAAAGAACTTATTTTCAATCTTCTCACCCCTGAAATGTTGAAATATGACCTGTATTCTGACAAAACCTTCACCGTGCCACCTTCACGTTTTATAGCAAAACCGACATTCAGTGTAAACCACTTAACTTAATATTTTGTTTTCTGGGTAACATCTCAGCTTTACTGAGCAGTGAGCATGGTTATAGATTTTTGGTCTGGTGTCTATCAATACTGTAATTACTGGCTTTAGAAAATAGACTGACACTGAAAAAGTTGTTTTCCTCTTGTCCGCATGCTTTTTCGCTCCTTTCTTTTCAGCCTAAATTCAATCATTATTTTATTGTGTCCTGCTGTCTGTATTTCAGAGCAGGCAGGACAGAAAAAAACACACTGCTGTTGCATTCTGTTTGATGTGTCTAACAAATATTGCTTTGAGCTATAATTTTACGACAGAGTACATTATAGTACAAAAAAATCACCAGCCCAGGCATTAAACGTTCATGTATATGTTATTTTTTGTATGTTGTTATGCAGCAGATATGTTGATGTTTCAACAACATTGTGGTTAGCATAGGGCTGGATTTAGGCACAAAACAACTTGGTTATGGTTTCGAAAAGACCATGTTTTGCTTTGAAATTCCTGTTCTTGGTGGCACAAATCCTGCAGAAAATGCAGCCCAGTATAAAAAAACCCCAAATGCTTTTCATGGCACTGTCCCAACATAAAATATAGTGATGGCTTGTTAAAACAACCGCTTTTACTTGCACTATCTCTGCTGGAAACAGTGAGACAGCTCAGTAAAAACAATTACTTTTTGTGGCACTATATCTTGGCATAAAATGCAGCGATGGATTGGTAAAAAACAACTGCTATTCCTGGCATTATTTCCAATGGAAGCATAGTGATGGGTTGCTAAAAAAGATATTAGAAATATCCACATTTGGTGACTGAAAGGCAGCTTAAAACACAGCAGTGATTTGCTTAAAAGAAATAACAGATATTGTTTGTTGTTTGTGAACACTAGTACGCAGTGGTCTGCAACTAACCTGGGGGACCATCCACCATCCCCTCTACCTCCTAATGACAAAGTCAGCTCATACACTACATCCCTTTAGAAACAGTGATATGAAATGTATGAATTGTAGAAATGTAACACATTTGTGGTTTGCATAAATGTACAATGCCAATATATTTGTCTAACAATTGTGCTGGAAATTTGAAACAAACACAATAATTTAAATGGAAATGATTAAACACACTGACCTGTTTCAAAGATGGGTGGATTACTGACCAGGCCTACTAAGGGCCCAAAAGGTCAAGGGGCCCTTACCAGCAAAATGTCACGTGAAAAGACACGCACACACCTGGAAGACACTGAAAAAGACCACAAAGAGACACAAAATGACTACGAAGAGACACAAAATGACTACAAAGAGATGCAAAACAGCTACAAATGGACTAACAAACATTATGAGAAGTGGATAAAACAACTACAGAGAGACAAGAAATAACTACAAAGACTAAAAAACGACAAAAGATATGCAAACAACAAGCAAAAATGCGCAACAGCTATAAAGTCTGTGCATCTGCTCAGATGTTGGAGAGGTGTTGGGGCCTTCTACATGTCTCTGCCCAGGTGTTTATTGTCACGTAATCCGCTCAAGTGATATTCTTACGAAAAAGAAGCATTAATAGATATTCTGTGTGTGTGTGTGTGTGTGTGTGTGTGTGTGTGTGTGTGTGTGTGTGTGTGTGTGTGTGTGTGTGTGTGTGTGTGTGTGCGTCCAATCAAAATGGGTCACGTCTAAACTAACATATCCAGTGACAATGTGAAAATGAAGATGATTAAACGCTGGAGTGAGTGTCACCGGATGTTTCAGTACTGACACTGGGTCATAAAGTAAGCACTAAAAAATGCACTGTCAGCCATCTGGATTAAACAAGAACTCTTGTCTTGAGGACCTAATGGACAGAAAAGTATTCACACTGTGGTGCTTGATCATGAAATGCTCTCCCCAAAACTCACAGTGATTTAAACTAATTTGGAGATTTTGTGGTGACCTTCAGAGAAAAACAGCAGCAGCAGCAGCATTATTGGAGCTGAGCCGCAGAAGCATTGCAGTAGTTCAGCCACAACACAAAGGCATTAATCATGTTGTCTATGCATTTAAAAGCCAGGGCAGGCCTAATTTTAGCAGTGTTTTCTGAGCAGGAGAAAAAAAACACAATTGAACGTGCTTTTTTGCTTGTTGCATTTTAAAAAGGGGGGTTAAATATGGCGAGCTGAAAATGTCAGGGCGACAAGGGGTCTTGTAGCTGCTTTATACTTATTTATTCAAAGAGTCAGAGATGTTGATTGGTGTGTTTAATGTGCCAGCAAAATAAACACAAACGTGTTGTGTGAGCTTTGAGGATTATCTGAGGACTCAATATACATACAATACAGGTTGAATACAATCTAAAACCTTAAAGATATGTCATTTTTCTTATAAACATAAATAAATAAATAAATAAATAGCTATACAATAGGAAAAACAAATTCATTCAAGCATCAGATATGACCCACAAGTTTGTGATGGTGTATTTTTCTCCAGACATTTTGCCCTCTGCCTGCATTTTTTTTCTTCTTATTTTCTGCATTTGGGACATTTTTGGGCTTCCACCCTCTAAAGGTGGGAATCACCAGAGGCCCCACAATAAGATGTTTGATGGGGGTTTTATGAAAAGCCAACAGCCAGGTGCCAGACCATAAGCAGCAGGCATCAAAGAGACACAGCATCAAAAAACACAACTATAGTGGGGCAAAAAACACCGAACAATAATGATTCTGGGGTT
Source organism: Plectropomus leopardus (assembly GCF_026936395.1). Lineage (NCBI taxonomy): Eukaryota > Metazoa > Chordata > Actinopteri > Perciformes > Serranidae > Plectropomus > Plectropomus leopardus. The sequence continues at coordinate 17,023,968 of NC_142193.1, read as the reverse complement.
AGCTTTTACTTTCGCTAGCGAGCATGTTTAGAAGCAATACCTGGCAATAGATACCTCTAACTTTTGGTTTCTTATGTCAGTATCAAAATATATCAAAATTGTCACACTAAATCATACATACTCTTCAGATTTCACTCAAATATCCCATTTGATTGCAGTGTATAACCTTTAAAATTCATCTTGACAACTGATACATGTGCTGTCTGAGATTTGATGTTATTCCTTTTTTACTTCACTTCCTCACTGCAACACAGATGAAATCTGCCATTGAATTTCAACTTCAGACTATTTCTTTCTCTCAGGGCAGCAGTTCTAAAGTACATTCAATACTGTCTCCTTGAGAGAAAATTGTCAGTTGTAGCACATGTCCTTAGAAAACGAACAGGGGGGGAATGAAAAAGGAGTCTGGGATGCAGAAATAATATATGAAAATAACTGGGTTTTCCTTTTGAAGCCGATGATACAATAGTTTTTTATTAAAGGGCTGTTAAGGGTTCAGAAAAGGTTCAGAAAAGCCCTAAATGAGCAACTGCAGACTGTTTATCAGAATCACAGATTAGACTATTGCTTCTTTGGGAAACACTCAGGTCTTTAAAACAGAAATATGAATTTTCAATTGGGTTGAATTAGCCTATGAGGAATTTATCTCTAATGAACAATTAGATCACTTTCAGAACAATTAAACATATGATTCCATCTCTGCTTCAGGATGAGCACACACAGACTCCAGGAGTCTTAATTCGTGCATGTTAACAAAAGAAACCTGCTTCCTTTCACTTCATCTCAAAAACCTTGACCAAAAGCAAAGGCAAAAATGCCCACACAGTTCTGTATTTTATTAAATACCCAGGCTTTACAGGCTTTTGGTCACATGGCCTTCATCTGTACAAAACCTTGACCAAAAAAAAAAAAAAAAACAAAACAACCCATGCAGGCCATGGGAATGTAACACGGGTAATATTTTTGTGGAATGCAAGAACATTTTTATTCCACTCCTTGTGCCAGAAATTTCAAATATTTCCCAAAGAGCAGCAGCAGTATGTGCATGTTGAAAATAAAAAAATATTGAAAAGGAAATTAAATGTCAATCTGTTCTTTTTTTCAGCCTAAAGTACTTTTGATGAAAAATGACCACAAAATGGCCTGGAGTGCTGCTTTGTGGTGTGCTGAGGAAAAAAAAAGTTCCTTTTGCTTGAGTCAGCTGCACATTGAGTGAGCATCTGATTTATTATGATCAACCTCGCCAAATGGTTGTCAACGTTATACATTCATATTGTGAGGAATAATTGAAATGCCAAGCAGTTGTACTGGCTCAGTATATGTGGACAAGAGGGTTGTGCAGGCTGTGGAAAAGTGCTGTGTGTAATGCATTCTCACCATGTTGAGTTTGTATGGTGTGAAATATAAATTAGCATGAAAAATTAACATTATTGCCATGTCCTTTGCTCTTTAGCTGGTTGTCAGACTCTGTCGGCAGGATGTGTGCTGGAGGTCACTGCTAAGAGCTTTGACTCTGGTCATGTTATGTGATACAAGTGTGAAGTTAAAAACATCATATTAAAGATGCATTAAGGTTGCCTGTGTGCCAAACAAGTGCATGCTAGTAACAAGTTATTATAACTATAATTTACCCAACTTGTAGCCTAATAAGTCCTCCCAACTCAATCACCAGAAACAATTTAGGATCTTTGTTACCTTCTTTTCCTGTCTTTTTCTCTCTTCTCTTTTCCCATTGCAGCCTTAATGTTTGCAGGGCAGAGCTGCATGCTTGGTTTATCGGTCTTGAGACATTTTCCACCTACACTATCTACCGTACATCGTTAATGTCTCGTCACCAAACAATCTCCAAAGCTAAAAAATGGCGCTAACATGAAAGTGGCAAAAACTGCAGTTTCTTGAAAGGCCTCTTTAGGGTGGTGCCAAAATTGAGTCAATCCTCACAGACCCCCATGTTAAAAAGCCCAACTTTACAGCATAAATAAACATGCAACATAAACCACCTCGTGCAAAAATAAACACATTTTTTTTGTCTCAATAGCTTTTTTCACCAGTCATGACAACTGTACGGGGGGGTTATTTTTATATAACTCACCCGTTGTATATATATGTAAGGCTAACTATGCAGCTTATGTATAATTGAGGGTGTGGCCGCTTTGAGTGACAGATGGTTGCTGTCCGATGAAACATTGTTACCACTGTGACAGTGTTGGTTACATAACCATGACTTAACCCCAGATTTACAGAGTAGGATATATGTAGCTGTCACTAATCCAGTGTTTTTTTGCAGGTCATGGATGTTAATTGTACCATTTGGTCACAAAAAGAAGTCTCGTTTTCTGTTTGGTTGTACTAAAAGACCCTCTACTAATTGTTATGGCTGACTGAAGTAACACAGGCAGGCAGGACCCAAATGCAGGACAGCAGGCAGATGAATTCATGAAAGCTACTTAAACTGAAGAAAACATGCTTACAAGTCGGTGAAATGCATTATCAGATGGGCCAGCAACACGGGAAGACAAACAGGCCAGAACAATCAACAGGAAAATCCAAGAACGCAGCAAAACCACCAGGAAACATAAGCAGATGATCCAACAAAGAACAAAGAACTTGGCAAGTGTAAGTAGGGAAACACGGGGGAGTGAGAAAAGGTGAGTAGACTGCAGGATTAATGAGGGACAGGTGAAACTAATCAGGGCGCAGCAGAGCATGAAAACACAAAGGCGGGAAGTAAAACCACATAGGAGACAGGGGTCAAAATAAAACAGGGAAAAGACTAAAACAAGGAAAAGCAAACAGAAAACCCCAGAAAACAAAGTTAACACAATAACAGACTACAAAGAGAAAACCATACTCCATGACCATATTCTGTAACTTCTTTAAAATCTGACGTGTGCTTTGTCTGAATGTTTTATGTATTGTTGTCCCTGTTTTTATGCATTATATGTGCTCTTATGAAGTGTACTCCATTTTATGCACAGTGCTGTTGTTCCTTGTTTAATATCTCGTATGTGATTTTTTCTGCAGATGTCATCACACCTGCCCAGGACTACACTTGAAAATTAGCCAAGTCTGGCATATGGACAGAAATGTTTATTAATGCGCATTATTCCTGTAATCTAAAACTGTATTATAGATAAATAAATAAATAAACCATGGACCATGACACAAAGGAGTTAGATGTTTAGCTTTTTTGGTAAATACATACATGTTTAAATTGTTTAAAGCCTGTTTTTAATAGTATATATATATATATATATATATATATATATATAATTATTATTATTTTTTCTTGTCAAAATGAGCATTTTCACAGTTAACCATAGCTCTAAAAAGCTCCAGGCTGTCACTTTGTTCACTTTTGGCTCCAAAAATCCAAAATGGTCACAGCCAAAATGTCAAACTTGAGGCTTTAAAACAGGAGTCCACAAACCACTGGGTGACATCACGGTGCCTACATCCATTATATTACACAGTCAATTCTTCAACACACACATCACACATTGTAAAACATCAACATGCATTTTACCCAGCTGTCATTATTGCATATCTGTATATGACAAAAAATACCAGAGAAAATGAAAAAAAAAAAAATTAATCAATAGTGTTTTTTTTATAGTTTATGTAGAAGAGGCAAATAATATTGTTTTAAATTGCCACAAAAAGAAAAACATGACACTGATGGGTTTGCCCTTTTCAGAGAATATGGAGCTAAAGGTCCCATTCTAAGTAAAATATAATTTCTTCTTTTCACACAGGCATATTTCCCAGGCGGCAATCTGAATCACAAGGGCTCATTCTCTGCCCAACACATCGTTTTAGGGCTCATTCTCTTTATGCCCCCCACCCCACGGGCACCAGTGTCTATATTTACACCCCTGAACCTCTGACTCTCTCCTCAGGGGGAAATCTTTGTTCTCTGGTCTAATCTCTCTGAAATATAGCACATACAATATGTTTTCCTTCAAACCAATCAAATGCCTTGCGTGTTTATGTCCTGAGTGCTGAGTGTCTGCAGGCATGACCACCACACCATCAGAGCATATACTAAGAAATTGATCCTAAACTGAACAATTTCTGCAGCTTACAGCCAATCACAGAAGGCAGCGAGCTCTGCACGTCCAGCAAAAGACCATCACCAGCCTGTCTGGCCTCTGGCCCACACTGAGTCTACACATCAGGCTTCAGGGAATGCTGGGAAATGGATCCACTCTCTGCCAGTGGAGGGCCATGAAATATTAATCCACACCTCTTTCCTGACAGTGAGCAATAGTCTGGCAGCTAATGGGCGTGTGTGTGTGTCTTCATGTGTGTGTCCAAGTGTGTGTTTACACGTTTGTAGGACAATGAAAAATAAATGGAAAGCACTGAGTGTGAGACAGAGAGAGAGAGAGGGTGAATTATAGGCATGTTTAGACTCAATTGCAATCATATGTAACCACGTTTCAGCAAAGCTGGTCATATAAGTGTTCAAAGGATTCCTGAAATAACCTGATTTTGTCTTTTTATTTTTCTGTGGAGGTGCAACAGTGGGGGCGGATTGTCCTCCTGTCCACGCTGTGTGCACGTGTATAAACACTCACTCACTCGTGCTGATTCAAAGCTGCACAGATTCTGCTTGTACTGAACAGCACAGTCATTCAGAAGTGATTGTGGGATGTGCTCACTAGCAGCGAGAGCGGGCCACCATTTTTCACCTCATTTTCACTGAAGTATGTTGTTTACTTCTCCAAACCAATCACATCCTATTGACATGTCTGTTCAGTAGAAGGCAGAGGAGGAGTTAGATGGGAAATGTTGCAACAGAGAGGCGAGGTTTCACTTTAGGGACAAGCTGAGGACCAGTGAGATTTCAAATGACCTCATAACTAGATTTGGGAGCTTCTAAAAATTCTACTAATGATGTTGTGGAGCTGTAATTGCAACTTGAGATGAGAATCAAGTGTCAGACTAACCGTAAGTTTGCTCTTTTGCTCCATATGTGCTAATGCAACTGGTGTCAGACATATTTATGGTAAAACAAGGGGCGCAGTGAAACTTTACAGACTACTAGGAAAACCAGCTGAAAAGCCTTAAAGGATCAATCCGTCATTACTATAACCATGTAAATTTTGTATGTTTAAACCAAACCAAAAGTGAAGTGCCAAAAAATGCACTTTTTTGAATAGCCCATTGAGGCTGGCTGCAGAGACGAGTCAATTCCCACAGGCCCCCATGTTAAAACAGCCAACTTTACAGCAGAAATAAACATGCTTACAGACAAAAAACCCAAAACAAAATATCAGAAGCTTGGGAGACAGACCTTTGGTTGGCGGCTATAATAGCTAAAATTCAGCCAGGGCAAACAGCCCAGCACTGGATGCCACAGCAGGCTGTTCGCAGTAGCAACAGAAAGCTTACTGATGCAAGGGACAAGGTATTAATCATTTTTAAACATAGTTAAAAAATAAATAAATAAATTGCCCTTTATCCTGCAACATCTTAGGAGTTGATTAAAATCAGCAGCCACTATGAAAATTCCAACCAGTTGCTTGGAAATGTTGCTGCTAATTCCTGCAGGGCATTTTTTGAATTTGCTTCAGAGTCTTGTGTCCTGTCGGCTCTGAACAAGGTCCGCCCATCCAGCACTATAGCTTGATCTGGGATGTTAGGGATTAACCATGTCTCTCTCTTTGTCCAGCGATTTTGGTTTCGTTTCTCCCTTCTGGTCTGACTGTCCACTCAGCATATGCTGTTGGTAGGGATCCTCTTGAGGTCTGCTGCATTCAGTCCAAAACCCACATAAATTATTCCTGATGTTGATGCCTCTCTATTGTAGAAAAGTCATGCTTCTGCAGAGCGGGCCATGGATGTATGCAGAAGCTAGCACTATCTGTTGTTTGCTGGTGTTAGTGCTGGGGTCAGTCTCTGGAGCTGCATCCCACTCTCCTCCAGGTGAGGTGGTCTGTAGTGGCCAAGAATGAGGCAGAGGACATACTGTGACTTGAGGCTCTCGCTAACGTTAGCAACATAAATGTGAACTTGAATTTTATTTTACTTTATTTTATTTTATTTTATTTTATTTTTAGGTTGCTTTGCAGTAGTTGTTGCCAGTTGGAACATCAACTTTCTCTGCAGGATTCTCTGGCATTGAATCAGGCTAAAGGACATTCACATGATACAGATATAAAGAATTTCAGCTCTGGCGGCACAATACGAATGCCCCCGGGCGTCCCTATTAATCATGGCCCCAGTTTAGAGAGAAAAACCACAAAATAGAACCAGAGTCCTATTCCATTATTCCTAACTGCGGTATTGAGGCGACCTGGCCTGCTTTGAACACTCTAATTTTAAACACTCAGCTAAGAGCATCGACGGGGCGCCGAGAGGCAGGGGCTGGGACAGACGGTAGCTCGCCTCGCGGTGGACCGTCAGTTCAATCCCGAGATCCAACTACGAGATCTGACTTGTAAACTCAAGTCCTAGGAATTTAAGGACTTGAGTTTGACAACTACAAACATTTCACATGCCCGGCTTAAGTTTATGGCCAAATACTTGTAAAATTAATAATAAAATTATGAGTGGACTTTTACACGTAACAGGGTATTTCTACACTGTTGTATTTCTAACCGAGTAAAAGATCTGAGAACTTCTTCTACCACACGTATTACAACAAGGTGGGACCGCTGTGGCTCAGAGTATTTCGTCCCCTTGTAAGAAGATCACTGGTTCGGTTCCCGGCTCCCTCCTGACATGCAGATTCATGTCAAAGTATCCTTGGGCAAGATACTGAACCCAAAATTGTTCCAGATGGCTGTCTCATTGGTGTGAGTGCAGTGTAAGTGTGTGTGACTGGTTACTGAGCAGCAGGTGGCACCATGTACGGTAGCCTCAGCCACCAGTTTGTGAATGTGTGTGTGATTGGGTGAATGTGAGATGTAGTGTAAAAGCGTTTTAAGTGGTCAGAAGAGTAGAGAAGCACTATACGAGTGCAGTCCATTTACATTTAGCAGCCACAGTAAATCTTCATCAGTATCAGAACACATTATCCAAAACTATTCAGTCCTAATTTTTTGTCAGCCATCTGTGAGTGATTACAGGTTCGGTTTACATTTGGATCAGAGATTGTACCTTTAATGACATGCTGTTTTTTAAACAGAAAAGTATAAAAATCTGTTTTGCTGTTGCACCATAGGTCAGTTTTTTATATTTACATCAAAGGCGTTTTAAGCAACATACAATAAGTTCATTGAAAACTTCTTATATTTGATTCTTAGATTATAAATAAAGAGGAAAAATAGCACAGACCAGAGATAAAGTGCTCTCACAATATCTTGTAATTCAATAGTAATCATGTGAGAGACAAGTGGCAGGAAAGGAAATAAGAGGAATGAGAGCTGCGCTTCCAGCTAAAAGTGTAGGCTATTAATGTCAAGGAGGACAATATGTGACAGGAGATATGTTTCAGCGGGGGAGAGGAGGATAAGAGATACCTCTTAAGGAGATGAGTTTTTTGGGTTTGTGGAGGAAAGATTTCAAGATTCTCTATATTACCTCGCTGGTGTTTCACTCGCTTTAAATCAAACTCTCTGCCTGATAGTTTAAACCAGGTTCATCTCACTGCAACAGTCAATGACTGGATTATATATACGTGCTGTTTAAAAAATATTCAAGATTTAATGTCAGCATCTCCAGCCAAAAAGATGAGATTGACTGTGTATAACATCAGACAGCATCAGAAACCCAGGTGTGTTGTTGTTTCAGTGCATCGGAACAATAACACTGTGCTGGGAAACATTGCTTTTATTTCCCCCCTAACCAGAAAGGGTTATCTTATTTGATAGTACCACAGTGATATACAATTACACAGAGGATCGACTGGAAAAGATGAAAATGAGGAGCGTAACAATACTCAAAGCTTATTTCAGGGGGGATAAGGCTACATGATCTGGCTTGAATTTAAATCCCTACTATAATATAATCTTGTTTGGGTTTCACAGTTCAAACAGAGTGACATTCACCCTCTTCTGAATAATAGGTACAATTCATATGAAAATCAAAAGTGCATATCTTTCCTATTACCTTCAGAGCTATTGATCAACCTAGATTGATTTAGTTTAAGTTGCTGAGCGTTTGAGATATCAGCCGTAGAGATGACTACCCTCGCTCCAGTATATTAGATCTAGATGGCACTTGGCTTGTGGTGGTCAAAGCAGCAGAAAAATAAGGCTAAATTTGAAAAACTCAACAGCACTGAGAAATCATGACCCAGTCAAGATAATCCACAGACCTCATTGTGAGCAGTTTCATGTAGGAACTATTTTCTCTCTATTGAATTACACCTGCAAACCGTATCACTGTACAGAGGGAAGCGCACCACTGAGCAAGTTAATATTAAAGCTCAGCCAAGGAGGACAGCATTAATGAATACATCTTGCATGTTTACAAGTGCGAGCCTCTCAACCATGACGAGCTGCACACTTGCTTCTGCACAATGATATGGTTGGCCGGTGTAGAAGAAAGAAAATAGTTCCTATATGAAACTGCTCATAACGTGGTCTGTGGATTATCTTGAGTAACCAGGTCATGATTTCTGAAACAAACCAGGCAAAATGTTCTTGTTGTACCTTATTGAAAAGCACAAATACCTTACAGTTGTATAATATTTTGTAGCGGCCACAATGAAATGTTATGTTTCACAAAAACGATATGGTGCATGTATGGTTAGGTTTAGAAAAAATCACTTGGTTGTGGATAGGAAAAGATCGTGTTTTTACTTACCATCTACATTTGATGGCACAAATGCCACTGGAAATGCAGGGACGTGTTAAGAAAAACACCTAGGTTTGGTGCCACAAAAACACCTGGTGTTGTTGGTTTCAAACAGTGGTCTGCAGCTTAGCAGGCATCTCACCTAAGTGACACACCATCTGCCACCCCCTCCACCTCCAAAGACAAAAGCCTACATATTACATCACTTTAGAAGTGTTAATATGGTATCTTCCAAGACAGAAGAAAGGAACTGTAACACACTTACCAGTTTACAACCAAACAGACTAACATTTCAACACCACTGTGTCATCAGAGTTAAAGAAAGCAAAGATAAACAGGCATATTCATATAAAGTCAACCTACACCAGCTGAGCAGTTCACATTGGATAATTGGTTGGACAGGTTTTAAAAATTACTGGACATCCACAAGTGGGAGTTGCCATTGTCAGTGCCACACCCCATGCAACAAAGTCTCATCGGGAACAAAAAAACACAGATATTTATTAAAGTTATGGATGGTACAAAATACAATTTTTTTCATATTGGGGGGGGGGAGTGATATATGCATACATGTATTGGTGTATCTGTTTCTGCTTTATTTGGATATGTGAAGGCATACATATATATGTGTGTGTGTGTGTGTGTGTATGTATATATGTATATGTATGTATGTATTCACTTTTTTAGTGTTTCAAAATTTGGAAAACATATTGGCACATATGGGCTGTAGCTATGTATATATGATTTATTAGTATACTCACAAAATTAAATAGGAAATTGATCACAAAAAATATATAAAATGTACAAAATATTAAAGGTACAGGTAATTCAGTTCTTCATTTAAGCCAGGGGGCTCGACTGAGTTAACAGTATAAATCCAGTACGCCTCTCTGTAGTGCAGGGAGTTGACATTTTTCTGTTAATATGATTCGTATTAAACATACAAATGTAATATTTTCATGGTTTGCAGAAAATACACAAAACATTTTTTTTCCTTTTTTTGGTCCATAAGCTAAGTACCATTTAGTCCCATTACATTCAAGAGAGGGCAGACATCTCTACAGCCAATATCTCTAACACTCTGCACCTCACACCAAAACAATCTAGACTGATAAATAGTCCTACAGGTAAGAGAAAAAATATGTATTTTTGATTACAGGGTGAACTGTCCCTTTAAGCAAGACGCAGTGCCTGTAGCTTTCAGCTGGGCTATCGTGATGTTCTACTGTTTTATAGACTGCTTGTCACAGGGGGAGTGGACTGTTTTCTATGACTAATCCTGCTATAAACAGCTCTTGTGACATAGGCCTACCCTGTTTGGTTACTCTTTGTTGCTCATATGCTGAAGTAAAGCTGTAATAAATCATTGCACAAGTAAATTTAATGTGTGTTTTACAAGTGGATCGCAGTGAATCTGCATATTTAAATACACTCATACACCTATTCAAGACACATGGGCAATAAAGCAAGATGATGCAGTGACATTTTCACACACACAAAGGCACAACAAATGCGACTTTTGCTTCATTTGTGTATTTGTAATTGGTGATAAATGATGCTGCAGTGATCAGAGCTCTGCCTTCCTTTCCTCTCTGTATTTGGGAAAATCGCAGGTTTCAGCAGCATCCACCAGCAACTGTGCAGGGTGACTGTGTGGGTGGAAATATGAAAGGCAGAAATCTAAATGTGTCTGACACAGCGTCCACCGAGCCTCAGTGGATCCCTCTGAGAACTCTGGGTAGACTGGCTGCAGGTATGAGAACATAATTCAAGGGTGCCTGAAGCGTTACAGACAAATATTATAGAAATAGACCCAGCGGCTGGGAAAAATGCATTAATATAATGCCAGTAGGTCCAAAAACAACCCCAATATTTCTTCAAAATGTTCTCATTTCCATTGTCCTTTACAGATTGATGAAAAAAAAACAAAACAAAAAAACGGAGTTTCTTTGTGAGACTTATTTCTTAAATGACATGCCATGACAGACACAAGAATAGAGTTACATTTTTTGCCTGCTGAGGAATGTCAAAAATAATATGGGTGTTAAAAAATGAGTTTTATGACCAATGCAGTTTTGTTTTTGCCCATCAGGGGAAAGCTCCATCAGCTCGAGGCTCAGCGGATCCATAAGAATAACAACTAATCAAAACCTTTCATCCTGATGGCAGCTGAGAGGAAGAGGAGCTCTCTTCACTGCCCCCAAGCATCTAAGCCTGAATGATGACGGACGATAATGCAAAGGGCTTAGTACCAAACAGCCAATCACCTTTAAGCTCAGTTTGACCTCCGGGGTCTGCTCAACAGGAAAAACCGGCTGAAATTTCCAATTATTCTTTACTGTTGTTTTTTTAATTAAATCTGAATGTCATCATTCTTTACAGTCTTATCAAAATGAAATGTGTTTTCACTCACAGCTCAGTTTGACACATTCCTTGGGTTGTTTTTATTTCTTGAACAGCCTCTTATCAGCCTGTACAGCTGATAACTGACTGAGACTGTTGTTAAATTATTCACTCTGGGAGCATAATTCATTCTCTCAGCAATAACATTCATACAGGTCACATTCACAGCAATACCGCTCTGATAAGAGCCTATAGAGTCATGGGCGGGTTATGAGACAATAGGCCCTTAGGCATATATATGCAAAGGGGCCCCACCACCTCTCCTACATAGGAGCAAGGCACACAGATTCTGTGATCGCGCTGTGTCTCTTTGCATTATTCCTCCCTTTTTGGGTCTTTAAGGGAATTTTATGTCTTACTGAGGTAATACTGTGGGGTTTTTTTTTTTTTTGGTTGCTTTCTGTCACTTTGTAGTCATTTTTTTTGTCGTTTTGTGGTTGTTTTGTGTCCCTTTGTAATCATATTATGTCCCATTGTAGTTATTTTGTTTCTCTGTGTGGTTGTTTTGCTAATTTTGTAGTTATTTTGTTACTCTTTGTAGTTCATTTGCATCTATTTGAGGTAATTTGAGTCTCTCTGTAGCCATAGTGTGTCTCTTTGTAGTTTTTGTCACTTTTTAGTCATTTTGTTTCCTTTTGTGGTTGTTTTGAATCCCGTCATGGTCATTTGGTGGTTGTATTGCTAATGTAGTTACCTCTATGTAGCCATTTTGTGTCTTCTAGTTGGTGTTTTGTGTCACTTTTTTGTTTTGTGCACCTTTGTAGTTGTTTTGTGTCTCTTTGTAGTCATTTGAGTTTCCTTGTGCTTGTTTTGTCCATTTATTATTGTTATTTTGTAACTCTTTGTAGTTTCTTTGCATGTCTTTCTGGTAATTTTGAGTATCCATGTAGTTGTTTTGTGTCTATTTGTAGTTGCTTTCTTTCTGCCACACACGTTCCTCAAGATCCTTCTGCAAGTGTGCAGAAACATTAATTCTATGGTTGGCTGCCAATCCAATAAAGCAAAACATCAGCTGGCTGTGCATGCACTCACTGTTGATTGAGAAGAGGCATATCAGTTCTGGTTCATTACTTGATATGATCACTACTCTGCGTCTTTTCATAGCTCAAATGCACATTTTAGTGGGCCAATAAAATTGTTGTTTGACATTTTTATTGCATTACAACTTTGGGGTTGTGCCACTCAAATTCTTTTGATGCTTTTATACCCACAGGAAAGGTTTTTCCCCAATACGATGCATGGGTGTATTGTAAGGCAGTGGGCCCCTGGGCACAAACATGAAAAAAGGTTTTATCACCTCTTCTACACATAAGCAAGAAACAGACTTTGTGGGGGTTTGAATCTTTTGTTTGTGTGTTTTATTTTTTAATGGACGTTATGCATTTTCCCTGTGGTATTTTTGGTAAGCTGGTATATTTTTTTGTAATTTTGTTATGCAAAACGTCACTCAAATGAACACAATACTCAGCAGGAAAAGACTCAAAATGATCATGAAGAGATATGAAAAGACCAGAGATGCAAAGGAACTACAAAGAGAGGCAAAACCATCATAAAGTCTGTGTCCTGCTCCTATGTAAGAGAGGTGACGTGCCCCTTTGCATATCTGTGATCAAGGGCCCATTGTCTCATAATCCACCCATGCGTCAGTAATCCATCTATGATAAATTGACACGCCACAAAGACGACACAACTCTTCCTGCTCAAACACATGTGCCAATTTATTTTGATTTTACTATTGACAGTAGTTCGACATTATTTTCAAACGTTGAATATGCTCTCCATTACTTGATCACTTTGGTTTTGATGAGTTTCTACATTCAACAGAAAAATAATCAGATACAGTTCTTTTTGCATCCTGGGGTTCAAGGCAGAAATTTAAATCAAATTATGCAAATCTGTTAAGTCACTTAACTCAGCTCTAAAATTAATGAAAATTGCAGCCAAAAATTAAAACTCTTAAAGGCAGTTCTGCTTTAAGAGCAAATTATGTGCTCTTGGTAAAGTGCTGAACAAACACAAGGGCATGCCCCAAGACACAAGCTGAAAAAATTTGGGGTAAAATACAGAGATTTTCACATAAATCCCAAAAATGTCAATTTTTTTTTTTTTTTTAAATAATGAGTTCACAACAACATGAGTTTCAATAACATTTACTTGCTCACATCACACACATACAGAGACAATCATGGCGGTACAGATGAGAAGATGGCAGTTAGGATCAAATCGATCAAAGTGAATGATCATCATACAGTACGGCTGCATCTCTTGGTCCATACACAACATGAGCGGTCTGCTGTGGCGCCACTCTTGGTCACATCAGCTGTCAAGCATACAAGCAAACGACAAAAACACGTAGGAGCAGCAAATTCATTCAAAACACCAGACCAGAGGCAGGTATGATTAAAGAAAACAAAAAGTTTTGGACTTTAGGATGGGGGAAAATGATCAAGCTTAACTATTTACACAGCAAATAACACAGAAATGGTAAATGTAGATGGAAGCCAACACAGGGCAGGATGATGTCACAGAAAAACACTGTTAAGGCTCAAGTGTAGCTGCATTTCCTAGCAGAAGTCAGAGGTAATGGGTTTTCACAATCAAACTGTCAACCAGATAATTATTTTTAAAAAATAAAATTAAAAAAAAAAAAAAGAGAAAAAAAACGATAACAGTCGTGTCACTGACCAATCACCTGCCACTAGCTTCCATTAGTATCTCCCAGACTCGAGAGATGGCACACAGCGCATGTCCACCGCCCCATCCACCCAACTCAACCAGAGGTGTTGTGTTCGGACTATAAAGACATTCAAAATTTAAATTTAGCAAACAAAAACTCACACAAACACAGAAAATATTCAACTCCTGGGACAAATATGAGTGAGAGGAGACTTGAAAATGGCATCTCATAAGAGGTGAGTACAGATATTGTGACGTCAAAGTGCATCACTCAACAACCAGTGTAGAGAACAGACTCCAAAAACAAAGCTGGAGGGTGTGGATCAAAAGACAAACAACGTGGAAAAGTTGAGGCTTGAGAAAACATGCCAGAATGGAAAAAAGCTTCACCGTCATAACACAAAGGCAGGCACGCACACAGCTGTCATTGGTGGATGGAAAGCTGCATGTTAACCAATGAGGAGAGGTCTGAAACCAAGGAGGGTCATACAGTGAAATATACAACCCTGTGGAAGAAGGGGAAAACAACATCAAAACATCATCTCATTAAACAAACTACTGAACATCTTTACATGGAATTAGAAAGGCTTTTTAAAACGTAGAGCCCTTAAAGTAAAGCTTTTTTTAATACTACGCAAGTCCCTTTGCCTGAAATTGTGGACAGCATCACTTTAGAGGGATGTCAAACATAATAAAAAGCAAAACTGGCCAAACTATCTGCTGATACACCACACTCAACACAGGGATAAAAAAAAAATGCTCAAGAGAAAAGACTTCATATGCTAATTAACCATTTTTTCTCACTGTACACGTTTTTCAACACGAAATTAAAGTCAAATTAAAAAAAAAAAAAGTAAAAACTTAATTTACCAACACACTAAAATCATATATACACAACAGAAAAAAAATTACAACCACCAAGAATTCCCATGGAGTGAAACAACTGTCCAGATAGCTACAGGCTGCGCTCCCTGGCGCCCTCCAGGGGTCACTCACAGGAGCACACAGGAGACAAATCCAAGGACCACCACGCTATCCAGTTCATTGGAAGACACCAGAGGAGATGCCATTGTGTCCTGGCTGCTGAATGGCTACTCCTACAACAGGCAGCATTCAGCCGTAGTTAGAATATACGCTTTCGCTTAAGGTAGGAGTCTGCGTAATGGCCTCCAAGGCCCTGGGAGTGCTGGCCCACGTAGCCGCCCTCGGGGCTCGGCTCCGGAGATGGGATCAGCCGGGAGAACACACGCTTGTGGCTACCAATGGGAGTCTATAAGCGGAATAAAAAAAAAAACAAAAAAAAAACCTTAATTAATAAAGAGATGCATCATAAGCACATGGGATGTCTGTGGTAAGAGCAAGTGTTTTATCCTTCAAGTCTTTTTGTTTTCCTGTGTGGTGTCATACAGGCTCCAGTTCCATCATAACATCCTGAAACAATACCAACGAGCTGCATATCCTTGCATATCAATCATCTTATCTTGGCAGCGATGGCACTTTTACGAGCTTCTGGCACGGGGCCTGCTGAAGCTGGACGAGCCAAATAGAAGGCAGTTAGACGAGGCTGTACACTGCTGTTGCTCCACTCGTCTGTCGTGCCTCCCGCTACATAACTTGGGTGTTAGTGAGTCCGCAATTTTGTTGTCGTTGTAGAGGGAGAGAGCTGCTTTGTACAATGTCCAACACCGAGCAAACGTTGATAGTTATTTTACAATTTATGGTGTAGAACAGAAAGTTGTTCCACACACTTCTTAAATGCTTTTGGTGTCTTCATTGTCCACTCCAGACTACTTTGTTTGCCAGTGATTTTTGGTGTATTAGCAACATTAGCATCTTTGCATTTGCTTAGGTTACTGATAGGTCAAGAGGGCATGCAACAGGTCAAGCAGTGACAGTGACATTTTAGAAGGCCCTCTGCTGGATCACAACACAAACTACTTCAAACAGTCTGCTGGAAGTGTAGACTGTAAAGCCCAGTTCAGAACAAAGACTCACGATGACACAAGTTCAAACATGCATCTATTCGCAATGCTCCGGTCTGCAAAGTTCTGAAAACCTGCCATTTTAAATCAATGCAACTAAGACCAGATGGTGTTTCATCTCCGTGGCAATAACTCCCTGCACTTCTGTTCTGATTTGCAGCTTTTTAGGCTTATCTTCTATCTGATAACAATTTGTAGCGACATAAAATAAGTGAGGTTTATGATGGTGAGATAGCTGCATCTCAGGTAAGCTGGTGAAGAAACGGTAAAAACAAAACAGCCTGAGCTTCAGATGGACAGTACTCATAAAAATATGCCACAGTGATGCAATGCTGATTAATCAGTAAATGAGTAAGTATGTGTGTGATATGAGCACATACAGCAAGCAGCAGCAGCTGCCTGACACCGACACCGTGAGGACGGAGGCTTTTGTCAGAGATAGCCAAACCAAGCAAACAGGCCATCTGCAGTCATTTTGACTAGGCTAGTGGACTTTGCTGCAAGCCGATTGGCTGTTGAAACAGGTGACGTGCGTTGCGTTCTAAAACCAGCCACTGGCGATTTGACAAGATGAGTTGCAGGTGACACCATCAGCTGGCTTGAGTCGAGCTGCGACTGGACATTTCACACCGCTGCAACGTTTTTAAAAACAGATTTGTGTTGTTGCCAATTTTCAGTCTGAACTAGGCTACAAAAAAATACATAAATAAATAAAAATGTCTGCTGGGCTTGGAAATTAGAAACATTTGAACAAATTTCAAATATTAAGTGACAGCCATAATACAAAACATTAAGACTTTAAAAAAAAAAAAAAAAAGTGGCAGAGACAAGACAGTGTCTCAATTACCTTCACAGCATTCCCCAGGCCTGGGGGGTAGTTAGTGGTGTGGCTCACAGGAGGCATTCCCACAGCCTGAGGACAAACAACCAACCTTCAGTGACCTCAACTTCTGTTACTGAGGCTCATGCACTTCACAGCCAAACATTAATTATTGAACACGGGCTTATTCTGGGAACCTAACCTAAAAGTCTGAAACCAAACCACAAAAGAAAAACAGAAAAACTTACCCTGTTGAGATGGGTGGTAGGGAGGCTCCCATTACTGGGGGCCTCGGGCCCTGAGCTGAAGTAAGAGGACATGGGTTCACTGGAAGGGTAGCTGTAGTGGGAAAATCGCTCACTGTAGTCGTGGTGACGAGAGAGCTGTGGAGACAAACTGTTACTACAGAGCAGTACGCAATGTGTCACCTAATAAAATGTAAAATATGCACAAAGCCTTAAAATGTTTGACTGAACACTACCTGCTGACCAAAGCCTGCCAAGGCTCCAGCATCAAGGTTCTCCTGCTGTTCATATAAGTGAGCCAGAGGATCCTGAGGAGAAACACCAGATCACATTATATGTCGGCTACTGCAGCAATAAGCAACCAGGCACTATACTGTACATTCATCAGGTCATTATGAAATCGGGGGAAAAAACGGTGTTTCCACACATTGTCATGGCAAGAATTTCAAAACTTTTTCATGACTTTAAGACAGGCATGTCAAACCGGTCCACAGGGGGGCCGGTGTGGCTGCAGGTTTTGTTTCCAACCAAGTAGCAGCACACCAGACTTGACTCATTTAATCAACTGATCTCCGTCTTCAGACAGTTGATTGGTCAAACTGTGTGCTCTTGGTTGGTTGGCACAAAAACCTGCAGCCACACCGGCCCCCCTGTGGACCAGTTTGACATGCCTGCTTTAAAAAGTCCCAGTTTTTCTTTTCTTGCCCCACTTGCCCAGTGTTTTTCCAAACATGTAAGATTCAAACTCTATTCATACATAATTTCAGCATCCCACATGATGTGTTTAAGGACGGACAGAAATTTGACAATCCAACAATAATTTCTGTTTTTACAGTTTCTGGCTGTGATAAATAGTGTCATTTTGGTGAAAATGTGCCTTTCAAAAATTTAAATTCTATAATAAATCTATAACAATTGCAAATAAATAAAACTAAAAAAAAAAAAAAAAGTATTAAAACAAAAAAATCGTCAAAATACTTAAAATAAAACATGCCTTCCAAACCCATGTTTCTTTAAAATCTGCAGTAAAATAAACACAGCTATTTAAAGTTGTATGCCCCCTTTCTTAAAAGTGCTTTAAAAAAACATTTGACATGCCTAGTGGGAATATATTGAGGGAGATGGGGAACACAGGGATAAAATGAAGAAACGTACATGATAAACAAACAAAAACATAACATAACAAGAATGTCGTCACACCTCGACATATATTAGAGTTACAGTAGACTTATGTTACAGCTCCAGAAAAAACTTCAACGTTAAGTTACATTAATGTAGTTTAATTTATTAAACAAAACATATTTCCATGATTTTTCCTGGAAAATATGACTGTGACATTCCATGACTGTTCCAATTTTTCAATGACTGTGGGAACCCTGAATAAACTTTTTTTTAAAAAATATGGGGTCTTTTCATGGACAGGGACTGGAAACATAGTGGTTACCTGGTGTAGAGGAGGGTATTCTGGGCTGTAGGAATCCTGGTAGCGCAGGTTGTAATTTGGCTGTATGCTCTGGTGTGCGTGTTGGTTGGACACATTGCTTAATGTTGGCCTCTTCCTATAGGGGTGAGGTCTGCAGCTGCCTCCTGGAATAAAGGAGAGCAGACAGACATTATATGCTGGCCTGTGTTTACTTGAGGTGATGCAGTGGACAAGAGCAGACTACCAAGCACGAAAATCAGAATCACACAGTAGGAGGGGGGGAAAAAAAAAAAAAAAAAGCACCACACCTGAAGGAAAAACATTGTTGACACCGAGGAAGGCACTCTGGGGATGGTTCACATCTTTGGGAGGATCTCCTAGTATGGAGACCTGACAGGAGGGGAAAATGTGATTTATTTTTTACTACCGGGTGAAAAGATTATAAAAAAAGAAAAAAGGAAATTTTCTTGGGATCTCACCCCTTGTGCTGTGAGGCCATCTGCCCCCATCATCCCACTCATCAGGGGCATGGAGATTCCCTGCAGGGTGGGAGAGGAAGTCTGGGGGAAGGTGCACGCTGCTGTGGGGGACTCCTGCTCTCTTGCCAAGGCTCGGCCAAGTGGCATTGGCTTCAAGGGGGCCAAAGGATCCGTCTGAAGACCAAGACCGGGGACACCACCTTGGAGAATTAGATAAAAGAATGGTTGGAAATTATCATAATTGTAATATTTAATTTTTGACAAATTAGTGTGGCACCTGTTAATAACATGCCTGTTCAGAAGGGGGTAAGTTGCTTGGTCTGTGTTATTATCATGTCCTGAGAAATACACCTCGGCCTCAAAAAGCTATAGATTTATTATGAAGTTTAGATGTAAAAAAAAAATTGAATTATGTTGCTGTTCTAACTCACTGTACCCAAAATCATACACAAAAGCCCCCCAAAGCATTTAAAATATGCAGTGTACTCTTTACTGTGAACTCCTACTTCAGAGACAAATACTGTACCACATTTAGCTGACAGACATTTTACTGGTTACATTGCAGATTCAGATATCACAAACAATCAATGTCTTTCATTTTTCACTCTAAGTAAAAAATAAAACGCAGGAGTTTTACTCTGCAGTTTTTTTGTATGTAACTATAAAGGCTAATAGTTTTACTACATAAAAAGAAAAGTTGTGATTATTAATTTCCAATTGTCTTTTAGCTGCTTATTGAATGAACGTAGGTTAAGACATTGGACACAGTCCGCATCACCGGGGTTATAAAGGCAAATAATAAACACATCCTAGTTGCAGCTACTGGTGGTCAGAAACTCCTGTGAAATACATTCAACAAGGCTTCACTTTCCACAACACGTGAGGTCCCGCCCCCTGCATGCTGAACGGAGCAACAAAGCGTTGTTCTCTTGGTTATTCAAAGTCTTTAAATATTTAAAGTGTCATGCGTCTAAATTGCGCCAAATCTGACAATATCTGGATTCCGATAAATACACCTGCCAACTTAAAAAATAACTTTTGTTCAGCTGCCATTGTGGCTGTTTTTTTGTCTGGTATGTGAAACAAATTTAGCAGCCACTCGCATACTTCACTGGCATTTGGGCAGCAGCCGGTGCAGATTTCCAACCGTGCCAGGAAGTACATATGTAATCATGTAAATCATAACTACCACTTTGACTTTCTAGCATTGTAACCAAAATGTCATGACCAATGTTAAGAGGAGTAACCAAGATGAACAGGCAAAGAGGGGTACAGATGTTTAGCATCAAAGGCAAAGCAAAAACGTGCGGTGTGTGGCTCAAGTAACTACGGCTGGAGTCGGCGGATGGCAAACCTTGGGGCAGGTCTCCGAGCAGATGGACTCCCTGCTGGACAGGGAGAGCAGCCAGAGGATTCTCCCCGATGAGTCCTGCCTGCTGGCCAAAAGCAGAGAGCAGAGTTCAGTGTCACAAGAGGGTCACACCGCCTGGCTGCAACGCTGGAGTGATGAAACACTGCTGCACTTCACGAGCACACTTAATCAGCAGCACCGAGGCTTACTCACCACGTTTTAAATTATGTCCTTACAGAGCTGGTATTTACACTTTTTGTGCACAAAAGAAGCACACCTACCACATCACTCAGCACCACTCAAAAGTACACCCCCACCTCCCCCACACACACACACAAAAACAAACCTCACAGCTTCCTAGCGAGAGCGTACCCACCCAGGCATTGCATTTTGTATCACCAATCTCACAAAGAGACCAGGAGTCATCTCACTTCACCACCATCACCTCACACACTGATAGCCACACCACAAACACCATTATCACTCACACAAGGGACTAGAGGGTTTTCTTTATTTTGCAGCACCTGAGCCCACAGAAGATGATTCCCCAGAAAGGCTTGCTAATGGTAAAGAGGGAAAGAGCAAAGAGTGAGAAAAAAAAAAAAAGGTGTTTGCGTAAAAGAGGATGACTCAAAACAGGCTGAGTGGCAAGGAGGCATGTGGGAGTGAAAGGGCAGAAAGGTAGCTGTACCTGCTGGGCCTTGGCTTGGTTCTGAAGGAGCAGCTGGAGCAGGGCGGCAGAGAGGGCGGGGTTGGCCAGCAGGGGCATCGTAGGGGCTGCCCCAAGGAGGCCTGCACACAAAGAGGACATCAGTATCCACCGGACCAGAGCAAATCACAAAATTAAGGCATTTATTAAGAGCTAGTGAGAACTCCTCACCTTGTTTGGGTCCTTGTGACAGAGGGTTGAGCAGCATCTTGAGGGTAGCAGGGTTATTGAGGCCTGTAAGTATCTGCATGGCTGTAGGATCAGGGAGGAGACCCTTACCCCTATTCACAGCCTTGAAGGAAGGGGTCAAAGGACAGGTAATTAACACGAGAGCAGGTGCAAACGTACAGCTTTGGACATGTGAATACAGATATCAGCTTGACTTCACCCACAAAAGACCATTTGTATATCATTTACCCTACCCAGGTTATGTTATTTAAATGAGACTTTATACTGCAGGAGTTTATAAACAGATGTTTTCATTTTGTTCTCTTGTTAAACATGGACCCCTAAGAATTAAATTAAATCAAGAATTCTCTCGGTTTTCTGATTCTATGTGTACGGGAGGCATGCGAGAAAAGCAATGTTTCGCTCACAAATTTAACGCCTTATGGGGTAAATAAATTAATATACAAATAGTCATTTGGGGGATTAAGTATTACTTTGAATACCATGGTTTGGGCGGCGATCAGAGCAGCCAACATGCTTCTTCCAGGAGGACCAGGGGCACAGAAAGACACCCTGATGTGTGTCCTTCCCAGCAGCCTGCCATCAGTGAGTCTCTGTGCCTCCTCGGCCATCTCAGCTGTGGCAAACTCCAACACTGCAAACCGCCGAAAACTTCCATCTTGTCCCTGAGCCAACTGCGGAGAGGAAAAAAAAAAACAGTCATTCTAATCTCCCAGACACACTCTGCAGTTCACACAAGGTGATGGTTGACTGATATTCACTGGCCTGTGGTCTTTCACATACAAGCACAACATCTATTCAAAAGCACATTTATGTTGGAAACGTCCTGTAAAATCCCTGAAATGTACCAGAATCATTGTCCAAAATGATTCTTTTTTTTTCCTAGGCTTTGTTTATTGATAAGGTTGGGACTCTTACAGGTGGCACAATATTCTAGCACTGACAGGTTCTCATTTAGCAGCCATATCATTTAGTACTCAGATGATTTACTGTTCCTCCAAGTCAAAATAATTCAATCTGCTGGATGCAGTACGAAAAATGACCAGAAGTAGTGGAGACTTGCCAAAGAACAGCTTTTAGAATTTAAACTTTCCATAATTGTGACTCATTTGCAGTGGATGAGTCTTCAAACCATTTTGAACTGGTAAATATACCCATATAGACCGTATAAACTGTAACATCGCAACAACAATCACTTCTGTGGAGATGACTCACTTCCAACTGTCAATACATGACATTGGCAAACTGTAACCTTAAAGATATATAGTTAAACACATGGTTTCATTTCATGTATGTGATGCAGGGTTTTTATTTTTTATCTGCAAGTTATTGTAAACAAACATTATGATTCAGTCTATACTCAGAATATTCCCCCGGGTGCTCTCAGTGTCGTCTATAACATCTTTCTCAACTCATTTTCTGTGGAGCAGATTCATTTGGGAGAACTGTTCATGTTTTGGACCATCTTGGACCATAAAAACAACATGTATGAACTTGAAAAAAGGACTCAGTTACTCTTTAAGGCCCTTTACTAAACATCAGGCACTAGATGTGGCCTAATGATTTAATAGCAGTTGCATCTTGTTAAAACAAGTGCTGAGAATCTTAAATGTTTCCCTTAAATCATCACATGGTCCATAATTGTCACTGCCTTTGCAACAATCCCAAAAACCTGGAACCAGCAGAAAAGTACTACCATGTGCGTCATGTTAAAAAGGTCTCCCCTCTCTCTCATTCCAGAAAAGCCTGCTGAATGACACCACCTGGGGGAGTCAGGTGGGCATCACCATAGAAACCAGCAATGCTCATTGCTATTGAAACTTTGAGTGGCCACAGGGAAACCGGGGTAAAGGTGAAAAGTACTGAAAGATCAAATATGGAATAAAATACAAAAGTGATTCCCACCATCTGTTAACCCTCAGTGTCAGTGCATAACTTTTACATACACACTGTGAGACATAATCTCCATCAGCAACAGAAATCTGGGACCATCGAACGGCTGACGATTCATTTTCTGTTGATCGACTCATCGACGAACAGACCTATCGTTGCATAAATTGCATAACATTCATTATTATCAGTGCAGAATATCTGGATAATGTGTCCTCAGGTTTCCTACAGCTTAAGGCCTAAGATTTAAGACTTTTTTTAAATGCCATCACAAATGAAATTTAAGGCCATTTTTTTAAAAAAACGTAACAAGACAAAATAAACAAAACCCAAAGGGTTATGGACAATTTTACCCAAATGTTTATTGTAATTTAAAACATAATTTTTGTTGGTTCCTCTACCCTGATTTGTCTGAAGTTAATGCCAGAGGAATTAGGTACTTTTTTTTTTTTTTTTTTATTATTATCTATATACGTTACCAATTATTTTGAGAGTTTTAAATGCAACGGGGGAAAAAAAGGATTCATAGAATCCTATGTCCCAAACAGTTTTTACACTTTTGAAAGTTTTATTTAAGACATTTTGGTGCTAATTAAGGCCTTAATTTTAGGTTAATGAATCAAATGCCTTTTTAAGTCTTTTTAAGGATCCTTCTGAAAACAAGTAAAAATTGAAGCGGTGTGAATCAGAAAGTAGCAGTGCATTTGTGTGTGGCGAACCTGACCTGGCAGAAGACGGGCGCATGGGTATCAGCCAAGGCGTTGCGTAGGTCTTGTGCTGTCAGCAGGCTCGGGGGCAGGCGGTCCACACACAGGCATTTAGAGTGCAGCAGTGGGTATGTGAGCGAGCCCACTTCAGTCCAGTGGACATACAGCATGCGAGAGCCCAGCTGCTTTCCTAATAGCTCCGACTTGGCCCTGGCAGCCGAGTCCTTCTTCATGTACTCCACAAAGCCATAGCCCTTGGAGTGCCCTGTGGAGGCGCTGTACACTAGAAAGCAGCGCTCCAGGTTACCAAAGGGTCGCACCAACTCCTCAAACTGCTGCTGGGTGAAGGCGCGGGGCAGGTTGGCGATGCATAGCAGAGCGTCTGTTGGCTGCAGCTGCACAGAGATCTCCCTGTCCCGGAGCACATGCTGGTGGAAGTCTTTGATGGCACACTGCGCCTGTTCTCCATTAAGCAGCGTCACAAATGCTGAGGGTGACGGGGGACAGAAGAAGGAAGGGAGACAATAAACACAATTTGGTGTAAAGTGAGGGAGTGACGTGTTCAGTCAGTGTTAAGAGAAAGATTTTCATTCACAGCAGGTCTCAGGGGGCAAACCTTGGTTGTGACACCAATTCTCCTTTGGTAGGTCTGATAAAAGGCAACGCTGGTGGCACAATGTCACCACACACCAGCTTTAATGTCACTGCAACATTTCCCTTATCGAGACTACAATAGGTGTCACCGTGTCTGACAAGAACCAAACCCACTTTATCTGACTGAGCATCATGTTGAGAGCTAAAAAGCCGCATCTAGACCGCATTTTAATGTTATTGACACCCACAGACTCTTGTTGCAGTGCTGAGAGGTACACCAGAGCCCTACGGTGTGCTGCTATACGTCAACCAAACATACTGTTACCCATGTTTTGAGAAAAAGCAGATGGGGAAAATAAAATATTGTTGCAGTTTTGTCTAAAAGCCAAATTAAAAAATGTATATTTTTTTAACCAGCCAACCAGATTTTATACAGAAGCACATCTAAATGTGACTGTAATCTGCCACAACAGTTTGGCAGATACCAGACACACCGTGAATTTACCATCTACCTTGTGCAATTTTCTGGCCTATTATTATGATTAGCAACCAAGGTGATGTTTCTATTGGTAAGCTGACTTCTCATGCACTTAAACCACAAACAGGCAATTCCCCTGAATTAAGACGCAGCTCACATTTTGGGGCATACAAGGTTGTTTCACTCTACTTAAGATAATTAAAGACTGATTGTTTTAGTGTTTTAATTGCAGAAACTAGTTGTCTTGTTGCATACAAATTGCTAACTTTGAGTCGTGATACTGTGACTAAAAGTTCTACCATCTGTCAACAAAATAGACAGATCGGTCACTGAAAACAATGTGCAAGATCATCATAAGAACATCAGAGGTATATGAATAAATTACTATGTAAATAAAGTTTTGCTTGCCTGCCATCTGTCAGGCGTTCTTGGAGCATGTTGGGAATAAATTATTTTTCATTTACAGGGTTCCCACACATTTTCATGGACGAAATTTCAAGACTTTTCCATGACCTTTCAAGAAACCATGATAAAAGTAAACCGAAAAAAAAAATCCTTGCCCCACTCACCAGATGTTTTCTAACATATCAGATCCAAACTCTATTTAACCCTAATTTCAGCTCGCTGGCAAACATGGAAAAAGAGAACGAGGGGAGAAAATGGAGAAACATATGTGATGGTACACAAAACATCATGAAGTGACGGATATTAGAGAAACATTATGTCGACAGCTACAGAAAATAAATTTGCCGTTATGTTACTTCAAATTATCCAACGAAGATTACTGTAACAATTCCATGA
This sequence comes from Plectropomus leopardus, assembly GCF_026936395.1. Taxonomy (NCBI): domain Eukaryota; kingdom Metazoa; phylum Chordata; class Actinopteri; order Perciformes; family Serranidae; genus Plectropomus; species Plectropomus leopardus. The sequence continues at coordinate 16,998,473 of NC_142193.1, read as the reverse complement.
CTTTTCCAGGTTTTTCAATGAATGTGGGAACCCTGCCTTTAATTTCCAATTTTGTCCAATATTCTACATCAATCAATTATGTAAAAAAAGGTTTATTTTGCAACCATATTTTTTTTCATTTTATATGGCCTTTTGCAACACCTCCCCCTCCTGAAACTGTAACTGGTAGATTGTTTGCAACATGGCAGCCACAGTTAAATAGAAAAACATTGTGAGCTGGCCAGATGACCTTTCTTGGTAGCAAAATTTCACAACAGCTTGCTGTTTCTGCCAGAGTTAGCACACAGTTGTGTACTATACAAGCTACAGTCACACCACAAACAAATACCAGCACAAAAATACTAAGGCGTAGTGGAATTAAGTGGAAGACACAATTTTGGCCGAACTTTTGATGAAACACTGAAGCAAACTGATCATCTAAACAACATCTTTATTGAAAAAGGGAAATTTAACTTTTGCTTTGATGCTCAATGGGCGTTTTGTGCAATATTTTCTTTCAGTCCAGATCATTTTCCTTTTTGTGAACAAAGCAGTTCAAATTGTTTAGCAATTTCAGGGTTCACACATATTTTCATGGACAAAATTTTTTAAAAAATGTCATGACTGTTGAGGTCATTTTTTTGCCCAGCAGTTCACAAACACATCAGATTTAAACTATTTAAACAGCATTATGTGGTTGGCATAGATGAAGGGAGATGGAACGCAGGGAGAAAATGAACAAACGTGATTTTAAACATAACATCACACACACAGCGTTACGTTACTGCCATGGAAAATAAATTTGCTATTGTGTTACATTACATGGACATTATCCATGGAAAATTACTGTAACAATGTCATTACACACAAAATTCCATGACTTTTCCAAAACTTTCAATGTTTTTACTAATCCAATGACTTTCTAAAGGCCTAGAAAATGTGTTAAGATGTGGAATTTCATGACTTTTCCTGGTTTTCCATGACAATGGGAACCCTACAATTTGTGCTCATCGAGAGGATTGTAGCATCACAGGTTGTTTAAGACTCATGTCTCTTTTCTTTTCCTTATTTGTTAACATTCATAGATTATCTGTGGTAGATACTTTACTCCTTTAAACTATACATACAATGCTTAATATGATGCACAAGTAATGAGTAGGGATGTTCTTTAATATTGGTACATCTTGGCAGATATTGACCTGAAAATATAATAATTGAAATCAGCCAACATGCTCATTTCTGTAAATATCACAAAACTGATACATTTTTTAACTGACAAAGTGAACATTTATAAAACATCAACCCTAAGTTGAAGTATTTTTCTTATTTTGCACAATGAATGAATACTACATACACTGAAAAGCACTGTATTTCATGTCTCCATCTGCTGGTGGGCCATCATGATAAGAGTTTGCATAATCTGATGTTTATTCCACTACAAGGAGACTCGACGATCACTAAAATTAGGTGGGAAATGTGGGTTTGTCAATAACAGTTATCGGGCAAATTAGTTTTTCTATTTTGGCATATCAGATATCGGCAAAAAATCCAATACTTTGCATCCCTAGTAGTGAGACCAACCTGTGCCCTTGTATTTGTCAACGAAGCAGTACTTCAAGTCATAGTTGCCCAACAGCTCATGGACCTCCTGTAATTAAGAACAGTCAATAATTAAATACAGGCATTCAATTTAATCATGGCACAGTGCTTGACAACCCTTTTCCCAGGGAAGTTGTAGATTTTGGCCACCATTTAATTGTAGATTATTTAATAGTTTCACATAATTAACTCATTCATGTCCACTGGGAAACTAGCAACAAGTTGCACCTGTGTGTGGAGGGGGGTGAGAGGTGAATAACTGACTCATTGTTGTAGGAGAAATTGTTCTGCGCTGCTTTTGACCATTCACGAGCGAATGGCGATGCTGTCTAGCATTTTCTGAAACGTTTTGTCCCCACACCTTCCACCTTTTGTTATATTGCAACTCACATCTCGAACTCCCACTACCCCCCCCCCCCCCCATACTCTGTGAACAATGGTACCGCCCGCAGGCCCACCGCTCCCCACGAGTCAGGCACGTTCCAAAAAAATGTGGCATCATGAGTAAATCACTGGCTGCTCGATGCAACCAAACGCCAGCTTTAACAACAGATGGCCTGATGAAAAATAAGTCCCAGTGCACCTGTAACCCTCATATAGGAAGTATAACCACAGACAGGATGGCTCGGAAACTTAAGTAGTGAAGACACAAAAAATAACGAATATCAAAGTTATTGAATTGTTACCTAGGAGGCCGGACCGGCAGGTCATACAGGCCACAGATGACCATTATTGACAGTTATCTGACCACCTGGCAGTTAACCAAACAACCTAAAAAAGTTAAAATAATGCAATTTGTTTCCAGTGGCTGTATATAAAATATATGTTATCGATTAAATGTATTAGAGGCAGCGTCAAGAAAGCAAAAATATCGAATTAATCAAACTTAAAGACAGCTAACGAGTTAAATGGCTAGCAAGCTAACAGGTAGCATGGCAGGCATATTAAAGCTAGGCTAACGTTAGCCCGTCAATCAATCAATCATCCAATAACTGGTAGGTATTTCACACGCGTACCTGATTGCTGACGTCGGAGGGAAGATTTTTTATGATAATTTTCCTACGGTTGTAAAACTCCCGGCGAGTTCTCTCCAAGCGGCTCTCAATCTCTTCGGGGCTCAGTGATGTCAAGTCCTCGTCGACCCTCCGCTGACACTCGCGTTCAGAGTCCTCTTCGCCCGGTTCGAGGTCGGGGTACCGGCGGTCTCCGGACATCCAGCTTTCGTGCTCCGAAGCGAGGTCGTAATTTTCGTGAAGCGGGCGAGGGGCGAAACTGAGCCCTGTGTCTGTGGTTTCATCTCTGGCAGCTGTGCTAACAGACACGACGGCCGCCATCACTCGGTTCGGTGGAAGTTTTGTCAGTCTGAAAACTCACCCTGATTTGAGCAGTTTAAACAATACACACATGGCCCCAGCGCCGTTTCTGATTGGTCGAGAGGGGGACGCATTCTCCATGACTACGGACGTAACAGAGGGCGGGGGTGGGGCCACGTTCGCTCTGATTGCTGCAGACCTCAGTAGAGCCATTAAGCTTATTTAAGGACTCCAGCTGCAAATTTGATCACACACAAAAACAAACAAATAAATAAAATGCAAATTTTAGAATCACAATTTTAATCAAACAAACAATTTTAATCAAACTTTTAATCAAATTTTAATCAAACTAGATCAGGAATAAACCAGGCCCGGTTCTAGACTGTTTTGAAACTGCTTTGTAAGAGATGTTGGTTGTAGCAACATAACTCCCACCCCCCCACCCCCCCAGCCATTTTCTAATTCACACTGGGAATTATTTTTGTACTTCTAGTATACATAAGGTGCCAGAATGCATAAAACGGCATCAAAATAGACCTTGTTTATCAAACAGAGGTCCTAATGCACTAAAATCTGTGAAATGTCCTAAAATCCTAAAAATCCTACAATCCAACATTTTGACTATTAAGATGTTGAAATCATTCTATAACAGTCCTGGATGGCTCCAAATATTGATTTATGTATTTAAACATTTACTATATTAATGTATTCGCTGGATAATCTAATTTTAATATTAGAGGAAGGGGTGTAACTATTGGCAGAATTGTTAAATGGGACATGTAAATTTAAATGATTTTTACGCCAGGATCACTCTGGATGTGGAAGTCCCGCGGTATGTCAATTGTCATTCAGCTGTGGCCAGGCTGCTCACACCATGAGTGCATTTTTCTGTGCGGGTCAGCAGCCATTCCCCTTTCTCTGCTCCTTTCTAATCACACAGAGAGCTGTGTCCCTGTCTCCCTGTCCCTACTTGCTTGTGTGTCTCTAGCTGTGTGCCTGCTTTTGCTCTCCCTCTCTTTGACACAACTGATATGCATTGTGGAAGCAATGGATGCATAGTTTATAATTTATCATAATCAGATCATGTATCTAATACCTAATATATCGTTTATATAATTAATAAAAGAGTATTTAGTGTTTGCCAGTGTCCTGCCAGATTCACTCACGGAAAAAAACAGACCAGACACTGAAACTAGAAGCATGTATTATTTCAGCTTTCAAGGTATTTCAAGTTAATAAAAAATATTTTATTAAATATTATGTTTTTAAGTAGTATGCCCCTCCCTTAAGCCACACAAACACATCTCCCCAGTGCTTGAACAATGATTTGATTTGGTTCCTGTTTTGCATCACTGCCTCCCCCCTTACAAATAACTATCAGTCCCTAAATTGTCTGGACAGTCAGTCTTATATTTCCATCGTGCACAGCACTATAGTATGAACGCCCATTCTCAGCTGATGATGGCAACACTCCGGACTATTCCTTAAAGGGTTCTATTCAGTGACACATTGGTCATTTAGACATTTTCCTGCAGACACATGATGAAACCCTGGCAGATAATTTGAATTGTGCAATACTGCAGCTGTCTAGACAGCTTTGTCCAGTGAATTATGGGGAAAAAAATGTCTTTAGCAATGTTGAGTTTGAGGTTCTGTCCATGTATCAGGTTCTACCTGGTGTAAATGGCCTAGTCTTCCTCAAGGTTTATGCATGATTCAAACACTGGTTCAATATGAGCCTATGTTGCATTTGGCTGCTCCTCACTTGCTGCAGGACAGGATAGCAGTTTTGTCAGATGGTGCTTTATGGCTCTGTGATGCATCCAAGTAATTTGGCCTGTTTCATACCCACACAGTTATATATGGTTTATGTATATATTAGTATAAATTAGTCCAATGTCTGAGCAGCAGCATTCTTGTTTTTGTCATTCTGCAGTAAGACCTTAGGTGCATTGTTGCCAACAGTAGTGCTGCATGTTTTATTTTTTTCCCAAGACAACGCAATATTTGGAAATAGTATTTCCTGGATCAGTGACCTGTCTGAGAAATAATTAATGTAGAAGACTGTTGTCTATTAGCTTGCGATCAGTGATATCTATGTAAAAGATGTATCTTTGTTGAGCATTCTGTAAAAAAAATTTTTGGTGTTTTCTTTTTTACATTTTTTGACACATGAAAAATTGGTTTCAATCTTTAATAAAAGGGCATGTGAAAAATGGCTTACAAGATTTTAAATTTGTTCTTTTGGTTTATACAAAATGAAAAGTTAACATACACTCAAAAATGTACAAACATTAAACATAAAATGAAATCATGTGAATCTTCCAACTTTGCAGACATTCTTAATACTTACTGTGATATATGCAAACCTATGATTTTTAAAAGAGCTAGAGCTCAGTGGCTGACTGCCCAGGGCATCACATTTCATAAATTTCCACTTTTCAAAACAAATCACACCAATGGAGTTTATCATCGGGTTAATATCATATATGAGAAGATAGCAGTTTATCAAAAAAGAAACCTACAGTATAAAGAGGTCTATGTGGATGAAGAATGTAGGAATTGCACAGCTGAAATTACAACATTAGCTGTAATATATGGTTGTTATAATGGCAAAGTGTATGCATGTGGACAGACAAGTAGATCTTCAGAGTCCTGATCAGTAAATCTGGGCTGAGGAAAAGTTTATATTAGACTGCCAGTCATATGTTTGGCGAATAGCCTCCAACTTTTCGATCAGAGATCCGAATGTTGGCCGCTGTGAAGGGTCCGCAGTCCAACACTGCTCCATTATCAGCTTCACCTGTTGTTAAAAAAAAGGTAATGGTAAAAATATCCTGCTACTCATAATGCCAATAAAATTTCAATAGTTTTTCATGTTACCTCGTGCGGGCAGTCTTTAGGACGAGGTAATCGCAGCTGTTTCTCCAGCAGTTTTATCAGGACCATCACGGTCATCTGTCCCTGGGTCGCCCCCATCATTTCAAAGAACTTCTATAAAAAACACAAGAGTACATGGCATATTTAACACAGGGATTTAAAATTGATTTCATTAGTCTTACATGAAAATATATGCTGATTTGAGCTTTTTATAAGATGCCACTGATGACGTACTAATGGAGGGCTTTGGCGATGGTCACAGCGGGTCAGGATCTCATACAACGTGACACCAAAGGACCAAATGTCAGAGGAAAAGGAAAACTTGCTTTCCTTCAAGCACTCAATGGCATACCTATAGAGTACAAAAAATACAGATTAATGGCCAAAACATGAAACAAAGAATTGAATAACACTGTTAAGTGCTGCATGAACTCACCAGAACACTGGACTGTCACCATCCTCGCGGACACGATAGTAAATCTCGCCTTCGGGGATGTATTTTGTCAAGCCAAAATCTCCAATCTTTACCAAACTGTCATTTTCCACCAAGACATTACGAGCAGCCAGGTCTCGATGGATGTATCGCTTTGAGTGCAAGTACTCCATGCCCTTTAAAAGAGAGCAGAAATAAAAGATGGATACAATAACTGAGAGAAAGCACAAAAAACCCCGTGTGTAAAGAAATAGCAGAGAAAAATGTTTCTGAAAAAGAAAAGGTAGCCTTTAGAAGTTTCCAGTAGTATCGAGTTTTTAACCATGCCTTGGACAGATTAACACAAAATATTGTACAGACATTGATGTTCCCCCATTGATAAATCTGACCAAGGTGATCCCCTGATTAACACACAACACTAAGATGATTAACATGATGAACATTATAGAGTGAAGACATTTTTCTAAAGGCGGAACAAGAAGTTAGCTTTGCCCTGATTCTCTCTTCAAAAAGCTAGTGAGATTTTTCCATTGGATTTTGGACCACTGCATAAAATAAGCTCTGTGGTAAACTAATGATTAAGATATTTACACGTTTCGTTCAGCAAGATAATCTTTACGAGTGTCCAACACTTTCAGGACTTTTGAAGCCTACATTTAATCACCAGAAGTTAAAAGCTACTGTTAGGCTAAAACTAACTATACAACAGTCACGTTGCCACTGTGACCAGGTTGTAAAGCCGTGTTTGCTGCAGCTCGATGTGATGACAGCCCACAGTCTCATGTAGCCACTTGTTGGCATCTTGGTTTTTGGCATCTAACCCAAAAACCAATTCAAAAAACCCTGTAGACTTTGAGACGAGGAAACCAGCGATGCTAAATTGGTAATTCAATAACAGGTTTTAGGACTCATTAGGATTTACAGTCCAGCCTCACAGAAACGTTAGCATGGCTGTTAACTCTAAATGCTATGTCCGAAATTCAGTACTACCACTTTTTAGTTTAGTTTGGTTCATTTGACAAGATTTAAATACAGCTGTGAAAACAACAACAAAAAAAAAGTACAGGCGAATATGGCGTTGTCATTGTGGTCCCTGTTGTTCAGTCAAACCTTCCACTACACAAGATGGAGACAGCCACACAATTGCAAAAGTGGAAAGTGCACATCAACACCACACCACATTCAGACACAACAACCAGCCCACAGATATACATGCAAATAAAAAAAACAACAACAGCAATACACAAATGTACAGTCTTTTTTTTTAAGAAATTGTGTAAAATGACTATGACCTTATTTGGAGATGATATCAGGCAGGCAGGCTCTGTTTGACCATTTTCTTTAAGGCTTGTAGGTTCTCACTTTCTTTATTGCAAGAGGCAGTTTGTTCCACTCCATAGCACCGTCATATATAAAAGAAACTTTACCCATCGTGGTTTTGAATCTATAAAGGCTCATGTTAGCTACCCTAGCTCAGGTATTATGATTATGGACTTCTAGCATGTTATTTAGAACACTAAAATAGTATGTGAGATCTTATAATATGTATGAAACCAATAGTAAGTGATTTACAGAATATTTCTGTTGAACTACTCTACAAAGCGTATTATATGGCAATATTTACTAGAAAGTATAAACATTACATTGTGAATTCAATCATAAAATGGCAAGTTTACAATATCAGGGCTGCCTTGATATTTACTGACTCTCTGACAAAGATGCGAATGATGGGACAATCGACAGCATGCTGCTAAGAGATTAATTCCTGGTTACTGAGAGTCAACAGTAAATTATTCAAGTGCAACCAAACTACCCAACTTAAGCAAATGAATTAATGACAATATGCTATGTGGTGGATTATTGACCAAAGACAATTCCAAGTGTGTACAAGGCTTCTTCCAAATGAAGGAGAAGTGTGCACACAATACAAGGAGTACTGTTATAACACACACACACACACACACACACACACACACACACACACACACACACACACACACACACACACACACACACACACACACACACACACACTCACTCACCTGACAGATCTGCTGAGCAAACATAAGGCACTGGCACATTCCCAGTTTACGTTTGGGAAGGTACTCCCGCAGACTCCCCAGGGGAAGGTACTCCATTATCAGCTGCACCACTTGTCCTCCTGTCAAAAGAAATTGCAACACTGCTTTTATCCTCCTATTTCCATAACTTTTCAAAGCACAGAATGACCTGTTGTTAAAGGGTCAGTGGTGCTCAGTCGGCGTGCTGTGTGCTGAAAACTCAAAATATTGACAAAGAAGGGGAACAGAGTTGCACTTTGAATAGATTTTCAGTGTTTACAGAGGAACAGCAGGTACCAAAAATCAATTCCGTGAATCATCCACTGAGCACTGCAAGCTAAAAGAGAGTACTGACGAGCACTCCTTTGCACATGCAGACGCTGTATTTTGACATACGAATAAACATATTCAAAGCAGTTAGATGACAGCTGAGGGCTCACCCAGCTCAGTACAACAGCCCTTGTACTTGACAATGTTGCTGTGATAAAGAGACTTCAGGATCTCAATCTCCTTTATCCAGCCATCAGGTACTTGGCTGTTCTCTTGTTTCAGAGCTTTCACTGCCACGCGCTCCCCTGTCCCATCATTGGCTGGGTCATACAAGTAGAGAGTCACCTTTCCAAAGTGGCCCTGCAGACACAACAATGGGCAGTGAATTACTACTGACATACAGGTAGAAAAAAAAGTACAGGTGATGTGGTATTACAACTCACCTCTCCTAAGTCCCGCATCTTTTTCAGGTAGCGTTTATGGAACACGCTCGGGTCTGTGTCTGGGAGAGTTTCACTGGGGGATATATCAGGATCTGAGTGCAGATAACAAAAACACAAGTTATCGAATTTATCAAGATGGAATGAAAGAAAAACAAAGAGAAAGGTGACTCACTTTTCATCATGATGTCCGTGAGCTCTCTGAGCACAGTGCGGAATGAAGGCCTCTCCACAGGCTCGTACGTCAAACACATGCTGATGAAGCTGGCCAGTTCCTGGGAGGATGGTTCGGCTAAACGGCCCTTTTGCTGAAAAAAGCGCTCTTTCTGTTGGGGGCATGGAAAAGGTTACAATGTTATAATTAGAAGTCAGATGGATTTAGACTTCAATATAATACATCAATGGATTTATATGGGCGGTAACAGCTTGTGGCTGTTGGAAGAGAAATAAATGGTGTACCTCGGACAGTGTGCTGCCACTCATGGGAAGATCACCATTGTTGCAGATTTCGAGCAACGTAACGCCAAAGCTCCACTGGTCAGCAGCACTGCCAATGGGTGCACCAATGTCGATACACTCAGGGGCAACCCACGGGATGCGCTCAAGACGTTCTGCAGTGCAAAACAGCGATAATTTAAAAGACAGAAGTTACATGCATCATGTTCAGGTGATCTCAGGCTGCAGGGGCTCTGGTTAAACTTTTTTGAAGAACTCCACAAAAAGAACAGACATTTAGCTTGAGAAAACTGTACAAATGTGCTCTACTTTTTATTAAATGACCTCAATCAATAAAAAAAACACCACAAAAAACACATAAAAGAATCTACAAAGTTGGTGTCTTATGTGTATATAATGTCAGCTGCTACAGAAGCTACTTAATGATATCAGGTGGGATTTGGGAGCTCCTTGTTCATAGACGACAGACAAAACTAACCAGGATGACTGAAAATACATCTGAGTAGTTTTTTTTTTTATTTCTGACAGCCTTAAAGGCTAAGTTTTTTATTTGCCAACCTGGACTGTATTTTTTCATTTACTCGTGTCTAAATGACTAATGGGTAGAACATTTTTGAAATTGGTCCAGTACTGAGCAGCAGCCAGCAGCCGCCAGCAGACTGCACTATAACCATTCGCAGCATGTTCAATTTACGTCCATTAAAAGTGCTTGTTTTTGCCACTGACAGGTTCAGATTGTTACTCCGTGGCAAGGGCAGCAAGAACCAATCAAGAGCCAAGGAGTCTTTTACACAGCTGTCAATCATGTCAATCGCTTGTTGAACTGCAGTCAAACTAGGCAGATCTGATCAAATGTGAATCAAGATACTGTTACTGCATTGCCTGTTTCCTGCATCAAACATTTTCAGAAACATAGTTCAGTTTACTGTTTTCTAACATGATCGTTGGATAACAAACTTTCTTATTTTACAGCAAAACTTTATACTAAAATACGTTTCAGAAAACATTTGAGGCAAGAAAAAGGCAATGCAGTTAGAGTTTTGTTTTATACTTGATCAGCGTTCACAAGCCGCGACTGACATGAATGACAGCTGCATTAGAGACTCCTCAGCCCTGATTGGTTGTTTCTGTTAACTTGCACTATGGCCATGAGAGATGCTACGAGGCAACAGAGTTGGCACAGTATGATTTTTTTTAACTCATTTTGTCTGTCTTTTTTGTTGCTGTCTGCGGATATTGCCACACTGTCAGCAAATATAAGGGACATTATTTTTAATAAAAGTTACCAACTGTGTCTTTAAATGACACACTGTGAGATAAAATTGCAAGACATAGGATATAAGTCACAGGAAATGGTCTGGTCGAACTTTTCCGTTTCCTAAATCTGATTAAAATAAGGCAGAATAGTACAGAAAAGACATAACATCGGAGGACTTTCTTGAATAAGGTGGTTAGTTAAGAGTTTGAGTAAAGTGGTTTATGGAACTGACCTTCCCTTGAAAGGACGCTCAGGGCGATCCCTGGGTCACTCAGCTTTACAAAAGGAGTGGTGCCATGCTCCAGACCACGTCTCGCCACCAGAATGTTTTTGGCACAGACGTTTCCATGAACCAGCCGTTTGGTCTCCTATAATGGCAAAAATGGTACAAGTATCGACTTTTTAGGATGCAAAAAATTGTTATAATAAGGTTCACAAAAACTAATGACAGTGATAGTCATCGGGCAAAACTGAGAGGCACGCAAAGTGTGTTGTGATAATAAGATTATTTCATTTCCTGCATGTAGCTCAAGCTCAAAACTTGGCACCCAGTTGGACAGCTGCTGCATGTTTCTGTTATTCAAAGTATTTTACCACTCTGGCTTACAGCAGCTGACTGAGCATGAGACTATCTGGAGATGACTTGTATTACTTCACTCTCAATTCATTTTAATGACCACTTAGCTTTGTGGTCAGGTAAGTGCATTGAATTATAATCTTTAGCATACAAAAAAAAACTGAAGTAGTGTTTGAACTCACAAGATAATTGAGGGCACTAGCAAGTTGTCTTGCAACAATGAATTTCCACTGTGGCGTCACTGAGGCCTTTTCTTTGCGAAGGAAAACATCCAAAGGCCCAAATTCCACAAATTCTTCCACCATGATATCTGTAAAAAACATAAACACGTCTGAAGGATTCACTCTATGTTATAGCATACAGCAAAACGTAAACAAGCAGCATACTCTTTAAATAGAACAGTGTGATAGTGGTTTTGCATTTGCGTCACTGTTCACCTGGTGCTGGAATCAAAAATTTGACTATGAACATAGATCCTGTGTGCGATGGGGAAGTACCAAAGAGGAAGTCACGCACCTAAGAGTTAAATATGAGTTTTGTGAAGGTGAACGGTGTTGCTCTTACTTTCAGAACCTTTGACTGACACACCATGTACAAACACCAGGTGACTGTGGGACACCTGGCTCATGAGACTCGCTGTCTCCAAAAATCCCTAAAAAAAAGACAAAAGCAGCGTAAAGATCAAATACATAAAAAGTGAGGACGATGATACATGTTATTGTAAACATGCTACCACTGTTATTCTTTGTTGGTTACCATAAAGACTATTAAAGATCACAAGGCTTACTATATCAGTATCTTTATCGCTTTGGTCCAGAATCTTGAGAACTACTTGGATCCCTTCTTTGCGGTCAGCAGAGTTGTTGTTGAACTCATCGTCATCCTCATTTTCTCCTCCACCTCGCACCAGCAGACGCCCGGAGTAGATGTTGGTTCTGGTCCCGCGGCCCAGATGCTGTCCCTGCCCACAAACACAACACCAACTAGTCAGTCACGAAACTGAGAACAACAAAGCTAAGCCCCTTTCATACATGCACCGCTAACCTAAAATTATCTAGACATTACCCACAGGAGCTGTGTGTGAGATCGTAAATGTTCAAATCAGTTGGATTGAACCAAGTGGCAACCTCTGAAGCTGAAAAATTAAGCCAATTCGGAGGTGCCAAAAACTGTAGTTAATGTGGCCACTTGAGTCTGGCTCTAAAACAGGGCAAATCCCCATAGGTCCTTTTGTTAAAATGTCCACATTCACGGCAGAAAGAAACATGTTTACAGCCTAGTACAAAAAATGGTTTGATCTTTATAGCTCATTTCAACATTGATGACAACTGTACGGGGTAAGAAGTTTTCTATAGCTCACCCGTTTACATTTAATTAAGGTCCAAAGTTGCACATACTTAAGGGCAGGACCCCTTAAATGACAACAGCGTTGTTACGGTCAGTGAGTAAAATCAACATTTGCTCCACCACAGCTCCAACCTCTTGTCCAAATATGATATGGTCACTTCTGGTTCCAAAAAAACAGAGGGCGATGGCCGAAATACTGAACCCCAGCATTCAAAACAGGAGTCCACAAACCAATTGGTGACATCGCAGTAACTATGTCCATTATTTATAGACTACGGATCAGACATTAAACAAACTTCACTCTGCCAGCTCACTACTACAAAGTCTGTGTAATTTCCCACTGAGCCCAGGTGTGAATACATTGTTCGGAGAACTCAAAGTGAGCGAGTGGGTGTGTTGATGACATGTCTATCATGCAAAAGGTTAGTTACATGAGGATGGCAATTAATATTTCTAACTGGAGATATGACAAGATTCAGAAACTTCTGTAATAAAGAGCCAAAGCCAAAAGTCATCAGACAAACTCAAGGAATGGCAAAAGAGTCGCTTGTTTATGAATAAATTACGATTCTGCTGTGTGGCCTTGCTCCACATAATTTTCTACCTCCTGCATTTGTTACCCAGGCACCAACCCTTGACTAAACCAAGTATTTCCAGGGGGTCAGAACGTGACTTGGACAACATCCTGTTGTGTGCTAAATGTGTGAAAGTAAAACTGTGGACATCGCCCAGTGTTCATTTGAGAAATCGGCTCCAGTGACAGGGTCACATGAAGGTGGCAATTGGGTCTCCGTCACCTGTACAATGTCTTTGTCCTTGATCTGGTGGAAGCGTAGCTGTGCCGTATTCACGGACAAGGATTCAGTGTGAACACCTTGCCTCACCACCAGAAGGTTGGTTAGCTCTACATCACACAAACACACATAGATAAACCTTTGTTAGTAACTAATATCCCACAACATGAGTGACATTGATTTTGGTAGGAAGCGGAGAAACGTCTAGAATTGATATCACAAACCTCCTTGTTTTGGCAAACAGCACTTTTTGACAGTAAAGCTGTCCGATCCAGACTTGAGCACATAGGTCTTGAGGCTCTCTGTGAGCTCCCTCATGCTGGAGAATTCTTTGTCCCAACCCTCCAGACAAAACATCGAACCTTTGAGGTGAATCCGGAACTGCTTGTGGCTTGGCTTCGATCCGTTCTATGAGCCACAATGAATACACAAATTGTCATCATCACTGCACTGCAATCCTTTCCAGAAAGGAGCGTGGGTGTTGACTTACCCCATTTTTGCTCAGGACAGCAAGGATGATACGGTGATAGTCGAGAGCACTCCAACGTACGAGGAAAGCTCCCTCCTCTGCTGCTTCCTTTTTCAGCTTCAGCAGCACAAAGTCATCACTGGAAGTGGACCAGAGTTGTGATATAATGCACTGTGTTCCTTCTATAGCCTACTTGTGTCTGTATGTGCATGTGTAAGAGGAGAAGACTCACTGCATAGGTCCGTGCAGTCCATTTGCTACACTCAGCACTACCCTTGGGGGAGCCACTTCATGACAAAGATAGTGGTGGGTGAACGCAGTCAGTCGGTTGTATCCATCTAGGAGGGAGATGAAGGAACGGGCCTCCTGGCTGGAGTTCATCTGAACCTCCTACATACATATACAGAAACACCACAAGCTTACAATCAGAGCTCCCACCTACAGACACATACAAATTCAAAACATAATAAAAAGCCTAAAGCATACAGAAACCCAAAGCTCTCACAGTCAGAAACATATAGAACTGGAGAATATATGACAAAATGAGCATATACTGAGCAGCAGACTCTTAAAAGAATAAACAACCTGATCAGGAAAATGACTAATAGACAGCATATCAACTGGACTAATGCAGCACATTTACCAATTGAATTAATGTACTGCAGCTTTTACATAAAAGGGTAAACAAGTACTCTCACCATGCAGTGATTGTCCTGAGTGCTAATGCACACATTATCTCCAGTGATGGCTATGTGAGTTATTTCAGGGAAATCGCAGAAGGAGGTCCATTTATTGGGAGTGTTTGCATTCGGTTGGCTGGACTGTTGTTTTGTTCTCTTCATGTAGTTCATGTAGTCATTCCTGAGGTAAGTGTTTGCCTGCGCCTGGGTAAAGAGAAAGAATGAGCAAAATGTCCACAGAGCAGAATAAACCACACAATTAGAAGCGTGAAATTGTATTTTCCCAAACCTTATGACTGGACACCTCCCTCCACTGGATCCCCTTGGTGCCAGACACCATTATCTCATGTGTGGCTGGCATTCTGAAGCTGTCCTTCGAGGCACCCTGTGCATGGGTGGTGTTAGAGTAAGAGCTGCTTCCATCACCGTCCTCTCTCAGTTCCAGGTGGGACACAGGGAAGGTCTCCGTGCCAAAACGTGGCGCCAAGTGTTCAAGCGTAGAGATGTACTTATACATGATCTCTTGGGCGCCCAGCTGCCCCTTATCCACAGTGTGCTGGAAGGTCCCCACAAACTCTGCAAACACCCGCCGGATCCTGATTTTTGTCAGGAAGTTGTCCTTGGAAATCTGTTTGGCGAAAGATCTCGGGATGCATCGCAAGAAACTGAAAAAAAAATTAAAAAATAAATAAATATTTTGTTAGCTGGATTAAAGGGATTAGATTAGTTTTGAAGCTTTGATAATCCGGAGGAGAAAGTGGATTCTCACTGTAGCAGAAAATAGGACAGAAACGGTAAAATAAACATTACTACTATAGTGAGACAAATACTAATATATTGCCATCAAAACATCTTCAAATTATTATAAACCATTTAACATATTTGTTGATTAACAGGGTTCCCACACATTTTCATGAACAAACTTTTAATGACTTTTTAAGGACACAATAAAATTTACGAGGCCATACACGACATATAACACGAACAAAACAATTATTGTATAAAAATTTATGAGCAACCTTTTCCAATCTCTATTAGTTGCTTATGTTCATAGTCATACTTCTAATACTTCAGACTGCAGTCACAGTCATACAAACATTCACAATAATATCATTCTCGCTCTGGCTCTTGAGCATGAAGGGAAACGGAAATGATCACACTATCATTTGATAGTATAATATGATATGATTACAAACTTTTTTTTTTTTTAAACAGCGTTGCAACACATAAGAATAAGGGCATACACTTTTAATACTTGGATTTGGACATGGATTATCTATAGAAAAATAACGTAACAATTTCTTTTATTATAACAAAAGTCCATGACTTCCCTAAATCTTTACTAATTCAATAACTTTCCCAGGTCTGGAAAATCAGATATTGAAATTCCATGACTTTTGCGGGTTTTCCATAAACATGGGCACCCTGGACTGACAGATTTAAACATACACATAGTGACCATCAGTTTTTTTGTTTTTTGAGGGAAAAAAAAAGAATTGTCGATTAATTAAAGCAGGGGTCTTAAACTTTTTTTAGGCCAAGGACTTTGCTGAAAGTGAGGCGAAACAGGCACCCTCTATTACATAGATTGTATAAAATTGAGTTTGACTACTGATAACTCCCATGATTTTTGGGATTTCTCTCGCTTGCACTTTCCTGTAGTTGCTAAGTCAGCAGCAGTTGTATAATGACTAGGTGTGTTAGCCTCACCTGCTGCACTTTCATCTGTTGTTTCTGAAGCGGACGGTGTGTCAAAAAGTTACGAGACAAACCACTGTGGTTCACAAGAATGTCTGTGCACTTAACATACCACTAATAATACAGTTAATTGTCTAATATGTGAAAAAAGAAAAGGTGCCGCACAGTGATTTAGCATTAGCTAGCTCACATGATTTTGCACAGATTCAAAGATAAAAGTTAACATATCATTACTGCGGTATACTGTAAATTAAATAGGTATTTTGACGGCAAAATAATCTTTGCGATATATATGTTGTATTCATATTAATGTGCATTTTCAGACAGATTCATTTTAATTTTTAAAAAAAATAATAACAATAATAAAGCTTTGATTAAATACCTGTAGCCCCCCTGCAGTAAGCCTGAAACGGGGACCCTGTTTAACATCAGCACAAGTATATCAAAATCTCTGTTTGCAAACTGTAACACAACTCATGCAGGATTATAAATGTATTTCCATTGAGGCTAATTGGAGCCAGAGCTGATGAACACTTGTGCCTACTGAAGAGTCACTTTTTGCGGGTGTGAATGCCGATTGTAACACGTCCCATTAAATTAAAAAGGCTGGTGTTAGCATGTATTAGTGGGTTTTTATGCAGTGGTAAAGGAGCTGGGCTCAAATTAACTTTATCTAGTCTCATGCTCAGTGCTTTCAAAACTCACTGAACTGTCTTCTTCAGGCTTTTCTGACTGGGGCTAATAGTGATACTTATCCATGCTTTCAATTTTAGTTTCGGTGAGAAAGGGCTGAAAACAAGGCACTTTAGCGTGATTTGGAAGCAAGAGTATTTGACAGGATAAAGGAGAGTTGGATTATACTGCACAAGTTGTGTGAGAGCTTGTAAACAAATGTTTTGATGTAGTTTTGCTATTTTTGAATTTAGTCCCTATTACTTCAATTATTAAACAATGTTTGCCATTTTTGGATTCTTTGTTCAACAACAGCATGTGTGAAAAACATTTTCTTCATGAATTCAAGGTACCACAACATCAGTAACTGATATATAAATGGTTAATTTGTGGGTGTATCCTTTTAGGTGCATGTAACAGTTGTTTACCGTTTCACCGTACCATATCCAACTAAAGTAATTACCTGACTTTTTCGGCAACGTCTTGTAAGGTGCTGCCTGTCTGTATTGCCTGGTGTGATAGCTGAAGCACGGCCATCCCCAAGCTCTCATTTTTGAAGCGACTTATCTCTTCCTGTGACTGAAGGTCTTCCAACTGCACTACTTCGTTCACGAATTCATATTTAGCCTTTTTGGAGACACAAGAAGTAAAGAGGGTTAGGTACTTAGCTATTGTGATGTGATATTCGCTCAATAAACAGCCAGTCAACACCAACCTGGAAGAATAAGTATTCTAAGGATGTGATTTCAAGCAGTGGCGATCCCCCCTGATTTGTCCCGGATCTGAGAGCATAACGGTATACAGTTGGCTCCTTCTCATTCAGTCCATGCCAATTCCGAAAGTAAAACCTAGGCACAACGAAACCAGACAAACAATATGAATATGCCCAGTGTGATTTATCAGCCTTTCATGTGTCAGTCAGTGGTGGAAGAAGTACTCAGATCCTTTACTTAAGTAAAAGTACGGATACCACCCTGTGAAAATAACTCTGTTACAAGTAAAAGTCTTGCATTGAAAATGATACTGAAGCAAAAAATAACTACACTCAGGAAAATGTACTTAAATGATTTAAAATAAAAGTACCCAATGAAGAAAAACCTTCAAGATACAAAAAATACATCCAAAACACCACAAAACTTAAAAATATTTTTTTAAAGAAAAAACTTTTTTTTTTTAAATCAAAATGATCTTTTAAATAAAATATTAAAAAAACACCCCTAAAACTCAAAGGTATATAGAAAAGAATGTAAAAAATCTAAAATTTAAAAAAAACTTGAAATGATTTTTTTAAAAAATGAAAATAACACCTCTCTAAAACTCAAAAATAATTAGAAAAAATAGAAAATACCTTCAATGTTTATCAAAATAATTGTCACTTCATTTTCTGTGAATTGGTTAATCATCTAATTGTAAACTTAATTTGTTAATGACAACATGTCCTATCTTATAAACCCTTATTATGTTTTTATGCAACAATCTTAATTTGTTAGGTAACTAAAGCTGTCAGATAAATGCAGTGAGGTAAAATGTACAATATTTCTTGGTGAAAAGTAGTGGAGTAAAAGTGTAAAACAGCATGAAAACAAAATACTCAAGTAAAGTACAAGTATCTGAAATTCATACTTAAGTACATTACTTGAGTAAATGTACTTAGTTACATTCCATCACTGGTTACACTAACCTCATACAGTAGTGAAGTACGAGGCCAGCGTTCTCTGGACTGAAGTCGTGGTTCGGACTGTACCAGCAGCGAGATTGTGGATTATACAGAGCAAACAACACATGGCACAAAGGAGTTATCCCTGGTGGAATAACATACAGGCGTTATGCACATTTTGCAAAAGCAGGGAAAAATATCACATGACAAAAAACTCAATACTTTCATTTTTGCTCTCTGTGAGTCTAATGAGTCACTCTTACCTACAGCCTCTGCAGCTGAGATGCACAGCTCCTCTGCTGTGACCTGTCCACCTGTGTGGGACAAATATCTTTCGCCCTCCTTTGACCAGAACAGGTACACATGGATGCCCGGACCCTGAGGGGGCTCACACAGCCCCGGGGATGCCCCAGACCTCGAACGCTTGGACCACGCACCTCTGGACATGGTGGGTGCAGCCAAATCACTAACACACAAAGAGAGACACACACATATAAATGTAAACTTTAGTAAATGACTGCTTAGTTCATCGGTTGTTATACTGGATGGAGGCATGTACACATTAGTAGTAGTAATAATAATAATAATACATTTTATTTTCAAATCACTTTTTGAAACGAAGTGCTTTATAAGGTTGATCATAGATTTCAAACAATGCAGGATTAAAGCAAAATAAATACGGCTATTTCGAGAAAAACAGCAAACAGCAACCCCAACAATACCGTAAAGATCATCAATGAAGCAGATAAGCAAAGTTGGCAGCTAAGTGCTCTAAATATGACACACAAGTATATAAAAACAGTAATAATAAAACAAAAAAAAAGAAGTAGACAAAAAAGAAATACAATATCCGATGACAGTATGAGATAACAATAATGATAATAAAATGTGTTTAACATGCAAAGTGCCGACGTAAACAACACGTAAGAGCACATTTAAAGCGACACCTTGCGATTTCCTGTAATAAAATACACGGTATTTCTTATTTCACGCGATAATTAGTTTAGAGAGCTATAGTGGTACGTTTACAAATGAGTAAAAAAGTACAAGTAACTTAAAATATGACGTCAGATAATCAGACCAATTTGACAAAAGGCCTTCCGGGGGTTTTTCCTCATCCAAGTTGTTTACATTTCACAATACACCACATCACCGTATGGCACAACAACAGATATACTTCATTAAAAAAAAAAAACTCAACATACACACACACGGTCTGCGTCACGGTGTCCCCGAAAACACGAGTCCTCACATATATCACGGTGTATCCGATGCCATAACAGTGAAATATGTAAACATTATTAACGCTATATCTGTGAAACTGAACAACGTGTGACGGTGGAGCATCTTACCATTTACCGGCGAGCTTTTGACGGTGTCACGTAAAAACCTAACGCGGTGAGATGAACCGACACTCAGGCTTCATTATCTTGTGAATGTGTTTCCCCTTTCGCCTCCTGCTCTCGGATTTCGAGTGAAGTGCGAGCGACAGCAGACCTCACTGGTTTCCTGAAAACCAACATGGTCACTCCCTCCAGCTGGCACGCGCGTACAAGCACGCACAGAGGGTATAACCTTTCAAAATAAAAGTCTGAAATGAAAGTATTAAGAGAAATAGTAGTACAACCCAATTGGCGGAGGAAGTTCACAAATTTACTTGATTCTTTTGGGGCGTGTTTTTTTTTTTTTTTTGGGGGGGGGGTATTAACCCTTTAAAACCTGGATCGACTTAAGCTTCCCTGTGTTGCGTTTCGATGACTCTCACCAGCTATTTCAGCCTTTAACACTGAGCAAATTGGTTTGATTTCTTAGAATAACATTGAGGAAAAAAGGCAATGACCAATTTTCTAAAGAAATGTCCAGAAATTGCACGAATATATATAATACAAGAATATATATATATATATATATATATATATATATATATATATATATATATGTGCCATAGCTTTAAAATAAACACGTTTTGATATTCACGTTGCTTTGGGTTGTAGGGCAGATATTAGGGTCGATGTTAATGCAAACTTAAACCAAACCCAATAAATAGGTAAAACATTACATGAGATTAAACGCCCCCACCATCTATCTTTTCTATGAAGTGAGTCAATATATTGATCACTTTCATCATTTTTTGTTGCATAAAATATTTTTGTCACAACCATTCATTTCATGAAAGGGACAAAGAAAATTATTATAGTTTTTTGATTAAAAAAACAAAAAAAAACAAAACATGGTCGTGTTGATTTCTGCCTGGGTTTGGAGTATCTGAAAAACGAAAGCCCTTTTGAGGATATTGTGCTTGTGCAAACATGCATCAATGATGTGGACTTCTGCAGCTTTTTTTCACCTCATATTTTCTTCATGCCTCAACCTGCAAATTCTGCATAACCCCATGAGACATGATTAAATGTGTGAGTAAAGACACAAAATGAAACCTAAAATAAAGAAGAAATCATTAAGTATGGACTTACATGTTAACAGTGACAGCAATTAACTAAATACATGACTGATGTATTTTACTTAAGTACAGTTCATGCCATTTATTTGACAACTATACTATTTCGTCCGCATATAAATATCACAAAAACATATATAATACATTTTAAAAAATGTTATTTATTAGACTTGTTAGAATAAAGTGCGAATGAAGATTAAATTTCATACTCTAATGGGGGCCATATTGTGCAATGAATACTTCTAAGTATTTAAGGATGCTTGTGAAAACAGGACTACTTGTAATGGAGTATTTTACAAGTGGCGTCTTTTGAGTAAAGTATGAATACTTCTCTCACCACTGAATATTTATTATCCATCATATATCAGATACAGCATATGTAGTGATCTCCTCCATTTCCCCGGTATTGCTACAATTCCAGTCAACACTGTCAAGAAAAAATAAACATAAGGGCAGTAGTGTGGGACTTAATTAGATTAAATAGTCAGGTATAACGATTTATTCTAAGGCACTTGCCGTGTGAAAATAGACCTTAATTCATATATTCATATTCATATTCATATAATGAAAATTTCAGGTGTAATAAAAACCATAAATAACACAAGGTTGTTAACAGTATTGGTACATGTGCTTACACTACAGTGACAGGTCTGCTGAGAAAAGCTCTACCAAGGGGATCGAGCTGCTGACCTGAAAATGATAAAAAGGTATGGAATGAGTCTGTACACATATACTCACACCACACGTCTATGTTATTATAATTATTAATCAGCCAACCATCAAAAAAACTAAAAATAAATAACCTACCCTCCACAAACATACTTTTCTATAGTAAACAGGTTCATCCAGTTTTCGTGTTATGGTGTGGGTCTACTGTTTAACACTAGTTGTCATGATTTTATCATTTCAACTGGCCACTTTTCTTCATATGTATTTGTTTGCTGACAGGTGCTGTGTGTATTACACTGTGCACCTGCCATTAAGAGAACTCACCCCCACCTCAATATAGAGGCTATTTTAGGACATTGTGATGGTGTTTTGTTCAGCCTTTTGTCAGACTAAATGGAAGTTCAGCTTTCCCTCAACATTTACTTTGTTTGCAAAGTAAGGTAGTCCTGGTAACACTAGCAGGTGCCTTCAGTCCTGAATCACATACAGTCGATTCACACAAAAGCTGAGCGTTCAGGCTCATTGTTCCATTAGAGCTTCTGGCTGTAGGTTAAACATTCAGCTGTCTTGTTAAGTGATAGTCAAACGATGCCTTTGTATTTGCCATTTCACTTAATATTTGTTTATTTGTAAATGTCAACTCTGACAGAGAAAATTTCCAATTAAACACTCTAACCTTCAAAATAAAAGCATTGACAATAAAGGTATAGAACCCAACTACACCTATCTAGCACTTCTGGGAGTGCTTTTTGTGTTTAATACTGGTTTTTGTCTTTAAAAATTAAATGTTTACTGTCATGTACTGAGGGTGAAAGCATGTCTACCTACTGATCTCTAGTACCTCCGAGTCACCATATATACAAATGTCATCTGTAAATGCCAATTCATTAGAAACTCATGCACAGACACAGTGCATGAGAAAGGTCTCACGGATGATTATTTTCTTGGGAACTCTCATGACTCACATTTTTGACATCTATGATTTGGAAAAACATGTCAACAGCAGTTTTTTAGACACAAGCAAAACACCTTGGTCTTGAGTAGTTGGATATAATTCAACCTTTAGTTAAGCAAGTTTGTAGAAAATGTCACTTTGGAGAAATGACCGTCTGAATACATTGGTTGCTCAAGCCCTAAAAGTCTAACAAAAAAATCTTAAATTTGTAAATGATTAAAAAAAATCCATCCATCCAGTTCACTGTATGCACAACCCAAAAATGTATAGAAGTTCTTTTCAACTATACAACAGCACGAACGAAGCAGGCAGGCATGTGTGCACATACACTCCCAAACAAATTAACAGGTGAACACAAATAAATGTAAGAATACAGCTGAAGTCCAAAAGGACAAAAGATCAAAACACAAGCAGCAGTTTCTTTTCCAAGCAGGAGTTACTGATGCAACATAGTGCAGATAAGTCAACACTAATCCCTTCAAGGAATATTTTATCCACAAAATGCCTCTTTTTTTATCAATAACTCACCCTGTGTTTCTTTGAATTCCCTAGAGTGTGTTTTCTTGCATGCCTCTACGGTGAACGAAGAATCCAAATATTGCAAACATTTTTGATGACTTTGATGGGCCATGTTTAAGAGACTTTGATTGTGCTGCACGAGTTGCGCATTTGTGAGTTTGTAAACAGATATTTTAATATAGTTTTGCTGTTTTTAAATGCGGACTTCTTTTACTCCAGTTCATCAAGAATTTTCTTTATTTTTGGACTCTTCGTTCACCGCGGAGGCATGCAAGGGAACTTATTTTAATTCACAAATTGAAGGTAACACAGAGTAACTGATAAACAAATGATCATTTTGTGGGTGAAGTATTCCTTTAATTCTCAGCCCAAATGTTTCAGAGAAGTTATCTCATTGTTCCATGATTGGCAAACTAGTCATACACATAGTGGAGTCGCAATACAGTGGGTAAGTACATCTGCAGAAACAACAAATCACAGTATCAGTGTTGGTTATTCCTTCTTAGTTTCTTCCTGCTCCTGTTTCACCTCCTCATACGTCGCATCTTCCTCTTTCTCATCCCCATCGTCTGTCTTGGAGTTGGGGACCCAGAGCCCTGAGTCTATGCACCTCTTCATGTGAGCCTTTGCCTCCTAGATTGAGCAAAATAATCACATTTATTAAAACTTCTTAGTTGTCCGGTAAAATTCACCTTAATTCACCTATAATGCCTATCCAAAGGCACACCCAAAGCAAACAGAAAGCTCTTCTTGTTCCATTTTTTACTACTTGTACAAGCATTGTCTCATTTGAAAGGTAACATTTGAAGTTTTTCCCCAGCATTCAGAAGTTATATACGGTTCAACACACTGACATCAACGTTTTTTTTCCCTTCACCTGAATATTTTCTTAAAGAAAAAGCTAAAGATGACTACAACTGGGAGCTCTTAACTGGGAAAACACAATGGGGCCACAGTATGAAGCCTCACATGGTCCAAAGTCTTAGTAGATAATAATATCACAGAAAATAAACAAAAATATGGGTAAAATAATGTACTAAATGTGTGATTATAAGTGAAAAAAATCAGCATAGACAGAAATATCTATTCAGGAGCTTACCATATATAAAAACAGAGAAAACTTAAATTTATAAGAAAGATTGGTTGTTTACCTTCGGACAACATAGAAGCCATTTATTTGTAATTTCTGTAAATTTTACAACAGTCTATGGGAACTGTAAAAAGTTAAAATTTGCTGTGGATCTCCGGAGTGTCATTGACTACAAAACCCATAAGCCTCGGATGCAGTGGGCCAGTTGACAAGAAGAGAAATTATGGCTTTAAAAAAAGGAAGCCTACCGTTGGGTCCATTTTGCTGATAACATCTTGTAACATTTGGATGTCCTTTTCATCAAAGCATTTCTGCATCTCCTGCAATCAAAAACAAACGTTGTGAGGCACTTTTAACTAAAAAAGAAGATAATTTTATATATTTGGTAATACACTTTACATTTGTAACAAATCTCACAGTGCTACACAATAAAAGCATAAAAAAAGCATTAAAAAAGACAAAAGCATATTTACAAGTCATAAAAATAAGAAAAAAGAAGATAGCTGAGGCTTCTTGGAAACTTACAGCTGGCAGGGACTCATACACTTCAACAGGATCCAGCCCCCCAGGTCCCATTCGTTTTTGCCGCTCCTCTTCCTCATATTCCTTTAGGGCCTTCTCAATGCGGATCTTTGCTCTGCCCCGAACCCGATCCTTAAATGACTCCAGCTCATCGTTGAAAGCATCCTGGTATTGCTGATCTGCTGTCTGAGGGGCCATACAAATGGGCATTATTTAGAATAGAATAGAATATTCCTTTATTGATCCCCCATTGGGGGAAATTGGCATTTGGCATTGGCATTTCAATTGGCATTTGCTTTTATTGTGGCGTTTGCAAAACAACGATCTCAGGAACACTGGATCTCAAAAAGTAACCTAATACGCCTTGAAAATATTGTTTTTTGCTGACCTCCCTTGGTTCAAATTGTCACCTTGCTACATTGATGTACAGCTGTACTGCAGTACCCTTAATATCACTGTTGGTCGGGTCTGAGGTAGAAGAGGCTTGAAATGTTAAAGCAGAGAACAACAGTACAATCGCTTTACAACCAGGTATTAAGGTACTTAATAACCTGCATTTCCACTGGTGGAATCATGGACTTTAGTGCCAGGATAAATGCTCTGGGTGTAACTTTTAGTTGCACATTTTGTCAAAAAGAGCTAAGCAAAGTAATTTCAATCGACTTTCAAACATCCAAACATAGTTAATCACCTTAATCTTGGCGAAAAATTGACGGAAGCAGCCGCGGGGGTCAACCTTGAGGCTTTTTGCCAACTCTAGAATGAACTGCATGACGATGGTCTGATGAGCCACTTGCTCCATCAATCCGTGTTTCTACAAAAGAAGGGAAATTCATTTTAAAATAATGTATATCTTTTGCATATAGAGTTTGTGGTATGTAAAGAGGAACCTTGACTTACAGTCTATAAAACTGACATGTGATGCAAGTTCCCAATGTTAAAAACAATTCTGTTTGTGTTTAGTACCTCCTCAACTTCAAGGTCAATGCACATGATGACCAGGTAGTTGGCAGTCTCTTCACATACTAGATGAGGGTTGTCAGAGAGGTACTTCTGGCTGTCGTCCCAACGTCGCAACATGCCTGTAATAAAAACAGCAATGACAGACCATCTCTACTTTCATGTAATACCAATCAACAGTCACATGCATGGGTGAATTGATGCCAATAGCCCTTACCAAAATGTTTGATCTGCTTCTCATTTTTCTCCACAAAGGTTTTATGCTTTTGCTCCTTCTGTTCTTCGGTCTCTTCACTCTCGTCAGGTTTGACATTAACAATGCTCTGCAGAGGACAGACAGTGGCAGAGATTCATTATTACAGACTATGACTCTCTGATATCTTTACAGTAAGTGGCAGTCATCACTGAAAATTAGGATATAAAACTAATGTGCATGAGAAAATCGCACAAAGAGTCAGAGAGTCTAGAAAATAGACTGCATTAGAGCAGTGGATGTAGTCTTCAGGTCTGAAAAGTAAAGCTGATGTAGAAGTGCCTTGAATGTAAATTCTTTCTGATGGCCAGAAGGGGGCAACTCCACTGGTTGCAAAAACAGAGTCTGATTGCATGAGAAACTGACCCTACTTCTCACGATTGATTTATTACCCTAGTATACATTTTCCCGAGTTTATGATCTTGATTGCTAGTTTCAAGTGTTCTTCAGTACAACATGATGCTCATTTTGTAAAGTATGGTCCCATTTAGAGTACAATAGATGATAAAGCAAGGTATGCTTTAAGGCGTGGCTACCTTATGATTGAAAAGTCACTACCAAAGTAACCTGTAAATCATTAGAGAGGAGTAGTAAGTAGTGCACACCCTCCCCAGCTCCACCCTCTTGTCCAAAAAAGCCAAGATGGTGATGGCCAAAATGCCAATCTCAAGGCTTCAGAACAGCAATCAACAAACCAATGGTTGACCCGTGGCTACATCCACTCCTTTTTTTTTTAACTTTTTTACAGTCTATGGTCAGGAACCAAGCTAAAAAAAAAATCACATCACATTGAATTGCAGCACATCAGACTGATGCAAATGTCTCTTTTTTATAGGATAGACCATGCAAATAAATACTAATCTAATCATCTCACAGGGCTCAGAACACACCCGATGTACTGTTATTCTGCTATTGAAATTAAGAACCTTCTATAATCATTAGACCAAAACTAAAAGCCAATGTATCCTGACAAATACTGACTTTGAAGCCACAGCCTGATATAGAAGTTCATCAGTGTGATAATCATCCAAAAACTGTTTGAAAAACAGAACCACAGCACTTCACTACAGGGCTTATTCCTCACCCATCTTGAAGCAAAATGAAAACTTTCAGTTGCATAAAATTTTGTATGTAGTGTCTTTGGTGGCATCTTGACACACTGAACTGCCAACTCTTTCAAATATACTGTACTCAACTTCATCTCACCAGACTGTAGGGGTTGTAGCTGCTGCAGTAGTCGGCCAATCAAATGTCACATTATAATAATCAAAGAAGGCTTGTAGTGACTAGCTCTGAGTGAAACTATGCTAATGGTCTGTTTTATTAAGATCTGGGTACAAAAAGGATCAAATGTAGGTATTGTTTGACTGGAGAAGTTTCCATACTACTTGGTACTGGGTTATTACAGTCAATACACTAAAGGTATCGAGTACAGATACCCAGCCCTTCTCCCTGTGCATGCTCAGTGATGTCCGCCCTACATAAAGTTACTCTCCAGATATCATAAATACAATGTTGGGACTGACCATGTCCATGATAATCAGGAATACATCACTCAATTTGACAGTGTGTTTTTATGTGTTTTTAAACAAAAAAAGGGGGCTTACACTGGTGATACATTAATTGTTGGTTTTGTTTGCTTTGGGTAATTGGCTAATAATAAAAAGATAAAATAAAGCCAGTGTTAATGTTAAAAAAGATGTCAGTTACCTCTGTATTATAAAAACTGTTAAAACTAGTCAGTCATTTTGTTTAAATAGGGGCTGTTAAATACTGAGTGTGGAAAATATAACATTTTGATGCCAATTCAAAAACAGGCTTTAAGTCATGTTTTGTTAAGTTATGTTATCTACCTAGCTGACCGCTTCTGTGTGACACAGGAAAAGTGACAATAGGGTTCATTTTTTGGCTTCACTGTTTTATATACATCCATTTATGTTGATTTCTTCTGTTTGGATGACTATTAAAAAAAATGTTATGTTTTCAAAGGGGAAACTTTTTTTGTGGCAAAATTTGTTTGTCGGGCCTGGGATAGAAGGCAGAATGTTTTGTTTGGTGACTGAGCAGTAAGATAACATGTATTTTGGATAGATCGCTGCAATGATGATGTAATGGTGTCTTGAAAACTCATGAGGGTTGGGTACATGTTTGTGTGCATAACACAAAATAAAGAAATCAATCAATCATATGCCTAACCTTGCTGAAGCCCTCCTTGCTGAGCGTGTCCACGTTCCAGGGCATCTTATTCCCTTCCCGTTTATGTTCAGCCACCTTCTTCTCCCAGTCCCTCTCCTCTTTTTTCAGTTTCTTCTCCTCTGTCTGGACTTTGCTCAGCTCTGTTTTGGCATCATCCGTTGAAGAAATGGACAGCTCCTGTATTTTCTTCTGTGCCTCTGCCAGCTTACGCCGGCATTCACTGAGTGACTTGTTCATTTCTTCACCTTTTTTCTGGAACTCTTCCATTCGCTCCACACGTGCCTTTAGTAAAACGTATATTTAAACAGTCAAATATCATTCAAAATCACAGGTACAAGGTATTCATGTTATCTTTAAGGAGCTATTCATTTCTATATGTTTATTATTGCTATTATTGATTAAGGCACTGCATAGATGTAAACATATTTTTTAGCAAGCTACATCATGTGTGTCACCCAAGAAAGTAGAAATGTGCAAAAAGAAGTTCTGAATGGATTTTTACTAAAGGTAGATAATAACTGTCTTTTGCAACATAGAAGATTATACTATACAATGAGGACAGTATGCAAGTTTGTGTGCATGGACTCTGAAGATGTGTGTGTGTGTGTTTTGTGGTATAACAATTATTTTATAACTACCGCATCAAAAAGGACCCTTAAAAAAGATTTTTTTTTTTACCTTGCTGGTGTTCAGCTGTCATAGAAATATGAACAGAGGCGGTGTTTCATTTTTTCTCATGTTGGGGCCATTCTAGTAAAAGTAATCGATTTTCAAGTTGAAACAGATCATTTAGCGGGTTTTGTATGCTATTAAACATTGCAGGGATCATTTTTGACCACAAAGACAAAGCAAGGGTTAAATCTAGGTTTAATTACAAAGGTTTAGACCTTTTTTTTTAAGTGATTACCTACTCGAATGTAATCATTTGCAGTGAAAGCCACAGGAAACATCTGATAGCCAATGGTTGCAGTATGATGTGCACCAAATACTCTAAATATAAATTGTAAATCTGTACCTGGTGTCTCCATCTGAAGAGGCTGGGTGTATCGATATTGGGGTGGGTGTCATCTTCATCGTCTGACACCTCAATGTGGTCCCACACGCTGTAGTCTATCTTCGCCATTACTCCAGACACAACCTAACGCCGACAGCGTTAGCTTTGGATATGACTCGGCTAAGTTAGGGGGCTAAACGAAGCTAACCCGAATCCCCACTCTTAAAGCAGATATAACAAAAGACTCAACAGTTTTCACAACTATACGTTTATATCCAATGCAGCGACTGGTTGTGTTTAGCCAAGATAAACTTACACAGACCTACCTAGCGTAGGTTAACTAGAAACTGCCACAAATTTCTAGAAAGAGTTGCTGCTGCAAATTTCCGCTTGACGTCAGCGCGTCACTGCGTCATCACGTACGACGCCGCTGTCGTGCGCGCCCTGGCGGGAGCGTGCGTGCATTGAACCTAGTGCACTAGAATAAACATCTCTTTAAGGGCTATGATTGAACCTATAATGCGTCGATTTCCAATAAAAAATAGCAATTTGTGAATTGTTTAATTCTTATTTTATCGACAAGATTTTGGAATTAACATGGCTCAACCATTAAAATAATGTTTTTATTCTTCTGTATGTGTTATCACATTTCTTACATAGCCTTATTACACTGAAATGGAAACGCATTGGCCTAATGAAAAAACAAGGCACTTGTACCTTTGTCTGTAATTTACCACGTTGCCCTTTCTGGTCTAGCTGCCTTTGGGTGTTGGTGTGGGCCAGGGGTGTCCAAACTATTTTGAACGGAGGCCAGATTAGACAGTGTGAACATACCTGGGGGCAAGCTGCTTCTTGAATCATATGGGTCATTAAAAAAAAATCCATACAAATAAAATGCAACTGTTTTAGCTCTAGGTGAAAACAAGTATAAAACTTTATTTTCTTTTTTAGGTTTATTTTTTATTTTTTGCACATTCTAAAATATACAAAATGGCAAATAGATACATAGATTCCTCCTTTCCAGTTATATGGGTTTCTATTACTTTTTGTCTGCATTTTAAACCTGTCACAAGATGTATCTGCTCACTGCAAAAACATGTATGCCCCCTCAGTAATGCATTATGTTGCTATACCATCAAATATTTTATTTTGTGTACAGGCCCACTTCAGATCATGTAGAATGACTTTGGTGAGTTTCGAGAATTTTCTTCTGTCCTGGCAAAATTTGTGGGCAGACACAAATCCTTCCAGACTGCATTTTCAGTCTGCCACAAAGAGTATCCCCCTCTATAACACACAGCCTCCATTGAGTATTTTATTTTGTGTATAAGATCATGCTCAATATATCTGGTAAGCTGCTAAGTTTCTACTACAGACAGCTTCATTCTTTTTCTGCAAGGCATTTGCACTTAAATTGCTCAAGAGTGCAATTGTAAAAATTGTTCAGACTATGCACGTGTGCAGTCCAACTAGCCATTTATGCAAGTCTGTATTCATAAATGTAAATTCATAATAGGCTAAATGTTGTGAAGATCCTTGGTGCTGGAGTAATGGTGGTGGCACTTGATTTTCTTTGTAATTGTATAGTTAAAGTCCGCAAACAAACTGGAATATAAAAAAATCTTTTGCAACATTTCTGACAAAGCACATTTATTTTACTTAAAATAATGCAAACTAAGGCAATCGTGCAGTGCAAATCAACATTAGAAAATAAATGTGTTGTCAAAGACCCACCTGTGCTTTTAACTATTGTTAAAGGTATGACTCAGCTAAAGTTTAAGATGTGCTGACCTATACTTAAAAAAAGATGTAAGGCCGACAGTCTCAATGCACTAATGAGCGACAAAACAGGATGGTCAGAAAGGTCAATTAAGCAGTCTGTCCACACTTTATAATACAATCTAAGGGTCTTATCAATCAAACACTGAGTCAAATCACCTGTGTGGATGCACTATATGCGTGTGCGGGGAATAACACAAGCAGTTTAACAGCAGCTCAGTGCTGACATTCACAAACATGTCCCCCCCCTACTTTATAACAGGGTGTGAACACAGTGACACGTAAAACCAACCATAGAAGATAATTCCCTTTAATAAATAAATGCAGCTTACAAAATAATGCTCAGCCTTGTTGTTGTTGAGGTGTGACATTCTGACTTCTCAAACACACAGTTTAACAATAATGTTGCAGCATCAATGGTGCTTTTCTGCAGATATGTCAAAATGTTTTCTACTGTGAGGAAAAAGTCTCAAGTTCACATTGTTGCAGCAAAGATATGATGTGACACATGTGTAAAACACTGATACAATGTTTCTTTCCAATATTTCTGCTGTCAAAAGACTCACACAGGGAGCTATGTGTTACTTTTTTTCTCCATGGGTTGAGTCCTTGAACCCAGAGCAGCAGATGGAGTTTGCAGCGTGAGTCTCACAGCAGCGCCGCATCTCTCTGATGACATCCTGACACATGCTCTCCACATACTTGTTAGCTGCAGCAGGTGGAAAAGAGAGCTAGTTAAACAATGTTTGTTTTAAGATATAATGCCATTCAAAGCCATAGAAGTGAGTTTAAGTTCTTTACTAAGCTTTGGTCACAAACAAAAAAGGCACATTTTAAGTACTGTTTACTCAAAAACATATGCCTTTGATAAAAAAACCCCAGATACAAACGAATAGAAACACAACAAAAATGAAATATATTTAAAAAATAAAATACATACAAATAAAAATGGGCTATCTCAAATCAACTTAAACATATTTAGTTATGAAAAGAGTTTAAGTGCTTTCTTGACTTTAATAAGTTTCAGTGACTTACTCAAGAGTTTTAACTCATTCTTTCATTGGTTCAGGCTGGGTTTAGTCATTTAGTCTCTAAATAATAGCATCTACATTTATGTATAAAAAGCTTCCCTGGTAACAAGGCAAAAAGTGAGAACAAACGACTTGACTGTCTTCTCTGTCAATAGTGGAAACACTGTCTCCCTGGACTGTAGTCAGCCCTGCCAATCACTCCAGAAATACTGCACTGACTCACAATTGAACAACACATGTTCCAAATTTTTAATTTCGCTTTCACAAAATGCATCATTATATACATCTGAATTAAATTTCAATCTTAATCTCATTTTAGATTTGGAGTTCACCTTGGGAGAAAGTAAGAAAGTAAATATATATAATAATATATATATATAAATATATATCATTTCCTTGTTTTCTTAACCTCTTCAACATCAAACTCATTGAGAATATAATTTTGTTTTACTAGATTAGAGAAACATACATTTAATAGAAGATTTCCTATCCTCGGGTTATTGTTTGTATCTTACCTTGCAAACAGTGCTGAATTGCACATGCCTGCTTTTGACACGGATCTTTCTGTGGCATACCTGAAAGGGAACAGACAGTAACACTTTGCGGGAGTTGTAAATACATATCAGACACTGTAACACAAAGGGCTGACTCCCACCTTTATCGTGGAATCATTAACAGTAGATAATAAGGTCGTGTGCTAATGTTAGCCGCTAAACTCCTTTCACTTCCTTCTGCGAGCCAATGTTATGATCACGTGACATGTCGATAGCCAATTAAATCTTCTATGAAAAAGTGCGGCAGCGACACCCGGTGGTCCAAATTTAGTTTATCACCGCCAGTCAAATGACAAATCTCATTTCCTTTTGCTGTACTGGGAGGAAATAATAAATGGCATAATTCATTAAAAAAAAAAAGTTTGAAATGTAAGATATATATGTAAGAATGTAAGATATATATATATATAGTTTATTTCTTTTGTTTTTAAACACTATAAATATTTAAAATTTTTACATTCTGGCGTGAAATCAAAGCATAATGCACATATTTATTTTTATCTATGCACGTATTTTTTAAAATTCGCTATGCTTTACATCAGAGCGTCTTTAAAAAATCATTGTTTCTCTTGGGGATCAAGAGAGTATTTCTGATTCTGATATTCCACTGCATTTTGGTGGCCAATGCTGTACTTTTGACTCCACTGCAATGATTTTCTATCTTTAGTTTGGCCAGTTGTTACTTTTTGGTTTTCTAGTATTAATGCAAAAATATAACAACTAATAAATAATGATGTATTGTCATAGATTAAGCCACTCGGCAGTATATAAAGTAGCCTACATTTACCCTCTTCTATACTAGCTGCAACATTATAGCAAAAATAATTATAATCTAGTCACATATGATTGAGTATTTCTACATTCTGTTATTGCTACTTTTACTTAAGTAAAATATCTGAATACTTCCTTTAGCACTGGTAGTCATCACACCTAGCAGTAACATACTACTAATACTAACACATAATCTTAGTGTAATAGAAGTAAGTAAAAAACAATGGTTTTTTTTTTTTACTTTTATTCAAATAGGCAAATTAAGAAACAATTCATATTTACAGTAATGACCTGCTGATCTTTAACATTGCGTAATACATTTTTCAGCATGCATTAATAACAAAGTAGTCATCATTGCTATATCAAGAGTGGTGGTTACAAGATAATTTTATTAATACGAAAATAAGCCTACCATAAAATATAAATTAGAGACAGGATATCACATGGAAAGCATAAAAAAGTAAACTAAATCCTAAACCACCAATCTATCTCATAGAATACATTCATGTTAAAATACTGACAAATTAAATGACAACATTCAGGTCTTATTAAACAAGATCTAATTCTGCCTGAAAGCAAGATCCACATAAATATCTGTCGAGTCATGAATGTCACTTCTGCCTCCAAAGCAGCAACAGTAAAATCCCCTTAGTTGAATTCTCCATGTATGTCCAATGTGGTCATCTGCTCCCATCTCAAGAGCTCTTCTTTCAAACACCTGAAGAAAAAGCAAAAGAAGATACTCGTCACGACACAGTATGATGAGACATCGAGTGTCGAGACATTGTGTGCACTTCAGAGTCCCATTATACCTTTGGTCTTGGCCTTGAGAATGAACTGCTTGCTCCTCTTCTCCAGTGTGTTGGAGGCAGTGCAGGTATAGGTCCCTGGGAGCAGTGAGGAGGAGGTAAGTACTGCTTCATCCTCCATCCTCTCCTGAATGGGATTAGAGGATTGCCAGCTGTACAGAGGTGTTGGGTTTCCTGTGGCTGTGCAGTTCAGGGACATTTCAGCACCATCTATAAGCTCCAAAACCTCTGGTTCAGGACTGGGGAATGTTGGAGGAACTAAAACAAAGAGCACAAGATAAGATGTACATTTTAATGTATTTAAAGGAAATCTTTCAGATATATTTATGACTTACAGTACACAGAAGCATTAAGAGGCTCTGAGGTCACAGTAGGAGCCGGTTGTGGTCCCTCTGGTCCGAGCTCCAGCTCTGCTACGCATCTGTACTGTGCTCCGTTTTCAGCTTTGGTCGGTGTGACCATGAGGATAGAGGACACTTGGACTGGCGAGGGAGATGTGAGGTCGGAGAAGGAGTGGTTATAGACCTCAGTCTGCTCCTTGTACCACCTCAGCGTCAGGTACTGAACAGGAGCAATGTTCTGCACCTCGCATAGCAGCTGGTACTCTTTACCTTCCACCATGGGACCGGTGTGGTTCACAGGCCTGATGGAGACACTGTCTGGAGTTTCTAAATAAATACACAAAGTTCATGTCAAACTGGTTTATGTCAGTCATCCATTTTTACACTGTGTGAGCATGATTGAAATCATTAAACAATGGGCCTCATCACTTCTCCTACAAAGGAGGAAGACACAGACTCTTAGTAGTCATTATGCATCGGTATGCATTAAAGTTTCTGTGTCTTTCTCTCTCTGGCCATTCTGTGTCTCATATTTATCTTTGTGTATTGTTTTTAGTCATTTTATGTTTCCTTGTAGTTGTCTCCTTGTGTTTTTTTAATGTCTCTTTGTAGTCATTTGGTTCCCTTTGTGGTTGTTTTATACATTATCTTTGTGGTTCATTTGTTTCTATTTATGGTTATTTTTGTGTCTGCTAGTGTTTTTTTTTTATTTGGGTCTTTGAGATCATTTTGTGTCTCTTCCACCTAATTTTTTTGTTTGTTTTTTAGATAATTTTGTGTCTCGTTGAGATCATTTTGATGTGCTTTTTGATAATTTTGTATCACTTTGTAGTCATTTTCTGTCCCTTTGTGATTCATTTTCCCATTTTTGTTGTTAAGTTGTGGTTTTTTGTACTTCCTTTGCATCTTTTTGTGGGTTTTTTTATGTGCCTTTGTGTTTCCCTTCGCAGTCATTTTGTGTCTCTGAGGTAATTTTGTCCTTTTTAGTTGTTTTGTGTCTCTTTGAAGCCATTTCAGCTCTCTGTGTGGTTATTTTGTCTTGTTTTGTGGTCATTAGATCTATTTGAAGAAATCATATTCCTTATTTTGGTGATTGTGTGTCTCTTTGTGGTTATTACCTGTTGTTTTGTAGTCATTTGGGTCCCTTTCAGGTAAAATTTTGTCTAGTTTTGGGTTTGTTTGAATCTTTGAATCTTTTTTGTTCTTTTGTAGTCATTTTGTGTCTCCCTGTGGTTGTTTCGCCCATTTTTGTAGTTACTTTGTGTCTCTGTGCAATTTCTTTGCATCTCTTTGTGGTCTTTTCGTGATTTGTCATCTTGAGTCTCTTCTTGGTCTGTAGGTGATAATTTAAGTAACATTTTGCAAGTGAAGGCCAAGGGGTGGGGGCCTGACACTTTTGGGCCCCTAGGGCCCTGCCTAATAAACTATGTGTGTATTCTAATAAAGCAGGATTTGACTTACTGTAGAGCACAAGGTTAAGTTTTTCCTCACACTGTCTTGGAGCTGTGAAAAACACTCCATAACAGATAGGCTCCTCTATCCAGTCAATGAGACTGTCCACCTTCCACTGGACAGACAGGTCCTGTTGGGTGTGTGAGGCGCTGATGGCCGATTCCCAGCCCAGGACACGGACCGGCCGAGCGGCCTCGCAACTGACGGACACTGGCTCCCCAAAACCCACCACCACCCTGGAGGGTTTCAGGATCAAGGAGCAGCCCTCAGCTGACACTGAGACACACAGCAGCAGTCATCACCATTATAACCAGTCTCATCACCACCTTCCCACATCTTGCAGCACTTTCATGTTTAAGTTTGTGGCAATTACGTAACCATGTTACAACACTTATGGAAATCACAGGAAAAACACCGGGAATAGGCTAATATCTTAAAAGTACGCTTGTTTATTATAATGAATTTATGGCGATCGTGTGAAGCATTTATTTGCAGACTATGGTAACAAAATATACACTCTGTGGGCCTGCTTAATCTGCACAACATTACAGTTTAACCGGTTATAATTGTGTTTGTGAAATATTGTCGTCATCAGAACACAAACAGGCATATTTTTCGGGTTATAAAGATGTATAATACATACGATACCAATTATGCGAGGAGTATCTTTTTGAAAAGATAATAAACAATGCTTTATCTTATTGCTGCATTGAGAATCTGTTCATATTTATGTCTATATTCATATTTTTACAGATTAGAGGTCATTGTTTGCCTGCAACATCAGTATTTTCATAAAACAATTACCGCACCAAACATACTGATAACCCCAACATATGCGAAAAAAACCCCCAAATATGTAACATACAACATCTTACCGGAGTAAAACGTGCAGAGCGTCAAAATCCATTTGAGAAAGTTGTTCTCCATGTTACTTTCTGCACCGAGCCGTCGATTAGCGGGCGACAGAGAGAAAATTCCAACTTGAACAAGCTTGGCAACTCTGCAGGGAACAATGTTTGGACAAAAGGGCCCCCTTTATCCCAGCTGACTTTGGGGGTGGGGGGTAAAGGGGAAAGAGGGAAATTTAACAGGTGGCAGGCCTCTGAAAAACACAGCTCAGTCCTTTGTATTGCTTTGATTTTATAAGCATTTTAGCAGGAAATGAACTGTACCACCTTTAATGTAGATATACATAATAGAACTACCACAGGAGCAAAGAAGACACTGTGCAAACAAGTGTCCGTTTTCAATATCTGACTCATTACTGTCTAAGTAGAGCAAAATGTGGTTGGCAAATTAGAAAGTTGTCACTTTCGAAGTATACAAAAACATTGTACATTTATAGTTATTCACATGCTTACAATTTATAGCTTGATCAAATCTGTAGCCCAAATGTCTCTTTCTTCTCTAAACTGAAGGAATAACCTTTGACCCTAGAAATACAGACATAGATCTGAACTAGTGATGATGTATCATACTGAGTCAGAGAATCAGTGTTTTTTTTGTCTTCCTACTCTCTACATTCCAGCCTTAGGTGTGACCATGTCGTGCTTTAAAAACGATTCAATTACTTGTTTCTTTGTCTGATCACAACTGGCAGTGATTAAAAGCATATGTTTTTTTTTTCTTCATTTCTGCAAGCATGCTTTTCTCCTACTGCCTCAGAACTCCAATGCTTTTTGAAATCCCAGCAGGCGGGAGTATTGGTGCAGCATGTAGCTTGTAAGTCTCACACTGTGACTAGAATGCTACACAGTGGATCCACTCTGACCGCAAATGCAGTGCAAGTGAGCAAGTAATCGGATGCCTCTCGGTGAATCCATGGAGGCCACAGCTGGGAATCTCAATGTACAGATTACAGCTCATGCTCGCTCCACTTCTGATACGCTGCTCACTCTTTGAAGACTTTACAGAAATGTGCTAAGCTTGCATGTGTCTATAATAAAACCTGCATTTTTTTTTTAAACTCTATGACAAATTGAGCAACATCCACTCTGCCAGGTTGTTATGGCAACACAGTCAGAGCACACACAAACAGTGCTTTCTGGTAAAAAAAACAAACAAAAAAAAAAACTTTAACTGGCAATGACAGTGACTGAACATACAGCACATGGTTTCAAGGGAAGAAAGGTTTATACTGGCAACCAAAGGCTCTCCTTTACATTTACTTTGTGCAGTGCTAATTAGTATGGCAGCCTCAGCACTGTATAACGTAAGCCAGATTGAATGAGAGAGAGAGAGGGGGGACAGAGAGTGAAGAGGTCCAAGAGGTTGACAAAAGGTTGCAGTGAAAACATAGTCATGAAAGACACTGGTTTGACTTTGCCTCAATCAGTATTCTGCTTAAGGATGTCACTGACGGGCGAGTTGACTAGAATTTAACTGCGCTAAATATATATTCACATTTTAAGATTAACATTCTCTTTAAAGCACCTTCTCTCACTCCAATGCCCGCTTTTTTAATTAACTCAACCTTTGTAACAGCAAAAATGTTCAAATGGAAAGCAGCATTTTTTACTTTTTTTTTTGTTACTTGTACATCTGACAAAATGTCTAAAACATGATTTAGTGGCTCATATTCGGGTAATTTCAACAAAGCATCAAATTGTTTTATAGCATGACATCGTTGGCACATCGCAGAAATGGCATGATCAGTATTTTCAGTGCAAAAATAATTCAACATTCTAAAGCTGTAACAGCGCATAAAAAATCATTTGGAAAAAAAATATTTTACAGGAAATGAAATGAGCAAAATTCATCTATAAAATAAGACTTAAAAAATAGCACTATTAACACTGCAGTGTTCAGAGCACTATCAAGTAATTATTGTAGCTGTACTGTGGCATCTGGAAGGTATGTTTACTGAGCAAAAAATTTAAACATCTTATGTCTGACTTTTCACAGGTTCAAGTGAAAGATCTAAGACTTTTTTTCATGC
This sequence comes from Plectropomus leopardus, assembly GCF_026936395.1. Lineage (NCBI taxonomy): Eukaryota > Metazoa > Chordata > Actinopteri > Perciformes > Serranidae > Plectropomus > Plectropomus leopardus. Next base: position 16,959,603 of record NC_142193.1, on the reverse strand, counting down.
ACTCAATGGATATATTTCTTTCAAATTTTGGTTACAAATTTCATAAAACCCCTGTTAGTGAGTACTTATTCCTTGCAAGATAATCCATTCACCTGACTGGTGTGTCATATGAAGACGCTGAATAAATATAAGCATGATTACAATACAAGTTTGCCTTGGGATGGTCATAATAAAAGTTCACCCCAAAAGGTGCAGGTTGATCACACATCACAATGCCAGAGATTTTGAAAGTTTTGAGGGAGTGTGCTGACTGCAGTAATATCCACCAGAGCTGTTGCGAACAAAATTTGGGAGTAATATATATCTATTGAGTGCATGAACAAAGTCTTACACATTAAATCTGTGAAACATGGAAGCAAAAACAAAAGTGTTGTGTTTAAATTTTTGCTCAGTATACTGAAAAATAAAAAACAAAATATACCTGAGTGGATAAGATCCTGCAGAGCAACTCCACTTTCACCTTAAAAATTGGTTGTGTGTGAAAAACATTGGAGCTCGTGTTTTGCTTGTAGAATAAAAGAAGGATAATTAATAAGGCAGCAATCGTAATACATGCAAAAAATACATGAGGGCTGTTGAATCAGTCCCGTTTAGTTGTACACATTCATTTGTACCATGATATCAGTGCACTTACTGACTGACCAAAAGCGCACCCAACGCATTAACTTTTTGCCCACTTGGAGGAAGAAGCTGTCAAGCCCACTGTTGTCTGTTACGGCCATATAATTTTACTGTGTCCAATACATATTCGTCTCAAACTCCACCACGTGTCTATGATATCTACCGAGTCCTTAAAAAAATATGTCCTTTCCATGTTCAAATTTCATTACCAGCTAGTTTTTCCAGAGTCGGACAGGTAGCACAGAGTGGATTTTGCAGGAAATAACTGACTGCTGCTGGATGATGAGAGCAGCTCAGATTAAACCATACAACAAATGTGCAGGCCATAAAATTGAAACAGTGGGCTAAAAGAAGCTGAAAATCTCATTAGAGCTGAAGAGTTGGGTGTTAATGCACCTGGGTTCAACAGTAATTTGATTCAGTCAGAGCTTTTGCATGCACCAAAGTAACCAGGTTGCAGTTGGCTTTTCTACATATGCACATTTGCAGAGCGCAGACTTCAGACAGGGAGAGTGCATTACTGTGACAGCAGAGTGTTAGGGTGAAAACGACATGTGCCAATGCACAAAATAATTTCATCTAAAGTCAGACTGAAACTGAAACTGACAAAGTAGTCTCTATGTCTGAATAAGGGAAGAAGCAGCATCACTACAAAACTTAAATGAAATGAGTCATGCTTCCAAAATAAGGTTGTGGGGCTGTTACATGAATACACAGATTTACAGTAACAGGTTATTGCAGTTAATGTAAGTGTGTTCTCTGATTACCTGTGTATCCTGGTTTCTCTATGCAACCTGATTATTTGAGTGCATGTAAACGTACTGTTTGTTAATCTAATAATATTGATTAGTGGTTCTTCAAAGACAGCTGGTAAGATTACACATTCTTAAAGCTACAGTGGCCAAGCATGAGCACAAAGTCCACCAGCTGAGCGTGCAGAATAGACCATGCTCCCAGACCTTTAAGAGACATGACTGAGGTCTAAGCACAAAAAAAAACTTTTAAAAAAGGTGTAATTTTCATCCCAAAGCCATGCAAAATCGAACTTAAAAAAGTCATCCTCATACAGCTCCTGATGAGGTAGGCTGTCCTTTGAGATAGCTGCCTTTGCTGAAAGAAAATGTGCCGTACTGCGTCACAAAAAAAGGGCCGCTGATGAGGAGCAGGACTCCCAGGGACGCAAGTACTCCAACCAAGACTGCGAAGGTTGTGCGGTCCCCTGTGGGAAACGGGAGTTTTTGTTACATTCTCACTCTCAGCTCATCTGACCTTCTGCTCTTGCAACAGAGGTGTTTATCTTTTTGTGATAAACAACACATCCCGAAATAAAGATTACAACAAAAAGCACAGCCAATAAAATCCCGGCAGTGGTTCCAGCTTGACTACCTGATGGAAAACAATGGCATGAAGGAATTATAGAATATTTCACACTGCAAGACAATTATGGAGTAGAACAAGTTGATAAAAGTAATAACTTCGGTAAAAACATCTTACTTTTAGCTTGGACGACAGTGAAATATTTGGTGCTCTTGCCCTGGGTGTTTGACGCAGTGCAGCTGTAGTTCCCTGGAAGCTCAATGGATGGAGTCAAAATGGGTTGATTCTCATTTTGATTTGTCTTTGTCTGTATCGGGTGTGCCAAACTCCATTTGTATACTGGCATTGGGTTTCCTGTAGCAGTGCAATCTAAAATGATTTTACCACCACTTGAGAGCTCCATCGTCTCATTTCCAGGCTTGGTAAAAGTTGGTGGGTCTGAGGAAATATGTAAAATTAAAATACAGACAGAGAGCGAAAACAAAGAGGTATTAATACACAATCAGAGAAATGAAAAATGCACGTATTTTCTCACAAATTCAACTGGTTAAAGCTGGGGCAGGCAACTTTGTTTTAGGGTTTTTTAATATTCTTTTCACATTACAATAGCAATCAAAAATTAAATGCTATGAGAAGAAGAAGAAAACGGTATCTGTGGCTGTTACAGGCCTGTAATAAGCCCTCCCAATCATTTCATTTGGGCTGAATGAAATGATAGTTTGGCTTACCTGCCTATCATATATCCATTTTCCACCAAAATTAGTGCAGGTAAACAGGTTTTATGAACATGGTAAAACCAGCTAAAAATAGGCGATAGACTCCTTTCCCATTGCCAGTGCATGAGAGCTGTGTACACGGCTGTGCAGCAGACAAGTATGCCTCTCTGTATTTTTACCGGCGGGTCACGTTCACATCATAGACAGGTCGGAAAACAGGTTAGTAAACAGTAGAAAGCAGTATGGAGGCCCGGGAAATATTGCGGTGATTACCTCTTTTCTGTAGCTCTTTCTTTCTCACTCACTTTTCAAACTAGGTGCAAACTTATTTGGACCAATGTTTGAGCGCTGCTTGGGCCAAGACGGACTGTATTTTGTGCCGCAACATCATAAACTCAAACTGGTGAAGGGGCTAAAATTAGCAAGTTCACCTGGGTGCTGTATTTCCATCACTGCTGACTGGAGCTGGAGCTGATGAATACCTGTGACTACTGCTGAGTCATTTGACTCAGGTGTGAACGCAGATTGTTACCTTTCTCATTACTTACAAAAGCCAGATGTTAGCGGGTGTTAGTGGGTTTTTTATGCAGTGGGAAACGGGCTAGAAGGTGTTCTAGTTTGCTATTCTACAAGTGTAGATGCACATGCTCAACACTTTTGTGATTGCCTAATTCAATGGCGGAGAATCCTGCAGAGTAAGTTGCTATTCCAGCATTGGAAACAACTGCTTACACTGCAAAGCAACACAAAATAGGAATACGGACCTACCAAAAAAAGAGTCTAAAAGAAAGTCTGACAATAAATTAAATAAAACGGGTCAAAAGTGTGTCAGAGATGGAGAGAAAATGTTGCTAGTGGTAGCCTTCTGCCTACAGTAGCTGAAGGTACACAGCTGCGTCATCATGTTTACATTTATGTGGCTAACTTTAAGATTATTGCCTTAGTTAACAGGTTAAACTTGTTCCACTGGCCAAATTTGAGGCGCTACAGTGTTGGCTTGCTGAGCTGCTGCCCGCTCTCCTCTCGGGGATGCGATCCACGGCAGTAAGGAGTGAGATGAAGGGGCGGGGTGGCTAATGTTAACTTGCTAATTCTTGTCTCATTTGTAGTCTGATAAACAGATAGAGAGAGCGAGGCATGGAGGCGGAACAAATGCAATGCGTGACACCCTACAAAGACATAAGATTACTTAGACACTGAACAGGTACTGAATGAAATGCGTGCATATGACTGTGGTCGTTTGGTGGGAGGGGCTTAGGTCAGAGAGCTTTCTGCTCTCTGACCTAAGCCCAAAAAGCCCCATCCTGACCTAAGGATGGTGCATTTTCAAATTCTGAAGCTTTTGTTTGCCCTTTCCAGATTTCCGCCTACCCCAGCTTTCAATTACGACGGCATTACAAACTTACACAGTACAATGACGTCATGTGGCTTTGACTGGACTGTGGGAAGATTTGGCACTGATGGTGAAAAGTCCAGCTTTACTTCACACCAGATCTGAGTTCCATTATCACCTCTTTCGGCGGTCAGATTGAAGATAGATGACTTATTGAGTGGAGACAGACTGGACTCTTGAAATCTGTCAGTATAAATGGTCTTATTCCCTTTGTGCCAGTACACAGTGAGGTTTTTCACTGGTGCAACATTAATAATGTCACACTGCGTGCGATATGTTTCTCCCTCTAACATGGGGTCCATTTGACTTGGGTGAGACATGGAAACATCATCTGGCGTTTCTATAAAAAATAATAAAAGTGTCAAAGTGAAGGCAAGTGTGAATTTGGCAAAAAAAACTCAAACATCAGAACTACTGAATGATCAAAAACCACAAGAGGCATTCTTTGCAAATTCAGACAAAGTAAAGGGCAACTTACTGTAAACAGTGACTGGTAGGTTTTCAGAGCACTGATAACCATCAAGGAGATTGATGAAGCATTGTGGTATGAAGGACCAGCCTATCACAGAGTCAATTGCTAGGACAGTAGAGGATGCCTTAGGTCTAAGTCCTCTCCCTTGGCCATATGCAGCCTCCCAGCCCACTGATGTTGACCGGTTGGATGATGAGCTGCAGTTAACCGAGAAGCCGTCTCCAAATCTCACCACAACTCTGGGAGGGGTCATCTTGATAGGACAGGAGGAACTCACAGGTTTTCCTAGAATGACACGATGGGTGTTATAGCCTACATCAAAAGCAGACATGTGCAAAACTGTTTTACTCAGCATTACAGAATTATTTGCCTGGATCTTGACCAACAAAAGGTTCATGAGACCCAATTAATCAAATAATCTATCATTTGATCAAAAGAAAATTAAATTAATAATTGTTTTAGCCACATTTCAAGCAAAAATGTCAAAAGTGTGCTGGTTCAAGCTTGTTATATGTGAGGATTTGCTGCATTTCTTTGTCGTTTATAATAGTAAATGACAAGGTCTTTGAGTTTTGAAATGTAAGTTGGACAGAAGAAGTCATTTGGAGAAGCCATTTTGGGCTGTGGGAATTACTTTTTTTTTTTTTACATTTAATAGATTAAATGATTAAACATTAAAAATAATCTGCTGAGTCACTGCCAATAAATATACAAGTTTCAGCTCTAGTCACCAATAAAACAAGCAGTACTTGTCTCACAGATGATGATAAAGGACTACACATTATTTATCAAAGAAGCTAAGGCTGGGGTGTGACAAAAAAAACAACATTTTTCTTGATGCTCCCTGCTTAACTAAGGAGAATGCATGACCCTAACCACACCATAAATAACCACATTTTACAGATTCTGGCTGTGAGAAATTGTGTGATTTTGAAGAATTTAAAGAAAAGGCGCCTTTAAAAACTCACTTGCTGGTTGTGGGGTTCTGATGGGTTTAAAAATAAATACAAAACGCAAAAATTTAGAGTTGAATGTTCATCCCCTTAGCCAGTTACAAAAAAAACCACACAAATCCCTCTCCACTTTTTAAAATCATCTGGAGTGCCTTCCTAATTTTATACCACCCCCCTCCCCTCTCACAAATAATGAGCAAGAAACAGTAAGAAATAATATTCATAATAATGAAGCACACGTTTCTTATTGACTAGGATTACAAATACATGTCTTTTACCCTCTTGTCCAAAAATGTACAAAGTTTTTACATTTGGAAAATGAACAAACATGCGAACGAAACCCGCAAAAACACAGCCTGTAAACTGATAATCAAACAATGGGCGTAGGTCACCCTGAGGACTCTGTGACTGTGACACTGTCGAAACGCAAATAAGTGATATCATTTTTAAAGTTCATGAATAAAAAGCAAACGAACAGGACAGAAAATAGTTACCTGAACACGCTATCAAGCCGCTTAGTATGAAGAAGAACCACCTCATGATTTCGCCGGTGTGCCGACCAGAAAACCTTTAGCACTAAAAAAAAATATAAAAATGATCCCGTATATAAAATCCGTGTCCTCACGGCGACGCGCTGTACTTTTCCTTTCACCTGAGATCTCACAAAGTAAAGCAACACCGTGCTGCATTAACGTGCTCCTCGTAAAATCCTCCGGGTGTGGAGTGGTGTAGTCGGAAATAACTTTGGCAGGCAAGAAGATCCACAGTCCGTGAAGTAGTTGGAGCGTGGAGACGGTTAGTTTAGCTCTGCATACAACTTAGAAAAGGGGCGGGGGGTTGCCCAGCAACGAGCGGAACAAGAGAGCGGAAAAAAATAGTTGAATTTTTCATTTTGCATTTCTTACAGCCACATGACATTCACACCAAATAACAGGTCACATCCGGCAATTTAGGTATGAGAAATCTCCCTCTTCCAGGAAGGAAGCGTTTCAGGTATAACTTCCGGAATTGCTGTATTTCCAACAGTACCAGAACGCAGCACGTCTACGGCCCACCCTTGTTTTGAAATTAACCCTCTATGGTACAGCGTTGCCACATGGCAACAACCCCATTTTAAGCCTTCTACACACAGATAATACATCTTAAGTTATGATGCAATGCATTAAAAAAGAGGTGGGGTTCTAAGTAAACCAATAGCAGTGTTTAAATTTGTCACATTACTTTCTATAGGCCATTTTGAAACCCTTTTCTGCAGACATCATCGATGGGAGGAGCCTCACCATTTGATGCCTAAAAATTCAACAAAAAAAGTGTTTTTTTGAAGTTTTTCAACGGGAAAAAAAAAAATACACTCAACAATAGGTTAGTTAAGTTCATTATCATGTAGTTTCTTGCACTGTAGTCGATCAATAAATAATAGAAAATGTTAAAAATGTGTACGTTGCCATATGGCAACACCGTACCATTATGGATTGCTAGCCTGGCATGTTGATAACATTTTGTATATAGGCCTACTTTGCAATTGCATTGGTGTACACTGATCTTCTATAGTCTCTAAACTATAATAATGCACTTTGTGAGTCCTTTCCACATTGCATATGATGATATTTGACACATCTTTCTTCCATTTACAGAATGAATGCAAATTTTTTTTTTATGGTACATCGCGGAAAAAGGCTGAACTAGCCCTCCCACTAGATGATAGTGAAGATGACAAAGAATTCAGTGACGAGGAAAATGAGCTGCTGGAAACACAGAGTGAGAGTGATGAAGACAGTGAGACGGATGAAGATTATGAGCCAGAGAATGAGGACAGTGGGGACAGTGAGGACAGAGACAGTGAGGGCAATGGAGACAGTGAGGAGAGGGAGGACAGTGAGGATGAAAGTGAAGTGACAGGTATTACCAGTAAGAGAGTGTAAAATGGGTAACACTTTACTTGACGCCTGTTCAGGCTACTGGGGATTGTTTATACTATAACATGAGTTTTAAAATAAATGTTACATACAATTTTAAACAAAACTCTCATGTTTTCATTACTTTCCATTATGGTACGGTGTTGCCATATGGCAACGAACCCTAAAAACTACTAAAAAAATAATATTTTTTGAAAATGTCTCTTCATTATGTTTACTTGGTCTATTTTAAGACAAAAAAACACCCCAAACATTTTTTTACCAACTGGGATCATAGTGCGTACCATAGAGGGTTAAATCCTGCTGGATGCAAAAAAAAGATGGTGAAAAAGTAGTTTGCCGAAAATAAAATCAGAAGGTGAAACGAAAGATGGTGGACAAAGAAAACTGATGAGGGGAACAAGAAATTTTCTAGAGGAGATTTTTTTTCGATCATCATTTTTTTTCCAAGATAATTTTTTTCAACATCTTTTTTTTCAGTAACATTTTTTTCCAACATCTTTTTTTTCAGCCATCTAATTTTTTTAACAAACATCTAAAAAATGATGGTGGGAAAAAAATGATGGACAAAACTTTTTTTCCAACTTTTTTTTTTCCACCATCATTTCCGTATCTGTCAAAACACAAGGATCTGAGCGATTATTTTCCTATGTGTTGCGCAATAGTCAAACAGACTCATAGTTTTCAGGATTTCCACAGATTTGTTTCTGAAAGATCACACCAAAGCTGTCTGTTAGAAGGTACAGTAGTGCTGGTATTACCCTGGAGGGTCAGCAGCAGCCCAGTAAAGTAGTACCCATCTTGGTGAGCCTCTAAGGGGATCTTTGGCTATTACCAAAACTCAGAATTTTATTTCTGTGCACTACCACAGTTCAAAAATGCCAGTAACAGTAGACTGTTATTTATGAAAGGGGAAGCGATGGGACAAAACATGGGAGGAATGTGGTATATTTTCTATGCAGTGGGGAAGGACTTCTGATTTTTATTTTGGCTTAGGGGAGGGGCATATAACTTAATGAAACTATATTTTTTTAAATTAATTTAAATCCCTTCTGAACCCCCAAACCCACCAGCAGGCTTGAAAGGCATAAATTAAAATCAAAAAACAAAAAAAATATGCTTAAATTATTCCATTGATCACTGGAAGAAACAGTAAAAGCAGAAACTATCATTAAATTTTCAAAATGTGCAATGAACTCATTAAGAAATATAACCAAATCTAACCTTAAAATAGTGATATTTCATTAAAATAATCTCATTCCACATTAAAATTTCACCCCCAAAAAATAAAATTTGCCCCATAGAAATAGAGGGAGGGTCATACATTTCCCCCCGGTCACTCAGGGAGGCTCAAGGGAAAAATATTTGCAGTTCTGGGGAGGGTCAAGATAACAATAATAATAATAATATTAATAATAATTATAATAATAAAACTTTTGTCACACCCTAGGCACCCACCTCATCTGATAAACAACTAACAGTGCTAAAACTCAAATTTATGATGACATCAGGTATTAAGTCTAGATCTGCTCCATTAACAATATTCTACATGATGCTGAGGGCACAATGTTCTGAATAGATGGGTATTTTTATTTTTTCACAATTGAGAACACTACAATAGAGCAAAACTCATTTGGCTATAAAAATGAAAACTCCGATAATCTGTCTGCTATTCATTGGCGATGAAGCAGCTACTGACTTTCAACTTGATGACATCACAAGTTTGAGACTTGTCTGGTTTCTAACTTGGAGAGAGAATAGCTCATGTTCACACATATTAATTGAACTTTCCTACGCCACAGAAATAACATATGGAATTCTTAATTAAGGAGTTTTTCCCCTTTAATAACTATTTAGAGATTAAATTTAAAAAGGCAGAACTTTAAGGTCTAGCCTTTGTCACAGGTCTGTGCTCTGAGGAGGATTTACCAGGCAAGAAGAAACTGTTATCTTCTGATTAGCTATTGCATCGTCTTATTACTGTTTGAAAAATCCAACAAAATGAGTCTTATGTTTCTGATCACAGATGAATGCATATCAGATACATTCTGACCTTTCAATAACGAAGCAATCTGTTTGAAAAGCCAGATTTTTAATATCAAAATACATTTTAACATCAGTCAAATATTTACAGCTGTATTCACAAATGCGTTACATTGTCTTCATGTCCCCATCATCGCAGACAGGAACTTAACCACATTAATTCTTCCAACATTTGCATCATTTACATACCTATCTGCAGTCCTTTTTCAACACTAAATTGTTTCATCTTTGCTTTTTCTTATAAATAAATATGTTTCGCATTTACATAAAATAGTATCCTAAATATACAGCTCTAATAGGCATTAGGCTATAATGCCATGCAGTCATTTATACAAAAAAAAAAAAACACAGCTGTGGAACAAGACAATTTGTCCCATAAACCCGAGGCTGAAACAGTGTGGCACAACAAAGTGCCCGGCACCGAGAAGGCTACAAACTCAATCAGAAGTGCATGGAGGAGGGGCGCCTGGTGGCCCCATGTATAGAGGCTGTGTCCTCACCGCAACAGCCGTGGGTTTGATTCCAGCCTCGGCCCTTTGCTGCATGTCGCCTCCTCTCTCTCTCTCCCCCTTTCACACTTTTGCTCTCTTGTCAATTAAAGGCAAAAATACCCCCAAAATATCTTTAAAAAAAAAGAAGTGCATGGAGGCTTACAAAGAATAATGAAGGGCCAATGGGCTCAATGAATAAAAAATGCATAAGTCAAAGTGTTTACAAATTTGGCAGGGCTGGTTTTCACACCCTCAGAGAGGCCAGGGGTGTTTCACTTCCTGTTAGTGTAAGAGTTAAAAAGACAGCAGTTTCAGGGTTAACACTTATATGCATGCTAAAATCAAGTCGAGTTTAAGTGAATATTAAAGGGGCATAATTTAAAAAAAACGTGAAATCAACATCAACAAACAACATTCATAAAAACATTAAATTCCCTTTGTGCTCATAAAATAATATCAAAACAGTTTATCTGGCATGTCAGAGCCAAATTTTGAGTCCTTGCTCCTCCCCTCTTTCTTTTCCAGTGAAAACAGGTGAAGTCCAGTAGTAAATATAAAATTGTACATCTCAAGCCAAAGTTGCTCATTCTTATAATTAGACTATGGCATGAAGGGTAAAATGCTATTTTATGTGAGAAAATAGATGTGAGGATGACAGAGTATGTGATCAGTCCAGTGTGAGCCTGCAGGCTGAGTGGTATTCAGGCTTTCAAACACTGTAGTTTGTGGTGGCGGAGAGATGCAGCTCATTCAGAGTGGTCAGACTATCTGTTCTGTGCTATCCACAGATGTAGTGCTAAGACAGTTTGGTCATAGGAAACTGCATGTCCCAGCCATTGTGGGCTACGTTTCCACTGGGGGTGTCCAGTTTGGGGTTTTTAAGACTGTAGCGGCGCATCTTGGTGTTCTTGTAGTAGATTGAGTAGATGAAGAGGAAGACGACGGAGATCGAAACAACTGTGAGAGCCACAAATCCAGCTATGAGTGGAAGGTAGTCCTCTGTAATGAAGTCAAACAGGCAGCATTTTAATGTTTGAGTATTTCAAAAATAAACTGTTATAAAAACAAGGGTCTCTATTTCTGTCATGCTCCACTACATGTTAAACACATCTTTATAAACTTTTATTTATGAATTTCATTTTTATTTTATATTGCAGGACAAATGAAGATACACTTGACTATTTGGATGCACATGCACAAACGAAAATGATGAAGAGGTTGCTAATTATGTACAGTTTTATCATATGATCTACTAGGCTTGGGCGGTATTTAAGTATACCAAGGTATCTAGAAATCCTGGTCATCATTTTTTAATTCAGTCAAAAACAAAGACGCTCCTCTTTCTAGTAAACTAATACAGGATGCTGTGTTGAGGCATGGTATTCTAGTGTACAATGAGCTGAGAAAGACGGTGACTGCCAGTGGTGGGGATAACGTTAAAGAACTAAAGCCAGCCAGTATCCGCAGAGAGATAGTAGGGGATAACAGCGTAGAGCCAAGATATTTGCACATTCAACTCAATAAATTAATGGTTTGGTGATTGTAAGAACAACGAAAAGAATAAGCAAGGCCAATTTTTTGGGGTTTATTTTGTTTCTGTCAAGTTAAAAGATGTGTGTTTTACGATGAGTAAACAAGGCCATTAAGCTAACGTTAGTCTTTTTCGGTGAAAGAGAGAAGCTTAAAAATTCAAAAGCTGCAGTTTCATTTGTTTATATTATTTTTTGTTTTGTTGATAATAACTATTTCCTTTCAAAACAGGAAACTCGCTGCTTGAACACGTCTCACAGCTGAAACAATAAGGAGTTGTTATGCTGACTGTGTCTTGTTGGAATATTTTAACATATTGTCCACACCTACATTGTAGGCTAGACAATGTCATGCATGCAACAATGACTCCTATTACCAGCAGTGCAGCTTTTTATTTTTTTTAAAAACAAAAATGATGAAATGTCAGGAAGGTACGAAAAAATAGACACTGCCCAAGCCTATGACCTACGCTCAGATAGGAAGATAAGCCTAATTGTACTTAGATCATTACTGCAGAACCACCTTCTGATTATAAGATCTCATAACAGAAAACAGGTCATATTAAGAGAAGTTTAAAGGGAAACTTCAGTATTTTTTTACCTGGACCCTAATTTCCCATGTTTGTATCTAGGTGACAAGTGGAGATAAAAAATTTTTGGTTCAATACTGAGAGAGACCACATCAGTCGCAGCAGCAAAAAAGGCTGCCTTGTAATTCCTTTGGGGAATTCTGCACCTTTGGTTTATGACTACTTAAGGGTTTATTCTGAAATCTTTTCCACATTGTCAAAATCAGTTAAATACTCAGCCATTACACTGAAAATCTATTCAATAACACTAACACAATTCAATAAACACTACGGTACAGTTTCTGTTCTCCAACACAGCAAAATATTCGCTGCAATTTTCTCTAGAACTCTCAAAATCATTTCCACTGTTGTTTTTCCTGAAACAATCACCACTCGCAAGATTTCCTTGAGCGAGACTTATAGAGTGAAAAGTGAGGAGAAACCTTTTGATTTCTCTGTAGCACCCTCTATAATGTTGCCAGACATCTCTGATAAACACGGCAAAAATGGCAATGGCAAAAACAAGGACTTGTGATGTCCGTAAATTGATAGTAGTCAATTGCCTGTAGGGATTACATTGCAGCCTGCTTCGCCTCTGTGGCTTGAGCAGTTTCTCTTAATACTGGATCATTTTAAAAAACGGTTGTCTCTATTAGTCATTTAGACACAAAAACATTAGAAAATATAGTCCAGTTTGAAAAATACTTCAATAACTTTCAACTAAAACTTACCTAAACCTCCGATCAATCCACCAGCCTTCTGTCTTTTTGTTTCTTTCATCGCAAACCGCTCAAAGAAATCTCTCGACGCAATTCTGAAATAAATCTATATGCCTGGATAGATTCCTCTTTGAAGCTGCACGTCTTTTATCGCGCTACTTTAGGTTAAGTTCTACTCAAACATGTCCAGAGTATGATTATATCTTTGCAGATGCTAAATAAAATGAGGTTTTGAGCAACAGAAACCAGTGAACATTCTTATATAGTTAGTATACAGGGGAGGAGATACGAGCAGTAATTATTTATAAATTATATAAAACCCCCTCCCAGATTTGATTTCAATTCTGGGACACATTTTTATATATTTAGGAAAAACATCTTTCACACATTTTCATAGGAAGACATGCATCTTTTGTCTAGACCTCAAACAGTGGGATTTAGATTAAGATGTTACCTTTTAAAATCACTTCGACCTCATGGGACGTGGAATCAACTTCATTAGCGACGCTGCAGTTGTAGATGCCTGCTTCAGATACAATAAGTGTGTTTCCAGACATGCGGGGCACTTTGTCGGGACTGTAGAGCCACAGGATCTTTGGAGGCGGGTGGCCGTCAGCTTCACAAACAAGCTCCTCGGGATAACCTTTGAACACTGGGACCCTCTTTGGAAGCTTTGCAATATTAATGCTGGGCTTATCTGTTGAGAAATAAAGGTGAATAGAACAGGGTGAGTATGTATTTTCAAAATTTCGTATTGTAAAGAAAACAAGCTCTAGAGTATCATTGCATAGACACTCTAGCAGAAGTATGTGCTTGTCATAAAATGTCCATAACCACTTAACCTTACAGTGTTGTCTTAATCATAACTATTGAGCAGCAAATTTAAGTGTGATCTCACAGTAGACGGTGACGTTGAGGGGACTGGACATCACGGTTGGAGGAGGCTGCGGTCCCTCAGGTCCGAGATTCAACTCAGCCTCACATCTGAACTTCGCTCCAGTTTGGTTTCTGTCCAGAGTGATGCTGATGGTGGATGACACGTTTAGCGGAGATCGGATCACGGCGATGTCACAGTTTGTGTCGTTCTCAGGCTGGCAGCCAGTCACTCGCATTGAGCCTGATGGACAAAGGGACATTTAGGGACAAATATAAAGAAAGAAAAAGACAGAAATCAGTTTTACTTTGATTCATAATGCCTAATATTTGATTGCATTTACATAGATGAACTCCTGAATAAAGGAGCTGACAGTCTGCCGTTGACCCACGTTAGGCCACAAAACTAAAAACTGTACCTACAACCTTGACAGAGGAAACAGAACTGAACTTTGATCTTCGGAAGTTATCGATGAAGTTACACTGCTCCCTGTGAGTAAAAGCAAACCGCCTCTCTCTTAAAGGGGAGTCGGACAGCAGCTCTGCTATCTTCACATTTTAGAGAATGTAGTTAATATTTCTCCATTAATAATTCATCTCATCCACCCACAACCCAACCACACATTCCTGTGTGTGTGTGTGTGTGTGTGTGTGTGTGTGTGTGTGTGTGTGTGTGTGTGTGTGTGTGTGTGACAAGAGTGTACAGACATTGTGAACCTGCCTATGTAGGCACATCTTACTATTTAAATAATGCACCCTTTAAATAGCAGGAAAGTACTGTGCTATTGAATATAAACTTTTTTATGGTCAATGGCGCAATCATTTTCTGCTGCATCAAAATAGCAATCTGCTAACAATGTACCAGACCACACCTCAATTTAACACATACACACCCAAGTGCATGTACAATGTGGGTGCTGGCAGTGAATATGACAACTGCATCAGTCTGAAAGGAGCTATAACACTTGGGCTGCACTGTGCTCAGCTTTGTGCTAGGTATAAGATAAGTCCCTAAAACAGTGAAGTTACAGTGAAGTAATGAGTATAATTCTCTATATTTTATATCATGATGAAATTCATTTCTTGTCCTTATGTTGATGACTCCAGTCACATAAACCAAAAAGGGATTTCCTGATGTTCAGAGTCTCTTGACGTGAGTCAAATACTGATAAAGATAAGAGATAAACTGATGAGGAAGCCTTTTTTTTCCATTCCAATACTGCCACCAATTTTTTGCGTGTCACATCATGCGTGTGGCAAAAAGATCACTTGAACAAACCTCCCTCACTGTTCACAGTACTATTGAAAACACCTTTCTACTAATCACCCTGGTTGTTTAATGAGATGCTGTTGCTTAAAAAAGGAAATTGTGCATTACAAAATTAGGAGAACTAATAAAATGAATGTTCACTTCAAATGTTCACACTCTTTTAACTCATCTACATTTTGTCATCTCATTGAGTGCAAAGGGCTGTGCAGTATCTTCAGTTCTCACTTCTGTTTTCTGAGGTCTTTAGCAGAAACCCTTCCTGGTGGTTTGTGTTAATGTTTGCTATCACATGGTAAATATGCTTTGTTCTTTTAACATTGGCTAATTAAAGCCAAGGCAGTCTTCCAGTTTCCCTTTTTGTATGACGATTACAGACCACTGCCATCTGCTGGTATGGATAGTTACTGCCGCTCATGCATGCACATAACATACAGTATTTGCTAGTTGGCTATGAATGTGTTCATGTGCAACTTTTTGTCCAAGATACAGGTGATGCCTTTCATCAACGCTAGTTTTTGTCATGTCAGTTTGGGGTGTTTGAGCATTTGGATTTCCTTGGCTTTACAAACAGGATAGAACTTATGAAGATAAAGATTCCCCACCTTTTAGAAGTGGCTGGAAGGTTTCATTCCCTTGATACCACCTCACAATGAGGTTTTGTGCAGGAGCAACGTTGATAATGTCACACTGCAGCTGGAACTCTCTCCCCTCAACCACGGAGCTCAAGTTATCAACATGACGGATGGAGACACTATCTGGTGTTTCTGAGAAGATGAAAAAATAATGATCAGGAAAGATAGTTTCAAAATTCTAGAAGAACTTTTAAAAACAACAACTGTTGGAAAAACATACTGTAGAGAGTGAAGTTTAAATGTTTCTGGCACGTTCCTCTTATGTGAAACGTCGCAATACAAACAGGCCTTGGGTCCCAGTCTTTATCAGCGTCAACAAACCAACTTGTGCTGTTAGTTCGGACGCCCTGACTAAGTTGCCAGTATATTTCTTTCGCATGTTCTGTATCAGTGGAGGTTGGCTTGCATGTTGCATGCTGGCCTCTGTCTTCGTATTGTACCACCATCCTGTCCGGAGTTATTTCAACAGGGCATTCAGAACTGACACCTGCAGAATAAAGAGTGGGGGAGAAACATGTTATTCCAAGTCCAAGTGTATACACATACACTATCTTAACACAATATTTCCACTTCCAGTGCTGTAATGAAAATGCGTGGAAAAGTCCGAACAAAAGCTGTGTCTCAGGGGGGAACAGGAAAAGGCTCAGGAAGGATATACCCCTCCCTTAGGAAAGTCTGCACTTGCTGCCCAGCATTCTTTGTGTTGAATTTAACTGAAATACCAATATCTCACTTAAATGCGTCACATACCACCCAACCCATTTCCTACAATTTTAACAGTTATCCCAAAGTTGAAACATACTATTTACTCTGAAAACTATAATAGTAATAGAAGGTCAGGGGTGTAAAAAATATGGCCAAAAGGGGTCCAAGGTGTGGAATTAACCACAATACCAAATACAACGGAACTGAGAGGAAATTTTCTTTATTCTTTGATTTTGTTTTTGGGTGCCGGGAATAAAACACATAGATATTTCCTTACGTTTGCCTGGCATATTTCAGTTGAGGACATCTCTGAATATACACCGACACAAACATCAAGCATTCTCACTGTATCAAAGTTTGTTAAATTGTAAAATACCTGATGGGTTTACTGCTACAGCCCAACTGACATCAAATTTGGCTGTATGAGTTTGACACCCCTGGATTAAATAGACACAGGGTCACAATAACTGCTATTAATCAGACTACCTAAGTCGCATTTTTTTACTAGTATTCTCACATTATCACTTATCATGTGTCCCTATTCAAAGCATAATTCCTGTCAACTTTTCCAAACTAGTGGGTGTTGCTTTAAGTCAGTTCCTCTTAACTCAGCACGCTACATAAATAGACCAAAACAATCCCGCTTTTTGTTCCTTATAAGTCACAGTAATAACAGTGAGCCTAAATGAGCCATTTCAAACACAAACTAAGCGCTCAACTTACTCGGTCCTATCCCGTTACAAAGCGACAGCAGCTCTAAAGTCAAAAGCACTGAAAGGAGACGAAGTGAGATTGAATTATCCATTGGAATAAAGTTTCTCCGGAAGCTGTCGACCCTCTTGTGTTACACCGAGCGGCTCTGAGGTTTCTCCTGCTGCCCCTCTGCCTACATGGGACGAGCCAGCGTCGACTTGTAGACTTTTTGGGAGAAAGCTAAGCTAAGCTATGTCTGCAAGCACAGCACAGCCCTCACATCACCAGAGAGGAAACTGGGAAACAGCCCTCCCCCCAAATACGGTACACACACACACACACACACACACACACACACACACACACACACATAAACTGCAACCTCTCACACCCACTGTGTCTAAATGTAGCCTTATGAGTGCCAGTTGCTAGTTAGACGGTTGGCCAAACTCCCCAGCACATACGGGTACGAAAAAACTCTGGGAAAAAATACATGTTATTTGCTTATTTTTGCACAATGTCTTATGTATGTTCCAAATTAATATTGAATATTAGTAAACAACCCAGCAAGCAGCTGTGTGAGGCTGCAATGTACGGGTTACTTTGAGCTAAATGCTAACATTAGCATGTAAATATGCTCCTCACAGTAGCATGTATACCTTATATTTAAAGGCCCAATATGTGGGACTTAGGGGCTTCTATTGGCAAAAAAAATGTTATATAACAATCATAATTATGTTTTCATTAGTTTACAATCACCCTAAAATAAGAACTGAGATGTTGATAGTTATAAGGAAGCCGGCTCCTCTTGTAGAGTCTGCCATGTTGTTACACAGTAGCCCAGAACTGACAAATTAAACTATGAGTCAAGATAATCTATTCACCTTTTTTTTTTTTTGTGTGTGTGTGTGTGTGTGTGTGTGTGTGTGTGTGTGTCTGTCAACCATCATTGTTCTCCCAAGCCGCAGAAATTTCAGTTGTTAAATCTCATGGCTAGATGCCACTAAATCCTACACAGTAGATATTATTGCCTTTTATAATGTACATTAAAGTTTAAAATGTAAAGTTTGAAATCTAATGCCATTCACATTTTGAGCATTATTGCCACGTCGTCATTGAAATGTTATTCAAATAGTCCTTAACATATTTATGTTATCAAAGGCTTGTGTGTGCTTTTGATTGATGTAGAAGCTCCATTTTAACATCAAATTTCGCCACCCTATTGCATCCCCGTGTGCACTGCAATGCACATAAAGCTAGCCTAGCATCAGCTAATTTAGCTTAAATAACACAGTACCTCAGAAACAGAACAAAAATGTATTGCTGCGTTGAAATGGGGGTGTGTTTTTCATGTGCACAAGTAGTGGATATAATTTTAAAATAACATTTTCTGAGAACACAGAGTTCTTAAATTTGTTTACATGATTTCCCATGTTGTAAACATGGATTTACAACTTCCATATAAACACAGCATGATTGGTTGACGCTGCACCACGTCATTGGAGCGCTGAAAAAAAGTTGAGGCCATTCAGGTCAGCTTTGATATGTAGTGCATCGCCCCAGTCCACAGCAGCAAGTGCTAGGTGTCAGTTTGTGGCTTCCATTGAAAATGACCTGCAGCCTGCTGCTGTATCACTTGTAGTGTTAACACAGCATAGTCATGCTAGCCGCTCTGTGTGGCAGTGGCTGCACTGTAAATGCTAATATCTGCATGCAAACATGCTCACGATGCCAATGCTGATGTGTTGACGTTTGCAGGTTTAGGTATCATGTTTACCATCTTAGTTTAGTGTGTTTTATACCATAACATTTGTTAACATTAGCACCAAATATGCACTATTAGAAAAAATAGAATTTTGGAAGGATTTAGTCATCATCTGAAGTGTTGAGCAAATTTGAAATTTCGAACTAATTAGTCAGGGGCTCACCAAAGTTGTTACTATTGATCCTGAGACATAGATGTCTTTACCGAATTTCATCGCAATGCACAGAATAATCAGTCACTCATTGCTCAATCTGCAGGGTCACTTTGGAAAAGTGACGTTCTATGACCAGGCCAATGATGGGACAAGACTGCATGTTGTAGTGAAGGCTTTTCAAACAAGAGATCGGTCATGTGCCTGATGAGCGAGGATTGAGATCCTGAAGTCCTTTTACCACTGCAGGAGTACAAGGATTAAACTGGGTGAGTCCTCAGCCGTCATCTGACTATTTCAAATACATTGATTTGTAAACATACAGCGTCTGCATGTTCAAAAGAGTGCTTGCTCAGTACTCTCCTTTGGCTTGCAGTGCTCAGTGGATGAGTCAGGGAATTGATTTTTGGTTACTGTGTAAATTTTGAAAATCTATTCGTAGTGTAGCACTGCTTCCTTTATTTGTCAATATTTTGCGTTTTCAACAAACAGTATGCTGACTGAGCACCACAGTCCCTTCAGCACCAGGATAGACAAGAGGTCATTCTCGCCTGTGAATAGTAATGGAAATAGGAGGATAAATGCACTGTTTCATCGTCCACTGACAGGAGAGACAAGTGGTGCAGGCAATAATGTACCTTCCCCTGTGGAGTCTGTGAGAGTACCTACTGTCCGCTCAGCATATCTGTCAGGTGACTTTAGGTATATTTGTGCTCATCATCTACATTTAATCTCAATTTTACATACAATATTTCCGTTACTGTGTGCAACCTGCAGAGATTTCTGTACTTGCAACAAAGCACATCTACATGTCTAAATGCCATCTATCATCGGCATTTCCAATGCTGGTGCCAGTATCAGAACAATTCTGAAACTAGCATTACTGCTTTGCGGTTGTATGCCTCTGCACACCAGTCAAGTTCACGTATAGTTTACATCCATGTCTGTGAAAACATGGAAGCTTCTCACATGTCCTTCCCCCGGCAGCACAGAAGATCTCTACAATCAGCACAGTTACATGGTGGGCACCCAAGATTAGTGTCACAAATTTAGTATCTGACCAAATGTCTCCATTTCTGTTTCTGAGATTTGCTGTAGTAATGGCCAGAAAAGTATTTTTGCAGAACATTGTGATGACACAGAGAAGCTGACCTTTGACCTGGATAGAAAATCTAATAACGTCATCATTTTATGCTATTAAACATTTGTGTAAAATTTCTTAATGATTAGTTACTTCTGACCTTTGATCACCAGATTCTAATCAGTTCATTTTTGAGTCCAAGTGGATGTTTGTGCCAAATTAAACAAAAAATAAAAATATTTAAGTAAATTGCTCAAGGTGTTCTTGAGATATTGCGTTTACAACAATGAGAAAGATAAGTCACAATGATCTTGAGAATTGACGTATGACCACTGAAATGTAATCACAACGATCTTGACAATTGACCTATGACCACCGAAATGTGATCACTTCATAGCTGAGTCCACATGAACATTTGTGCTAAATTTGTAGAAACTTCTTCAAGGCATTCCTTAACGGGATGTACAGATGTACAATCGTCCCCATGGACGAACGGACAACCCATAAAACATAATGCCTCCAGGCCAGTGATAGCTGTCATAATTAGCGTATAAATTCTTAAGTATTAGCAAAAAGGCATGTTTTTTGAGGTCACAGTGACCTTTGACTACTCACTTCTAATAAGTTCAAGCTTGAGTACAAGTGGATGTTTGTGGCAAATTTGAGGAACTCCTTTAAAACCTTCTTGAGATATTGCATTCACTGAAACCAATGCAAGGACACAGTGACCCGAATCTTTGACCACCAAATTCAATTCATTGTTGAATCCAAGTGAATGTTTGTGCCAAATCTGAAGAAATTTCCTCAAGGTGTTCTTAAAATATCAGGTTTGCGAGAATGGGACGTATGAACGGACGGACACCCCGTAAACATAACACCTCTGTCGGAACATAAAAACCAAGAACTGAAATTTGTCTATTCAAATAATTACATTTTATCATAAAAGTAATAGTAGTGAATATTAGGAGTAAGGTCTTTTTAAAATGTGATCATTAATGTAATGAGCAGACTACCAATGAAAAACAAGCTCTAAAAAATATTGCATCAGCCTACTGATTGTGTTAAAGAATGTTAGATACATTAGATACACAGATAGATACATAGAGGTAGATACATTATATTGACCCTACCTTTAACAGTAACTCTGACTGTTTTAGAGACATTCCCTTTGTCATTCCAGGCGTGACATGTGTAGAAGCCCATGTTGTATATAGTAGCACTGTGGATGAGCAGACGGGACACTCCATCTTCATCTTCCTGTATCACATTGGCGGTCTGGTAATAATCCCAGGAATATTTTGGTCGAGGGTTGCCCATGGAGGAGCACTTCAGCCACACATCAGAACCAATGTCGACTTCAGAGTCTTCAAGCTCAAATATCTGTGATGGAGGGTCTAGAGGAAACAATTGAAGTAAAATAAGTCAGAGAAAAAGCAGAAGACCCATACAGATGGATGTTTGGGATTATCATCAGAATAACTTACAAATGACATTAATGTTCACTGTTTGGCTGACACTTGACGAACCGCTTGAAGCTGTGATCAAGTATTGCCCTGAATCACGTCTTGTTAGTTTCTCTGGAAGTTCCACTTCCTCGCCATCTTTAGTCCACATGATCTCAGGTTTAGGATAGCCCTCCACAGTGCAGTTCAGACTATAAGGAGTGTCCTCCAGCACAGTGTAATCGTTTTGACACCTCAACTCTGGTCCATCTACAAGTAATAAAACATTACAATTCATGAACTTGCCAGTGGAATGTAACAAAGTACAGTTAATCAAACATTGTATTGTACTGTACCCTCTCCCTTTGTAGATATAAATAATTCATTATAACAAAACAAAAACATGATAATTACTTTTTCCAGGTAAAGATACACTAAAGAAAACATAAAGATCACATTATATCACATTTCTGCCCATATTTCCCCTTAAATCCTACAAACCACCTTTACATGTCTTACATGTCTGTCTTAGTTTCATCAAGCAATGAGGTTGCAAAACTGAAATATCACCTATCTGCCAAGCGTGTAGGAGAACTGTGTCGGCCAACACGAAAATGTGAATGGCCCTATCTATCCAATACTAGCCAATATTTGATTTATGTATCCTGGGCTGTAGAACAACATGGCCGACCCACTTTGTATGTAGATATAAACATCACATTCTAAGATAAAGATTTTTTTTTTCAGGTGATTATAAAATAATGAAATTTCTACACACTGGCACTTAAAGTAAAATATCTGATTATTTTCTCCACCATACACTTACTGTAGTACCGTTATGGCAGCTTGAGTTTGTTTGTGCATCAAGCAGTTTACAAATTGAAATACTTCAAAAAAAAAAAAACATTATTACAGAAAAATCTTGGCAATGTGGCAACAATGATAAGCAAAACCTAATGAGTCTTTGTATAAAATATGTGCAAAATATCAGAAATGTAACAATGTTTTTCATGCCCAACAGTGGGTTGTTTGCGCTGATTGAATGTGACACTCACACAATACGAGAACCTGCATTTTCTTTTTGACTAAGCCAGCCCCCTCAGCTTCGATGGCGTAAAGGCCTGCATTCTTCCTGCTCAGAGGGAGGGCCGGGTTTACTGGCTGTCCATCTTTCTGCCATACAACAAATGGGTCGGGATTTCCCGTCACAGAGCACCTCTCCTTCAGAGTTTCTCCTTCCAGTAACTCCAGTTTGTCCAGTAAAGCACCAGAACACTGGACATCCGGTCCAACTGCACAGAAGCAAACACAGTAACCATTACTACTTTTCTTTTATCGAAAAGATGAAAAAGCTTTTGTGGGGGATTTGGCCTAGATGAGGGAACATTTCTACACTCTATTTGGCAGTGTTGTAAACTTCAGGGGGTTTGGCGGGGGGTGCATAACACCGTCCTGTGTGTATGGTGTTGTCTTTTCGTTTGATCAGGAGATTTGTTTCCTGGGTAACTTTACTAACTATATTCCTAAAATTAGTTTTGCTATAAGGTTCAGACATTTTGCTGGTCATTGCTAAAAAACATTATTGTGTTAAAATGGAATTTAGATGCCCCCCTCCCAACTGGAATGTTCATTCATTGATTATCCGTAACCGCTTATCCTATTCAGGGTCACAGGAGCCTATCACAGCTGACACTGAGCGAGAGGCAAGTTACACCCTGAGCAGGTTTCCAGAAAATCACAGGGCTGACATACAGAGACAGTGTGTCAACACCTGAAGAACTTGCTAACTCCTTAGCATAGTGAAAATTATAGGGCTGCAACTAAAGATTATTTTCATTATCAATTAATCCAATGATTATTTTCCTGATAGATCATTTTGTTTATCTTGTTTTATGTTTAACTGTTTTGTTTAAAGTGAATAATGCATGCCACAGTTTTTAGAGCTCAAGGTGTCGGACACAGCCTAATACCTGAAGATATCCAGTTTATTCAGTAAGAGAAGAAAAAGCAGCAAGTCCTCCAAATTAAGAAGCTGCAACCATCAAATGTCTCATTTCCTTTTAAGAAATGGCTCACACATATAAAATGGGAGGTTTGGGGGTCCTCTGCCAAAATAATTTAAGCCCTTTATATCCTGCATTCTGTTGTTTTTTTGAGCAACAATTTGTGCTTTTTTTCCTATAATTTATGGCATAATTGTCTTTAATTTAGTCAAAATAAAAGTATTGCTACTTTCATGTTTTTATATGGGGATGTGTGTCGCCTGTTGAACCAACTAATTGCTTAATCAAATAATCATTGCAGCTCTAGCGAAAATAGTATAGAAAAATTTGAACCCAAACTCAGAAATAACAGACATTAAAATTGGTGAGTACACATGTTATACTTACAGTAAACTTCAACCTCATACCCCAGTGAAGATACATTAAGTTGTGGCCCTTCTGGCGACAAGTCCAAATGGGCCTCGCATCTGATCGTGACTCCGTTGTCTTGTCTGGTCGGTATAAAGTTGAAGACAGATGACTCGTCCACTGGTGCCTTACTGAGATTATTAAAAGTGTCCATAAAGACCATTGCATCTCCTTTGTACCACTTCACACTGAGATTTTGAACAGGTGCAATGTTGGGGATGTCACATGTAAACTTATTTTCCTCCCCTTCGATCATCGGACCAGATGGGCCACTGCTGGAGCTGATACTAATGTTTTCTGGGAATGCTGGAGGAAAAGTAGAAGTTATCAGACACAGTCTTGGTTTCATTGTGATTCTTTGCAAAATGAGACGGACTTACTGTAAAGTACAACTTTGGGGTGCTTCAAGCACTGTTTGAAATCACTTTCATGGGATGGGTTGATAAAGCATGACGGAGTGATGCCCCATTCTTTGAGGTTCTCTACAGTCCAGACCACGTGTTTGACTTTCTGTATACTTGTGCCTCCATGTGAAGCCTCCCAGCCCATTCCTCTGAACAGGATCTCCGATGTGCTGCAGTTGACTGTGACTGATTCTCCATATTTCACCACAACACTTGGGGGGTTCAAGTCAATGGGACAGGAGGCATATACACCTACAGCATGGGCATGAGTATATGATGTGTCAGATTTGCATAATTGCCACAAAAAAATATTTCATTGCAAGGCTTGACTTTTATCTATCATCTGTGAGGTAATTAAATAGAGACTACCTCTATAACTGCCTGCCACTTGGGTTTTAAGTGCATTTTCACTGTTTGTCAAAGACTTGTGGATGCTATATGTGGTGGAGAAAATAGTTATAGGTGTAAAATATAAAATGTTTGTGTTTCTGCAGTGTCTATCTTGCTAACTGATTCTGCCCTTCCTCTTACTTTGTCGGCAAGTTAAATTTGTCCTGACCTGTCAAACCAGAAAAGTTATAAGACACACGCATGTACTGTCTCGTTAAGAAAAGGCGAACACCTTGTTTCTTGGGTATAACTGAAGTTGAAAAGATAGTTTAACCCTTTGAGACCTGAGCAAATTGGCTTGATTTTTTTTCAAAAATATGGGAAATTAGTGAGAAATTAGTGACAAAAAAGTATAAGAAATTACCTGAAAATTTGTTCAAAAAATAAAAATAAAATAAGAAAAGGTGCTCAGGGTTCAAAGGTTTAAATATTTATGAAAGGCATCTGCAAGCAGCACAAGAAAAGTGATGTTGCTACAGGTTTCAGAGGGTTAAAAGGACCAAATCACAGACTTTTTTTTTCTCTCTCTTGGGACTATTTCTTCCTACCGATCTGCACTCCCCAACCATATTACTGCGCAGAAGGAAATGTGCCTCCATTTAGGGGCGAGAGGCTTGTGCTCGTGACAGCACAAGATGTGAACATTAACGACATCCTCCTTAAGAGACCCGTAATGTTAGCTCACTCAGTGGTGTGGTGATGGTGAGCGAGCAGTAGATGCACACTTCCTTCTGCACAGTGATTTGGTTGGTAGGTGTAGATCAGCAGAAAGAAAATACATGAAAGCACTCATAACAAGGTGGGTTGGTTATCTTAACCAGGGAATGATTTCTGGACAGAGACATTGCTGTTGAGTTTTCTCAAATGTGTTTTTTTGCCACCTTGAGCACTACCAGCTGAGTGCCTTCTAGTTTCATTATATTAAAGAGAAGGCAGACATATCTTACTCTCCAACACTTGAGAATTCCTATCAAAGCACTTTAAAATGATAAATAGCACTAAAGGTAATAATAATAATATATATATTTTTTTATTTGGGGTCAGAACCCCTTGACACAACTGTTATCTTGTGTCTGTTTTTGTATATTGTAAATACATGCATTCATTGTGAGACAACAGAAGACCAATAAGAGTGTTTTCCATTGGCCAAAGTAGAGCTCGAAGTAAAAGTACAAGTTTCCAAATCACTGTAATTATGTAGAAAAAGACAGACAAATTCTGACTTAGGTAACTGGAGTTAACTCCAAGTAAGCACTATCATGTAAACCCCTTAATTACTAGCCTATATTACATGTTCTCTTAATGTATATATGAGTTAAGGGGGGCTTTAAAGCATGCTGTCTCTCATCACATACCATGCAATGCTTCCTGTTTAGAGGACACATCTGCTAGTACAGTACAAAAAAAGGAAAATCACTTTCTCTTCTTATTTCATTTTACCAACAGGTATACACAGGAAATCAAGGTTTTTCTTCAACTTTGGGGGAAAAATGTATTAACAAAACCAAACACTATAGCTTTAACAAAAGTATGAAAAGTGTTTATCAGATTAATATATCTGGCAAATTTGGTTTCTGTTCTAAAAAATACACAAATATAACCCCAAACTGGATTAAAACACGTATATGTAAAATTTAAACAGCGGTGTGATAATTACTTATCATAATTAATCAAATCTTTCTGATGGGTCTGCTTACAGTCAAGGTAAGAAATATCGGCTCTGGTTTCATTTTCATATTCCTCAAAATCCATCTTATATCTCTTAGTGAAAATTCAAACATGTGAAATAAGTGTAGGCTGTTCCTCAGCTCTCTTTCAAGCTCAGGACACTGTGCCGATGCCGGTAAATTGAGCAACACTCGCAGAAATAGGCTTACCTCGTAAAGTATATATTACTGTTACCTAACAGTCTTAATATGAGCTAATTAACTATTGGCTATTCTGGAAACCTTTGTTTCCCACCTGATACTCGGGGGGCGGGGGGGGGGGTTAATGCTCTTTTGAGATTTATTGGTATAATGAACATGTGATTTTCTAATAGCATTGGATATGTGGAACTTCTTTGTTTGCCATCAATGCACAATGAGCCGACAGTCCTTTTTTTGAATATGATAACGCTCCCTTCTGGTTGAAACAAAGTTCTGCAACTCCATGTGACACTTCTACCTGCCGCTATCATTATTGTCAGTGACGCTTGATGGTTGAATAATCTCATACAGCGTTCTTACATTTCAATGTACTTTGTGGATTTTTCACTAAAGCATACACTCTGTGAACTCACAATACAAAAAAAAATGCTAAATATTGATGGTCAGTGTCATATAGGCTACATTATAAATTGTAAAGACCATGATTTCAGCAGAAAAAGTGAAAAGCTCCTACCTGTCACACTGAGCAGGAACCCCACGAAGAGTCGAACAAATGAAGTACTTTCACTCATTGGATTTGTTTACTCACTGGATGTGAACAATGTCCCTTCTGTCGTTTATTCCAGCTCTGCTGTGCTTCTCTGCCCGGGCTGCACTGTCCGGAGCTGGAGTAAACCAATGAAGTACATTCAGAGGAGAAGGAGAGAGAGAAAAAAAGAGATACACCACAGCCAACACACTGGAAGGTATGCTCTCTCTCTCTCTCTCTCTCTCTCTCTCTCTCTCTCTCTCTGTCCACACACACAGACACACACTTTTCTCTGTACAGTCGCTGGGGATTTGTGTGTGTGGGTGATATTTCTGTTATTCATAGTCAGGCAGCCTGGTACTTCTGCTGCTCTGTAAATGACTCAAATATTTTCAAATTTGGCAGCTTAACAGAAGTACAGACATAAATCTTTGCAAATGTGTTAAAATGTGTTATAATACAGTGTCAAATCTGACAAGGTGGTTTTACTTTATCGCATTAGGCTTAATTTATATTTACTTCATATCTAACTGTTAGGTGTACTGAAACTTTAGTTCTGTTTATTTAATTTTCTGAAGGTTTCGCAACTTAAAGACTGAAAAGTGAAATTAAGTGATAGCAACTTCGGTAAGTTAGTCTGACTTAACTTGATCATGACAAAGAGGATTTTGCTAATGATGAAGTTTGAAGACCTGCGAGTTGTGTTTTGTTAACATGTTTAAGAATATACAAATATGACTGACAACTGCTTACTGATATATAGCACAGTAAACTTGATTTAGGCCTGCCAAAGCTGCTGAAAAATTAGAAAGACTGATTTAATGAACTTGTCAAGTTGAAGTTACAACAACTTATAAAAACTGAGTAAATATAACAAAATTTTAAGTAGACATAACATTTAGAAATAAAGTAGCATAAATCAAGAGTAATAGTTATATTTACTTATATTTTTAAAGGCATTCAGTTTCCAAGATTTCTTAAAGTAAAATCAGCTTGTCTGATTGTGTGTTATGTTTTTAACAAATTTACAAAGATTTATTTCTGTACTTAATTCTATTTAACTGCTCAATGTGAAAATACTTGATTACAAACAGATTGCATGGTTTAGGATTTAGACCACTGGAATTCCTTTTAAAATTAAAAACAAAAACCAACCTACATAATGGTGAGGAACGTTTTGTGTAGCACATTTCAACACCGAGGCAAAGTGCATAACACAGGGGCTGTTAGGCCACAGAAGATTTTATGAGTTATGAAGAGTTTATGTTGAGTCACTTTACCCTTCTTCTGCTCTTAATAACAACTCATCAAATCTGTTTTTTGTAAACATCTGTATTTAATTATATTTAACTGCCAGATTTGAAAATATTTAAGTCTGAGTGTTTACGAATAGATTGAGTGGTTTAGGACTTAAACCACTGAAGGTGCTTTTAAAATTGGTAGTCTACAAATTAAACAAAAAATCCAAACAAACATAAGAGTAAGACAAGTGCATTTGTAAATTAAATGGGCCACTTCACATGGACTGCACCCCAAAAAAAAAACCACTGAAGCACAGGATTCACTTAAATGTTTAATAGGGTGCTAAATGACCAATGTTTTGACGCACATTCCCTCTTCATCAACATCTTCATCGTTATCTTTTTTGACTTTTGCTTTGATGAAGATGCAGTGTGCATCAACATTAGTCATTTTGCTGTCGTTTTGGGCTGAAGTGCAAGAGACGCCTTTAGTCAAGTTCATTTGTGTAGCACATTTCAGCTGATCTTCAAACAGTGGTTAGTATGAAATCCTAAATTCAAAACAGACTTTTACACTTCCTCAATTCTCAATAACAGCTCAGCATATCTGTTGTTTGTAACTGTTAGAAACTTGAAATGTCCTTAATTTTTTAATGATCACATGAGTTTGAGCAAAATGTGCATATTCAAGTATTCTTATGGGTTTCAGCTGATTGTAGTTGAAAATATAGGTCTGTTTTACTGCTCTGTTTACAAATACTAACAAACATTTCATAGTTTTAAAGGTTCAGTGTGTAGGCCTTAGTGGCATGTAGTGCTAACATTATGGAACTTAAATTTCTATAGTTCTACATGGTGGCTGATGCGAAAACGTGAACTATTTAAAGCCAGTATTCGGTTTGTCCGTTCTGGGCTACTGTAGAAACACATGGCAGACTCCATCGGAAAGGACCCGCTCCATATGTAGATATAAACAGCTTATTCTAAGGTAACACACACACACAATAATTCTTATTTTCAGGTGATTACTAACTAATGAAAACATAGTAATGAATGCAATTTTTTGCCAGTAGATACCCATAAATCCTACACACAGGACTTTTAATTAATATTTTTCCCAAAAGGAACAAATGATAATTCAAAAATCATATTGCAAATTGGACCAATATATCTCAAACATATTTTACTGTATTAAAAGGTTATTAAAAAATACCGAAAAAGACCTAATGAAAAAAATGGAGAAAAGAAAGTCAAAGATCTCAACTATATAACTCATTACATAATGATTCAAAAAGTTTGATGTGCTAGTACAGTTTAAACTAGTATCAGTATCAGTTTTCTCCGTACATCCTTAACTAAGACACTTGATGCAGCGTGTGAAACTTTTAGAGTAACTGAGCTTTCACATGACAACTTTTACATACCGTATGTACTTAAAGTTAAATTGTTGTATAGACATATTTTTTCCACCATAGGACTAAAGTAGATATTTACTTTAAACATTGCTTTACAGGAACAAATTTGATGATAGCAATGGCATCATGCTCCTGTTCTCAATCAGGCTAAACTATCTAAAATGTTGTGTATGCATACTGGAAGGCTTCATTATGCCCACACTTCTTAAGGTCACCAGCGCAGAGATTCAAACCCACACACCAACATTTTCGAGACAGACTGAGTGTTTGCAGATCTACCAGCACCGTGTTTAGATATTTCAGGCCATTTTATACAATTTGAGTGTTTTAAACCAAAATCTTCTATTATTTTTGATTTAATAGTGATTCAGAAATCATATTTGTTCTAATAAGATCCATTATCAGTGTCAATAAATAGGGCTTAGTAATAAAATAAACATGTGGCCTTGCTCCCTGACAACATTGTTATGTCAAGCATCTTGTACTGTTACGTTTAAAGAAGGTAATCAAATATGTGGAATTTCCACACTGCATATTATGTAGTCACATCCTGTTTTTACTTGTTCCAGATTTCAGTAATACAGGATATTCCAGCAGGATATGAGATCCTTGAAATAAGGAAAGTTTTGCCCTGATGCACTGATGGAGTGGATGTAGATATGAGTTGTTATTCACAATAAAAAAATATATCTGAAGGCTTAGACACAGACTCTGCAGGGAAGCATAGAGCATGCCGTGTATCACATTACCCCTGAGCCCTTGTGACCCACAGAAATCATGAAGAGAAACCAGAACAATGTGTTTGTAGTTGAAATAGGGAAAGTGAGAATGCTGAGAATAAACAGCTGCACGCAGTAAGGCGTCTTTAATCCAGTCAGGGTCAAATGTCATTCGGGCAGTTCATGAGATGGGAGCAGGAGGAGATGACAGAAGAAGATATTCAACAGGGGAGGCTATGAAAGACAAACAGAGGGCTTCAGTTGAGAAAACAAGCATTGGGATTCTAGTCATGTTGCTGAAACACTCCCTATTTACAAAAACTACACACAGGCAATGCATGCACTATTCTTGACTCTCACTCCAGGAGGTTTATACAAACAGTGATATTATACTCAGAAGGTCGGTATTAAAATCTCAATAGCTTGTTATTGGACACTTGCCAGTAGTACGCTATAATCTCTTGACAAGGGGTCGTTGTTTCCTAGCAACAAAGAAAGAAGAACTGAAAACTAAACAGAGATTGCTGCCAAATTAGAAGGAAATGTTCAAACGTGTGTTTTAAAGCCAGCAGTGTGATCACTATCAGATTAATTTTCCTGTTCATGTCTAAAGACATGCAGGGAACGACCTCAAAGAGCCTCGCAGGCCACCTGTAAAGCATTTCCAGCTCATTTGGATTAACTGTTCTCAGATGTTTACGCAAGTGAGTCCCATGATTAATGGTGTGAAAAATGGCAGCTCTTGTACAGAATTTTTGTTCTCGTGATAAAGGGCTTTCAATACATGGTAATGATATGACAGTGTTGTTCCATTTCCAGCATCATTGCAGGCAATAATATTCTGCTAAGAAACCTTGTGTCCTGGAATTTATGTGGATGCCACCTGTCACGGTCCAGCCACCCAAAAACTGATGCAGGCCAAGTACCCTCCTCTTGGCATCGGCACTCCTCGGCGCACCATCCCACACCACAAAAACTGCTCAGGAATGGACTACGGAATGTGACAAAAAGCCCAACCTGTCAGCATGCCCTCAATATTCCCCAGACCTCAATCTGATTGAGTCCTGATACCGCAGACGTACCCCTGATCCATCGTGGGGGCTCGATTAGATTGGGATCTGGGTTATTTAGAAGGCAGGTCAACACCTTGAGCTCTTTGTCATGTTCCCAGCAAGGTGTCGTGGCAGAATGTTGCATTGTAACGAGATGAGCAATGTTTTGGCTGATTGATATACACACACACACATATATACATTTAAATATATAGGTCAGCAAGGCAATTCAGTATAACAGGACATTTAAATACATCTTAAAAAGAAAAAATAAGAGGACAACAGAGTATATAGAAGGCATTATAGCTTAATATCAGCAAAACCAGACTTTTCAAATCAATAAATCATGAAAATGAAATCATGAAATGAAGTAAAATGCAACATTTTAAAAGATTTGCAGCACTGTGAAGTGTAAAAAGAAAGCTTCAGGCCTGAGAGTCATAGCTCCTCTTGCCTTTAAGCCGCCACGGAAGGTAGTAACAGCACCAAAATGTGTCTGTGTTATGTATGTGGCCCACTACAGGAAATTTTAAAAAAAAACTAACATGAGTTAGTGGCTAACTCAAAAAAAGTACAGTAGACAAAATGTCCACACATTAGAAAAAGATTACACACGACATGAGATAAGCCACCATATTGCAGGGGTGGTAAATGATTGTTATTGCCACATTATGCTATCATTATTGTTTAGAAAGTGCTGCCAGTGCAGATGGTATATGTCATTCTAGAGGCCAATGCTGTTATGTTAAATGCCTCTTTTGTGTCCATGATGCCAGCATGCTGTCTAAAATCACACACTGGAGCGGCATGATAACAATGTTGTTTAGTTCTGTGTAAAAATGCAAAGGTGGCATAAGAAGGGACCTTATATGGAGCCTGTAGTGCAATCTCTGTGTAAAAAAGGCTATAGCTAGTTAAAGTTCAAGCTAGTTAAAGTGAAAAGAAATGTTTTGAGCCCTTTTTTTAATATCTAATGAACTGTCTTCTCTGATATCTATAGGAAGTGTGTTCCACAGCTTTGGGGTAAATTTGATAAAGCTGCATCCCAGATTTCCTTTCAGCTGTTGCTGTGAACCTTCACCAAACCAGTGGCAGATTATCACAGCTCTCTTAAATGGAAATAGTTAACAAAGGATAAGCAATGTTGCTTGCTCTTCGATCATGTAGGGCTTTGCATGTAAGGTAGAGGACCTTGAAATGAATTCAAAATTTCCTAAAACAGGACTGATGTGCTCTCTCCTCCTTCTTGGTTCTGGTTACTAGGCAAACTGCAGAGTTTTGAATGAGCTGAATGAGTAAACATATGATTCAGTTCACTTTCACATTAATTTCTTCATTCTCTAGATTAAACTGACTAAAAATAAATCTTTCCACAGAGGAAAGTTATCATTGTTTTGTATCCACTCTGCCCTCCCACTATGGGACAAAACAGAGTAATGCATTAAGAATGGAAATCCTTGGGAAATATATTAATAATAACAACATTTTAAAAAATGGAAGGGATTGAATAGAAAGATTAGGAACACAGAGGAAATGAACCACATCATGAAAATCCCCCAAAATGTAGCTGAACTCATTCTTGATAAACAGTGCTGGTTACTCATCTACATACTCTTTGTGGAAATGCCAGCATGCGATAACAGTGAGGGGGGAAAGAGCCATCAAGGAAAGGATCTGAGGGACTCCAGGAGACAATGTTACCTCTTTAAAATGGTGTCTGTGACAAAGAGGAAATAGCTGGAAAAATATGACAATGAAAAGGACAAGGAGACACGTGAAAGATTGAGATAAGATCCAGTACCATCCAGAGACAAATCACTTTTTAGGACACTGATAAGCCGACCTTGTGTTGTTTGAGAGAAACCAGCTTTAGAGGGATGTTTTTTTTCTCACCCTCTCTCTTTCTGTGTTATGAAACTAAGCCAGTATTTAATGTTCAACCAGCAGATTTGTGCAAACACAGAATAACACCAGAGTTGTCACTATGCAACAATATGAGTGTTGTCCATTACTCACTGAAGCAAAGCTTACTGTAATGTGATCATGGAAAATGCACGACTCCAACAGAGGTCCCTCTGTCTCCGCAGATTCCTGTTTCTCTGCTGGCATTTTACAGACATTTTCTTTATCTTGTGCAAGTCAGACGATGCCAGCGTCCGGGTGGCTGGACAGACTGTAGAAAAGGGTTTCCTAAAATGGATTTTTACTCATAGGAAATCCTAGATATTTTTCCATCCTCCACACAGCATTATTTTATCTTGCCTCCTGGGAAAATGGCATAATATGTCAAACAGTCACAGGTTCAGCTTACTCATCTGGTTTCAAAGTAAGTTCTCTTACTCAGCTAAAGATAACACACCTCCCAACTTCATCAGAAGCTCATAGGAAATTCAGATTAGACTTAAGTCAGCTTGTTATGCAATTGCAGTCATTTGTCTTTGTATTCAAAGCTAAGTTTTGATTTAGTTTCAACACAGTTCTTTTTTTCTCTGCAGACCTCACACTGACTGAGAGTCAAGAATCTAAATACCTCAACATTGAGCAAGATCAATTCCCCTGCCGTGGATTGCATTTTTTCCCTTGAACTGAGCGAAGGTCATTGCTGGAATGCATGTGAGCTTTTAGGGAAGGTTACAGTAAATATGTACAGTATATCTGAGTTCAGGCACACTCTCCTGGAAAGACTCCCAGAAGCTGCAGTATTCTGGATGCAAAAAAACTTCATCATTTGCACTCTGGGCCCCTCGGCTCATGAGCTCTCTGCGTGAGAGTCTGAGATTTGCAGAATCAGTGACTTCTTTTAAATCACTTCTTAAAACATATCTTATTATAAAAACATTTTTTTTAATTAACACACTCACATAATTTCATTTCATCAACATGTTTTATCTTTTCAATATAATTTCCTTTTTTTTCTTATAACTAGATCTAGATCAATAAATAGATTACATGATCACTGATGCAATATCATGGAGGCAATATGATATCATCAATATATCTTTCATCTTCAAGATACACTTTTAATTTGAAATTTCTATTGCACGTCTGTGTCACAATTTCTGTCGGAGCGCACCGCCTTTTTTAAATATTCAAACAGTGCCAGCAACCTTGTGCAGCCTCTGACAAGCAGCCCAAAAAAAAGACAATAAGGATATTTACTGATATCTTCTCATATCGATCAAAGACTTTATGATATCAGCAAATATTGTATTGTTGTCCAAAGAATCAATATATTTTATAATATATTTTATCATGATGAAACTTGTGATTTACACTCACTTGTACCGACTGTATTTACACTCACAACCTTAATTTCACCAAATGTACTTCATGCTGGTAGTCATATACATAATTTAAAAAAATTCCATGAAAATGTTGGACTCATAACACACTAATAACAGGAGCCTACAGCTAGCATTCAGCAAGGCTGCACTCAGGCACAGCGCAAAAAAATGCTAACATCAACATGCTAACGTGCTCAAAATCACTGTGCTAATGGGCTGACAAACCGGTGCAACCGCAGGAAACAAATTAAAAAAAATTTGACCTGATGATGGTGCTATCAGTAACGTCAGGGGATCCGCAAATTGATTACAACTAATCCTGTGGGGGGCATAAATGTTTATACTAAACTTTATTGCAATCCAATCAATAGTTTAGAAATTTCATATACAATCCCAAAGATAAACCTTACGGTGGCGGTAGATGAAAAGTCAGGAATCATTAAAGTCATCACAATTGCCAGACTTTTCTTATCAACAAGGATGACTCACTATAATTCACTAGCCTTCTCTTGTGGATATTTAGAAATGTCCTCGTAGCATTCTCTGTGCCAAAACAAACATTCTCAGCCAATTAACTTGAAATAGCACAGCACAGGATTAAATATCAAGCGATGGAAATGAAAAGGGTAAGTCTGATGAATGCAGGAACCAGATAACAAACAGGAAATATCCAATTTACTGTGGACAATTCCGCGGCGTCCACAAAAGACAGGAAAAGTGTTTAAAATTTGCAATTGTTTGGGCTGTGACAAACATCATGACAGACTGGAGGACTCTTTTCCTGATATCATTAATTATCAGATGACCTACTGTTCATGTAGTGGATCCGCTTCCTCTTTAAAAAATTCCTGTTGCGTCCGTCCTTTGGTTCCTGATTACACAATATTGATTTACTTGAAATCAAACCATTTTTTTAAATTTTTACTCGTACTTTCACCTTTGCTTCTTAACAAAGGCAACACATCCTGTCATTTGAGAAAATTTGGATCTCTGCCTAAAATTAGCATACAATTGCTGGCCTACATCCATCTCAAGTCTTGAATCTGTTTTAATGTACCCCACCCCCTTCCTTTCTACCCGATACTTTTTGCTCCTTTCTCTTGTCTCCTTTTAAAAATGCAACAGGTCTATTCTGATGGAAACCAAGGGGTATTTGTTATTTGGCTATTGGGAGTCTCAGCTGAGACCAAAAACCTCCTTTCACAGTAATCACATCGCTTGTTATATTGTTTCATGAAGGGAGGCTCACTCCTGTCCAGCTGAGTCACAGGAGAAGGCCTCTCCAAGAGCAACCTGCCCTTTCCAGGGCCCCCCTTTGCTAAACTGTGAGCTGGCAACAATCAGATTCATCCAGAAAACTCCAAGTTAGCAAAGGGAGGATGAGACAGGGGATCTGCCAAATGGCCCCCCGATTAAGACTGCAGAGGAGAAAGTCAAAAAAGACACATTAAGATAGATTTGGACAATGCTGCAAAGATTCCAGAGGAAACACAGGCCCGCAGCTCTTCATCCTGCTGAATAGCCAGCTGCAGCTTAACTTGGATGAGACTTGATTTCCACATCTTATCTTTGGACACCTTTTTTTTTTTACAACTTCATACCACTGTTTTTTTAATTCATTTAACTTGAACTATTTTAACCTAACATAACCTCTAATTATGCCGTATCTATAATTAAGATAACATAATATGTTAAAAGTGTACTGATGTCTTTCTTTTGTACAGGAATGTGAGCGTGAATGTATGTGTGTGCGCATGGATACACACTCACATGTTGGTGTGTTCCTGTATGAATGTATTCTTGTGTTTATAGCACCCGTCATCGTTGGTTAAATGTATCCTCTGACTTAAATTTATTATCAATAGGTTGTATCTTATGGAATGAAAGTTATGTAACCAAAAAAAAACTATTTCAAATGAACTTAAATTTATGCAGCAGTAAATATTATTATCATTATTATTTTTTTATGCTCTGTTACAGGGTCAAGACCAGGAAACAGGCTTGGACTCAAATGCAGACCAAAAAGAAGGCAGCTGCACATACTGAAGGCAGGCTGAGGAAAGCAGGTAACAGAACTCTAAACCATAAATGAAGACAAACTGACAAAAAGTAGAGCACTGGGCAGGTAAACGAAGGGAGACACTAATTAAGGAAGTGAGAACAGCTGAGTAGACTGCAGGACTAATGAGGGACAGGTGAAACTAATCAGGGTGAGGCAGACGATCAAAACTGGCAGGAAAACATAAGTGCAGCAGGTGAGGTGATCTGAAACGAGAGATTTGAGTAACAAATAAAAAAGAAAACATTGAGGATGACTTCATTATAGAATTAAGAAAAAGAAAACGTGATCTCAAGAGGAGATCAGGGCAAATCATGACTCTGGTTATATGTCGTGCAATTTATGGTGATTCTTCAATAAGCTTATTGTGATTTATTGTGTCACTGGCAGAAGAAAAAACAAACACATTTATTAGTTATATATTTATTTTTCAGACTCACTTGACACAAAAAGGTTGTCTGCCACTTTGTACAAAATTTAAATTCAGGGAGTTTATATGGTGACCACATCAACAGTCATTTGACAAGAGAGCACATACTGTAACAACCTTCATGGAGGAAACTGAAGAAGAAAAAGTTAACTTTTGTTTAATGAAGAATGTGTTTATTTGCTGTTATTTCCAAACTACAATGGAGTTTTCATTGAGGAAAAAATAGTTTTGAGACTTCAAGAATGAAGTCGTAATATTATGAGAAAAAAGTCATATTACGAGAATAAAGTTGTAATATTCAATATGGAAAAAAGCAGTAATTTTATGAGATAAAAGTCATAATATTACAAGAATATAGTCGGAATTTTAAAAGAAAAAAGGTCGTAATTTTGCAACAATAAAGTCATTATTTAACGAGAAGGGGGATTTTAGGCCATATTATAGAAATAAACATGGTGACATCTCTGACCGCCCAGCTAACGTGCAAGTTTTTAAACAGGTAGAAACTGGAACAGCTAGCTTACCTAAACTCAGAAAAACTTGTAATGACAGTATTCTGTTTTAAATTAAAAGCAGATATACGAAAATGGTTTGTTGTGGTGGTTTCTCATCAACCAATATTGTTTTTTCAGGGCCGATACTGATACTAATAGGCTAGTTAATGAGATTGATAACTGACATTTGGAACTGATATGCATTTACAATAAAATGGGAAATCTTTCTATCAGTATTTAGAATTTGGAATATAACAAACCCCAACATAAAACTGAAACTCTGAACATCATATAGGCTGCAGCAAGTTTCCAGTAACATTTTTTTTTTTAAATCAAGTAAAAATTTAAATAAAAAATAAATAGAACTCCCTGGGGTTTTACAAAGCGAAAGTTTCTCCCATGCTTACACTTTCTTTGTACTTTCAATTAATTAATTTTTAGCTGCGACCATTAAAATGAAATGCCAATATAGATAATGGGCAAAATGTCAAGTAGTGCCTCCAGTAATAGGCCAGACCAATAATCTGTCCATGCCTAGTTGTTGGTGTGCATTTATGTGCCTTTAAACAGTCATTTTGGTCACGCTGGTGTTTAATTGTGTTACTTTACGCTGTGTTACTGGTCATGCTGTCCAGTTGTTAATTTGTGCCTATTTCTGCGCCTTTACGCAACACTGCTGTTCATGCTGTTGTATTGATTTGTGCTTATTTACTCAATGTTGTTGATTGTTGGTCATGCTCAGACATTTTTTAGCAGTATTTGCGCCACCTGTCTTCTAGCAACAAATGCACCTCTTGCTGCTGTTGAGTTTAAAATGTGCATCTGTTGTGATACTTTTGTCCCTCGCCCCATCTAAATCACATGCCTTCTCTACAGATATGCCCTGGTGCCGAGGCTATTTTTTAGTGATAAAGTCACTTTCTAAAACAGCCATTTTCATCACTTTGTTTATCGTAATGGAAAATATGGATCATAGTTGAACAATAACCCATAATATTCTGCCTTGCCCAGAGATGTATGGTAAAATAACAACAGACTGCACTGACTGATTGAAAACAGTGCATCAGTGGACACATATTTGTAAGAACATTTGTGTCTTTTTTTCCTATTACTCCTTTACAGTGATTTCAGAGAAGCTAAAAAAAAACAACACCTTTAAATTGGTGCTGCTCTCGAACACGTCAGCAGGACAGATGGTTGCTGACAGGAGGTTTACAGGTCCTCTGGCTGAGGGAGGGTCTAACCACTCGATCTGGGTCTGATGGTCCCAAGAGAGGATCACTGGTTTGCAATGTAAAGCTTGACATCATAGCCATATGGGAATGTTTAGGAGCTGCATGATGGGGAGCAGACAAAGACAGAAGCTCATTCACTTTTATCATTTTCTTTTTATGTTTTAAAGAATAATAACATTTTTTAAAAAGTCATTAAGCAGTGATTTGATGTTGCATTAACCTCAATTTGATTAGTTTTATCAGCCAAGGGTAAGAAAACTGGGTTAAGGAGGGGCATGTGCTGTGTAAAGAGGTTGTGGGCGATGATGTCATACATTTTGGGAGCCATAAACTGTAAATATTTTTCCAGTTGAACGGCAAAGACCCTCCTACATCATCTGGGGAGACTGCTCTGAGGAGAAGTCCAACAAAATCTTTTGCATGAAATCCTCCAAACCTACAATGACATCTGTTTATGGCGTTAAATGCCTCCAGGGGGGAGAAAGAGGAGCATATGTGAATGTTTTATGATAGCTCTTTGTTCAGTCCAGAAGGTTACATTAGTTCTTACACAGCAGAAGTCAATGCACAGACGTCAGTGATCTCTGGCTCCCTCTCGTGTTGAATTCAACCAAGTGATCCTAAAATAAATCCCAGTGCACAAATGCCTTCACTTGGAGCAATCATCAAAGTTTTTTTGATTTGTCAAGTTAGTGTAGGCAAAACAACATAAAGTTTTGCAGTACTTTTTTTTCTTGTTTTTAAAGTATTTTTTTCCAACACACAAAACTAAAGCTACCCCTGATTACTGTCAGTCACCACTAGATAGCAGCATAGTCTTAAATCAAACATCAAAACACCCACACATACTCTCATTAACCTTCATACGAAAGTGATCTCCTCTCCCTGAGCAGAGATTTGTGGGGCAGTCAAGACTTTAATAGAGGTGGAGGAGGCGGCTGCCGCAAACAGTTGGATATCATATGGATTTGGGAAACCTCAGCAGTGGCAACCACAGCAACCACATACACTCACTTTGAGGCCATAACAAAGCTGCTGGGAAAACCTAATTAGCAAGGTCAAACCCAACCAAGTTGAAAAGTGGTACTCCTGTTAGTCGGCTTTAATGTGAATTAATCATTATTTGTGGCAGGGAGGGGAGTATACCAAATGCACTCAGAAGCCTCCTTGTTCTTTTCATCTGAACCATTTAACTGCTAATGTTACAACACAACCTTTAACCACACATATAGCAGGAAATGTGATTCAAATGCTGATTTCATGACTGTGATGTAGGTGTTTGAACTCAGTTCACAGTTAAAAGATTCTGCAGACTTGTTTCATATCAAAGAAACACACAAAGACACATATTTGATTCCCTTATATAAAAACATCATGCACTGTTTTTTTAAGTATGTGAAATCAATGGCAAGCAGGCATACTGCCACATTAGATATTAAAGCTGTAGTTGGTGACTTTTATAAAAAAAAAAAACAACCTTTTTTTCATATTTGCTGAAACTGTCACCACAGCCACAGCTGTACACGAGACAAATAATCTGTGAAAAAATGTTCCTCCTCTAAGTGTGTCTAATTCCATTTGCAACAATTCACCACATGTGAATGAAAACAACTAATTAGAGCTGAGGAGTCTCAAACGCAGCTGTCAATCATGCCAATAATTCCTCGTGAACTGCGGCCAAACTAGGTAGCACTGATCAAATATGAATCAAGATTCTGTGACTGCATTGCCTATTTCTCACTTAAAATGTTTTCAGACACATATTTTAGTGTACTGTTTAGCTGTAAAATGAGAAAGCTGGTCCAGCTGCAGTGCTGAGAAATGAGAAAGTTTGTGACCAGGCCGCCATGTTGAAAAAGATTGAGTGAAAATGAACCACCACCCACCAGCCGGAGCAAACTTTCTCATCTTACAGCTAAACAGTACACTAAAAATATGTTTCTGAAAACATACAAGAGACTAGAAGTATGTAATGCAGTCTTGATTTGAATTTGGTCAGCGCTGCCTAGTTTGACAGTTTGATCACAGTTCACAAACAGTGATCGGCCCCAGGTGTCCAACAACATCATTAGATATT
This sequence comes from Plectropomus leopardus, assembly GCF_026936395.1. Lineage (NCBI taxonomy): Eukaryota > Metazoa > Chordata > Actinopteri > Perciformes > Serranidae > Plectropomus > Plectropomus leopardus. The sequence goes on along the minus strand of NC_142193.1, from coordinate 16,918,644 downwards.
GATATTTGGTGTAATTTAAGTTGTGATGTCGGGTAACCAAAATACAATATCAGGACAACATCTAATGCTAATGTCAATAGTGATGGCAGATGACACTGATATTTTGCTTGCTGTAAGTTGTGTTGTTAAGTAACTAAAGTCCAGCACCTTCCAAATGTCTCATGCCATCATCATCATGACATAGAATTACAACATTAAGTTGTTAGTATGGAAAACAAAATATAACATGTTTAAAATGCCAATAATAAACCTGAATAATATTAACCGATTTTAATTCCAACCAAACCTTAATGTCAGTTTGACATAAGAATCCAATGTCTTTCTGACATACTGACATCTGGTGGCGACTGGGACATGATTGATAGCTGCGATAAAGACTCCTCAGCTCTGTTATTCTTCAGCTGTGGTAGATTTTATCAAAACTCACATGACACACCATGAGGAGTAGGAGGATATCACTATTTCATGTACTGTTGTGCGGAAATACTGACAGTTTTAGAAAAAAAATAGTTTACTTAATATACTCATAAAAAATACCAACTGTAGCTTTAAACTGTAGATATCACACTCTACTGTTGATTTCATCTTAAAGTGTTTTGTTAAAACTGGAACACATCAGCATGTAGAAAAAACAGTAGATGTTGAATGAAAGATTTAAAATGATGATCATATTTCGCAACAACGTTTTTCAAAAGTGGTTTTGTAATGTCACTGAAAAATGTTAAGCATACCATTGCATTTGCCTAAGTGTGGGGATGAGCACTGCTTTAAGTAAGATTAATATGAAAGATAAAAGTTCTTAAACATCCTACACATGCCTTAAGCAACTTTCCTGATGGCACCTGCAGAATTTCAGAACATTATCTTTCAAACTTTGTACAACTTTCTTTCATTCTGCTGCAACCAGCTGAGCCTCAGCCAGCAGTGTAGCTGTTACAAAGATTATTGGTTGTATTGTGGTGGGATAAACCACGAAAACTGACAATTTCTCAGACCTTTGAAATGGTAACACGGTAATCCTCTGTTTGTAGGAACTTTAAACACAGAGATTGGCTGTCTTTCTGTGGTTTAATTTTAACTTGTTTGTTTTGGGTGGTCTCCAACATGTGCTGCAGATGGACACTTTCTCACAGAGCTCCTCAGCCTGGAGCTTTTTCCTACTCTCTCCAGCTCTCTTCTTTGGCTTGGAGTCTGGGGTTCAACCACGGCCTCAGTCGATCCACTGGCCAGCTAAAATGTTATTGTGTCGTTCCGCCCCTTGTCCCTTTGCCCCAGCCATGCTAGTGTATGTCAAATAGTCTGTCCTTACTGTGCTTTGAGTTGCAAAAATAACAGAAAAACACACCAAAACCAGTTTTGGAAGCAGTCCTGTGTCACTGATGGTTGCATTTCATCATCTGTCCACCGCAAAACTCCATAGCAAATGAGCATGAATAAAAATGTAACAGCAGCCAGATGAGCTCCATCGCTGGCTTTAAAGAGTGATTAGCATTTATAAAAACATGGCCCAAGGGACTGCGGTTGTCTCCATGTCCCCAGGCGTTTTAGCGTCCATACTGAGAAACAAATAGGGCCCTAATGATTGGCCTTTTACAGATTAATAGAGCTCAGCCTGGAACATGGTATGGAGCATAAATCTGAGACTGTGACAGAAGATCATTTGGTGAGGGTCACGAGGAGGGAAAATGGTAACACAAGCTAGCTCATGAGAGTAGCCATTGATTTTTTATGCTAGACGCTAACAGGACCAGACCAAGAAAAGGACAGAGGAGAAATAATAGTGGGATTGTAATAAATTGATGAGGAGAAGTCGACACATGACACCCAAAGACCCTACGCGGGGATGCAGACAAATGCAACATAATAGTATTTACCACCACTACCCATCTGCATGGAGAACAGCTGCAGAGGACATTGTTTATAAGCACATTGTCTTTTTAAACCCAGTGGTGGAAGAAGTGTTCAGATCCTTTGCTTAAGTAAAAATACTATTACCTTACCATGAAAATACAGTTTGATGTAAATATAAATTACATGTAAAAATCCTGAGTAGAAAAAGCAACTCATGTAAAAGTAAGTAAGTATAATCAGGAACAAGTACGTAGAGTATTAAAAGCAAAAGTACCCAAAGCAGAAACATATTTTTTAAGAACCAAAACAGAACATCTACAACACTCGAAATTATTTTTTTTAAGAAGAGTAAAAAAACACAATCAAGATTGTAAAAAAAGAGAAAAAATACCCCAAAACACAAAATTATTTTTTAAAAAAATGCAAAAAATAAAAATTCAAAATTAAAAGAAAGTACCCCAAAACTAATTTTAAAAGAGAAAATAATAATAATAAAAAACGCTCAAAAATATTTTAAAAAAAAAAAAAACAGAAAAAGATTTAAATGTTTATCAAAATATCTGGCAATGAATTTTTCTGTGTATTGACTGATTGATTAATCACCTAATTGTTGCAGCTGTACTTGTAGAAACTGCTTAATAATTACATTTATAACAAAATAAATAATTCATAAACTCCTCTTATATTTGTGCAAAAATCTTACTTTGTAAAGTAACTAAAGCTGTCAGATAAATGTAGTGAAGTAAAAAGTACAATAGTGCCCTCTGAAATGTAGTGAAGTAGAAGCATGACGTGGCATGAAAAGAAAATACTCAAGTAAAGTACAAGTACCTCAAATTCATCCTTTAATATAGTACTTGAGTAAATGTACTTAGTTATATTCCACCACTGTTCAAACCACACCCATGCGCCTCATGCAGCTTTCCAGTTGAAACCCTGCTGATCAGAGCAAAGAGAGGACAGATAAGCGATTACCCTGTGAAAGGGATAGGATGCCGGGGTCCTTTTGTAGGCTTTTGTAGCATGAAGGAGCTTGAGAGGTCTTGTGACCCCTCCTTCCCCCATTCAGAGTCCTCCTGGGCACCATTAACACCATGAGAGAGGGGCACTGACTTCCAAGGTTTGGTAGATCTGGAGAGTACAGCATCTCAACATCTGGAAAGCATTAAACTGCCCGAGGGTGAAACACAGGGAGACGATGACGGGAGAGTGAGTGTGTGTTTTGACCAAGCTGTGTGTGTTTTACAGAGAATGACTTAATTGCATTGTTGTGTGAGAGTTAAGGTATGAAACTGTGACCTCTTGAGAAGCCAAATGAGTGTGGTATCAGGAAGTCAAAGCAGAGATGAAGGATAGTGAAACACAGTGTGCGCTTTCTGTGTGTGTTGGCGGGGTGATGTGTGGGTGCTCATGCACACAGCCTGTATGGCTCTTTGTTCGTGCGAGTTGTTTGAAGACTGGGTCTTTCACTGGGCGGCAGGATGTAGAGCTCTGGACCCTTGGCAACAGAGCAGCTCCATCTGAGCCTGGCCTGAAACAAGATGGCTTTGTATTTGCAATCACCATCCTGCTCCTCCCTTCCTTCCCCCATAACCTCTACCTATTGGGCTGCAGCCTCAGGCACCGCGCACCAGGTGCTCCCCCTCGTCAGCCTCACAGCAGCTCGGGTCCTGCCTCTTACAGGGAGCAGAAGTTACCTCATAGTAACCTGACCTTCACTGGGACCAAAGGCAGCCCGCTCTTTAATCAGGAGTGCTCTGACATGAGCCGCGAGCCGGCGAGAGGCAGGCCAGCTGACAGGGAGCAGCATGTGATACCACATGTTAGATGTTCCTTATACTATAAATAGTGTAACACTCTTCCCTTTTGTGCAATAGTTCTTTGTTGTGACAGCAGGACAGTTGTAAAAGCTCAGCAATCATCTGGCTTGTTGGTCATAAATGAGGCCAGCCTCAGGGTGAATAAGAGCATCCAGAACCCAATCTGGATGCACCTATTAACCCTTTGAAACCTGGCTTGACATCAGTTTCTTGTGTTACGTTCAGACGCCCTTGGGTAAAAAATTGGGTAGATTTCTTTTGAAAGAAAAAAAGCCTAAAATGCTAAAAAAGTAAAAAGCAACTTGGCAAGAAACATCCCAAAAAAATCAAGAGAGATTTTAAAAATTATTATTAGAAAACAGTCATTTGATTGTAATTATATATTTAATAGTAGTTAATCACATTTACATTCTTGAACATATTCCAAGCAGAAAAAAACCCATTTGATTTATTATTACCATTTTTCTCCTCTTTTTTTCTCTCTGCTAATTATTAGGGTTTTTTTTCTTGTAACTTTTTACTAATTCCTTGATAATTTGGGGGAATTTCTTGTGGAAATGCTTCCTTCCTTGATTTGTAAGGAGATTAAGCCAATTTGCTCGGATTTCAGGGAGTAAACACATAAGGTCATATTTTAGGTCTACGCACTGCTACTCAAATAGCAACTGCTAACTGACACATATGTGATTAATGAAAAACGGAGAGTTTTGTCAGACGGGAACATTCTCAGCCATTTTGTGAGATTTTCCTGGCTGTGTAGCTTTCAACACCCACACCCCTTTAGACTAGTAAGAGCTCTTCTCCATGAACACATGCTGTGCTCCGCCAAGTACCTCAAGCTCACCAAAGACAGGCACTGGACTCTCTCCTCTCCTTCTTCCACCCCCACAACAACCTGTCATCCACCCCTCGATCCTGGCTACATGTCCCGTTCCTCCTTTTTTTTGTCCCCCTCCCTCTCCCGCCGTGCCCTGCCATCAGTCGGCTGTTATTGAGCAGGCATTTCACAGACACTCCCACTGAGACCAGTGACCTCATCAGCGAGCAGGAAGTCAGAGGGTTCAAGTTCCTCCTGTGAGAGTAATCCCACACATCTCTGCGTATGTGATTCAGGAGACGGGGGAGCGTCGAGGGGCCACGGGGGTGTGGAGTCCCCATACTCACTACTTTCTCACTATCAGACCATGCCACATCATCACTGTCATCACATGGCCGTAAACTTACTCTGGAAGGAACGGAAAACTATCCAGGTGTCTCTACTTCCCCAGCTCCAAATAGTTGCAACGTGGCAGTGGAACAATGCAGAGGAAGAGATCAGATTTAGAAAAGAAAGGAGCAAAGAGGAAAGAGCTTTTCACAAATGACGAAAGACATTTGTGTATATATGACCATTAATAGACAAAGACTGCTCTGTTCTCCCTGTACATCAGGGAATAATCATTAATTTGAAACATCAGGGACACACAAACTGATTGGTGGCTTTTTCCCTGCACTGGGTCAACGACCTTGACTGTTTGTCAGTCCCTTCCTGCCAAAGTTCTGTTGCCTCAACAGATGACATCAGTGGGAATATAAACCAACGCTGATTCAACTCCTGGCTGGACACACCCACCAGGTTTTATCAAGGCTAGCATGTTATGTTTTTGTGGTTATGCTGCATTATTTAACCATAAGAAATCTGGGCAAATTAGCTTGCTTGATTTCTTTTAAAAACGGGAAGAAGGCAATGAGCAAGAAATTGGCAAGATATTTGTAAAAAAAAAAAAAAGAAGTACAAGAAAACAAGAAAATCACCTGAACCCCCCTCCAAAAAACACAAACACAAAAATATGAATGTTAAAAGAGCTAAAATCTAAAAAAAAACTAAAAACTAAAAAAACAGCTTAAACATACATATTAATATTAAATATATATAAAATAAATATTACATATTTATTTAATAATTTAAAAATTAAATACATTATTTATTTTTAAATAATTAAATTATATAATTTATAATATAAATTATATATATATATATGTGTGTATATATATATATATATATATATATATATATATATATATATATATATATATATATATATATATATATATATATATATATATATAATTATGAACATTTTGAATATAGTTCTTTAGAAGTTTTCCCTAGCTTTTAAGCATCTACTAATTTCTTGCTAGGTTGCTCATTGCCCTTTCCCCATGTTTTGAAAGAAATCAATTTGCTCAGGGTTCAAAGGTCAAAGGTGTAAATACTTTTGAAAGGCGTCTGAGCACATAAAGAGATGTTGATCCAGGTTTCAAAGGGTTAAGTAAGTTTTCAGATAAAAGCAAGCAATATATGCATAACATGAAGAAATATAAACTCAAAGCAGTTGTTCTTGATAATGTCATCTTTCTGTCTGGTGATTTGCTCAGCGTTTTTTGTGCTACTGTATTGATCAGTTTCCATTTAATCCATCAAAGCTGTGGCGTGTGAGTACATGTTTGGAGTGGATCAATGGAGCACCAATTAAATGTATCCTGGAGCTATAACATGCAAACACACAGGCTCACAAATGCACGCACCCAAAAGCACAAGCAGATTTTATATAGGCTACATTAGTCCTCATATCTCGTATGACCAAGCACTCACAGTTGTAAACACACTTTTGAACTCATTTCTTTCACATCCCAAACACACCTCCCACTCCTAACCTCCTCCAGGGAGCCAGAAGTGAAGTTGCAACACGTTTCTTACCGGCAGGTCTCAATTTGTGCTGACTCTACACAAAAACACTTCATTTCCAGAGGGCTGCGTCTAGGCTTGGCCACTCCCGCCATGCACGACACAAAGACACAAGCACTGCCAGAAAGCCAATAGCATAGAGAAAGACAGAGAACCCCAGAGGAGCACACAAGACCAGGCAAAAATCGAATGTGTGGGGGGGTGAGCTGTGAGCTGGGCAGCAACTCGCTCAGCTCATCACAGATCTTTGCCTACGGGAACATTGACGGGTTTGTGCCCAGATGTGTGGGAGGGAGACAGAGCTGAACAGTCATATCCAGTGTTTGTGAGTTTGTTCCAAGTCTTTAGACACGGTCCATTCTCTTTAATAAATCTGCCGTACAGGCACTTAACGTCAGTGACTTGATCTCTGGTTCCAGCACGCACAAATAATGAGTTTTTCCGGCCTTGAAAACTGTATTCATGTGCACGCCTGCGTGCACTTCAGCACACACCTGTGGGGCGCCACATATGATGAATATTTAGCTGGGTTTCTCACAATTGATGTCGACAAAACAACACTTTATATGATTGTTAACAATATGTTTATATTTAAAAAATAAAAATAAAAAAAATGAAAAGGTTAAGTGTAAATGTATGTTAAATCTACCTCTTATTGTTCACTTTAAATCTATATGGTAAATCTAATCTAAATGTCAAATCTACTTCTTAATTTCAAATCTAAATCTAAATGTCAAATCTACTTCTTAATGTCAAATCTTATTGTTTACTTTACTTCTTAATGTTACATCTTCATGTTAAATCTAAATGTTGAATCTAGCTCATAATGTTAAGTCTAAATTTAAAATTAGTTCGAAATCTAAATGTAAGATCAACCTCCAAATGTTAGTATAAATATAAATGTTATATCTAAATCTAGGCTAAATGTTGAAAAAATATGTAACGAGCCCATGTTGCATTTATCATGTTTGTAACCTACTTTGGATAAAACCACAGCCACTTCTGGATGATAAAAGTATAGAAAAACCCAGTAATAAGTCCTAAAAACCAGAAATGAAATAGCATTTCATCACTTCCACGCTGCGTAGGTTATTGGTTAGAAGTCTGAAATAAGGTCTGTGGTTCACACAAGCCTAAGAGACCTTCATGTGTTGTTCAATAACATAAAATATGTCAGTAAATGCCCCACTTGCAAACTTTAAAGCTTTTATGTGTCTCAAAATAGTCGGTTGCTAACAAGCGGCTAAATGGTAACTGTGGCGACAAGACTGTAGTGTAGTTCATTTTGGCCTAGCAATAGCTTTTTACTACTTTGTTTACCATAGAGCTAATTTTCTTCAGTGATCCAAAATCCAATGGAAAAATCCCATAGGCTTTTTGATGCAGGAACCAAAATAACGTCAGCTTCTGTGTTGGCCTACAGAAAAATGTCACCCTGGGGCACTCTATACTTAAGCTAGTTAGCACAGCCCACAGTCCTTTTACGTTAAGGAAGTAATGACAACTTCGTTGATTGACCTTCAGCAGCTGTAGCAACCTCAAATTCAGCCAGTGCAAACTCATGTAGGCCTGACTCCTCACCAGATCTGCAAACCTTTTGTTGTTGCTGTTAAACAGGTTGGGCCCAGCACTGCTGCTGGCCACTAGCCTGCTGTGGACCTGGTACCAGGTTTTTGCTGGATGAATTCCAGTTGCTGCACCTGCTTACTAGAGATCTGTCTCCAGAGCTGTCGTCCACACTCTTCCTGGCGAAGTCTTGTCACGATGGGGAGTGAGGCAGAGGGACTGCAGAGGGACTGCAGGGTACATTAGCCAGCTAAAGTTTAACTTTCATCATACAGAAGTTGACGTGGTTTCATCTAAAGTATGTTGTTATAATGATAGACGCAGCATATGCTATTTATTAGTTTATTTGTTTTCTAAGCATAAAGAGTTAAGATGCAGATTTATGATTAATGTGGATTTCACTTTTGTTTTTAAATAAAAAAAAAACCATATGATTACTTAAAATTTTTACATGAATTTCTGTCAAAATGTAAGGAGAATTAACAAAAAAAATTCAAGATACATCAACTAGAAAACTGTTGCTGAATCTGTACAATCAGGGCCCCAGACACACCATGGTTGTACTGTAAAAAGCAGAGGGAAGTGTTAACATGTATTTTTATCTCAGACTTATCATTAACGAAAAAGAATGCAGTAATAAAGTGACGCAATTTAAACAGCACCACATGTCTGTGAGGCCTGCTATCACCAGGCCGTATCACAATCAGCCCTCTCTGCATCAGATGTGCAGTCAATGTGGAGGCTCTATGTGTTTTAAGAGCCTTTTCTCCCCTGTGTCTGACTCTGTGCCAACATTCATACTTTGGTGAAACAGAACATTCAGACAGAGACAGCAATGAGACTGGGAGGACATTCACTGATAAACTCTGAACCCTCACAGTGAGAACATTCAGACTTTGTAGCCAGGGATGAGCTGCTCACACTCGGCAACCAGCAGCCCACCATGGTGCTGCCAGTCCTGAAGCACAGATAAGGGACGCTTTTGTCAGTTGGAATCTAATTATACCCTATGGAAAGTGTACCTTACTGTCATATGAAAAAAAAAAGAGTTTAACCGTTTGACCTGAGCAAAATGGCTGAAACATAACAAGAAATGACCCAAATATTAATGAGAGATAAGTTAAAGAATTGAAATGAGCATATATATATATATATATATATATATATATATAATGAATTTATTTTAATTTAATTCAAAAGACAAAAAAGTCAAGAAAGCGCTGAATATTTTTTTTGAATATTTAATATTCCCCCAGCTAATTCTTAGGTCATTTTCGTGTCACATTTCTTGCCAAGTTGCTGATTGCATTTTCCCCATGTTTTAATAAACCAATCTTCTCAGGTTTCCAAGGTTTTAACACTTATGAAAGGTCTCTGAATGCAGCACTAAACTGATGTCACTCCAGGTTTTAAAGGGTTAACCAAAGATATACATGGATGGGACTGCATAGGAAAAAGTTGTCACTATCACCATGGGTCAATGGAGAGCTTTGTGTGCACATGTGTGATGCACAGACGGAGGGAAAGAGGAGGAGTGACGGAGAAAGCATGTGAAAGTGAGAGAAAGTGTGGCTGTGGAGATAAGAGTGGGTCACTGGAGTCTGGCTGCTCAGGGGTCAAGAAGGTCAGCGCTGATGCAGGAATGTCATGAACCGCTGCAGTGTGGGAAAACTGGGGAATATTTTCAGGTCTGTTTGGGATAATTGAAGTGCGTCCTTCAGCTGGAGTGTGTGTCAGCAGAGCGTTGGTCATACAGAGAGGATGGAGGGGAGGGGAGAAGAAGAGAGGGGATTTGGTCCTTGAGCAGGTCTGGTTCCCATTAGACCAGAGGCCCGGGGTCGGTTTGTTTGTACAGGCAGAACGTCCCAAAGGAGAACAGCCTGATGTTGCTCCTCCCAACCAGGCCGCCATAGAGGGAGTATCAGCTGCAGTGCTTCACTCTTTCGCCCCTCCTGTCCCTTTTCTGCATCCCTCCTTCCCATCCACCCACCACTTCTGGAACAAAGTCCAAGCGGGTCTTCTAAACTGTTTACGGATGTTCTCTGTTTACGTGCTATTCATGAGAGCTGCGCCGAGAGTTCCTGTCCTAGCCCTTGGCCCTACTGTCCCAGAAACAGAGCCATGTGATGGATATGTCATTCATATGTGAGCCTAACCCTGTGTATTAATCAGCTCGCCTGCGCCTAAAGGGCATGCAGAGACAGGTCTATCACTCACATGGGTTGGGCTACAGCGCTGCACTCACATGCTCCTTTTAGGCACAAACACAGGCCAATCAATAAAAAGAGTTTCCACTAGTAGTGTAAAATGATTGCATAATGCTTTTTTTTCCCACTGTTGTGTCATGGAGCATTTTCACAACATGAATTTTGCAGCTTTTAAGTTATTTGTTTGTTTTTTGCAATGTGAGCCTCTCCCCAGCAAATCCCCCTGCAGGGATTTTTTTGTTTTCTGCTGTGCTCACTATAAAAACACAGTTAGGACACAGAAGTCAGTCAGACTTGACTGGCACCGTTGTGGATTGCGGGCAATAAAGGCCTTAACGACACCATGACCACATGCAGAAACACTAACAGGTAAATAGAGCAGGGAGACTGATTGAAGCAGCATGACTTTGACGCCGCCATGGTGTGACAGACGAGGTCGTAAAGATCTGAGCGCACAGTGAGTGACTCAAAGTGAAAGAGACCTGTTGAGGTTGTGGTAAATTGGTGAGGAAGTTCTCATCTTCTGCTCTACGCAGCATTAAAACAGTCTGAGGAGGGGGTTTCGGAGCTGAAGGGGGTCGGGGGAAAGGGAAGGGGATGATGTTTCTCCCTCAGTGCTCTGCAGGGAGCGGCTGGGGAGTGGAACTGAGATTTATGGAAGCCAGAACTTCACTGCATCTTTTCCTGGAATTTGGGGCTGTTCTAAGGGGACGGGTGGGGGGGTCGGCTGAGAAGGGGTTAGGGGGCAAGAGTGGTCCGAGGCCAGGATAAGAGCAATATTTCACTGAGGCCGTTAAATGAGTTCACCTCCAGAAAGAGCCAAGCTGGAGAGCTAAAGAACATTCTGTCTTTTACTTTTACAAGTTGCTTTGACCTACAGCCTCGTCAGGGCCCTGGAGGTTAAAGGGCCGTTTCTTCAAGTTGGAGTGCAACAATTTAGCCGTGTTATTGGAACTGGCTCAGGTCAGCGGCGTGAATCATTAGGTGACTTGCATGCACCCGAAGTACAAAGTTAAAGAAGTGAAGGGGATTTTCAAAAATAGTTATGAAAATCCCACAGTTTGGAGAAGGGACTCTCCTGCTGGTTTCCACTGAGAGCTTTGTAAGCTATTTGAGCAGTCAGTGAAAAATGAGATCATCATCGTTTAAAACCTTGAATATGAAAACACATCATAGTATTGTGGTGGAATATAACTTTGTATTTTTTAGCTGATTATTAATTAATTTATTAAGTGCTGTATTTAAAGAATACAAATTTAAAGTACTTTACTTATTATTAGTATTAGTAGAGTATTTTCTTTTCATGCCACTTTTTCTTACACAGGATTTCAGTGAGATATTGTACTTTTTACTTCACTACATTTATCTGATATGTTACAGTTACAAAAAAAATTAGTCAGTTAACAGAAAATTAATTTTAACTAAATATTTTGATAATTTTTTAGTATTCTATCATTATTATTATTATTGTTATTATTATTGTTATTATCATCATCATCATTATTATTATTATTATTATTGTTGTTGTTGTTGTTGTTGTTGTTGTTGTTGTTGTTGCTGTTGAATTTATTTATTTATTTATTTTCAGGGGGTTTTCAGCATTGGTTCTCTTCTTTTAATGTTTAGGTACTTTTTCCTGATTATTCTTACTAGCTTTTACTTAATTACTTTCCAATCCAGTACTTTCGCTTGTTACAGAGTACCTTCAGTGTGGTATTAGTACTTTTACTTAAGTAAAAAAACTGCATACTTCTTCCACCACTGAGTATTTTTTAAGGATTATAAATAACTTAAAGTCTTGGTTTACAAAATAGGCTGGATTAGTTTCCCAAAAAATATGACTGATGCTGATTTTATGTGTGTGCAGAACATCAGAGAACAATCTTGGGTCTGGATTAGTGACACCATTCATACTTAGAAAAACTGTGGTCCTGTCGCAGCTTCACTATAAAGAAGAATGTCTAATTCAATCTGTTTTAGGTTAGTGAGATTACTGCCAGTCATAGTAGAATTCGTGTGAGCTGTTAATTAAAGCCACATTTCTTTTTCTTGTTATCCAGCAGCGATATTCAGTCAGTTTTATAGAGCATACTCTGTGGCAACTGCAGTGTTGCCAAATTCTGCATTTTAGGGTTGAACACTTGAGCATGAACACTTAGTCACGCAGACACATATACATGCACACCCCTGACTTCCCATCATCCACCTCCAGTCGCCTGAAGGAATGATTCTTTATACGTTCTTCACAGCGGATGCTATCCCTATCAAACCTGCAGTGTGATTAGCTAATGATGCAGCAGGCTCTGTGTTGCACCGGGCAGACTTTAGGCTCTGTTGGCATGACTCACAAATCTACACGCAGAACCAGCCCAGCTGGCAAGCAGCAGCATGAGCTAACAGTCATCATCACGTAAAAACCTCACTCACAGATGTGTGTATCCAAGGCCGACAGATCCAATGACGTTAGGCCTCCCCAAAATTAATTCAGTGAGAAATCTAATAGAGGGCGGCGCGCTTTAGTCATCGTGGCTCATCGTGGACTTGAGCAGGGGAAAAAGTGACGGCTGGATGTCGTTAACGAGCACAGTGATTATTTAGTGATGGGATATTGTACTTGGGATGTGTTGCCAGCTCTTGAGCAAGTCTGAGGAATCTGGAGCTGCAGTTAATTATCTTTTAAAGTATTGTTTATGTTGTGCCTCTACAGCAGTGCTTTTAATGTGTATGGAAGAATTAACTTGCAATTTGGTTCCTGCTTTATGGTATCTGGTGACTTTCTCTTTAATCGCAGAGGTTAAAGATTTGGCTGTGGGTGATAAATAATTTTGAACTTGATTGAATGTGGCCGATGAGGTCATTGTGCAGTTAGAGTACAGCTGTATCAATATTACCACTCTTTCTTGGATAGGACGTCATTTTTCTTCTCCACCTTATACATCGACTCTGATCCCTCATACTGAAAGTATTAGAAAAGTTGCACTTTTGACATCTTTTCTTTGTTATATGCCTCAAAAACACTTTAAAGTTCAAGCAACTGTTGTCCAAAGACAGTTATTACACCCTGCTCCAGTTGTTACAATTATGTGTTCTTGTTTTCAGTTTTTTTAGCTACCATTTCCTGTTTTATTTTGATATTCACCAGTGTCCCTTATTTCAGATACCTCACTTCCTGCTCTTATCTGTGTGATTACCTGCCGCACCCTGATTAGTTTCACCCGTTGCTCATTACTCTGATTTCCTGCTGCATTTATTTTTTGCCATTCCCTTTCTGTGCTGCGGTTCATCGTCAGTGTTTCTTAGCACTTCAGTATGGTACTCTTGAGTTTCCCTTGTGTTCTTTGACCTGTCTTCTGTATTTTGACTTAGTCTCTTGCGTAACACTAATTAACAAACCATTGCCTTGATTATTGGACTTACTCCCGTGTATTGACCTCTGGTAACACCAGTTAAAGACTTTTCATTGTGTCTGCAAATCCTGCTTTTGAGTCCCTCCATTGATGGTTACCAGAGCTTCCATATAGCAGTGAGACTTATCAACACACAGAGTTCTGCCAGAACTAATTTGTGCTGTTCATTATTTGTATTTCCAATTGATGCTTTATATCAATGTTCAAACCTTCACCGCATGCAGGACTTTTAATGTGACGACTGTCACATAGGGTTGCCAACAGCTTAATAAAGCTCAAGGCCTAAAGCAGAAGAGACATGAGATGACTCAGATAAAGTGACAGCAGCACTTCTCTGTCAACAAACACACACATTTAACAAGTGTGTACCTGTTTGTTTTTGTACTACTGCACTATTGTTTCCATAGAGCACCTGTAATACTGATGGTTCAATGCATGTTCAAAGTCTTTCTTTCTTTCTTTCTTTCTTTCTTTCTTTCTTTCTTTCTTTCTTTCTGTCATGCTTTCTTTTGTGCTTTCATGCTTTATTTTGCGCTTTATTTTGTATTGTCTTTCTTTTGTGTTTTGTTTCTTTCATTCTGTCTATTGCTTGTTCTTTGGCTGTTTTTTCTTTTGCTTTTTCACTCTTTCTTTCTTTTGCTCTTCCTATGACTCCTCTTTTTACACTTTAATTTACTTTCTTTTTCTTTTTCCTTTTCTATGTTTGCACTTTTGCATGTTCTGTCACATTCTCTTTCACACTTTTTTTTTGCACTTCATGTCTGTCTTTTTCTGGACTTTTTCTCTCGCTCATTTTCTTTTGCACTCTCTCTCTTTTGCACTTTCTTTCTCACTATTCAAAATTTCAGCCATTTGACATGTGAATAATGTTAATTTAGTGCACGTTAATAAACCAAATTCATATAAGTGCTTGATTTCTCATTTTAACAGAGAAGTAGTTCCATCATCTTCCAAACAGAGATAGGTCAAAAGTCACAGAAAACAGAACAGAGCAGCTGTGGCTTCATAAAATATTATTCAACAGAGAAGAAAAGGGAAGAAATTTCCCCTGACATGCAATATATTGACACTGATCATTCGGCCAAAGAGACAAAGACCAACACAGAGACGTCATTTGATCTAAACCTGCACAGAAACCTTTTGTCGAACTGCTACAATTGCATCTGCTATCGTGAGATCAAGTCAAACAGAGGTGGGCTGTCCCTGCTTTGTGCAGTGGGATTCTGTCAGCGCGACCTTGGTGGAGTGAGGTCTGAGTGACTGGAGGTGTTCCAGCTGCAGCCAATAATAAACACCGGGGAGGGAAGTGAGATGATGATGGGAAGAATGTGTGCAGTGTGCTGATCAAAGTGCCTCTTCCCGGGTGGCGTGTGGAGCTTGACCACGGGGGAGGCAACATTGTGCAGTCAAAAAACCTGGGCGGGTTTTTCTCCAGTTAGGCTGGAATCACAGTCAAAAAATACTGTTGTTTTTAATGATTTACATTAATAACCTGGAAATAATTTCATAGAACATTACTGTAATAGCTGGAAAGGGTGAATTGTTCATTTATTCTAGCATCTAATAAATAAAATGTTGGTCTCCCATGTCCATGTGACTGTCTGGGCCACATCCAGGCCAGGTTTGGGTCATGCTCAGTGTGTGTGATTAGCTTTAAAGACAGAAGTGCTTCGGGCTGTATCAGGAGAGTGTGAGATTTAGAGCCCCACTGTCCTCCTTCCATCTCTCCTCACACTCTTTGTCTCTATCTTTTTTATTTCACTGTACATTTTACCACTTTGACGACATGACTTAGTTCTGTGAATGGTCACCTTAAACTGAGAGCATGCAGAGGAGTGTGGGTCATGAGAGACGCTGGTACGAATGACTGGATTTAAGTAATGGCCTGACCCTGATCCTTCTTATCTGATGACCCCCAGCATTGACCCCGACAGCCAAGTGCCTGCTTCCCTTTGGGAAAAAGAAGATAAGCTCTGCTCGAGGAGAGAAATGTGCACCTTTTGACGCATGTGCTAGCACAAACACTCTTTTGTAGACACACTTTTACAAACAAATGCTAGGCGTTCTGCCTCAAGGAAAAACAAACTGAGATCAGCTAACTGAGTTCAGCCTCCCTGTCTCAGCCTTACAACGAGCTTCTCCATGCAAGATCCAATAGGTGCATGCTTGACCTGGTTACTGAAAGCTTGTTTTACCCTCTATTGACCAACTTCACTTAGCTTCCTCTTCCCTGCTTACACGCGTCCATTCCTTTTCTATTTCCTTTTTTAACTCCTTTACCACATAAGCTCCTTCTTCCCCCTTCAGAGACGTTCTGCATGAGTGGACAGGGAAGGACAGGTTTGTTTTCTCTGTTGTGCTGAGTGATCGCTGTGCAACATCTGCGCACTAATTCGCTCTCTTACCTCGACAGGCACGTAGCACTCTCTGAAACCCAGCAGCACTGGGGTCAAAGAATGAAAGCAGATGTTATATAGCTATTACAGATGTGACAGGATGGCAAACAGCATCTAGCGAATGTCTCTGTGTCAGTGTAAACTGAGAAAACATGACTGATTCGTGCTAATGAGTTTCATTTAGTTCCTGGTCTTTCCCTGCACTATCACTAACACACACATGTGCACATGCAAACCCTATGACTAACCTTTTGAACTCACTTTCTGGTCAGTGAATTAGCAAGAAATGTCAGGGTTGGGTTTCGTTTGCCGATGCAAGAGGAGCCACTGATGGCTGCCATATGGTTTCAGGTCAAAACAACAGATTTTTAGCTGTGGCCTTTGAGATGCTTCTGAAGATTAAATGACAGGGATCCTATGTTCCTATGTGAGGCTAGGCTAAAAGCTAAACTGAGGCCTTTATGGCTTTCCTGCACATCAGAGAAGACACCTCTTTAACCACAAAATGACTGTTGGCCCACAGAACTGACTAACAGTTGCATCCTGTAACTGCTCCTGTGACACTATAAAAACACACATGCTCAGTTATGATGTTAATGGCAAAGAGTCTAATAATGGATGTGTGGATTTGAATGTGTTTTGCTAAGGGTACTTCAGCGAGGCTCTACAAACACTACCCTAATCTGCTGGAAGCCACAAAAGTCATGACTTCCGTCCAACCCCCCCAATCACGTGGGCCCACTCACTTAACAATCCACTCACACTCTTCTCCTCAGTGGACCAGGAGACAGTCAGTACGTTTACATGATGTGAGACAAAGACAAATTATTGTGTTAGTCTGACTAAAACTGGACTTCTTAATAAATGTAAACATATTATTCCAACTGGAGTCATACTAAATCACATACATTGAAGTTGGACTAACACACCAAGCTATTCAATTGGAAATTGAGCTCCGCCATCATGTATACGCCATAGTTGGACCTGGACTGGCCAAGGCGTTGCATGCTCCTAGTCAACACGCCAGCCTCCCTCGGTGGTTGGGGATAGGGACTGGCCGTTGTGTATGAGGGGGGGGAGGGATGCTGCAAAATGGGTCAGGCTTTTTTTTTAAATTAAGCACTGAAGAAGGACTTATGCTTTTTAATTTTGGCTGCAGTGAGGGACATACAACTTTAATGGTAGTATTTTGTATTTGTTTTAAAATAAAAATTCACACCTTAGCAAACTTCCTCCCTGTGACAAGAAAGTACAGTCCCTTATAGGCTCTGGGCCAGGTTTAGGTAGGAGTAATAAATATTGTACTACTGCTGATGGGGCCACAGTAAAACAAGTTTAGCAACCTAAGAAATGAATATCAGTTAATATGTTCACTATAGCTGAAAATGTGCTCCTCTTTACCTCCACAGCAGCTGATGGAGTCAGCGGTAGACCAAAAGCTTCACTGTTCAGTGGAGTAAAATGAGTGTTTTTCTCAATCGAGTCTGGTGTTTTTGATGTAACAGCAAATCCCCGTCAATAAGGGCTGCCTTGCTGTCTTCCAGCAAGGTAAAGCAGTGAAAATATTCCAAATATAGCATGGCTTAAAACTAATTAATTAAGGCAGAGTTTGCTTAGTGCCGTTTGATTAGGCTATATGTACATGACATGGCAGTTTTATACCCTGAAGTTATTGTAAACAAACACTGGGATTCGTTCTATATCATAGACATAATAATATAGGTTTATATAGCAGCTAGCTTAACAGAGGCATATCACCACCTACCATAGTGGAGTTTGACAAGCTTTCGTCAATAAATGGATTCTCCACCGGGTGCTTGTATACTGGGACAGGGACAGTTGTGCAATTAAATGGCCTAATTGAGCTAAAACAGTAGTTCAACTTATCTGCGCATGTAAACGTCCTGAGTGAACACAACAGACATCCAATACTAATACTTAAGCATGGTAACCAGTACACAGACAGACTGGTGCAGAAGTGGACCATGGGAACAGTCTTTTCAGGCCTGACTGTAAAAATAAGGTAACTTTATACTCCTGTGAGACGCCACAGTAGAGGGGTGGAGCGATGAAAAATTGTAAAAGCACCAAAGAGGCATTCAAGAAAAAACTGGGGAAAAATATATACATGTTTTCTTTAGCAGACACCCAGGGAGGAATGAAAACGACAGCAAAAGACACAAATAATGGGAGTTAAATCACAAATCACAATTTGAATTGCTGACATGTGAGGCCTACATTTTGCTTTTGTGTGTGACCTGAATGCGAACAGTGATTCAGACTTTATCCCTGCACAGTGAGCAGATCAAATGCAAAAAGAATTCTTTTGTGCAGGAAAAATAAAAGCTGCTAGATTCTCCAGAGATAAGCGGTAAGGTAACACTGCAGGTCTCGGGGGAGTGAATGCAGGGTGGACGGATTTCTGCTAAACCTGTGAACAGCAGAGACATGTGGCACAGCCAGCACTTAAGCCCACTGTTTGGAGTGCAGAGAGAGATAAGCCAGCCTGACTCCAGGCTGCACTTGTGCTGTTGAGAGGGGGGAACCAAACCTGCTGCCACAAGCGCTGTCTGTGTCAATTAACTGTATGCACAGTGCCCTAGATTATACATTTTAATGATTCTAACAATGTGGTAGAGCTTTTGTTTTGTCTGCAGTCTTCATAGCAGGTCCTGTTCATAAACTTAAAGGTCCAGTGTGCAGGATAAAGTGATATTTAATATTCTGATCCTGCCAGTATAAGTTTTTTTTTTCTTTATGTATGATATAAAGAAAAAAAACTTTAGATCATGATGAAAAAGAGGACTTCTTGTGTTTTCACAACGCTGACTCAGGATAGGTTTTCGCATTGGCCAACATAGTTTGTAATGCCTAAGCTATAAGCCAAACAGCATTGGGAAAACACAGATTTTTAACATGAAACTACTTTATTCAGTGTTTAAATCACTGTCTAATTGTTTAGAGAGGACGAGACTTCAGTGGAAAATTAGGCTCCTTGTAAAAATCTCCTGAACAATGAAACACTTGAGTTTGCACTTGACACACAGGAGAAGTTTCAGATGATTGCAATCTGCAGTTCTTATTTCTAGGCGTCACTTAATCCTACACACTACTCCTTAAAGATACATTAACTGCGTGGCCTGCATATAAATATGATATATGTGCAAAAACAAGCCAGAGAAACTTTTACACTTGGTGTAAAAACAGCATTTGATGTAAATCAGCTTAATCTGAGTATAGACATCTGTCAGATGTCACATTGCACAGAATAGAGGTGATAACAGCTTCTCAGATGCAAACTGTGCATATTTCCTTCCCCTTTGAGGTAAGCCAAAATACTGTAAGAGTTAACCAGATCACATCGTGTCTGACTCGAACAACTTTGATGCACATGACCTGAAGAGCATTTGCAGAGCTAAATATGTACATCTAACTTTGGTCAGCGCATCTGTGCAGAAAAGAGGAAGGTTTCCACCAAGACTTGATGTCTGGGAGGCTTTTTTTGGAGGAGGAGGAAGCGATCTTTCCCTTGCAAATCGCTTTCTAACGTGTAGTTTCTGTTTGAAATCAGAACAGTTTGTTATCATCAACCATGTTTTGTCTGCACTAAATAGTGTAATTAAGAAAACCCACCAGTGACTCATTACATGAAAGAAACGATGAGCAGATAGAGGCCTGTTGGAGCCCAGAGCGGTTGCCCTTATTTCATACATTGCATATTGACAGCTGCGTCTGTGGCTCAGCTTTATGTACTGAAGAAATGTGGATAAACAGGGGATGGGAAGTCCCCCATCTCACACAACACAGAGCCTGAGAACAGCTCCAGTTTACTGTTAATGACATCCCCAGTGTAATCCTGTGTCTAAAAGTAGGAACGTAGAGCCGCTCTTCTAAGATAACTTTGCCTTTTTTGGGTCTTGGGTTCTTTGAAAAAAGGTCTACAGAGATGTGTAATACAAACAACATGGTGTCTTCTCTTTGTAGGTCTACCTACTTTCAGTTGCTGAAATCATCTCAAATCTCTGACTGAAAACCTTCTTACTACCCCACTTCTGGTAAGTTCAAACCTAGGTCAGGTAACCGCAGCGTGTCTGAATGCTCCTTGTAAATGAGGCAGTCTGCCTACTGTAAACATAACAATAATGTCTTAAAGGGAAGTTGCGGAAAAAATGCTCCTTCTCTTTTTTGCAAACATTTAGAAGAAAAGATTGATGCCTCTGTCATGTTTGTATAAATATTACACTAGCTAAGCCCAAAAATTGGAAATAAGGGGAAACAGCTTGCATGGCTCTGACCAGTGATAACAAAATCCACTGACTAGAATCTCTCAAGCAGGCAGTTAAAGTCATGTAAATTCATGGACCACATACAGCCCAATTTGATATCAAGTGGGCTGGACCAATAAAACCACCGTAGAATCACCTTTATATAACAGTACCTCCATTTTTCTTTTTCTCTTGTTGTTAAGAAGAACTTTCTGAAAACATTCACCCAAACAGACGATGAGCAGGCTGAGATATCTTAAGAAAAATAAGTGCAATTTCAATATTACTCAGTTTTTCCGAACTTAGTCAGCATGCTACTCACTGTCATTGCATGTGCATTTTTCATTTGCACTCCAGTGTAGTAATGCTGACATCACCACAATAACTGAAGGGGAAGCTACTGAGGAAGCAGGTTAAGTTATCCTCTGCCTTACCAAACATTTAAAAATCTGAAGTTTTGGAAGAGAATTAGCAACAGGGTTGCACCAGTATTATTTAAAGACAGAAATCTGACATAGATTTTTTTGTCCTGAAGCTGCTGTTTGACAATATTCTGCACAATGTTCGTTACCTTTAAATATGATCACAATAAGCATTCATTGTCTTTTGAAGAAAATCTTTTGAACTAGTATTTTACATTAAGTAGGCTACCCACTGTTTAACTTACTCCTGAAACCTGACCCTCTTAAGGCTCTGTCACACCAAGACAGTGCACCATTGGTCAACGTCAGGCTGTTGGTGTGCATCCATCGCCATCATTTTGGTGGTGTGTCCTGCATCATTGGTACTAGTTGGCCCTTGTAAGTTTTTTTTTCTGCCAGTTCATCGTGTTTAATTAGGACAGAAGATGGTGAAGCTCCTAGGTTGATGAAATCACTATTATTAGCAAACAAATGGCCAAAGTCAAGAGGGCGTGAGATTGAAACCAACTTGTTGAATTAAGTAAAAAATATTTTTTGACCATTTAGCTCTTAAGTGGAAACGGTTCATGATTTTATGTGTTATTGTTGCTAGCGCACGTTCAATTTCCTTTATTCTTTCATCATTGGGTTGTATTTTCAATGTGCTAACTGGCTAACAAGTATCTTGAATCTGTATCGTCAGTCTTCCGATATCCTTTTTTGAACAACAAATGCAGACTAGATGCTTCTGTGTGGGAGGTTATTTCCTATCATGCAGAAAGTACACGTTAATTCACCGCTGGCTGTTGTTTTTGCTTTTGTTCAAGTGCAACTTTTTGGGTGAGATACAAGTGACTCGACACTTAGTCGTCATTGCCACCACTTCTTTTATGTCATTTTGGTGTGTCTGGGCCTTTAGCCTTTACAAGTGCACCACGATTAGGTATGCAAAGTCATCCAATGGGTCAGATTAGTCCCTATGGCGGGCTGGTTCTGGCCCACAGGCCATATGTTTGACACCCCTGCTCCAAAGTTCATTGTATCTAGTTTATTTAACCAGTATGAAAACCAGAGCGGAAAAAACATAATTAACTTTCTACGCTGGGACTATTTTTTTAGGCTGGAGCAATTGCAAGGCAACCAGTGGAGACTTGAGAAAAGGACTTGCCTCAGCCAAGAAATAGTTTGGTGCATTAACACCCTGCAAAATTGTTTTACACTTCAGTTCTTGCACAGAATAAACAAACCAGACATTATGTGAGGATTTGAGAGAGGTAGCCATCATCTCATCGAATTCTGTGCCTGTTTCCCAACATGACTAATTATAGCTTTAACGTCACTCCTTGTAGAGACAAACTTCTAAAATGTAATTTAAGGGCTGGCAGGGAGATAAAATGCAAATCACTAAACACATCATAAAGCCTTTATTCCTGTGACGAGTGCAGCAGCGGCTCATGAAACAATACTATCCCAGAAGAGGTTATTTTGAGGTTCATTTTGGGGCGCACATCCACCAGCACATGAAGTAATCTTCCTCGGGGGGTAAAGGGCGAGGGGGGGTACAGGAGGTTTGCTAATAACAGCTGCCAGATGTGCAGAGTCCCCGGAGCCCATGCACATTCTCACAGACAATGGAATGCTTGTGAGGAGCCCCAACAGGAAGTGAGGTCAGGGCTCTTGACCCCTCCCCTAAAAGCTTAGTGAGAGACACAGCAGTGGGGCAGCTTTTAAAAGTGTCCCATCATAAACCCACTGACAGTGAGAGTCCATAAAGCCTTTCATACTGCTCGTTCAACCTGTCAGCACTTCAGCAGAGCACACAGAAAGTGAACAAGCTTTAAAGGTGCACTGTTAAATCTTTTTAAGTTTTCTCCATCTACATCAGAATTATTGCAAAGTTGTTTTTTTCTATAAGTTCTTCTTTTTTTTCCACATACCAGCTGCTGTGGGGGCGGCAGGGATGAGTGCGGTGAGAGCGGATTGCACAATCTTGATCCTGTCTCCCCCAGTAAACCATCAGCAGACACGACATGAGTCAAAGTTGTTGAAACTGATTGGTAGAGGCCAGACCAAGACTCATTTGCTGGTGTATTTCCATGTTTAATTTCCACACATAGGTAGACTTAGATGAGCAGTGAGGTGCTTTCCGTGTGTAATTTTCTCTGATGTCATTCAGACTGCCATGCGTGAGACTGAAGAGGTACCACCTGCTTCCTGTTTTTTTTTTTTTTTTTAATGTGGCCACTTTGAGGGGAGAAATATCTCTGAATCATCAGAGCTATGTCTTAACCAAAGCGTTTCATTTTCACCTGCATTTGCATCTTTTCCTTCAAGCGGTAAATATCCAGGTTTCCAAGAAACCTCAATGGCAGATGTGGCACCAAGTTATTGTTTTGCAAGTGATAATTAAGTATTAAGTCTCACCACTCAAGTCCAGAGTCAAGTCCCATATTCAGACTAACAAGTCTATAGTCAAGTCCCAAGTCTTATCCTTTGAATTTCAAGTGCTAAACAAGATATGATGTGCTCTTCAGCAAATGTAATGCCATTTTAACAACATAGTAATTTGGTTGTTTTTTTTGGTTTTTTTTTAAATCATGAATGATTTGTAAAATGTGTTGTTTTTTTTGTTAAAAACAGGTTATTGGAAGTTATTGTGTCCATGTCTGTAATTTCTGACCTCCACACTTTGTATACTGCAAATCCTTTTTTGTTGACCACAGCGTTGGTTTTGTACACCAACAAAATTACCTTTGGTATATTTTTTTCCAGTTGGTCTTTTTTTCATTTTTGACAAGATGAGTTTAAAGTCATCAAATTTGTGACTTGAGTCTGACTTGAGTCCACACCTTTTGACCACAAATCTTGATGCAAATGCTTTTTTTTCCATTACAGAAGCCGAGGAGCTCCTATGTTTTATAAGACAGCTAATAAATCCTTTAGCAACATGACACAGCTCCCTCTTCTTATCACAGACATGTGACATCATAGCCACTTGGGATGACTTCGGCTCTCAGTGTAGTCACTGTGAGGACGTTATTACCTCCTCTGGGGCTGGATAGAGGCTCTTTCACTGGAGCCAACACCTGCCCCGCTGTGTGTCTGGGTGCAGCCCTGGTGACTAACAAGCCCTGACTTACCTCCACCTCACCCTCCTTACTACACCTATACTCAGACCTGAGGAACAAATGTGAAAATCACAGCGCTGACTCATCAGGAACAACAAATAACATAGTGTAAGAAAAGCACAGGCAGTTCAAATGCTTATTTATGTATCATGTTCCTTTTAACCCTTTAAAACCTGGAGTGACTGCTTTTGCTGCTTTCAGATGCCTTTCACTAGTAAACCTTTGAAACCTGAGCAAATTGGCTTGATTTCTTTCAAAAACGTGGCATAGAGGCAATCAGCATCTTGATAAGAAATGCTTCACAAATTGCAAGACATAATAGATCTACGGGGTGCCCAGTAGCTGAGTCTGTAAAGCGAGAGCCCCATGTACAGGGGCTGTGTCCTTGCCACAGCGGCTGTGGGTTTGATACCAGCCTTGGCCCTTTGCAGCATGTCACCCCCTCTTTCTCCCCCTATCACGCTTAAGCTGTCCTCTCAAATAAAAGCAAAAAGCCCAAAAATAATCTCTAAAAAAAATAATGATAATAATAATAATAATAATGATAATAATAATAATAATGATGATCAAAAAAATTAGTAGATTCACAAAAACGAGGGAAACATGTCAGGGGAAACAAGAAAAAAGTTAAGAAAAAAATATTTCTAATATTTATAATGATCAAAATTACATATTTAAAATAAAATTATGTTTCTGAATTTTCATATTTTTAAAGCATTCGTCTTAGTCTCGTTTGAACAGTTTTTTTTAACTTTCTTTTTCATTTGTTCATACTAATTTCAAATAATTTTCTTGCTCTTTTTGCTAATTTCTTGATATATGTAGGGTAATTTCTTCGTTTGTTGCTCATATTCTGCCTCCTATGTTTTTGAAATAAATCAAGCCAACTTGCTCAGGTTTAAAAAGGGTTGCCGCTGGAGACTGTTTTCATTTCATTAGACTGTCACATAGAGCTTTATGCATTTACAGCTGGTCAGTGCTCTCAGGGGAAACAGCCAGGATGAGCTGAAAAGTGTGGGCTCTGCTTCACGCTGGGATCCGCTGGTGGAGAGGAAGTGAAGAGGTTGAACATCTGGAATTCATTTGTGTGCTCCAGAGTAGAGAAAAGCTCTAAAAATAGGCTTTAAAAAAGTATTTTCCATATTAATTGCCGTCCACAGGCTGGCTACACTGTTATATTCCGACACTGGGGCTCGCGACTGTTATGGGCATATGACGTTTCCATACACTCTCTCGCGTGTGTGTGGGTGTGTGTTTGTGTGTGTGCGCGTATTGTGTGCGCGCGCCTCCCTGACGCTCCAAAGCCCCGTGGAGCTGTTGTTCCCAGAGAGCAGGACAATCAGACGGACTGTTGGATAAGAGCGACAAAAGAGAAAGTGCTGTTTGTAAAGAAGTCCTTTTTGGCTCCTTTTTTTTTTCCTATTTGGAATCGTCGCGCTTTCGGGTGATCATTGCAGAGTTTCAGCGGCGGCGCACACACCGGTATGGATTTACCAAAGACGAGACGAGACACGCCGTCTAGTCGTCCGCCAAAGTTTTGATTGTCACCGCTGCCTCTCGAGCCCGGAGCGGAGGCAACGCGCTGAACTTTAAGGCAGCATTTGTGGAAAGTAGTGACCACATGTGAGGAGCATTTGGAGACAAATACTTTGGCCGGAGCGTCTTTTCGCTGCTCTCTCCTACATCTCTCATGGGGTAAGTAAAATATAGCTTGTGTGTGACAGTCTGCATGTGCTGCAGCAGCCTAACAAAAGGATCTGATGTGTCCTGCTTTACAGTTTTACGCCTGAAATTAGTAATTGTCAATCCTTCGCGCGTAAACTTCTCGGTGTTTTCTGTTAATAGTGAACTGAAAGTCTACACTGACGCTCAAAGTTGACTCATAAACACATAATACAACAGAACAGCCCACATTAAGCAACACTTCTGCACGATTACAAGCAGCAACCAACCTCCAGCCTGTTTTAATGAATAACATCGTGTGGTGTTAAATATTAACAGGCAGGGTTACAGCTGTCGATCATACAGGGTGTAGGGAGTGGGGGTCAATGCATTTTGCTGCATCATATGTTGTCTGTATAGCTGTTGTTGGGCGATGAGCTGCGTGCACCCCGGGCGCGTCCTCGCAGGGGCCCTCACGCATATCCTTGGAGCCGTTGCGCAGCCTGCTGTGCCCCCCCCCCAGCGCTGACCCCTCCGATGTTGTTGAGGCTTGTTCATCCGTCACTCTAAAGAAGGCATTGTATTGAAAGGATGTATTAATAAGACAAAAGCCCCCATTATCCTCATGTACCGGAGTTAATCTCATGGGGCTGGAGATGTGCTCCCCAGAGGAAGGCACAGCTTTAACAAGAAAAGTCTTCATACAGTGCATTGTTTTAGAGATTTAAAATAAGCAAAATGTAAGAGTACTACTAATAAGAACATTCATTTGTGTTACAAACAAGTGCATATTGGATCATTTGCAGGAGTCTGTGCCATCATTTGTAGGCCTCCTGGCTCCTTATCAGCACTGCAGTGACCAAACAGCATGTTTCCTTGTGTTCGAAAGAGTAAACCCTGTAGAAAAAGGGATACATAGGTGTTGACAGTCCTACCATGAGGCATCCAGTTGTGGGAGAATCCTCAAATCCCAGTGAGATAAGATGATAAGAAGGAGGAACTAATGTTTATTGCCCAGATAAAAGCTCCCATCCATCACCCTCTGTGCTGTTGGTTCAGTCTGCACACTGCTGTGCTCATTAGCAGGGAAACTAAAAAAAAAAAAAAAGGCTTGTGGCATTAGTTCAATCTCCAGCCGATGGCTAGAAACTTTCAAATGCACACTGATGCTGTAAAGTCTGCTGAATAAAGACTAGGGAACACCTTAGTGAGATAACATCAGGAGCAGGGGGTGAAGAGGAAGCTTGCTCGACAGCATGAGAAAGGACTATGATGTGTCGAAGGCCCTGTCAGCAGGTTCATTGTGATGCTGGTGTTGTGTGAGAGCAGCGTGGTTTGTTTTCGGGGGTTGCACGGCCGCTAAAAGACTCAGGTGTGTCTCTCAGCATGCCTTGGACTTGCTGAAGACAGGGCAGCCGGCCGGCCGTCTGTATTTAGCCAATGTGGCTGCATGGCTCATTGCACCAGAACAAAACCTGCCACCCAACCAGGCCTGCCCGCTGCCTGGCTTCTTCACACACTTCACCATCCTTGGCGCGGGCCGGAGTGACCCTAGGGTGCTGTGAATGGCGTCAACTTATTGGCCAGACACTTCACAGCTCCAGGCACACGCAGCCTTCCTCAGACACAGATGGTATTAGTCTTAGCGGTCTATATAGAAGAAAACTTTTATGTTACAGTGCAGGCAGCTCTGTCCAGCAGCCCATGACATCATGAGTTGAGGATCTGCATGTTGCTGACCCAGCTCGCTGTGCACAGTGGCCCCATTTTCCTCTACAAGATGTAATCGGACCCTACTCAATGGGGACTGCTGAGGATAGCGTGAGAAATGAAGACAAATAGATGAGTTGAGTAAATAAATACATGTTTAAGTGCATGGACGAATAAATAAATTGATGCAAATCCAGTGGTGGGAACTGGATTTGCAGGGTTTTTTGTTTTTTTTTAATGGAACAGGTCTCTAGGGGGGTTGAAGGCGGGGATGGGTGGCGGATGGGTGGTGTCGATGCTTGAAGGATGCTCGGGTTTCAGCTCAGGCCTGAGAGCTCTGCTAGTAGGAAGCAGTGAGAAGGCTTTTCCTCAGGGAGACCTGACTTCTCTTTTGTTGTCTACACTCATCGCTTTATTCAGCCAGATTGGAGAGTTGACAAAACTGTAAGATCAGAGAAGCAACCTGCCAGAGGCGCTCAGCCTGTTACCTGGTTAAATGAAACCAGTCAGAGGTTAATGCATGACTTTCTATGGGAGACAATGTGTTTGTTTATGCATTGCTTTTGGGCTTTTCCTCTGTGATGGTAATAAGTGTTCTGCAGAGAGCCATCTGGGTTTGGAGTTCTAGCTGGTACTCCCCCCTTTAGCTGGAAAACACTTTCCTTGGGTGTGGCAGCTGGAGCAAAATAAACGCCTTCTGTTCGTAGGCTGCCGAAGCGCAAGTCACAACACACAGCTGACAGCATGGAGCTTTCACACAGACAGCCAAGAGCTGGGAGTGTCTCAGATCAGTGAAATAAATATGGCGTCCACTGCCTTTTTTTTTTCTTTCTTTTTTAAACCCATTTTGTAAATGCAGTCGCTAATAGGATGTCTCTAAAGACTGTGTTTGTTTTCTGTAGGCAGGTAGAGAAACACACACACACATTTGCACTGTCTTTCCCTCCTTTTCAAAACAACCTTCTCAGTCGCTGTTCTGATTCTCATATAAACATTTACATAAGCACAAAAGCTGATATTTGACGGAGACTATTTTAGGAAGCTGTTTTACCCATTGAGAGAATCCATTAGCTTTAAAATCTCCTGTTACATTCCTTTCGCACTTGAAGGACTTGGACAAACTATGAGACCCCCCATGACCAGGCGCTGGTGCTTGTAGTAGCATGCAAGGATTTCCTGACGCTCTCTGTGGTGGGGATAAGGCTGCTCTTCTGCTGTCAAGCTCTGACCGGCCCCTTGTTCTAAGCTGCTGCCAGTTGGAAATAATGCTGCAAATTGCTTTTTTTCCCAGAGCTCTGACTGTCATTTTTCATTGTGCAACGTCGCTGCAGAGACAGGAACATAGCACATCTTTCTGGGACAATGACAGGTAGATTGAAGACAAGGTTTCTGGTTACTGCTGCGGCTTTGGATGGGGTCTGCAGCACTTTGCAACCTCTCTTTAGGTTATGCAGTGTGATTTATGAAGTGAACAGGAACAGCCTCGTACTGTCTGTTCCAGCGGCAGACTTAATCAGTGTGGTCATGTCGTGGTTTCCTGATCTCTGGTCATTCTCAGCGCTCACTCTGCAGCGATCTTTGGAGCAGGTACACATTAAGATGCTGCGTATTTTTTGGAGACCTCCTCCTCTTTCTTCTTGTCTCTTGGAAGCCTTTGTAATCCAGTCAGCCTTGTTTGTGCAGCTGGAAAACTCTGCAGGATTACTTCAACACCCTGCCTCCCCAGATCCAGAAGTAAGCTGGAGACAGTTTTCTTGGATTTTGAATTGCCTCCCATGCAGCCAGTGAAAGCCTGTTGAATCCATTTCATTTTCTTTGGAAAGTCAACTTGATTGCCTCCCAGTGAGCTTTTTCAGACTTTAAAAAATAAGGCAAAATAGCCAACTGTGATGGTCTGTTTTGTTAGAATGAGCTATTAAGATTGTTTATCCTGTAAAGGCCTCAGATTCAGTCTTTCCAGGCTTAAAGACACGATGGAATTAACCTCCAGTCAAGCACAAGCTGGGTCACACCAAAGGCCAGACTGCTCCATCGTAACAGACAGTTTGAATCTGTTTACTTAAAACTAATGTGACAACTTCTCAAACATGTCCGTTTCAACGAGCGTTGTCGCGGTCAAAGTCAAGTAGCAGTTGTCTCAGACCCTCTCAAAAGCTGCACCGCAGCACTTTCTGACCTGTTTGTTATTTTTGCAAAATATCCCCTGGCACAGTGCTCTACCCAAACCTTGCATAAGACTTGTAAAGCTGCATAAAAAGCCAAGTTATTTACAGTGGGGCCTTTTCTTTTTGAAAATGTTTTACTCATGTGATGTTGTTAGGAAGTAAAACAGACATAGTATAGCTCCAAAACTCAGTGAGTTTTGCCATGTGCTATGTTCCTGTCTCTGCAGGTAAAATAGGTCTTTCCATACTCACATTCACTGTACTTTAAATGCAGACTGTTTTGGCCCTGAGCTAATTTTTTTTTTTTTACAGTTTAACCCTATGGAACCTGGAGCGACGTCACTTTTGTGCTGCTTTCAGACACCTTTCACAAGTATTTAAAGTGGCAAAGTGGTGAGATTTCTTTCAGAAGCATAAGAAAAAGGAAATGAGCAACTTGGTAAAAATGTTCCACAAATTGCTAGAAAATATATATCATAATTGCACATTTAAAAATTATGTTACAGAATTTTTATAATTTTTAAGCACGATTTCCAGGTTATTTCCTTTTTCTTTAACTTTCTTTTTTTTTAAAAAACTAATTTCAATGTTATTTTCTGTACTTTATTTTTCCCCACTAATTTTTGGGTAAACTTCTTTTTGCGTTGCTTATTGCCTTCCTTCCATATTTTCGAAAGAAATCAAGCCAATTTGCTCAGGTTTCAAAGGGTTAAGACACAGTGTCCACATGCCAAAGAGGCTGATTTATGTTGAGTTTTCACGAAACACATTTTCTCTCATAATTCTTAAATTGTATAAAATGCCTTGGAGCAACTGTGCACTGTGTGGACACAACAATGTTCCCTCTCCAGGCAACCGTGTTTTTCTCCAACAACAGAGCTGTGTTTAATGGATGTGTGTTTGCCAGAGGAGTCTGGAGTTGTTTTCCTATGCTGGACCATGAGGAGAGATGGAGGGCCTCCACCGATTCATCATCTTATCAGGAGGCACTAGGCGCAAGCAATCAGGGTGGCTTTGTGCCTCCATGTGTTAGCCTGTGTAGATGGTATCGTTTTCCACTGTGTATTGCTTTGCTTCACAGCCAGCACGCCCCCGTCTGTCCTCCACTGTATCTTTGATTTTGGCATGCTGTCTCATGACTGTGACGATGCTCAGTGGAACGAACGGGTGTCACAGCAAACCCTCCACACTCAACATACACACTCAGATATACATGTCTCATGTTTGCTGGCACGTCATGCAATAAATAACCACAAGCTCTCTCACGGCAACCTCGCAGATTCCCAATGCAACAACAGAACATGAGAAGGGGTGGAGTTCAAGGTGTAGCAACAGAGTAGAATAGAAGCAGAGAGCCAGGACAAAAGAGACCTAAAAAGAGGGTTCAAAGCCATTCATTAGGGGGAGACCTCATTGTAAAGACAAGGACATAGGAAGGTGTGAGAGCGGCCGAGTGGTTGAAACTTGAATCAAGCACGCCTCAGTATTCATGCCTGATGCAGGCCGATCAGGCCATATCTACCGTGTTACACCATCCGGGGAACACGTGTCATGTCTGTATGAAGGACTCCATGTGGTTAACACTTAAACTATGCACGCACAAACCTGACAGATTCACAGCTGAGCATTTTCATGTGTGGTTTACCACTGTTCCATGTAAAGCTTGATATTCTGAGAATAGTTAGTTTTTTTATCATGCTGAGCAAATCTCAGGACATTTTGCACATGCACGCTACAGAAATACACACATTTGTCTTCACGGTAATTATGATAATGGTGCTATCTCTTTGAAAGTTTTATCATTACACTTACAAGAAACATCCCACGTTTTTGTTCTGACAAGTTTAGGACAAAGATCTGAGAGAGTAGTTTCTTGGTGCAGTCGAGCTCCAGAGTTTCATGAATCGAGAGCTGATTGCACTGCTGTAATGAAGTCTTTAATAGGGCACTATAAGAACATGTCTGCCCCAGATGTGTGCTAAATAAATCCTTCTTGATGTGTGTTTAATCACCTCTTTGTGGCCTTGTCTTTTGATCTCTGTGGTGAAGTTTAAAATTTACGAGAGGAGGAGGGGGTGTATGAGAGAGGACCAAGTGGCTCTGCAAATCAGAGAGCTTCATGAAAGGAAAAATATGCAAAATAGAGCAATATAAAAACATGAATAATTTGGAAGACAGTGACTTAAGTTGACAGCAGTGGTCTGAGGGTGAAGGTATTACAGTAATTGCCTCTCAGGCGCCACCCTTGGAGATCCCCCCTCCCCCAGTGAGGCAGACTGGGGAGGGGGGTGTCTGCTGGTCATGCGGGTTCTGGCTCCTGAGGCTGTATGATGCCCCTTTTTTTTTCTTTGTCTCCTCTCACTGCCGGTCTAAGAGCCACAACACATGAACAGCTGCCATAGATAAAGCATTGCAAAGTTGCAATAGACGAATTGATCGAGGAGAGGAACAGAAAACAAGTCACTTTAAAACAAAAAAAAAATCACTTTTGTTCCTGACTGAGCTGTGTTGACAGTCTGGACCCCTCAGAAGAGGCTGTACCCAAACTGTCAAACTGCTTGACGAGCGAAAGGGTAATCCCTAATTAAACGATGAAGCCTCATGTATTGGGGACACCCACTCCCCTTATATCTAGCAGCTTATACGAGATTTTAATGAATTGTGTTAGCATAATAACGGAAAAAGAGAGAGGAGGGTTTGGAGGTAAAGTTGAACTTCAAACACAGAGTGAAAAAACAAAAAGGAACCGTTTACTCTGCCATTAAAAAGGAACTGTTTTGTTATCTGCCATGATGCAGGTATCGTGACTCTGGTGTAAACTTGTAGCACTTCTCCATTTTTTGCGTCCTAAAAAAGGATGTGATTTATATATGTCTGCGATACTGTCGGCCAGTTACAGACAATTCTTTGCCAAGTTTTTTTTTCTATTAAATTTGTTGTTCCCCCGCTCGAGTTCCTCTCCAGGCTACAAACTGTGACATACTGCAGGCCCCCATCTCATATCTCTCAGTCTGTTCTTCCTCTAGACCGTGCAAGTTACAGCGCGACACCGAAACAGACTCTGTCTCCTTTTTTCGTTTGTACTTCCCCTTAAAACCCCTAGTTTTCATTTGTATGGTGATTTCATGAGCCGCTGGCATTTCAAAACAACAGATCCTGACGACTTATTTGCCCGTAAATCCCTCCTCCATCCTCAGCCCACGCTTTTGCTTTTTGAGTGCAATGCTACAGTGTTTGAAATTACTGCCAAAATGTGTCAGACTCTCTGTCTCTCAGGATTTTACTACCTCGATTTCCGGCGTTTAGCAAAATCAGTAAACGTGTAAATATCTGGTCAAATGGTTGAGAAAGGACAAAAGTGAGCGCATGTTTAGCACTCTTAGCTTGACTGTAGATTGCTGAAGGAAACTGCTTGTAGTGGCATTAAATTCTTGAAGAAAATGCCTTTCTATTTAGGGTAAACTTTACTTTGTACCACAGTAGGAAGTTGAGGTTGCTGATGTTTTTGTGCACAATGTGACCTCAGATGTGTTTGTTTTTAAATGTTATTGTCATGCATCTTCACTCTACTTCCCTGTTAAATCAGTTTTATCAGCAAGCTTGTTGGCAGTGTGGCATGTAGCAGTGATAACAGCAGCAGCTTAAGATAAGCTCAGGCAGTCATGACTAAACGTGCAAGAACTGATCTTTTGCAGATGAGGCACTGCTAAAGCCACTTAACAGTCAATGTGTGACTATTTCGTCTGTACCCAAGGTCGTTTAAAGGAGCAGTCGTGTTACAGCAACAACATGAATCCTCTTTATCTGCCAGTTCCAGTGATACTGGAAACATAAATGCTTCTTTTTCCCGGAAATTGACTGTGGTCAGTCAATAGTGTTGCTGTGCTGATGTGAAAAGATTTTACACACACAGCCGCGGGGCTCGGGGATGGATGGAGCGTCAGAGAGATGCTGCAGCCACCTGCCAGCAGACACAGTCCATCCCTGTGTTTCCTGTAATTGCACAGCATGATTGCATGGAACTGCTCCATGCAAAAAAAAAACCATAACGGGCCCATGTGTGCAGTGGCTTGTGACGGCCTAGAGGAGCACCGAGCTGGCAGTGTAGACAAAGCGTCATCAAAGCTGATAAAGTTTAAGTGTAGAGAAGAACTGCAGGTGTACATCTTTCAGTTTAGTCATTTCCTCAGCACCTCCTGTGGTAGTGGCGGTGGAACTTTGTGGTGGTAGTTAGTTGTGTTTTCTTCCCTATGTCTGGCATGTCAACACTTGACTGGGGGGAAACACTGTGACTACATGCTGTGCTTTGCATGTGGAATTTTCCTCCGACAAGCCACCGCTCTTCTGCTGTGTTTCCACTGTATACACTTTAGGTTCACATGAAATAATAAAGACACCTTTGCTTTATTCAGATTATATCCTGTTTGAATCAGGTTTTCCCCGGAAACATGAGCTCACCATCTGCCTCATGCACAGCTGCAATCGCCCTGAAATACTAATTTCCTCCTCAAAATTGTCATTTGGTCTGTAAATCAGTTAAGATGCTGGACTCAAAGGAAAAGAAAGGTGGATCGATTTAGTCTACAGTAATAGCAAAGCACTCTTGGACATTGATACCACCATTATCGGCTGTGAAACTGAGCAGGAAAGAACGAATCACAGCCGCAGATGCTTTTTGTGTATCCATGATGGATTACTGTATGGCTGAGATTAAGTCCCAAAGAAAAGCCTGGTGTCTCGTAGAGGGCGCAGGAAGTCATTAAATCTCCTTAAAATGGAAAATGTACATGATTAACTTTTTCATTTTATAGTCCAAACAAAGATCTCTGTGATATGGTCTCATGCTGCCGCCTTTTTAGAGCACATGCTGTGCTGTGAGAGAAAACAGACTGCGTTGGGTCTGTGTTGCCAATACAGCCGCCTGTGAGCAGGGGGTGTGAAGGGCAGATGGTGAAAGATGCGTTACAGGATGTTTCAGAACACAAACTGCTCCTCAGAAACTCGCTGAGTGATTCCTGTAGGTAAACAAACGGTAAACACATTTCAGTGCGAATAAGATAAGATGGAAATGTAAACTGTCTGCAGATCAGTTTAGTCATCGCTCTTATCTAGACCAAAATGTTTGTGGGAGATTATACATGTGACTGAAAGTGTGTGTACATGTACACACTGAAACACTGACATGCAATCTGTGTCAAGGGTTAGAGGTAGGGCTGAACAATTAATTGAAATTGTACTGAAATAACAATATGGCCTCCTGCTATTTTAAAATAGAATATTGAATATTTTATAAAGGTGTAATGTGTGTCAAAACACCATTTTGAATAATTGATATTAAATATATTATATTTCTAAAATATAAAATTAAAAAATTAATAAAACAAAACACAAAAGATATTGTCTTGCTACCAAGATCTCCTGACCCACATATCATAATTGACAAATTTAAGAAACATCTTTTTTTAGGACAGATCATGAAAAAAATCACACCATAATTATTTAAATATGTTTTTCAATTAAAATATGGACTGTGAGTGTAGCAGCTAGAAAGGCAGTTACAAAGAACTGGCTTCAGCCAAACACCTCATCTATAGAGCACTGGTATTATTTCATTTACGAAATATTTTTAATGGTATAAATAACCTTTCAATGACTCTCCAGGAAATTAAGGTTGAGGAAATAGTGGATAATGCATTTCCCTGAAACACTGTTATTTTGTTTAAATTAGTTCATTTAAATGCTTTAATATTTTTATTATCAATTTATCTCAAATTCAAAACATCCAATGTTCTGTGTTTAATGGTTCACTCATAAAGTTACTAACTAACAATAACTATGTTACTGTTGTTAAGTGAAATCAAATAAAGGGAAAAAAAAGAAAAGAAAATTAGAATGATAGTGTAAAAATGATCCTGATTGCAAATCATATCTTAATTGTAATATCAGACAAAATTAATAGTAATATGATATTCTTTTTAAAATTGTCCAGCCCTAGTCAGGAGCTCTGTTTCTTTCTCCCCAGAGAAAGTAGAGCCTGGTTTAAGTAGAGGGTAACAGGTAGCAGGTGGTCTAATGAGGCGGCGTTGCCTTGGTTTTTGGTGAGCAGACGCTCTGCTAATTGGGGCTTATCAGGTGTTAGTGGGAAAAACACCTGAGGCTTTTGTGTAGCCGTCAGCCTTGTGATGGAGAGGGGAAATCTGTCTGTTGTTGGGATTAAGAGAAAACAAGAGTCAGTTTTCAGCAGCTCCCTTTTGAATCATCTTTTTGGAAGTTAGAAAATCCAGCAGCTGTTAGCAACTGTGGTTCTGCTGTTGATTTAAGCCTGTTTTCATGGGTAAGTGTGGCTGTGAAAAGTAGGCCTTACAGTGAAAACCCTAACAACACATCAGTAGCATCTCTGCATCATTTTTGAAATGATGAGAAGCTGCTGATGACAAGGCTTACTAAAAGTTGCCTCATAGGATATCCTGTCTCAGGTGTCTGTCTCTTGTTTGTCTTCCTTTGTGTCTCTGGTGCTTGTTTCAACCCTCTTGTTCACAGTTGCTTCTTTCATCACCTTTTCTAACCGTTTCTGAGCTTTACTGTGAAATTCAGACAGGATATTATGCTATTCGTCTTTGTGCAACCTCTCTTAACCTTCACTTTCATCACTTTGACAGTTATTAGTGAAACCTAAGAAAACCAAAATCTTCATCATCTGTGATCTCATAAAAAATTATTTTATTTTGTTTTTGGGGGATTTTTTCCCGTTATTGATAGGACAGTTGTAGAATGACAGGAGATGTGGAAGAGAGAGGGAGAATGACACCCAGCAAAGGGCCACTGGCTGGAATCAAACCCGGGCTGCTGCAAAGGCCTCGGCATATGGGGCGCACACTCTAGCAGGTGAGCTAGAGGCCACCCCATAAAAAATATTTTAAATGCACATATTTCTAACACATATATATATATACATATACACACACACACACACACACACACACACATATATATACACACACACAGTAAATGCATTACTTTGCAATACCTGATACAATTTAAGTGTATTTACATTGTGTTTACGTCATAATGGAAGAAGATGAACACAAGTTCCAAGTTATTTGGAAACTTGAATGTGCTGTCCCAAAGTAACTTTTTGGTGCTACAATAACAGTAGTATTCATAGTATACTCAGGTTTTCTTTTAAAAACAAAGAAAGCAACCCAAATGTAGATAAATTTAACTTATCAAAAATATATCTTTAATGCATAAGCGCATTAATTCAGTGTACACTCATACAAAGGCTCGGATGATATCAGATGAATTAGAGCTCGAGGCGGGCCGTGTTCATTCCTATAAAAGTTGCTCAGTGGCACATGAAGCAAAAATGGTTTAACTGCAGTGTATGAAATTATGCCGGATGCCTCTGTCCATAGAGCAAGTGCTTCCACCAGCCAAGTCGGCTTCTTCCAGTGTGTAAAATGACTCGAATGTGTGGCTCTTCTTGACTTTCCAATTGTAATCGGACCAAATTGATTAAATCTTTAGTAGAGGGTTGTGACGCTCAAAAAATGTATCCACTGATTTACAGAAGTCTCTTTCGCCATGTAGGTCAATGGAAAAAGTCTTTCTGTGCTGCAAGGCATCACATGATGTTTTAATTTCACAGTTTGACCACTACGAAAATAGGCTTTAAAGCCTGGTGCACTTACTGGAAGCCTGGTTCAGGCAAGTAAAGTTACGCTGGTTAGGTTTAGGATATAAATATGTTGACAACAAACCTTAAAATAACTCTGTTTACCAAAATTTCATACAGTTCTGAGAACCGACCTCCTGGTGGAAAGTCCTGTGTTTTGTGACGTACCCACCTCTCCCACCCTGCCTCATTACAGTGACTGCTTCCCTCTTTACTCTTGTCAACACATTTGCCACATGATCACAGCCTTCCGTAATACATGGGTTACTCACAAATTACTGTTGGATTATAAACTAGTTTTGTTGCGTTACTTTTCATAGGTATCTGTACAAATTGTCCATGAGAACAGCCTTATTAATGCAAAAGTGTAATCAGTCGACCTGATTGGAAGTGTTTACGCATTTGATGCACAAGGAATATATCTGAATAAACTGTAAGGCTTCCTTCTTCCAGCCTTTACTTTAAAGGTTCAGTTACCTAAGGGTTGTAAGTAATGAAAGCATGGAGACATCTTCTCAGTAAAGGTCACTTTTAATGTCTATTGCCACAGAAGAACAACTCATCAAATAGTTCCTTGTTTTAACTCAAAGTAGGAGCAACTTAAAACAGTATATGTATTTAGCATTCATGAAATTAACTAGTTTATCTAAATAAATCAGAGAATAGAAAAAGATTATCTACCAAATGAAATAACAAAAACAAATCTCATCTAACCTTGTGTAACATATACTTATATACTTTTAATATTGTTCTGAAGTATTAACTCGGCTCACAGAATACCAGGTATACATAAAGGCTTTCCTAGTAATATTTACATTGTATTTTTAAATACACTGAACTAGTCTGTTGATATGTCTTCAGGGGTTTGTGCTGCTGTTGCACTGTGTTTGTTAGGAAATAGCGTGACAACATTTTTGACACTGTGTTGTGTCTATTGTGGAAGTGTGGAAGTGTGACAGTGATGTCTGGGTCGAACACAGGGCACAACTCTAAACGACGGGTCGGTCGGGAAGGAGGGGTTACGTAGCAGGAAGTGTTCACTCCTGTCGTCCAATCACTGTGTAAACATCTGAATGGCACACGGCAGGTAGAGCAGCAGGGCAGGGCTGCGACAAGAAGGTGCTGTAGGCAAACCAGCCCATCAGGTTTCACACACACAGTGAAATCCCTGTGATGACAGACGCAGAGTGCGGCAGGTGACAGGACAACCTTGTGCTGTCTACACAACACATATTGAGACCTGTCCAGAGTAAAACAGGTAGAGCTGGGAGAAAAAGACCATGCAAAAACTTTTTTTTTTCACTGCAGACAGGAGACTGTGGAGATACAGAGCCGGTCTATATCATCTGAGTTTTCCATTAATAATATCATTATAGCCTGCAATAATGTAACCTAACGTAATTACACTGGTGCAGCTGGTCCACGTGCTCAGCCTCAAGCCTCCTATTTGTGTCTATTAGTGGAGCTGGAAAGGATGGGGAGGGGGAGACAGGCTGTCCTGATACAGCAGTTGTGATAAGGGAGTGCTCGACTGTAAATAAATTTCTGCTATGATACAGTAGCAGCAGCCAAATAGAAGTGCGCTGTCCCAATATTAAGGCTGAAGGGCAATGCTATGCGCACTGAAGGAGACTATTGTTCTTTGTTCCTGCTTGAGGAAGTAGTGTGCTGGCAACCAATAGCAGCTATGTGTCCAACCTGCCTTTGTGCACGGAAATGCTTTGTTGCACTACTTTCTGTCAGTCACAATTAGCCGTACGTGTGAAGCAAGACTCCTGTGCGTGTGTAGAGTAAGTTCTGTGTGGTGGGACACGTCACATGATTGAGTTTATGTGTGTGTGGACGTCACAGTGATGTCTCAGATTCCAGCTTTTGTGTCCAGATGCCGTTCCACATGCATGCTCTCCATCTGGCTTTGTCTCATCCCCCTCTCCATCTTTCAGTCTCTACGGGTTTTGAGTCAAAGCCCAAGCAGAACGGAGACGGGGTTCAGTCCCAGTTTCCACTAAAGGTTTCCAGTTAAGAGCTAAAAGACCAGCAGTGGAAGCATCGGTGTTGAATTACCTCTGGAGCTGACCTACAGAGGGATCCTGTTGCTTTTGACAGGTTTAAGACACCAGCTCCACCTCTAATTAGATTTCCAGAGCCTCCAGCTTTCCTTTGTTTTTAGCCCTGGAGCTTCAGCCTGTTTTATTTTGTTTTGCTTATAGGTTTCTCCTTGAAAAGAAGCTCTCTTGAGTCATTTGAAGCCACATTAGTGGCTCACAAAGGTTTCAGTTAATTTGTCTGGGTGTGTCATAAAATTTAACAATTTATGAGGTCAAAGGTCTTCCACATTGGTTTCACACTAGTGAGCTTGTTTATGTATTCAGACTATAACATCATATGCTGTAAATGTACACATTTTGACATAATGCCATTGTGTGTAGTAATTATTTTAGTATTAAGTCCCAGACACACCAAACTGATAAAAAAAAAGAAAAACTACTGGCAACGGAGGCCGACTGTTGCATTGCCTCATGTCGCCTGAGTCTCAGCAAAAAGATTGAACCTGAACACACTGCAAACACAACAGCCAACGGCCAACTAACATGTACGTTCTGAACCTTCGTGAGAGGAAATTACTTCATATGAGCAGGTGGCGGCAGTCTGTGTTTGCCATTTTAAGGGGAAAGCAGAAGACTGACAGGATGGATTCAAGACAATTGTTGTTGATAGAACAAAGCATACGTCATGGCTGAAAAAAAAAATCTCACCTATAGATAAAGCGAGTTTGTTTCTATGTCTTGACCTTAGCCGTTTGTTTGCTTTCCTCTCTGTTTTCCTCTCTGACCTGTTTATGTGCTCTGCTTTTATTAACTGATAGTTTGCAGTTTATTGTGCTGTCTGCTGTGTTTCACCCTTCCAAACTGGTGGACAATAAAGATATATTCTGTTCTATTCTATTTCTCTTCTCCTGCACTGAGTTGCCAATCAGAGTGATTTCATTTACAGATGGACTCAGCAGTCTCTGGCACCAATTTAACATACTTCAATGTGTTGACTTAAAGGTCCCATTGTTAAACTTCAGATGCTTTTGTATTTAAAGCAGGTATAGGTGCTATATATACTCAGTGACAGTATCAAAATGTCCACAGAAAAATGCACACAGTCCTTATACAGAAACCTTTGTCTTTGAACAAGCCATCAGGACTGTGAAGTTGTGATGTCACAAAGATACTATATAAAGGTAAATACTGCTGCTACAGTGTCGTGCCTACATGGAAGACTCGAAAACACTGACCAATCAGAGCAGACTGGGCTTCGGGACGAGGGCACAAAGAAACAGCTCCTAAAATAGAGCATTTCAGACAGAGGGTGAATACAGGTGTATTCAGGCAGACGGTGTGAGAGAAATGTTTTTTTTTTTGAACATTAAAGCATGTAAACATGTACTAGTAGAAACTCAAAACACAAGTATAAACCTGAAAATGAGGTCTTATGATTTGCATTTGGTTCACCACAGTTGAAAAGCTTTTTCTCATAGTCAGAGCAACTCCCACCTTTTCCTCTCGGGCATCTGTTTGATTTGCTGTTAGCTTGTGTGAACTGGTTGAAAGGGGCGGGGCGGGATAAAGAGGTCTGGCTGATCCGCAAGCTATGCTGAAGTTTCGAGAGGTAGATCACTGGAGTGGAATGGTTCTCTCCTCACAACAATGCCATGTGTTGACAGCCGAGTGCTCGGACAGGCTTAGTGGAATGTCCCCTTCAGACTGCGAGCGAGCCCTTTGTCTAACCCCCAGCACCCACAGAGTATTTACTTTTGTACCTGAAGATGATCTCTGCCTGAGATATTTGTATGAAAATAATCCTCAGAGTGAATTTAAGTTTCCCCACAGAGTCATTTTTTATGATAACACACAACTCCCTTTTGAGCCACAGGATTATTACTTTCCATTCCTTTCAGACCGCAACAAGCTGCAACTGTTGCCTGCGTGGGTGTTCAGTTTGGGGTGGACTCAGTGAGTGTAGTGTGTTTACTGTGCAGCCATTCAGTCATGTCATGTGATTGTTGGCCTTCACTTTAAACATGTAAATGCCAGTTTCTCATTTTGAATCTGTTTACCTGT
This sequence comes from Plectropomus leopardus, assembly GCF_026936395.1. Lineage (NCBI taxonomy): Eukaryota > Metazoa > Chordata > Actinopteri > Perciformes > Serranidae > Plectropomus > Plectropomus leopardus. Next base: position 16,877,554 of record NC_142193.1, on the reverse strand, counting down.
CAGATCACTTCAGGGGTATTATGTAATAAGGGGTTTTCATTTTGAAGCTGTTCCTCCACTCTTTGACTTGAAATGTTTAGTTTCCACTGCTCAGGCTGAGGAACAGGTTGTTGCCTGGCTACTATGTTTTGCTACAGTGTAAAATCTGACAAGTTGATTTTACCTACAAACATCTAGTAAACAGATGGCCTTGAAAGATTAAGTACATATAATTATTAGTCTTATTTTATGTTTTATTATACCCAACTGTTAAGTTTACTTAAAATTTAGTTGTATTTACATAATTTCTTGAAGATGTTGTGACTTAAATATGACACGTTTAATTAAATCAATCTTTCCAAGTTTTGGCAAATTCAGTAAACCAAGTTATTTATCTGTATCCTCCTGGTTGAAATCCAGTCTATCACATTTGTATTTTCTTAAACATGTTATCAAAACAGAACTATCAGATCTTCTAACTCCATAATTGGCAAAACAATCGTTGTCATGATCAAGTTAAGTCAGACAGACTTGGTTTACTGAAGTTGCCAATACTTGGAAAGAACAAGTTAATTTCAGTTGTCATTTTTACATTGCACAAACTTCACAAAATTAAGTAAATACAGCTAAATTTCACATAGTCTTAACGATTACATAGAAAATAAACATAAATTAAGATTAATCGTTATATTTAATTTCTGTTCTCAAGGCAATCGGTTTCCAAGACTATTTTAAGTATCATCAGCTTGTCAGATTTTACAGTTTTACTTTGGCGACTGCATTACTTTCCTTAAAAATGTCTGTTTGCTTTGTCAAAGTTTATGTCATTAGTTAATTTCCCCAGTCAGTAACACCGGCCTTCTCTTCCTCTCTGTGTGTCTGCAGGTGACCCACATAGAGCTCCTTAGATGTGACTGTGGGACAGGCGGTCTCCCCCTGGCCTGAGCCCTCTTCCTGTCCTTTCCTTAAAGGCAATGATTATCGGCTTAGACGCTCTGCACAACTCCACTGTGTGAATGAATCTTTGCCGTAAAGCCGCTGTGCTCTGCCACCCTGTCACCATGAGGAGCAAGTATTCCCAGTACTACAATCAGAGTCTGATCTACTCCTACTATGCCTACGCTAAGAATATGACCACCCAGGAGCTGGCTAAACGTATTGAGAACAAAAAGCAGCTCACCACCCTCAACATTGTCATCGTGGTCCTCTGCACCATCATCATCCTGGAGAATCTGCTGGTCCTCATCGCTGTCTGCCGCAACAAGAAGTTCCACTCTGCCATGTTTTTCTTCATCGGCAACCTGGCGTTCTCTGACCTGCTGGCAGGCTCGGCCTACATAGCCAACATTTTCCTATCAGGGTCAAGGACCTTTGACTTGAAGCCTGTGCAGTGGTTCATCCGGGAGGGTACTGCGTTTATCGCTCTGGCAGCTTCAGTCTTCAGCTTGCTGGCGATAGCTATAGAGCGCTATATTGCTATCACCAAGGTCAAGGTGTACGGCTCTACCAAAACGTGCCGCATGTTCCTCCTGATAGGAGCGTGCTGGGTCACCTCCATCCTGCTCGGAGGACTTCCCATCATCGGCTGGAACTGCATCAACGACCTCCCTGAATGCTCAGCTGTGTTGCCGCTCTACTCAAAGAAATACATCCTCTTTGTTGTCACCATTTTCAGCCTCATACTGCTCTCTATTGTCATCCTCTATGTGAGGATTTATTTGATTGTGCGTTCCAGCCACCAGGAAGCAACCAACTCACCGGCCTATGCCCTTTTGAAAACTGTCACCATAGTGTTGGGTGTCTTCATCATGTGCTGGCTGCCCGCTTTTACCATCCTCCTCCTAGATTCATCTTGCAGGATACAGTTCTGCCCCATCCTCTCCAAAGCAGACATCTTTTTTGGCTTTGCCACTCTGAACTCAGCACTTAACCCCGTGATCTACACACTGCGCAGCAAGGACATGAGAAAGGAGTTTCTGCGTGTGTTGTGCTGCTGGGGCGTGCTGCAGAGCGGGCGTCCGGCTGACCGTTGTCTGGTCCCTCTAAAGAGCTCCAGCTCTCTGGAACACTGCACCAACAAACATGAACACCAGACCACACCAATCATGCAAGATTGTACCACTTGTGTCTGATGTGGTGCGAAAACATCAGAGTGCATGAATGTATGTATGTGTGTGAGCGAGTGAGAGAAAGCACGTGTGTGTGAGATCAAGACGAGAGGCTGTGATGTGAAGAAGAGATGTTTAAAAAAAAGAAGCGAGCACACCCTGGACTGAGATGCCTGGCAAGGCTACAATGCAGACTTTTTTTCTTATTACAATCAAAATTGTGTGAATTCACAATCAGCATTTAATCGATTCACTTGCGCAGCAGGTGTAACAACACAACGTTTCAAGAGGGGGACCAATTGAGTAGGCGAGAACTTTCAGAAATGTGAAAATAGCTTTTTCATGGGTACTCTCATTAATTCATATGGAGTCACAAACCATTTTCATGTATATGACTGTTTTTTTTTATCTTTCTCTCCAAACATGTAAACCCCTATAAAGAGCCAAAAATAGAACATAACATGCATGATGTCACAGTTATGGTGAGTTTTTCTGGTCGTGTCGAGAACTGAATCAATGCAAAGCTTGCAAAGTTGCACTTTGTAGATTTCTTCAGAGATTTGTTGTCCGTAGTAAGATTTAATCACATAACTTACTTACTTCATTAGTCCCACAGATTGTTCACTCATTCCTCACAGAGTTTGAGACAACTTGATCAACTTGACTCAGCACAGCACTCCAGAGAAGCCAAAATACCACAGATGCACCCTCAACAAAACCAGGGCTATATATTCCCTATATAACCTTGCTTAAACCATTTGATTAAGTACAATTTACATAATCTGCTTACATTTAATGCATGAAATTCTAACTTATTTGTAAGTGTTAATGTATGTATGATATATTCCAGCTCCAGCTTCCATCACTAACACCCCTTCCCCTCATTTGTCCTCATAATCTGTCCCTCTTGCTTTTACTGTTGTCTTTTGTATCTGAACAGTTTCCGTCGAGGAAGGCCTAATCAGAACACACATTTCCTGAAGTGAGTTGGCACTGATGAGTTTTACTCCATGACAGCTGTCCAGCAGCTTTGACTAATGGGGCCTGACACTGTTGTAGCAGGGTAGCAGCAATGTGCTGTCTCTGTTTGTGCCTTTCTCTTGGGGAATTAGGCTGAATGTATGTATGAAGTGTTTGGGGCAGGCGCTCCAGTGTTGACAGTATTATTGATCATCATTTTGAATTACCAAGTTATTGACGAGCAGAGAGTGGGATGAACAGAGTAGGTCACTCTCATTGTGAAGTCTTAATTAGTAGCGTGAACAAAAAATTTGTTGTGAACATCCTGGTTTCAATTTGTTAGCCACATGCAGCTAAAGATGTAAACATTTCTCATCTTTCCAAAGACCCCTCGCCTCCCCTACAAAATAAGAGGAGATCCGGTTTTAAATGCACAGAGGGGGGGATCTGCCCTCCTGGGAGGTCACCTTCATCCTCGTTCTCTGACATCCTATAACATGTAACTTCCTTCAGCCACAGGAAGTCCTGTTTTTTATTGTCCGGTTCCTGTTGTTCAGGGTTACACTAACCTTCTTCCTGTAGACACACATTCAAACTCTTCTCTCCCTCAGTGTTTTTTTTATTTTTTTATAATGACTTTTACATTTAGATGACCAAGTAGAAATGGTGAAAAGCACTTTGGCAGCTTCAGTGATGTTTGCTTTCCCACAGTTTTTTTCAGATAGAGAGGTGTTTAAATCTGTGTACCCGTCACTTCATTGTGTTGCTTGACTCTATGATGTTTTATAATAAATACATGAATAACTATGTATGTTTGTATGTAAGTATGTATGAATTTTTGTACAGTATGTATGATTTGTGTTGTATAAAATGTCTTGTGTGCAATAGCCTTTTGTGTCCAGTAGCACGCTGCCTGTGTTAAATCGGTACAATCTGAAACACTAATGTAGGTACATAAACTTTTTTGTTAATTTCATTCCCTTTTTTTAAAAAATAAATGAAATACTGAAATAATTCATGTTTGTGTGTTTGACTTTGACTCCAAGTTGTAAACAATTTCCCTGCAGCTGTGGCTTATCTGCAGGTCCTGAGACGCCTCCCTATTGTGCCTACATCTGAGAAGTATTCAAAATGCAGCATTTAATCCAAACATGCTCTGACAAGGTCAGAAAAACACTAGCTTCAACATGAAAGTCAGAAATTGTACATGCAAATGCTGCTTAGCCATTAATCATGGCTCTCTTACCTAATAAAATTGCTCAGTGGTTTAAAGGCTAAGGCAAGACAGGACTGCGATGGGAAGCTGGGCAGAGGGCAGGGAGGGTGAAAATGGGGTGTGGCGAAGAAGAATGTCCATTTGCAAGATAGTTTGTCTGAGAGACGCATAAAGAAAGGCCCCGGGAGAGGTTTTAGGGGTAAGGGGGGACACTTTTGACTTTGAGGGGAGAACTGACTTGTAGTGGCCTTGGGAGAGTTGGGCTTGTTTCCTGTCAGACGTCCAGGATTCCTGGGTGGGAACACTGGCTGAATCAGCCTCAGGAGGCTGCGCTGCTGGGAAGTCTGCCAAGTCTTTCCAGTGCCCTGCAGGATATGACATCAGACTCAGAAACCTGTAGGTGAAGCTGTATACACAAAACATTTAAGTCAGCAGCACACAAGACAGATGCATGCTGGTCTCTGCAGAATAGGGCAGTTTGGAATACTTAAAAGCTTAACATGGACAAAAAGCAACACACTTATTTAGTATCTTCAGTAGATTGCTGGTATGTAAATATAGTACAGACACACACAACTGCCTCAATACATACAGGTCGATAGATTGAACTTATTTGAGAAAACTGTTGGTATATGTGACTGGGTTGGATTTGCATGTACAATATGAGAGGGAGAGAATTCACAACCATGACTTGACAACCCAAAAACAAGTACAATCATTTGCACCCTAGACTCATAGATCTTTCATCTCCTCTAAATTGTCTGATTCATAACTACTTAATTACTTTATAGTAAACTTTCGATTTAATTGTGCACTATTTGCACTGTCTACTTCACAATAGATGTATATAATAACATTCTCCCACTTTTGATTAAAGTTACTTTTTGTGTTACATATTGTTTATATGTATTGCGCATATCTTTATGTTGTCTTAAATACTCAAATATGATGTTACTGAATAATTAACCTCTGCAATTAATAAAGCACTCAATGTATACATCACTCTATATGAAAAAGCAACATACTTCCATTATTATCAATGGCATAGCCCCACCTTGTGGTGAAATAGGCATATAGCGAGTCATATTGGAGGATATTTTTTCGATATACTTTTCAAATCTGCCATATAAAATCATTGAAGTCGCGCAATTGAACATGTGTATCTACGTATAAAAGAGATATCCAACCAGGATCTGAATTATAGACATACATCAAGGCAGAAAAGTGAGCCATCTACAGTTGTTACCCTGCACTAACACAACTACTCTGTTATTTACTATAAGCATGATGCCATTTGTTGAATAAAAAGAATCAAAAGTACAGATATGTACCATCTCAAATGCAGACGTTTAATGATATAGTTCTTTTTTTTCGTTCTCATTTATTATTCTTCATTTACACAACAGAGTGTAACAAAAATCCAGTATACAATTTAAGGTATACAAACAATAACAACAATAACAATAACATAGGGGGGATATTACATAGAAACATCAGAAACATAGCAACATTATAAGACGTACACATGTAAAGTGTATTGATAGCCTTTTTGTCAGTCGAATCAGTGAGTAGTTTTATATAATGTTCAGTTTCCTGCAGAAAACCGACAATATTAGTTTTTTTAGTGCTAAACTTGCATTCATGCATGAAGTACTTTGCTAAACTCATTGCCAAATTAATTTTTTTTTTTTTTTTTTTAGAAATGCTTCGTCTTCTTTTTTCCCCAAAATAATGTAGTCTTTAAAAATATGGTCAGCTGTGAATCTGCAAATGTCCTTCCAGAGTTTCATGATGTGCGAGCATCGCCAGAAGAGGCGTAAAACCGTTTCATAGTGCTTATCACAATGTTCACAGTTCGTGTTTATGTCTTTTTAAAATATTGCTGCATGTAGTGACTGCCAGGGTGATACTTGTGAATGATTTTGAATGACACTTCCTTAACCTTATTCACAATCGGGCATTTCTGAGGAAGCATCCAAACCTTTTTCCAATATACTAATTTACAATTTGATTCGACATGATGAAGAGAGACAATATTTTGTTGAACAGGGAATGTCTGGCTCGAATAGCTCATTAGTAAACAACATTCAGATTGCTTCCGCCTGGTCAGTTGTCAACAACATCTGGAAAAGGGTAGGGGTGAATCGAGTTAGCTGTTCATTTCAATATAATAATATACTTTTTAAAAAAACAACAATGTGACAATCACAAGTGTGTTTTAGTTATTACAAATTGTATAAAAATGTATTTCGCATTCAAACAATGCTTTAAGAAGGGAAACATGACGTCCCTTGTTGGAAGTGTCTTACCTACAGATCACCACAGTGGTACAGTCCACAACACCCGGGTTTCCGCGCGAAAAGACGGCCCGCGCGCCCGAATTGCTTATAGCATCCATTGCAAGAACCAGCACGCGACAGGCAGCCACTGTGGAGTCGCGCTGTACTCTACAACGGCGGGCTTAACCCTTGTTTTCACACATTTTAAAGCGATTTTATCTCTTTTATCTCACACGTTTTAGCTAGCTGTTTACCATGCCAACCAGGACTTCCCTGTCTCTGCCAGAGGATGTCAGGAAAAGGTAGGTTAACGTTTATGATGAATGCTAATAATGTTCCGTTGATGTAGCATGAATGGTGCATGTTGACGTGGTCCAAAAGAAACAACAGTAACAATGAAACCCGTGTGACTAGTGTCTTTGGACTTGACGTGGTTGTCGTGAGCGGGGCTGCCCATTTTACCCCTTGCTTCTGCTAGTAGCTGCAGCTAGCGTTAGCTTGTTGTCAGTTGACAGTCGGGGCTGATGCCGCATACAGAGTTAGCGTAGCCCCCAGTTACCGTTAGCTAGTTAGCATCTTAGCTTGTCAATGGATGGAGCAGCGTGTGAGATTTGGCGCCACTCAGGAAGTTTTGCTCCCTGTGTTTCTGCTAGCTCGCTTTCACGCTGTTTCATTGCTAAAGCATTGTCCTGAAATGCGCTCAAATATGAAATTGTAGTAGAGTTGCTTTGACATGTTCGTTGTTTGCAGGCTGCAGGTGCTGGATGAGGATGGGTCGTCAGACGAGGTGGGTTTTGTGTCTAATTACTGTTTTTGAAAGCCTGCAAAAAGTCTGTGTGTGACACCAGCTGCTCACTAATTATTCCTCCCAATGACTATTCATCTTGGGGCTCCCAAGACCACTGAACATGATTGTAACCTTAGGGTCACATTATTGTCACCTTGAAGGCAAGCTTCTGCCTTAATTAGATTCAACTATGTAAAATCTGCAATATTATCTTGTTCAATTATAATGTATGGATTTAAATGAGTCTCGCAATGTACCTAATAGCAAGGAGATGAACTGTACAGATTATGCCATCCAGATATAAATCTTAAGGACCGCTCCATGAATCCCTGCATCTCATAAAATTCGTGTAGATCAAATATGTTAAACATCATTACTCCCCAAAGTGTCAAAGGTATTAGTTCAAGTTGAGTTTTTTTCTAAAGCATGTGCTGACAGATAGCAGTAAAGCTGCAATTTGACAGATAGCAATAAAGCTGCAATATTTGTAATATTTTCCTGCTGCCAGTAGCCTCTGATTTTGTTATGAAAATGCAAATGAAAAGGTAGTGAGTTGCACCATAAAAAAAATCAAGACATGGTAATAGTTTAAGAATGCATCATAAATTTTATTTTCTTGGTTTTGTGTTATCATAACCAACTTATCAAGTCAAACACGCTTAAAAAGTTGGTGTTTTTAAGCATTTAGCTTTGCTGACTATTTTTTTTTTCTTCAAGGATCATGTGAAAGAGAAGCTCAAGTTGGTGCAGGACTTCCTGCACGATGATGCTCAGGACCAGCTGACCAGCCTGAAGGAAAAGATGAAAAATTCAGAGATCTCAATGGTGAGTGACTTGTAACTCATTCTGGAATTTTACTGCTGATTATTTCTCCAGTAATGTGACGTGAGATGCCATGCACTTTCCTCAGGAGGTTTACATCTCCAAAGTAAAGGCCTTGCTGGGAAAGGAGCTTCATCTTGAAAATGGCTCCCATGCGGATGGCGTGGAACAGAATGGAAAGACAAACGGCTTCACAAACGGTTCCCACAAAGAGGAGAACAGCGAAGATGCAACCATGGACGTACAGGAGGATGAGGAGGCTGTCAAGTCACCAACTGCTTCCAAAGGAAAGGGTGGCCGCAGGAGCAAGGCAAATTCTGACTCCAAAAGTAAGCACATATTAATGTTTGGCGTGAAATTAAAATTGAAAAGAGTGTTATTGGGAAAACTTAATCATGTTGTTTTTCCCTCCTTTTAAGAGTCTCCAGCCAGTTCCAGGGTTACAAGAAACACTGGAAAACAGCCAACTATCATGTCAATGTTCTCTAAAGTGTGCGTATATGAATTTTATCATGTGCCTCATACACATTCAGCTTATTAAAACGAAAACGTTTTAATGTGCAAGTGTCTGCACTCTTTTAAAAGTAAACCTATCCTTGCAGTCAGAAGCGCAAGTCTGAAGACTTGAATGGAGAAGCTACGAATGGACAAAAGGAGGTGAAGGAAGAGGAGGATGAAGCTGAGGAGGTGAAGCGTTTTTACACACCAATAAAACATGTAAAGTTGTAATTCTAAATGTCTGATATATAACACTGCTCATGCTTTAAAATCTTTAGTCACGGGAGGAGAAGCGTCTGAAGGTGGACTCAGAGGAAAAGTAAGTCTTCGCCATCTGAATGTTAATGATAGTGATGGAGCTCACGCAGATGAACGTACTAATGTTTTTCTGTATACAGTGCTGCTCCAGAAGAATCGAAGACTGAGATTATTAAGCCAGTTTCTGCCCCAAAGGTAACAAACGAATCAGAACAGTTTCATAGCTGTTGATATTTTTGTCTTAATACTTTGCGTTGACACAACCTGTATCTCCCCAAGACACCACCTCCCAAATGTGCAGATTGCAGACAATACTTGGATGACACTGATCTCAAGTTCTTCCAAGGAGATCCTGATAATGCGGTGAGAGGTTTATCATTTAAGACGTGGATTTGTTGTGTGTGTGTTCATTGTAAAATCTCAGTGCATTTTTGAATAGACTACATTTTGTGTGCAGTATTTTTAAATTGACCCTTAAATTGATTTCATTTTTGTACGTTTGTGGTGTCATACTTTGATTAAACAAAAGCATTTTAAACCAAACACGCTGCAACATTGTAATTCTGCTCTTTTCTCTTCAGCTGGATGAACCAGAAATGTTAACAGATGAGCGCCTCTCCCTGTTCGACTCAAATGAGGATGGATTTGAGAGCTATGAGGATCTGCCGCAGCACAAGATTACAAACTTCAGGTAGGTGATTCTCCATTAATTCTCAGTGTTTTTGGGTGACACATGGCTTGTTGGCGTAGTTCAGAGGAGCAGTTGCGTCTCTTCGTATTTCATAACTTTTGCGGTAAAGTACATGACTCAGTCACAGCATTGCCTCATATGTATTGCAGCGTTTATGACAAGCGCGGCCACCTTTGTCCCTTTGACTCTGGACTGATTGAGAAGAATGTGGAGCTCTACTTCAGCTGTGTTGTCAAACCCATCTATGATGACAATCCATGCTTGGATGGTATGAAAACACACATTTCAAGAATGGAAACAAATAAAAATAAAAAATCTCTTAGCCCTTAAAACCCAGCATTTGTTTACATGTGTTTGTTTGGGTGTTTTTGTTGTTTTTTTTTCTTTTCAGGTGGTGTTCCTGCCAAGAAGCTCGGACCCATCAATGCCTGGTGGATCACTGGTTTTGATGGTGGAGAAAAAGCTCTTATTGGTTTCACTACAGGTATTTAAGTGTCTTGCTGCAAGTTTGAATTTACCCGACACTCTTCCCTGTACAGTGTATGAATGGTTGATATCCATCTTCGTTATCCAGCTTTCGCCGATTACATCCTGATGCAGTCCAGTGAAGAGTACGCACCCATTTTCGCTCTGATGCAGGAGAAGATTTATATGAGCAAGATTGTGGTGGAATTCCTCCAGAAGAATCCGGACGCTTCTTATGAGGACCTTCTCAACAAGATTGAGGTGAGCTCTTGTCTGCTGAGTTGCGTATTTGGGGATTAAGAAATATCTGCCAAATTCAGCACGGTTCCATTTTTCCAGGGGTCATCTGAGACCGTGTTAATTTTGTTAATTGAAATTATGGCTAAACATGTTTGTCATTAACTCATTTTTTTTTTCCACAGCTAACTAAGATGATGAGATGGCACTGTGTTATAAAACAATAAATGTGACTGCATCAACATGCAATATTTTTGATGAAAAACGTAGTTTAAAAAATAAGCTTGACTAAAATCTTATAAAAATAAGTTTGACAAACACATTCATTGGTTTCGGCTAGACTGGAATGCTCAATATAATCTGATGACTAGCAAGACGAAATAATCCGTTTTTATTGACCACAGCTATACAAAAACAATTATGGCTTTCTTTGACTAAGATAAGAATAAAATGCCCAAAAAAAAAACAGGATGAGGTTGACTAAATCAGATTTTTTTTTTTTTTAAACTAACAAGGACATTTGACACAGAGCTAAGACTAAATTAAAAACTAGCTGACAAAATTAACACAAAACTTTGATTACTGCTGCATTGCCATTCATTAAGAAATCTGATTGTTCATTTTAGCGTAAGAATTTTGTATCACATTGATGGTAAAAAAAAAAAATGTTAAGTGTGTGTGTGTGTGTGTATATATATATATATATATATATATATATATATATATATATATATATATATATACACATACACACATACACATACACACACACACACACACACACACACACACACACACACACACACACACACACAGAAACAAGTCTTTGTGCCTGTGCAGACCGTTATTACATGTCTGATAGCACAGAACTTTAGCGCTCTTATCTCTACAACGTCATGCCAGGACACTGACCATCCTCTGTTCCTGCTTCTCTCAGACAACCGTTCCTCCTGCAGGGCTTAACTTTAACTGCTTCACTGAGGACACACTTCTGCGCCACGCCCAGTTCGTGGTGGAGCAGGTGGAGAGCTACGATGAGGCCGGCGACTCCGATGAGCAGCCAATAATTGTTACTCCCTGCATGAGAGACCTGATCAAGCTTGCAGGAGTCACTCTCGGGAAGAGGTATAAATGAGACGCAATTTTGTTTTGTTTTACTCCTCACTATTTATTGTTGCACTCGTCCAGCATACGAGCAAGCTTTCCATAGCTACTTTAGGTCAAAGTGGAAACAGACATGGTGGTGTTACATGCTACACATTTAGTTAGAGCTCCCCACCCAGTTTTTCTAGCAGGCGCTCTTTTGCAAAACAAATGCTTCAGGATTTTGAAGTTACCCACTTCCTTTTTTTTGCTTATATTCCTGTATTTCTGCTCCTCGCTCCTTGTTATCCCTAATGTCTAACATTCCTTTGACATTTCCTAACGCAGCATGCTGCTGTACTGGTAGGTAGGCCTTGTGAATGCATCCTTAGCTTGTATGGTGGTGTGTTTAGTGTGAAGCATTTAGACGCTACATGGACAAAGAGCATTATACCAGAGTTCACGCTAGAATTGTATTTTACATTGTGGTTTATTTCACTTTATCTGGCATTTTTAAATTCTGGCCACATAACTGTGAATGTGGACCAGCATCTAAAAGTTATCGAGTCATCTCCCCAAAAAAAAATAACCTCAATATAATAAACTTAATGCAACAGTCATGAAATATTCTGTTTTTCAAATATACGAAATTGCCTTCCTTTTTGTTGTACACTTGTGACATGTTATACATGGGGGGAAAAAAGCAAGATATTAAGATTGATTGGAGGGACCCCCGTGAGTTAATTGGTAGATGAGGGTAGTGGTTTTTCAGTTTAAACTTTATCTTTGTGCAGAAATCTTTTCTCAAAGGAGAATCCATCAGGCCTCGATCAGACAGAGCGCTTTTTGCACCTGGCTGCATCTCTTTTATTGTTACTAGGCCATCAACAAATCACCTGTCCTTTGCTTATTAGCTGTTTTTGAAGTGAACTTAAAGATCTGCATAAAAAACGGACAGGCAGAAGGCACTTGGGGGACTGGACAAGAGAAACTGATCCGTACAGAGTACCACCAGCTGGTTCAGGAACTTTGCCTGGATGATAGTTGGTTTAAGGTTTATTTTTAGGATGAGTGAGGAGACAGTTTGATGATTTGCTGTCATTTATTCTTCACTCATTAAAAACCATAAAAAATAAATAAAAAGCCGCCTCACGCTGCTAAAACGCGCTCTGTCGCATCTGGGTCTAAGAGGTTTTCTCACCACGCTTAATCCTACAATAAACCTTGGGCAGACTGGACTCACCATCAGGGCTGGAACTGAAACTATGCATTGTTTTCATTATCAAGTCAAAACTCAGTAACTCCTGATGACAATGCTTTAAAGAGTGTTGGCTCTGTTTTATGAGGATTTACTGAACATTGGCCTTGTTATATTATGCCCTTGATTAATTACAGTAAAACAAAATTATTTAGTCGGTTACGCGTCCCCTCAAACTGTCATTTAATGAGACAAACTAAACACTACTTGCTCTATCTGTGTAAAACTGACTGGAATAATCATATTCAGAGAAATTTTACCAAATTTGCTTGCAGAATAAAAATGCGCCGGTGGCCAGATGAGATCGACACACTCCAAAGCTTTAGTCGTAACAGAGTGTGTATGTGTTTTTGTGTTTTCTGTGCAGGCCAGAGTGTTTTAGAAAAACTTTATTGGCCTGTTGCATCTAACGGGAACTCTGCATCGTACATCTTTACTGTGTCTGTTTTGTTTGCTTGTTTCTTATGTTGCATGGCCTGATGCTGTGGTGTGTTGACAGCCAGCGGCTTCATAATGCCATCGCTCCACATATAATCAGGTGTTTGTGGCAAACCAAATGGACCTCCTCCTCTGAACACAAACTTTATTCTTTTGACAGGAGAGCTGCCAGAAGACAAGCCATCCGTCACCCGACAAAGATTGAGAAGGACAGCAAGGGACCGACTAAAGCCACCACTACAACGCTGGTTTATCAGATCTTTGATACCTTCTTCTCTGATCAGATAGAGCAGAATGATAAGGAGAGTGGAGGAGTCAAGAGGCAGCGCTGTGGTGTCTGTGAGGTGAGTGCTCATGACAGTGAAGCCTGACTGTTAGAACATTAATTCAACAGTTGTTTTGCCTCCTCTGTATTTCCTAACCATTGATATCCATATTTCATTGTTTTTGGTCTTCAGGTTTGTCAGTCTCCTGACTGTGGAAAGTGTACAGCTTGCAAGGACATGATTAAATTTGGGGGAAGTGGCAAAAGCAAGCAGGCCTGTAAACAGAGAAGGTAAGTGAGCAGTTTAGTCTTTAAATGTATTTAACCTGCAACCTTTTAGATGTATAACTCCGTTTTGGCTGCAGAAAGTTTCCCTTGCGACTAGAAACTTGTTGCATTTTGACTGCGGTGACCACAATCTAACTTAAGTCTAGGTACATTAACTCACCCCCAAAAAAGTCAAAGGGAGAACATTTGTCTTTAGTATTACACAGAAAGTTAGGCTTTGCTGTCGGCTTCCAATTCATCTTAAAAAAAGACGAAGAGAAAGGAGGGATTAAGCCACCGAGCCGAGAGCACAGGTTGGGCAGAGAAAGCGTGTTGGTGTGAACCAACTTCCCATGTCTTTGCCATTTTTAAGACTTCTGAATGGTTGATATAAGACATTTTAATACCAATTAAGGCCTTTTTTTAGATTGATGAATTCAATGCCTTTTAAGAAATTTTAAGGATTTGTGCGATCGCTGTTGAAAAGTTGTCCCTAGGACTAAAAGTCCCAAAAAATTTAGGTCAAAACCCAACTTGTGCTTGAAAAGGTTTTGTAGTTTGTCTCTCACTTGAGTTGCTTGATGTGTAATTACCACCGGAATTTCGAAGAAAATTTACGAAAAAATGTTTGCTTTTTATATACTGTGACAAGGACATGATACACTTATGTCTTAAGTAGTTAAGTATTCCTCTTTTGCTGACGTACATCCGTCTGCTCAGATGCCCAAATCTGGCAGTGAAGGAGGCTGAAGATGATGAGAATGTTGAAGAGGAAGATGGTCCAGTGGAGAAAGTCAAAAAGGTTCCTCATGCTAAGAGGAAGAAGCAGACCCAGAGCAAACTGACGTGGATCGGAGAGCCTATTCAGGTGTTTGTTCTCCTCCTTCTTGGATGTTACAGTTAAGTTTTTCTGTCATGCATGAGAACACTGCAGTGTGTTTTTGTCCGAAATATAATTGTCTACAACCGCCTTCAGACTGAGGGGAAGAAGCAGTACTACAAGAAGGTGTGTGTGAATGATGAAGAGCTGGAGGTGGGCGACTGTGTCTCGGTTTCATCAGAGGATCCAACTCAGCCTCTGTATCTGGCAAGGTGTGACATTTTTAGACTCTGGGATTAACGTTTTGTCGCTCTGGTTTGTACAAATCTAATGACGCGTTCTTTCTCAGGATCGCATCACTGTGGGAGGACAACAATGGAAAAATGTTCCACGCCCACTGGTTCCTTCGTGGGACTCACACAGTGCTGGGAGAGTCCTCTGATCCGCTGGAGCTCGTGATTGTGGATGAGTGTGAAGACATGCTGCTCAATTATGTGAAAGGCAAAGTTAACGTCATGTATAAGGCCCCATCTAACAACTGGTTCATGGAGGTAGGTTAACTTGACAGCGGGTTATTTTTTGCACTTTGTTATACATTTTTCTCGATCCCATAGTTATGTTTGTGTTTTAGGGTGGCATGGATGTGGATATCAAAGTGATCGAGGACGACGGGAAGAGTTTCTTCTATCAGTTCTGGTACGACACAGAGTATGCCCGCTTTGAGACGCCTCCCAAGACGGCTCCACAAGAGGACTGCAAGTTCAAGTGAGCGCCATCAAACGCGTACATGTCGTGCATACGTGGTTTTTTTCTTTGTTTGCATGCATGTTTGTTTTTCAACCTTGTTGTGAAAATGCTCCTTTTTTGCTTTCAGGTTCTGCTCTAGCTGTGTCAGGACTAAAGGGAAAGAAGAACAGGCAATGCCTCGTCCGTTTGAGCCCCTGGCGGACAAAGACAACGATTCCAAGGCTCTGTATGCTCTGGCCTGCTTTCAGGGGGAGCAGTTCAGGGTGGGAGACAGTGTCTACCTGCATCCTGACACTTTCAGCTTTAGGTGAGTGAAGTGGTTATAAGTTTTCATTTTGCCCCAGATCCCAACACGCACCCTTCCTGCACCACTTCACCTTTACCTTTCTGTTTTGCACATCCAGGTGTAAGGTGCCTAAATTCTTGTTGGAATAGAGGAGAAAGGTGAAGCGTTAGGGCTGCGTCACCCGAGGCCTTTAGGCGCACACTTCTTACAGAGTGTTATGAGAAATCATCGCCAAGATTGCTGCATAAGCAACAAAAGAATTTTTTAAAATTACAATTATTATCATTATCTTGTCGTCTCATAGTGTCGTGATCCTTTTCTTTGTAACAAGCATAACAAAATAAACCGCTAGTACGCCAGTGTCTTGTTAGCCAACTAACTAGCCAACGTTCCATTGTTTTTGTTGATTTGCGTGCAACAGTCCCAAATTTTGAGATATTTCCATGTGACTTTCCTCCCCCCTTTCTTTGCATATGGTGCCTGAAATTTACTAGTAGCAAAGTAGCTGCATATGTTATCAGTCCTCTATTTTCAGTGCAGACTGACAGGGTAGGAGAATGGGTTCCTAACATTAGCCTTCACAGCAGCACCACTGGCTTGTTAATGAAGCAGCGCTCTTTTTCTTCATAATGTCTGGCAACATGTGTTGACGTAAACGCCAGCTCAGCAATGACACAGCAGGGTCTTAATTTGTAACTCTTTTCTGAGGGCCGAGGTGGCACTCAAACGTGCAGTAGAGCTAAAATCTAAAATGGGATCAGTCCTTACTCAAACTTGTATGCTAAGAACAAAGCATGTGACACTAACTGCCTCCGTTTCTGGCTCTCAGTGTGAAGCCAGCCAGTCCAGTAAAGCGCTCCCACAGGAAAGACGACGTGGATGAGGACCTGTATCCAGAATATTACAGGAAGTCCTCAGACTACATCAAGGGGTCAAACCTGGACGCTCCAGAGCCCTTCCGCATCGGGCGCATCAAGGAGATCTTTTGTCACAGGAGGAGCAACGGGAAAGCTGACATGTCAGAGGTCAAACTGCGACTCTACAAGTTGTACAGGTAAAAGACACGACAATTGAAATGGTTTTCGACCAGGGTTTAGACTGTAACAAGTGATTGTTCCGAATTAACCGGCTTTGGTTTCATCTCTCAGGCCTGAAAACACTCATAAAGGTGTCAAAGCGAGTTACCACACAGACATCAATCAGCTTTACTGGAGCGATGAAGAGGTGACCGTCAACATGAGTGAGGTCCTCGGCCGCTGTCAGGTCGAATACGCAGAAGATCTGAATGAATCAGTCCAGGAATATTCCAGTGGTGGACCTGACCGCTTTTATTTCCTGGAGGTACAGTTGTCAATATGTTGTATCTGCAGTCATGTCAGATCAGGTAATTGATCATCAGGTGCTAATATGCAAAATGGGAACATCAAAAGATCAAACTTTGGGCTAAATTAGAAAGACAGACTTTAACAATTAGGAAATATTATGGCCATACAATGTTTGTTAATCCTCATACATATTCTCTTCACAGGCCTATAATGCAAAATCAAAAAGCTTTGAGGACCCTCCAAATCATGCTCGTTCTGCTAACCACAAAGGCAAAGGAAAGGGCAAAGGGAAAGGTGAAAATGCAGACATAAAGAATACCAGTTTTCTTAATCTGAAATGCATTTTCAGCGCACTGAAATCCTAACCAAATTATCCCCTTCAAGGTAAAGGCAAAGGAAAGGCTTCAGCTGCACAGGAGCTGCAGGACTCCCAGAATGAACCCCAGACACTAAAAGTGCCCAAATATCGCACACTGGATGTGTTCTCTGGCTGCGGCGGACTTTCCGAAGGCTTCCACCAGGCTGGTAAATACTCGCTCTGTGTCGATCGTGAAAAAAAAGATTCAGAAATGTTACCATGCAATTATGGGAAGCTGCAGCTTTCTTTTACAACGCGGCGCTGAAACATGACTGCTGGTTGCCTTTTTAGGTATAAGTGAGACTCTATGGGCCATAGAAATGTGGGAGCCCGCAGCTCAGGCCTTCAGGCTCAACAACCCTGGCACCACAGTGTTCACGGAGGACTGCAACATCCTGCTGAAGCTGGTCATGTCTGGGGAGAAGACGAACTCCCTCGGTCAGAAGCTGCCTCAGAAGGGTGACGTGGAGATGCTGTGTGGAGGACCTCCCTGCCAAGGCTTCAGCGGGATGAACCGCTTCAACTCTCGCACTTATTCTAAATTCAAGAACTCCCTGGTGGTGTCTTATCTCAGGTCAGCATCTGTAAGAGCAGACTCTCATCTTAACCCTTAGAGATTTATTGTAAACATGAACTTTCCGGTAGTATCGACCCACAGTCCTATAGTGCACGTTTAAAATACGTTTTCCCCTCTCGCAGTTACTGTGATTACTACAGACCCAAGTTCTTCCTGCTGGAAAATGTGCGGAACTTCGTCTCATTCAAAAGCTCCATGGTCTTGAAGCTGACTCTACGCTGTCTTGTGCGCATGGGCTACCAGTGTACTTTTGGCGTCCTTCAGGTGGGTCTGACTTTATTAACTGACGTCTTCCGGTCTGAGCAATATTTATTCCAAATTGTGTCGGAAATTGCTCGGCAACTTCGTGTGAAGGCTGTTAAGCGGTCTCAAATTCGTAGAAAAGGGATACAAAAAAACCTGCAAAACCTGACCTTGTTTGTTTATATTGTCATGGTAGTTAACCCTTTGAAACCTAGAACACATTAGTTTTCTTGTGCTGCATAAAGACACCTTTCACAAGTGTTTTGATCCTTTTTAAACCTGAGCAAATTGGCTTGATTTCTTTTGAAAATGTTGGTTAAAAAAAAAGGGATTTGACCAACTTGGCAAAAAAAAAAAAATTGTCTTTAGTCTTTAGTCCCAAAAATTGCAAGAAATTAGTGAAAAGTGACAAGAAAATCGCATAAAAAATTGTTTTAAATAAGAGGAGAGGATTATTAGAAAATTATCCAAAAAATAGGGAAAATGTCTAGAAAACTGTATAAGAATTAGAATATTTTTATATGTAAAATTATGTTACAGAAACAAAAAAAGACTAAATTTTTTTTCCCCACACCACTTTTAAGAGATATCTTTTTTTAGTTTTCCAGTTTTTTGTTGCTTATTTTCAGGTACTTTTGTTGCATCTTTTTGTCACAAAAAGAAAAACAAAATTCAGCAGCCTGTGGCAAAAAGTTGACCTTTTGTAGAAACACAACTTGCAGAAGATGTACTACAGTCTCTCTACAGTTAAATATCACAGTGAGAAAAAGAAATAAAATATGTACCATCCTGTGTGTTCTGCTTTACTACAACAACAAAAATGAGGATTTATGATATATATCTTTTTTTTTTTTTTAATAATAATTCTACATGCCAGTGAGTTTTTGATATGATTAACGTCAGCTTTATTAGATTACTAACGTGCTCAATGCTGCCGTCCTCATCAGGCCGGACAATACGGCGTCGCCCAGACCCGCCGCAGGGCAATCATCCTGGCTGCTGCTCCTGGAGAGAAGCTGCCTCGTTATCCTGAGCCTCTGCACGTGTTTGCTCCCAGAGCTTGCTCTCTGAGCGTGGTGGTGGATGAGAAGAAATACGTCAGTAATGTCACACGGTAATGTAAACGTCCTCCACTGAACTATTTATTGCTCTGCTCCTCAACAAGAGCGTAACAATGCTGCTGTGACCACAAGCTAGACTGAATTTCCTGTCGTCCACAGAGGGAATGGAGGAATCTACAGAACCATCACTGTCAGAGACACCATGTCTGACCTGCCAGAGATTCGCAACGGTGCAGCCGCGTTGGAGATTTCCTACAACGGAGAGCCTCAGTCTTGGTTCCAGAGGCAGATCAGAGGCACACAGTATCAGCCCATCCTCAGAGATCACATCTGCAAGGTGAGCTGTCTCACACTTGATGCAGGATCGTTTTGTGATCACTTCCTCTCTAGTCGATGGTAAAAGTGAAGTTTCTAACAGATCTGTGTCTCATCAGGACATGAGCGCTCTGGTTGAGGGTCGGATGCGTCACATCCCCTTGGCTCCAGGCTCGGACTGGAGAGATCTGCCCAACATTGAGGTTCGGCTGAAAGATGGCACCATGACCAAGAAGCTGCGTTACACACACTCGGATAAAAAGAACGGACGCAGCAGCACCGGCGCTCTCAGGGGTGTTTGCACTTGTGCAGGAGGTGTGTTGGTCTAGTTGTCAACTTGGATGAAGCAAGAGGTCACATTTCTATTTTGGAAGCATCTCTGATTGTGTTTGTCATTTTAGGGAAGCCATGCGACCCGGCCGACAGGCAGTTTAACACCCTGATCCCCTGGTGTCTGCCCCACACTGGGAACCGCCACAATCACTGGGCCGGACTCTACGGCAGGCTGGAGTGGGATGGCTTCTTCAGCACAACTGTCACCAACCCTGAGCCCATGGGCAAGCAGGTACGTCAACGTTTTATACGCTGAGTTTGAAATAACAAATTTCAACGAAAAAGCATCTAAACTGGCTCAGAAATGTATACGACCTTTTCCTAGGGAAAAACGCTTCCTTCTTTTTGAACCTTGATGTGCATGTTTTGATTTCAGGGCCGTGTTCTGCATCCTGAGCAGCACAGAGTGGTCAGTGTCAGAGAGTGTGCGCGTTCTCAGGGATTCCCCGACACCTACCGCTTCTTTGGAAACATCCTGGACAAACACAGACAAGTAAAATCCTTCATTCACCTAAAGCTTTAATCTCGTGCTTCCTAATTACGCTGGGTGGCACTGGCAGCTGCCTAGAAACATGACTGGAAATGAGTGCACATGTTGGTCCATGTCTGTTTGATGTGTAAATTAGCAACTTTTTTACTACCAAGTTATTATCACACCATGTCAGCTTCAAAGGTAATATGTCGATGTTGCAGATTTAAACAACAGTATATTAATACTGGAAATACAAGCAATTATAATATGAGTTTTCCATACTATTTAAAGGACATTATTACTAATATTGGATGTCATCTGAACCATCAGCTGATCATAACTGCTTCTTCTGTGTCTGTCAGGTTGGAAATGCAGTGCCTCCTCCACTCTCCAGGGCCATCGGCCTCGAGCTTAAGAAGTGCGTCCTGGAGAGAATGAAGGAAGAACAAGCATCAGGTGACTCGTCTATCTATATTCTGCTTTTCCCGATTGACATCAAACACTTGAATATGCAGTAAACCTGATCCGTTTTTCCTCTTCCACAGAGCCCATCAAACAAGAGAAGATGGAGGTCTCTGATTAGTTCCCTCGCTCTTTCCCAGCGAGAATCGGTTCCACAGATCCTGACGCGACGTGTCAGGCGGTCATTTCTTTTTAATCAAGCTGGCTTTCAGCTGTGCGGCCACCATGGACATTCTGTGCAGTGCCATTCCATGTTTTGTTTTAACTGTGCTTTTTAATCATGTTGTTGAGAAATGTTCACCTCGTGGGATAAATTGTATGTAGTTTTTATATGTGTAATATTTCAAATAAAGCTCTTATGAAATTGATTATTTGAAATTCTTGCGCCAAAATTTACACTAAGCCTTTAAGGAAGAGATTTTTAAGTTGGAAGTATAGTATTATGGATTTGACTGTTAAACCAGGGATTGTTAAATGCCACTTGCAGAGAAATTTAGGACCAATTTTAAAATGTTCAAAATTGAAGATGGGGAAAAAATGTATTGAATCAGTTGGGAGTCAAGGATACATTTTGCCCAAATAATTATTGTAGCATAAATTGTGACTTTTTGTCTCTTGGTGGACACAGCGGTAGAGCAGAACTGAGAAATGCCTTGCTTTTGCGTGTTTTGGTGATTTTGTTTCTGGATTCTTCTTCCTTGATCGCCATCACAGAGTTTCAAATACTTGTATAAATTGCCTTATACTAACAATTTAATCCCACCTCCCACATCATAGCATTTTTGATTTTTTTGAAAGATTAAGACATTTTAACAACAATTTAAGCCTTATTTTTAGATTAATTTAAATGCCTTTAAATATTTTCAAGCATCTGCATGAACCTTGTCAACAAACCAAAACTATTCACAGCTGAATGAAATGACTTGCATAATTATGGATCTCTGGTGCACCTGTGAAACTAACTTTTGCACAACTCTTCTATCAACATTCAGTGCTTGCCCATCCAAAAGACGCCACCTCTGTGTTGCTGTTTGCAAGCAAAGAGTCCAAAGGTATGTAAACATAAATGATGAATGTGATGAAATTAAGAAAAACACTGCAAAATGTCATTTGTTAGCAGTATTTTGACTGGACATCTCACGGCGTTACGAGCAGGTGTAAAGTGCAGCAGGGTTTATTGTAACATTGAGGGGAAAAAATGTTTAACAAACTAGGAATATAACTAATTACATACATGTTAGATTTTTCACCTACAATAATCTCATAATACAGCTACTTCAACATCTGTGATTGATTGAAGATGTGCTCGACAATATCTGAATTTAAGGGTTTTTGCATCAGTGATGTGTCAGGTATGTCACCAGTTAACAAGACAATTATGTTTTGATCCAGTGTGTGAATCACCATGGGAAAAAAAACAAGTTAATGGCATAAAATACTTGTTAAATAATTTATAACTGCTCCCTCGACGTTGTACTGTTTGTGAGGTTTAGAACATGCAAACCACACAGGTAACTTGGCGCTCCTTCAAGGCAATCAAGGCGGCATTTGCACGCAAGAAAACTAGCATGTAGCTGACTTTCTCCCTCTGGCTTGATTGATCTGAATTCAATATGCTCTTATGCATTAACATCTGAAGCACTCTAATTTTGATGTCCTCAGCTGACACTTGAATCTTTACATATTAATAGTATCAAGCCCATGACTGTATAGGTTCAACAATTTGTTTTAAGTTAGTTCCATCAACATAAAATTTGCCAAGATTAAAACTCAACAAAAAATGGCCCAAAATCAGCAAGAAATGTGTGAAAAGTTACAAGAAAACTACCTGAAAATAAGCAACAAAAAGGGTTTCAAGAAAGTAAAAAAACAATCAGAAAATAAGAAAATAATCCCAAGGAAGTGTTCAAAATACATTTTTTTTTCAGTAACAGTTTTAAATATGACAATTTAAAAATATATAACTAATGTTTTTGAAAGAAACTGAACCATTTTTGGGGGGTTGTAGAGCTTTCAATGCTGATGAAAGGTGTCTTAATGCGGGTGTTAAAGGGTCAAAAAGCTACAAAAACTGGAAAGGAAACCATAACAAGAAAATTGTGACAACAATTGTGATTCTCTTTATTAAGACAACTGCCACATTTCACCACAACAACAAAATCTGGCGTCATCCCCAAATTTATTCTGATGGTTTCCTCAGTTGTTTGATGGTCTGCAAAGAGAATTAAATAATTAAATAACATTGTAAGCAAGAAAAAGTAACACATACACACATATCATGCTTCATGTTGACACTTGACAAAACTGATAATGACTTACTTGGCCCATTCAACATTGAGAATAAGATGATCATATCCGAATCCTGACACTCCTGCGATGGCTCTGGCTGCATCCTCCCGACGGTGGAAACTGATGAAGGCGAATCCCTGCATAAAAAAACAAAAAGTAGTTGATGGGTGAGACAACTGGACCATGCTGTGTCTCTGGTCCCTGTCAAGTGTACCACGATTGCTGGCTGCGCCAGCTAGATATTAACTAAAAACTACATACTTTAAGAAGTACAAAATGTGGCTGGGGAAAACACCTGCTTTATTCATTTCTTTTGTCCTTGGCCTCATTCTTTAGAGTTTCTTTAATGCTTTAAACATCTGATGTGCAGGTCTCTATATTCACAAGGTGAGCACTGACCTTTGACTGTCCGGTGTTCTTGTCCTTGGCCAGATAGATTCTTGAGATGGAGCCAAATGGTCTGAAGAGCTCCTGTAAGTCTGTCTCGCGGGTGTCCTCAGACAGATTGGTCACACGGATGGTGGCATTGTCATCAGCTGTAAGGTAAAAACAGATACTGTTCATACTATGAATGCTCTTGCTGCTGGAACAGTGTAGGGGTTGACGAGAGTTTCGGCCTGGCTGATTATCGCGGCCGATATTTGCATTTTATTTTGCTGATTGCCGATCAAATGAAGTAATGAAAAAGTGTGCGTATTACACTTAACCAACACCAAGGTATGCAATACATAGAAAGGTTACATGGAATCAGCAGGTAAACTTACACCCACCTCTGCGGTTGGGCTGCATGGACTCCCCTCTTCGCGTGCCTCCGTCCCTCAGGCTCGGGGGCACGTACTTCCCAGTCTTACTCTGTGCAGGCTGTGCAGGCTCTGGCTCCGCTGGTGAAAGAAGAAAAAACAGGCCACATCAACCACAACTTCAAGAACAAGTCCAACTATGGATTGCAAAAAGACAAAAGGAAATCTGATCATGTGAATGGTGTGCTGATGGTACCTGAGCCAGCAGGCTTGTCCTTGTCTCCGGTGGAAAGCCCAAGCTGTTCAGCCAGCTCCTTCTGCATGGGGCCCAGGGTGTCCTTGTATGGACAGCGGGTGGTCCAATGGTCGCCTTTGCAGATACGGCAAGACACAATCTTCTGTCCTTTCAGTTTGTTCATGGGATCCTCATCCTGGTCTTGGGCGTTCAAGTCCTGCAAAAGGGAAGGTGAGGTGCTCAGTCCCAAGCTAAACCAAGTAAATTATTGATCAAACTACGATTTAAGTGTTTTAAATCGGACTTTTTAAAAGCGGACTTTGACACAAAATCCTTTAAGTCCAAAACAGATCCTCACCTCTTTGCTGGAGATGAAGGTCATGAAAACATCATCACTGACTGTGGTGGTGGCAACATTAGGACCCGGTGCATCAAACTCAGAGTTGCCAAATTTTTTCCAGTTCTGAAATAAACAAACACATTATTAAATGACTTGCCTTAACTTGAAGATGACATAAGTCTTGTTTATGTCAAAGTGAACGCAACAAAATTAAATCAAAAGCAGACCTTTCTCCTGGCAACGGCTTTTGAGGCTTTTCTTGTCTCGATCTTGAAGGTCCGCACAATCTAGAGGACCAAAAGACAGCAAATGCATTATTAATCTATTTCTCACAGAAGCAAAATCTCATGCAGTCAAAATGTCCAAAACATATTGCACTTACAAACTAATGTGGTACTAGTTAACATGTAGAATTGGCATGAAGCGTACGGTCTATTCAAGGTAAAGTGATGCGGGTGCTGCTACCCTGAGAGTTTTTTGGTGGGTCAGTTTATCATCAATGAAAATTAATTTCAAGACTGACAGAAAATTTGTAATACAGGCCAACAAATGACTACTCCTACAGTATTTGAGGTTTTATAAGCCAAATGTAAAAGGATTGTAACTTAGGAAATATATAAGTATGCAATTTAAAAAAAAACCATTTATAACTACAATTCTGATGTTTGAAAGATGAAGAAATAATTGCCTTTGTAGGTAAAAGTACATGAACATGCTATATCATTTCTACACCTGAGTAACAGCTGCCATATGCAAACAGCCCTGTGAACAACCTTGACAGATGCAACACATATTTTAATAAAACTTAACTCACCTTAAACTTCTTTCCATCATCATCTATCTTATATTCCGTGATAGTTTTTATGTTTCCTTTGATGGTTTCCTTGGGGGATGGTAATGTGCCTGATAAAAAAAATATTTAGACAAATCAGACTTCGGTGGAAAAAAAAAGATAAGAGACTAAGTAAACTGTTTTCCATGATCTATTGTTAGAAGTTATTGATTGTGTTGATTTCACGTAATACAAGTCAACATTGCTTTTCAAAGTTATCAATATAGCAGCCCTAGCATTTCTCATCTCTTGTTGACATCTCAATTCTGATTACTTTATACGCAAATGTAAAGTGAGACACGTTTACATTGTAACATAATTGTTCATTTCACAGACGGCCGTATATTCCATTGAAATCTAAGTAAAGACAACACCACAGCTAGCTTGCTAACTTTTAGCTATTTTAACGTTAGTGAATGACACTGTCTACGTCACTGCTCACGGGCCACAGCGTGACATATTGTCGGGACATTTTCATCGGTAACTCGACAATTTATGTCAGTAACTCAAACGTTTGACTCAAGCCGTTTAGAGATTAAATATCCACATCATCACCAATAAGTACATCTGTAATCTGCACTTTAACGCCCGGCCACCACGTGGAAGTGGAAGCCGCCTAGCCGGCCTCTTCCTCCGGACACCAGACTGCAAGAGATGTGCTAGCACGAAGCTAACTCTTTACCTTCATCTCCTTCCTCCTCGACTTGGTCTGCCCAGCTGGGCTTGGAGCTGGAGAGAGAGGGGGGGGGGGCAATTGATATGCCACGTTAGATCAATTAAATAACTCAGATACAAGCAGAAGTTAACACACTTTCATAAAAAATACTCACTCGTCGTATTCCATCGACGGCATCCTCTCAGCTAGCTTAGCTTCAGGATCGTAGAGAGCGGAGCAGCGCGAGCTCGGCGGCGCCGCCAAGGCTAACACTTCCGGCACTTTAACTTCACAGTAAAAGTATCACATTTAGCTTCACAATAAGAGCCCTATAGTCTGTTTAAATAGTTTCTACCACTGGATTCAAGCTAAATTGGGAGGCTGAAAAACGAGATGGGAAGAAACTATGTGTAGTACTGAATTCAAATACAGTTTTGGGGTTCTTGTACTTTTTACATGTAAGGTTATTTACATTTTCCACTACTTTATAAGCCTACTTCAATTCCACTTAAGAGATGTAATAGCTTATCTTTAGTAACTATAGGTGCTTCGCAGATTCAGATTAATAATGTATAATATAACTGACATACAAAGACAATGTGTTATTGTGAATATCCCTTGGTCAAATTCCTAAACTACTCAGCAGTAAATGTAGCCTAGTAAAACAATAATAAGCCTCACTTTTATCAGCGGCAACATTTAAGTGATGCACAAATAAATGCATAAATAATTATAATCCAGTATTATAATAGGCCTATATGTACATTTTTTGTAATTGGCTAATGAGAAGGCTACTTCTACTTTTTGCATTATGTGTTTTTGTACGTTTACTTAGGTAAAATTTTGAATGAATTACTTTAACTTGTAACAGTATTTCTCCACTGTGGTGTTGTTACTTTTACTTATGTAAAATATCCAGCTATTTCCACTACTGGTGAAAATAATGTGTAGTTAAAAATAATTTTTGCTTTGTATTAAGATGACATTGTCTGACATTGTAGAGCCTCAGTGTTTGATACAGGATGAAGCACGACAAAGTTGCCTTATGATAGTACAGACCACAAAAAACTGTTTTACTTGTCACTTTCTTATTGAGTTGTTCATGAGTTTCAGGGAGACAAAAAAAGTATTTTAGCTGCACAATTTTTTTGTTACCTTTCTGTTTTTTTTCTTTTGTTGTTGTTGTTGTTGTGGATTGCTAAATATTTTCACCATTCATCTTATATCTCTTAAACAAAAATCTGAGAACTGCTCATGTCCTCACATAACCTGTGACCAGGAGGTCACAAGTCAACATTGCTTCATGAAAAATGTTGAATACCACTTCCTCAGAGAGAAATGGCTTGATTCCTTTTTAAAAATTGATTTCTAAATTAGAATTGGTTGTGCCTTACTAAATCTGATTAAATTTCTTCTGTTATAAACTTAATCCTCACTGTTAGAGGTTTTTCCTCAACAGTGAAGATTCCTCTGCAATGTTTGTGATTATGCTTGTGCAGATTTTGGATCATAACCAAAATTTGGCCAATGGATATAGAATAACAATCCTCCAGTGTCTCTTTTTCTTCCTGATATGGTGCAGAAAGGAAATGATTCACAGTGATGATTATAAATTTTAAAAATAGGCACATTACAGTATCAAAAACTTTTCTTTATTCCAGATG
Source organism: Plectropomus leopardus (assembly GCF_026936395.1). Taxonomy (NCBI): domain Eukaryota; kingdom Metazoa; phylum Chordata; class Actinopteri; order Perciformes; family Serranidae; genus Plectropomus; species Plectropomus leopardus. Next base: position 16,850,189 of record NC_142193.1, on the reverse strand, counting down.
CTCATGTTTCAAAGTAAGTAGATGAGTACATTTCAGATGTAAACAAACAAACAAATGAACAAAAAAATGGTGTAAAAATTAATATTAGGTAAAATTTCACAGCATGAAATAACGATGATCTTCACAGGAAAGCTGTCAAGCAGCTACTCAACACTTCCTCATCGTGACCCTGTTTTTGTCCTCCGAGCTCCTCCCACAACAAGCTACTCTTATACTGTCAAACAAAGCCATGTACAGGATTGGATGGATACACATGTTCAGAGTTGCCAGTCCCTTGGACACCTGGTACATGTCGTAGACCAGGCAATTGTTGTTGTTTTTGTTGTTGTTGTTGTTGGGGTTATAATGAAGTCTCTGATAATAGTAATAGAGCTGGAAGACGTGGTAAGGCACAAAGGAAACGGCATACAGCACCAGCACTGATGAGACCAACAGGGCCACCTTGCGTTTCTCTATGGTGGTTATACTGACATTTTTCCACACCACCGAAATCACCACACAGTAAGAAGTGAAAGTGACTAAGAAAGGAACAAGACACCCAAAAACAGCAAGAAAAACTTTGTAAGTGAAGTGCTGACTCTCATCCACATGAGGCTGACAGAATGACACACACAGAGTCTTGTTACTTTTTTCATCAGGGCAAGCTGAGGCAAATTTCATCACAGGGCAGGAAATAACTCCTACAATGACCCAGATAATGACACTGACAGCCTTGGCGTGGGCAGGCCGTACGTGGGATCGGGTGAAGAAGGGACATGCAAGGGCGACACATCTGTTCACACTTATCGCCATGATGAAGAAGATGCTCACATACAGGTTGCAGGTGAAAAGAAACCTCTCGATGTTACACATAGCATCACCAAACACCCAGTGTTTCTCCAGTGAGTAGTAGACAATCAGCAAAGGAAGCGTCAGGACGTACAGCAGATCACTGATGGCCAGGTTACACGACAGGACGACCCCAGTGTGCCAGTTCCTTCTCTCTCTGACCACCAGCAGCCACAGAGCAAACAAGTTTCCAGCCAGGGCCACGAGGAACTCAATCCCATACATTGTGGGCAGCAGGGCTATTTGAAACCTCTCACATTTGGAGAAAAAACGATGTTCCATCTTGCTCTCAGATGAAAAGTTTAGTTATGAAACTGCTTTCACACGGTCTGTACCGTCCAATATCTGTAAATTGACGTATGTTTGTTAATTTAATGTGAATACAAGTCATTTTATTCAGGTTTAAGTGCAGTACTTATTTAATTTCTGTAATTAAGTATGACAAATCTACTCAGAGAGAGTATTCTTAACAATGCAATTCACACTATTAAATGATAGCAGATGTACATTTTTTTCAAAACTCTGATTTAACTTGATACCTGGAGAAGCAGAAATATATATGTTAACTTCTACTTACCGAAAGTCAGGTTTGTAATTCTCCGTGCTGTGAAGAAGCTTAAAAAAATGAAGTGTTAATTTCCTGTGTTATGTCTGAAAACAAAGTGTGAGAACCTCCTTAAACATCACAACCATCTCAGATAAGAAATGTAAGAGACACTTGAGGGACTATTATAGACCCGAAAGTCACTTCCTCTCTTGCTCTCTGCGCATTTACGCAATTTGAAGAAGCAAAACTATGGTGACATTCATGTGAAGCATTTGTAAAACAAAGTGATGATAATCAGTCTGCATGCTTTTGTGTTAGAATTGATTAGATAATTCTTTATCAAGCTCAAAAATTAATTCAAATTTCTGTGTACAAAAGAAAAAAATTCTGACCATGCATGCCAACATACAATACCACTCAAATAAATTTACTGCAAAAAGTGCCTACTAAGTGCGTTCACAGGTCATATATATACAAAAAATATATATAATATCCCACTATTTATGTGAAAGTGATATCAGATTTGTGCTTGAATAGAATTTACATCAGTCAGACACCTGCCTTTAAAAACAAGAGTCCAGGTGGGGTTATTGCAGCAAGCAGAAACCACATAGCTTCTTAAATAGCATGCAAATTCTCTGAATATTTGTTAATAAATTGCAATAATCAGTACTTTCAACAAATATTAAACTATTCTAGTTTAGTTTTAAAAATTCTGCATGACAAAAGCATGGCCTCTATGCTTTTATCTACAATGTCAAAACATCTTAAAAGCCTAACCTTTTTGGTGATGACATTTCAGTTTAATTGGCCTGGTATCAAAAGTAAAAAGTATTATATGGACTAAACTATTTATAAAACTGTGTTAGACAGAAATAATGGGATTGTGTTAATTCTAATTAATAGACAAAAGAATCAGCTTCAGTTTGATATAAGATATTAAAGTTCTTGATGAGTGATGGTAGCTTGCTGCTAAAATTACTTGATCACAAAGTTGGGTCAAATGGGAGCAGGTCTGGTTGGTTAATTTAAAATGGTCTATAGTTTGTTGGGATATTATAAGAGATTAAAAACAATTCTGACAGATTAAAAGCAATATTGATATTGTTCCCATTATATCATTCCCACTATTGTATTGCTTAAAATTGTTTGGCTTTAAAAATGAGCATATACGTTCAAATTGTTCCGACAGGTTGCTTTAATTTTTGTAACTGGGCCACAAACATTTTAACATTGTGCCAGCAGATGCACAACATGTCTGTAATCAAAATTTACCAAATTTAAATTTTGTTTATAATAAAACATGTTTATTCATCTGAGACCTTAACGTTGTATTTGCTGTTGATTATGATATTCTGAGATATGCAAGAGAAATATTACAGTGAGTAAAAAGTGTGCCAACTAACCCCGGTCTCCCCTACTCTTCAAAATCGAGAATGAACATAAAAATATATACCTGATGCAATACTGATTCGTGCAAACTGGACAAAACCATATCGCAGTTTGGAAAAAAAGTTTATGCTATCTTTATTCCACAGCCACATCCTTTAAGTTGGTTTGTTGTTTTGTAGCATTACCCAAAAACTTCTTTTCAATGTTTCTGTTTCTGCATCTTGTTGCTAAGGACTCTGAAAAACATTTATTGAGAACAAATTTAAAATTTGCACTAACCCATAAATGTAACTGCACTTTGAATAGTCTAACAGATACAGGTTCTGTGTGAAATAAATTGACAGTGCGAGTGCTGACGAGTTACATTTTGGTCTTCTGTTATACTTTTTAATTTTGGTCAAACCGTTTTGCACGTTCTTTAAATGACCACTTACAAAAGAGAAAAAACTTCATATATTACATTGCCATTTTATTTTTAAACAAATTATCCCGTAGAAAAGCACTTTACCTTAGTGTTTCATCTAAGAAAAGATAGAAAACTGCCGTCTATATTTACATTTTCCCTGTTTGCAATATTCTTGAATGTAATCACTGATCAGAGAAATGTATTATTGCTACTTACAACTTAATTCTTCCATGGAGACATTGGTGGAGAGCAGCTCAGGAGCGTCAGCAGGACATAGTCCCCTGGGTGCGGTCTTTGAGATTTGAGAAATGTTTGTTTCAGTGCAAAGAAAGTGATGACCATACCTGTCGGCCACATTTTTAAAATTCCAGGTAAAAGTCTGAATCTGTTTCTGCAAGTAACTCCAGAGATGTACAGCTGAATAAGAAAAACAAAAAGGCCGATTTGTGGTCCTGTAGATGTTTTGCATCACCCATTGGTTTATTTGTACCATATTTATATGAGAGGCTGGAGCTGTGGAGGGAAAAATAGGCATGGCCGTTTTCTAAGGAGTTTCTTGAACTTTTACCTTTAGATATCAGAAATTAGTGCTATGGTTACCACAAATTTCCCCAAAATTTAAGAAGGCTTGCTCTCAGTAAATGGATTGTCCTTACAATCAGTGTAAGCCTACTACTTTTCTAGATTGGTCTTTTTTAAAGAAAAGGACAACTATTCTATTTGAGGAATAAAAAAAAATCACCTACCACATTTATAGATACAAGGGATGTCTTGTTTGGATCTGATTGATCGCTATCAGGCTTGATTTTTTAATTTATCACGATCGCTTATTTTGAGGTGGAACTGCACCCATTTAAAAAAAAAATTACATTGTGGTAAGTGGTATTGAAATTTTTGTTCATTTTTAGTGAAGTAGTACTAATCCTGTAATGCGAATGCTAATGCTAATGAGTGGTATTGTGACAGATTTTTATTTGTTGTGACTGTGAATGTCAAAATTAAACTATAAAACTAATTTGAAGTGGAACTGTGATCGACTGGATTCATGACCTTTTGACCTTTGGTTTTTGTGTGCCACAAATCTATCTTAACTCCTTTAAAGCTGGAATAACATCACTTTCCTTGTGCTGCTTTCAGATGCCTTTCACAAGAATTTAACTATTTGAGCCCTGAGCAAATGTTTGTGATTTTCTTTCAAATCCATGGGGGAAAAGGCAATGAGCAACTGGATAATAAATGTAAGAAAATAGTAGATTTATTAAAAAAAAAAAAAAAGGTTAGAGAAATGTTGTTGAATATGTTTAGAATGATCATAATTCCATATTTAAAATTATGTTTTAAAAATGACTATTTTTGTAATTTTTCCCAGGTCATTTATTTTAAATAACTTTTTTTATTTTTATTTTTTTGTAATTATTTGTTTTACTTTTTCTTATTGTTGTTTTTTCCCACTAATTTAGGTAATTTTCTTGTACGTTTTAAAAATGTTGTTAATATTTGAGTCATTTCATATTTTGTTTCTCATAGCCCCCTTCCCATGTTTTTTTTTTTTTTTAAAGAAATCAAGCCAATTTGCCCGGGTTTCAAAGTGTTAAACGCGGATCACTTTAGCTAGGAACTATCCCCAAAGGAGAGGAAGCGAGGAACTACTACGGGACGTTTGAGCAACACGGATACATTAGCGTGTGACACAGCGGCAGAGCCATGTGGAAGGAGCTGTGAATACGAGTCGCGTTAACTTCGCTAATGAAAGTGCTGTTTAGAACATTTTACGGTCAAAATGAATGTAATTTTCATTGACAGCAAGAAAATAGTGTAGCTTTGATTAATGTTATTAGTGTCGACTTAATTAATCTGCTCTACATTTCGCTGAATAATGGGGAAATCAAAGGTAAGTAGCGGCCTGTGCGAACTTGTTAGTAAAGAGAGGTGAACGTAACACTATTAATCGATGGACTGTCTTAATTATTGCTCTTCAGTGAGAATCTGAACTATAATAAAGGGGAGGCATTTAGTTAGCAATACGACAGCATTGCTTGTTGTTGTAAGATCCTGTAGCTAACGGTAGCTTTTTTTCTGTGCTAGGTTAACGTTGAGCTCTAATCTGAACTTAATAAATAAAAACACATAGGGGTTTGTCACTGTTTGTTTTTGTCCAAGATAACTGATATATGTGTATTTTGCTCTCAGACCAAGAACCAGAAGAAATCCCGAGCAACAGCAAACCATGTGGCCGAGGAGACCTACGGAGCTATGCCCCACTCCTTCGTGTTTCATCGGGGTCAAGTCGGCAAAAACGTGGGTCAGCTCATCCTGGACGTGCGGAGAGTCATGGAGCCATACACTGCAGAGTCTCTGAAGGTAAAACTAAAAGCCTGAGCAGCTGTCAGCAGCTCAGATGAGACTGTACAAACATCCAGATTTCTGTTGGATGAGGCCATGTGCTTTGTGAACCCATTCGGTTTTATCATAGTCACAAAGTCAAATATTGAGGTTTGCCTGACCTGCTTTACTCAAACATCACTTTTCTTGTACCCCTTCCAGTGGTCTTTCATGATTATTTCAACCAGAGCAAATTGGTGCAATTTCTTTCAAAAACAAGGCACAAAAGGGAATTAGTCTAGCTTTTTAAAGCTATGGAAAAACTATCATTATGCAATTTAATTATCACACAATTACACATTTAAAATTATGTCACATAATTATAGATTTTAAGCACTTTTTTTCAAATCTCATTTTTTTGTTTGTTTCAGTTTTCTTGCTTTTTTTTCCCTTTCTTTTTACTCATTTTAAGTTAATGTACTTTTTTTCCCCAGAATTTTTGGCTTATATTGGATAATTTCTTTTGTTTTTTCCTTCTTCCCATATTTGAAAAGCCAATTTGCTACATTACTTTCCTGTTAAGCTGTATCTATTCATGTAACTACTGATTCATATCACTTAAATGTTGTTATTTTATCCTTTATTATAACTACCATATGTCCTTCTAATAAGATTTCCTAGATTTTAGGTCTCTCTTATTATCATTATTTTCATTTAAACATATTTAAATTGTATTGTTGGGGTTAAGTCTGTGACCCAGGTTTTCAATGCAATGACTGCTCTTGCAATTGTACATTTGATAATAAATAACTTAAGGAACACCCTCTTTTTTTCAGGTCAGGAAAAAAAACGTGTTGAAAGACTTTGTGGCTATCGCGGGACCGCTGGGAGTGACGCACTTCATGATCTTCAGCAAGACTCCCACCGCTGTCAACATGGTACGATCACATCGCACCATAAGCTCACAGCTCTTGAGTACTCGAGGATTTTCCAGCCGTGTTAAGCCTGCACCTCCATTAAACTACACATTTCTTGTACTTTCAGAGGCTTGCTCGACTTCCCAAAGGTCCTATGCTTTATTTTAGGGTACTCAAGGTAAATACATCAACTCATAATACAACACAAGTACAACCGATAGACGGGCTCAAATGATGACATTTTGATATTTGATTGTCAGTGATTTTTTTTCAAAGTAAACGCACTGATGTGCCCAAACTGCTGACGTAAATTCTAACTCTGCGTTTTTTGCACTTTTCTAAGGACTCTTAACTCTTTTTTTCCCAGTACTCTCTTGTCAAAGATGTGGTTTCATCTCTGAAGAAGCACAGAATGCACGAGCAGCAGTTCACACATCATCCACTACTCATCCTTAATAACTTTGGATCTGATGGCATGCACATTAAACTCATGGCCACCATGTTTCAGAACATGTTTCCTTCCATTAATGTGCACAAGGTATGTTATTTCAGCCATGTATTGCATTATTGTCACATTGGTTGACTCAAGATTTAAAGTCCTGTCAACATGATGAACGTATAGTCTTCTGAGATTTCCTCTGAAGATTTATTAAAAGTAAACGCTTTCTGATTTCTGAATCTTTGAGTCATTCAGCATTGTAACAGTTAAACTCTGTGTTCAAGCAAAAAAATTAAACACATTGTTGTTTTCCAGGTAAGCCTCAACAATATCAAGAGATGTGTGCTGCTGAATTACAACCCATCAACGCAGGAAATTGAATTTCGACATTAGTAAGTAATATTTTCTCACAAATGCTAACTTTTTGTTTTCTCAGTCTTTACATGCGTGGCTATACGTTATGCAAAGAGCTTCACAACTGCTTTCCTGACTTCTGGGTGTTGCTGCTCTTTGATGAAAAAGCACTGAGATGTTGGGCTCAGATGATGACAGATTGTGACTTGACTGTTCAGTGATGCATGTTCAAAGTAAACGCACTGATGAGCCTCCACACAATAAACAGATTTCTATTATTTTTTTAGTCAAAGTCCCACTGACCCACGTAATCATGTTCTAAACCTGCAGCAGCCTGAAGGTCGTCCCCGTGGGAATGAGCCGCGGGGTCAAGAAGCTGATGCAGGAGAAGTTCCCCAACATGAGCAAGTTTGAGGATATCAGCGAACTGATGATTAAGTAAGGCGTTAGCGAAGGCACAATTCTTAAAGTCTTGAGGTCAAAGGGCGCTTATTTTGATGGTGATGACCTGTAGCTTTTGTTCTAACATCTACAGAATTGATGGTGTGATCTGATCAACTATTTTCTGCTCTGCTGTAACTCTCAGGGGGGCGAACCTTTCAGAAAGTGAAGCAGAACAAGACGGGGAGCACAACATAACCGAACTACCACAGGTCTACTCTGGCCGAGGCAACATGGCGTCCCAGCAGAGTGCCGTCCGCTTAACCGAGGTGAGCCTACTGAGAGAGTGGAAATCACTCACTTAAGATTTATTCATTTATTCTCACAAACATTAAAACGACAGTCGTCCTCTGCAGCAAAAAAACAACAAAAAAATAAGAACTAATATCCGAATCCCTAAATTAAAAACCATATAGTGTGTATATATATATAGCGACCCAGTTGTAAGTCAAGTTGGCCGGGGAAACTGTTTGGAGAACCTGCAGCTGCCAGTGTGTCAACATGAAAAGAGGAAGTAAAACGAGATATTTCTGTATCAGTATTTTGTCTCACCCCTTTAACTGTTGAAAACAACATGATGTCAATGCTTGTGTGACGCCTGACTTGTCGCCGTGTTGTCCTCAGATCGGTCCTCGCATGACTCTGCAGCTGACGAAGATACAAGAAGGCATGGGAGACGGGAACGTCATTTATCACTCCATGAGTGAGTGCACTCGTCCTTACTTAGTAACATTTCTGCTTGATCTGGTGTACATGATGACAAAGCTGGTATGAATTCTATGATTTCTCTCTAAAAGTAAACGCTTACTGATGCATCCAGTGTATAAGTAGTTTAAAGCCGACTTGTGGTTAAACGTCTTTTAATGTGAAGTCGTTGTGTACTTCGTTTACAAGTCTCCAAAACCGAGGAGGAAATACAGGAGATCCTAAACAGGAAGGAGGCCCAGCTGAAAGAGAAGGAGGTTCGCAGGAAAAAGCAGGAGCAGAACGTTGCTCAGAAGAAAGAGAAACAAGAGGAGAACAAGTAATGTTCCCTTTTAGATCATTTCGACCCTTCTGTCGTATCCATTTTTCATTCGGTCAAAGTGTAAAATGGTTTGTTTTTTCTCATGACAGGAAAAAGAGCCTGGAAGGCATTAAGAGGAAACGCGCTGAAGCCGAGGCTGAGGAGGACAGCGAGGTGGAGGATCCCGGGATGCAGGACGATCAGGCAGCTGCTGTCGAATCTGAGGACGAGGTGGAGTACTACAGACAGGCTGTCGGAGAGGAGCCAGATGAAGGTGAATGTGAATAATGGGCTATAACCATTAGCTCTTGGGTCTTGTTTTGAATCATTTTATTGATCGATTTTTCCTCTGTGCAGACATGTTTCCCAGTGCCAAGAAGAGGCATGCCTCAGAGAGGAATCACGGACCTGCCAAGAAGAGGAAGCCGTCACCTGGTAAATCATTTAGAAAAGACAAAGATGCTAAGTCGCCCAAGAGAAACGCTCCGGGAGGAAAAGGATGGAAGAAATCAACGGACGGGGAGAGATCATTTGGAAAGAAAATGAAGCCAGGAGGAAAGTTGTACGGAGCAAATAAACCTGGAGACAGGGACAAGAAATTTGGTGGGAAGAAGAAATTCGAAGGGAACAAAACGTTTGGTGGAAAGAAAAATAAGGACAAATCTTTCAAATCTAAAGGTCCAAAAGGCAAACCAGCCTACAAGAAGAAAGCTGCAGGAGCGAAGCAAAGCTTCAAACAGAGGAAGGGAAAAGGCTGAATGATCCTCTTCTTCTTTGTGGACTTGGACATTGAATGTGTTGTCGATCCTCCAGTAGGTGGCAGCGAAGCTCCAGTTGCCATCGGTTTGATTATGAGACTGTTTATTGCTGAAAATCAGCAGAGGAGAACTTTAAGTGTTATATTTTCACACCGTGTGAGTTTATATTAAAAATGAACTTGCTCAATAAAGTGTTTAAAAAATGCTATTTTAAATTCAGTGGATGATTTTAGGGTGTTGGTGTAGTCGGTGTCTTGGGATTCTTAACCTCTAAATCTCTCGCTCGGCCGCTCACTGGCTTCTGTGTTTCAGCTGTACGTCGCTCAAATCCACCAAACCTAATTTTTGAAATTCTACTGTAGATCCCAAACTTTTAAAAGCTGGAAAATAGGGAATTTTGGTGAAATGTTAATAAAACCTAAAATTGTGAAAATCGATGGTTTTAGAGGTTAAAATTATAGTAATACAGAACAAACCAACTTGTTTTTATAAAACCAAAGTGACAACCGTTTAACAGCCAAACTTTCCTACTTACCAAGTTATTTACTCAAAATACAAAATCAAAACAAACTATCTTATTTCAGTCACTTGTATACATGTAAAATATCATTTTTTGCAAGTTCTTTAGTCCCAAAGTATTCTGTTAACTATTTTTGGGACTAAATAACTTGGCAGGAGAGACTGGCTGTAAACAAGGAGCTGTGGTCACTTTGGTTTTACAATGCTGTAAACTTTTAATAATTTTCTCATAAAAACTACATTGTTGGTTTATATGGAAAAAAAGTACTTGTTTTGCTATAATTTCATTTTAAATAATCTGGAACCATTGATTTTCACAATAAAGCTAATCTTTTAAAAACACTTTGGTGGAAATTCACAATTTACCAGGTCGTCTGAAGTAGTTTAGGACAGTTTTGGAATCTCCAATAGAATTTAAAATTAGTTTCAATGGATTTGAGCAACATATAGCTAGGAACACAGGAGCCAACGATTGTTTCAGTAGTTTATTAACCCTTAACACCAAAGAAAAATGCATTGGCTATTAATTATTTTAGTTGTTCAACTGCGATTGATTCCATGTGCCTTTTTTAAAAAGTTAATTAAAATTTTTTTAAGCAATATTCATATTTATATACTTACATTTTCCAAAGAAGCGTTTTTATTGTTGCAGTTCCTCATAGTGACCACTAGGGGGACACATCGTGTCCATCTACCGTCGAGGTGATATTTCAGGTAACGCCAAAGAAAAAAAAGATACCTCAAAACTAAACTTTCTGCTTCGTCTCAGATAAAACGGAGTGATATCTTAAAGCAATAATGTCAGCCACTGAATATTTGTAACATCAAAAAGGGGAGAAGATTTCTGCAATATCAATGCGGCATACGGTAAGACTCTACCTAAATTTTGTCGGTAAATCAGCTTCTATAGTGCGTATGCTAAATGCTAAGGAGCTAGCTTACCAAAAACTGAACAGGTTGATTGAATTTTTTAAAAGGAAATAAATATAAAACTTTATAAATATTTAAAAAAGAAAACGGCAAATACGCAGAAACCTAAATCCGTGAACCAATGGTGGGTCATTTACATATATATGTATTTACTTTTGCACACATTATTTATTTATTTACTTACATGTCTTTCACTAGCCCACATCAAAGAGGACCAATACGTTTATTTCAGCGACATAGATAAAAAAGTATATCTTTATCTGAGGTAACCTGACACTAATAACATAATATCCTTCTCACGGAAGACATTTTGACGTATAAATAATCAAATGAATGATGGCTTGTATCCTTGCTCATTGAAACTCACTGAAGCACCTGACTGCAGCAGAGCCATCCTTAGCATTTTTAGAAACACCTGTGCTCCTCCTGCTGTGTAGAGAGAAAGGCCAACAGGACGAAACTAAACATTATTCTACAAGGTAAGTTTTAATCTATATGACAGGAATACTCAACTTGATTTGCTTGGGGGCCACTTTTGCAAAATAGAAGGGGGCCAGGGGCCAGTTGCAGCAGCCCAATAGATGTTTCTGGGATTTTAGGACGTTTCTACAGGGTTCCTGCAGATCCTTAAAAAGACTTAATAGGCATTGAATTAGTTAATATTAAAAATAAGCCCTTAATTGGTATTAAATGTCTTGAATCAAGTCTTAAAAATATTAAGACATACAAAATCGTGTTTTATTATTGTTTGTTTTCTGACGTTGCATTGCAACATTTTAAATTAACTGCTGATGTCTTTTATTTATTTTTATTTTTTTTTAATTAACTTAAAATAAAACCTCTTGCAGAAAAGTCACCAAAAACAGTCATGTTTTATGTTACAATACATATGAAATTGTCCCTTAAACTTAGTAGTTGATTGTTGTTGTTTTTCAATTTTATTTTGGATGTTGCAAAATTGGTCTTAAATTTCATGTGGTGTTATAAAGTCTTAAAAAAAGTCTTAAATCTGACTTGCCTTTAGCTGTAGGAACCCTGATCTAGGATGTTTATGGGATTTCCCCCCCATATTTCTATGATTTCAGGAAATTTCAATGTTTTTAGGACATTTCTAGGATTTTTTAAAAAAATTTTTTTTTACATATCTATGATTTCAGGACATTTCAAGGATTTTAGGACACTTCCAAAATTTTTAAGGCATTAGGGGCTTAGGAGGGGACCCTCCACTGGTACTTTTTTGATAAATAATCTCCATTTTGATTCTGTTTTATGCACTCTGCCGCCTTATGTTAATCTTGCACCCTTTCGGGGATAGATTTGGCGAAGAAGTTGAGTATCATTGCAGTATGAAGTGTGGAAGTTTCTGTTCTAAAACTTTGAAGAATGCATTAAACATTCTCAATGGATATGTCTGAAATATAAATACAAGTTCCAGTCAATGAACGCAGTCTAGAAACATTATTCAAGAGTATTAATAGGGAGCAGATAGTGAACCGTAACAACAACAACAACTAAACCCCCTAGAAACACTAGTTTTATTTTAGACCACAGGAGGAATTAAAATCACATGATGTAATTATAGCTGCAGCAGATGGTAGCGATGCAGCACTGCCAGCTGCTGTAAAACCACAAAAAATAATTTTAGGTGTGACACTCCCACCCCATCATTGAGAGATCTTTAACAGCTCTGTAGTTCTGTCAGTAGCAGATATTACAGTAGTAACTCTTGCAACATCAAAGACACGATTTCAGTGTGTTTACTGACAACACTGGCCACAGAATATGGTGTAACATCAGATTTTCATGGAAACGCCAAACAGATGTGACAAAATTTTAAAAGTCATGATGCTGAAATTAATTGGGTGTAACCATGACTGCAACAAAATCAAAACTCACAGCAGTTGATTTTAAAAAATTATTATTTTTGATGGCCAGATCACTATATTATCACATTTAGCAGAAAGCCACTGCAGAGCTCTGCAGGTTCAAAGTTGCAAGCAATTAAAGTTGTTGATCTCATGTCTAATGTTACTCAAACAAAGCAACGCTGAAACAGAAATTCCAAGCTTGTGCAGACTTTTCTGAACCTCCATTAAAGATCACATTGAGGTGAGGCGTCATACTTTACTGTGGCTACTCTGAAGCTGTTGCATTCTCAATTTTGAGGCACATTTCCATTTTGATGGTACTTTATAACTACAAATATTGTAGTTTTTACCCAGTTACAATTATTTAACAGCAACAGTCACAAGTAACTTTTCAAATTAAGATTTTACCCATAAAACATGTCATCATGTATGATGCATTGCTGTGGATTAAAGAACAAAAGACTTACGGTACAGAAAATAGTTTAGAAAATTAGCAATGAGCTGTGACATTAAAATGCTTCCTACATGTTAATGTATCAGTAAAGAATATTATGAAATATTTTCCCATACAGAACTCTGAAAGGGCCAAAAGAGACTGAAGTACATTTTACTAGATTTTCTAGCCTTATATTTTGAATGGAATATGATTTTTTTCACAGATTATCTGCCTCATTTTATGCTGTATAAATATAGCAAGAATTTCAGAAAATGTGACAAAAGTTATTTTTTTATAAATGCTATCAACTACAGCCTTAAGAGTAGGATGGATTTATAACATAAAAGCAAAACTTTTTCTGTTTCTAGCATTTCTGATATAAGAATTTGATACATTTCTTTGTCATGTATGGTTATTTTTTGACTCTTGGTTGGACAAAACATGACATTTGAGGATGTTACTAATGGCACTTTCATTATTTTCTAACATTTTATAGAATTCTAAAGATATTTGTTGGTTACAGCTCTTGTGTAAACCACTGCTTTTGAATACCACACTGATTCAGCTCCTTCTGGGACAGAGTCCGAGGCAGGATAGCAGGTTGATGGCAGAGGGAGGAGACATCCAGCTAAACAGCAGGTACTGGGAGGCGGCACCTCCCCCAGTTTGTAATTAGTTGTCTCCCTCTTCAGAGAGCCTGAACCTTTGGAGAGGAGGCAGTCTATCTTCTCACAAATCTTTTTTTGTTTTGAGATTCATATCCCACGCAAATTTCTAATCCTGCATCTTCAACATTTACGAAGGACCAGCGACGACTTTTTATTTGGAAGCCGCCTCTATGGGACTCTAAACATGGAATTTTTGACAATGCGTTAGCCTTTGTTTTGCATCTGTGCCTCTTGGGAACTGCAGCTACACACTGGAGCAGAACAAAGACATCCTGAACACTTCATCTGTTACGGTAAGTCAGTGCAGTCCACTCTGATCTAGAAATGCAGTGATTATGGCATTCAAAGTTGCACTTGGCCAAATAAGTCTTTAGCTTATAAAATCATTATAAAATCTAGAAAAATGTTGTGTTATTGTTGTGTATGTGTGGACATCCACTTATGGTACCAGTAAGAAGTTTAAAGGCCTACAGGAGATTCTTGTGTCAGATGTCCATATTGACCTACTTGGATTCATGTGTTTACGATGTTGACTGTGGTTGTTGTGGCTGGATGTGGAGATAACTCTTCTGTTGACCGTGAGATGAAGGTGTGTTTATTCTGGCTGGTTGATGTTGACTGTTGTCCCTTCAGTGTTGACCTGCTAATAAATTCCAGTCGGGGGAGATGTGTTTACTCTCACTATGCAAGGAAACATCTGTCAACAGTCAAGACCCACAGTATACTGTTTCCTTGAAAACAAAGTTGTATCAGTTGTTATTTATGTGTTATTGCTGTGGTGATTCTAATCATGTCCTCTCCTCTGCTACCAGGGTGTCCACAGCAGTTTAACAGATTCATGGAGAAGATACTGACAATAGGTCTGACTCTTTTTTTAACGCTCTGTGTGGACATACGAGGAGCAGGAGGACTGAAGGAGGGGGCAAATGGCGAAAACATCCAGAAACGTTCACCCCGATCTTCAGATTCAAAAGGAGGCCGTTGCTCCTACACTTTCATTGTCCCACAGCAAAAACTGACAGGTGCGCTGTGTTTGAACACGCAGTCTGCTTCTGCCAACCAGTCAGAGGTGGCAGCGCTGCGGGCGGAGCTCAGACGGCAGCAGGAGCAGCTGGAGAAGCTCCAGGGCCAATTGGAGAAGGACGGGTCCCTTGCCATGGAGGTAAGAGCCTTGCGCAAAGAGAGTAACAGCATGAATTCACGCATTGCCCAGCTCTATGCCCAGCTGCTACATGAAGTCATACATAAGAAAGACCAGGCTTTGGAACAGCGAAGGGTAGAGAACCTCCTGCTAAATGCTACAACACAGGTAAGCAGAGCACTACTGTCACAGCAGTTCTAATTGTTATCAAACTCATCCTTATGTGAGCTGTTGGTGGTGCAACATCAGGCGCTGCAGGTGTCCAGTAACTACAGGGAGCTGGAGAAGAAGTATGGAGCCCTCACCTCCATGTTGAGTTCCCAGAACCAGTTTATTGCTCGTCTGGAGAAGCAGTGCCAGTGCAAGGAGACCACCCAGACCTTGCTGGTAGGGAACAAACTGTGGTCTGCAAATTTACACCCGGGACACAGTGCCTGCACGAGCAGCACGTGAGCGTTGCTGAGCCTGTTGCTTTTTATTTCAGTGACCATGTTAGAGCAGCCGCATTGCGTGAACAGTGCTACTCAGGCACGTCTCAGCTGCCTCTCAGCTGTGGCACATTTAGAAAAATGGATGTGAGACATTTTTTTTAGTGTGACCCACACATTTACTTACTTTAGATACTGACTTAATACGTCCTTTCACTATAGTTTCAAAGTCTGTACCTGACACAGACATGAAGAAACAGAATTACATCTGTTTTACTCAACCTTTTCTGAGGCAACATTTCTGTTGACACAATCCCCTCAGGTTTTAACACAAGGCTTTTAATGTGAAATACAGTAGTTAGAGCAGCAGGCAGCTCTGCAGCAGCATCGCAGCAGCAACACTGTTGGTGTTAACACAGCAAGTGTGCACGCTGCAGCAGTTCAGAGAGGTTGCCATCACGTGCTGCTCACACATACAGTGTGTCCCAGGTGTTACACTGGGTTTTCACACTGGAACTGAGATTGGTGTGTTGTTTTTGTGTCGGTCTGGCAGGTGACAACTGAATCCCCAAAAAGCCAGCCTAATGTGCATCTTAATCACAGCACAGAAGCCAACGAAATGACCAATGACGTTCAAAGGGACCAAAGTGTTCTTCCACCGCAGCAGGAAAAAACACTTCTCTCTCTCCCCACCACCGCAGCCAACACCACTACAGACCCTCCTTTCATTAGTTTCCCCGTCACAAAGACTCCAGGTACATCAATGTAAAGCATTTGTTTTGTGGCTCAAGTACTCCAGTACATGTAAATCTGTGCGTATGAGTGTATCAATTTTCTCTCAGTGTTTTTTAGCTGCTTAGATAAGTTGAAGCGAAAGAAGTCAGTGACCTGCTGGTAGAAACCTTATCTCTCTGGGAATGCCTAAACAATATCAGAAACAGCCAGCAGCTCTTATCAGAGAAGAGAAGCCTTCATAATGAGGACACACTCATGAAGCACAGCATGTGTTGGAGCTTTTAAATGGCACAATTACTCAGAACTTGCACAACTGGAATGTTCAAAATGACAAAGCAGAGGATTTGAGACATCCTAACCAACAAGTCAGCAGAACTGAAGTGACTCCACTGTGTGTGTGTGTGTGTGTGTGTGTGTGTGTGTGTGTGTGTGTGTGTGTGTGTGTGTGTGTGTGTGTGTGTGACTCAGCTCTTGCTTAAAGGTTTGATGAAAGACCGTGTATTGCCACATCTTGTCCGGTAAAAAACCACTGAGCTTGGGCTAAAGATGTTGTCGGGGATGACCGATTCGTGTGGGAGAATTTCCTCATTGTATACATTTTCTCCGTGCAGATTCCTTCGTTCATCTTATCACTGTGACGTGAAACACTGAACATGTGCTGGGGGGAAAAATTCCTCAGCTCTAAAAAGATAAACTGGACTTGCTTCAGTGTGTGATCTTCCTGACACTTAAACAAACTGAATTCCAAAACCATCCATAACACCCTTGTGTTTTCAAAGAGTGTCATCAAGGAGTCAAAGCAATGAGCCTGACACAAAAAAAGTTCCCCAATTCAAAGGAATAATTTAAAAAATGAAAAATTACAAGTTGCTAAGATTCATCATGTCTCAGTCAGGAAATGGTCTTAATTCTTGACTACTATAAATCTTGTATTTTAGCATTTTAGGTGTAACTAGGAAACTAAGCAGGCATGAGCAAATTCAGACCATGACTGACACTGCCTTCTCTCAGCATACTGTGTTTCTACTCTCTGCTTTTCTTATTATGGCTCCTTCACCCTACCATTTCAGGGCCATGGCGGGACTGCCACCATGTGCTGGAATCAGGTGAGACCACCAGCGGGATCTACCTGCTCCGTCCACAGAGTGCCAACCGCCTCCTGCAGGCCTGGTGCGAGCAGAGTCGGGCTCAGGGAGGGTGGACTGTCATCCAGAGGAGACAGGATGGGTCAGTGAACTTCTTCAGGACCTGGGAGCAGTATAAGGTGATAACACACACCTGCATGTCTGCAACACACACTGGGGTTTTATGTTTGTTGGTTTTTTTTAAAGGAAGAAACAAGACCAAGAGCCTACAGCAGCGCTGTCAGCTTGTTTAAACCTGGTATTAACATGCGTTTCGGTGATCTGAACATAAGTGGACAGCCAAGACGCATAGACCCACTTTTGCACTATGCACATACACATTCTACACAGCCTGTAGTCACCTGCTATGTCAAGGCTTTAGCTACAGAGTGCACAGCCACAGTAGGTAGCAGCTGCACAACAAACTACCTCAGTGAGCTACAGAAATGGGCAAAGCAAAGTGGAAAAAACTTTGAAGAAGTGTTGAAGGACACGATGAGCCAGATCAGTGAACACCTGGAAGAGGAAAGGAGCAGCAGAGCCGTCAGTTCAGCTTCTTGAAGCCACGCAACCTGAAGTCTCTGTTTCTGGCCAGCTGCCCCGAACAGATCCTCTTGCTTCACGCGCTACAGCTGTTTCACTCTCAAGCAACGACTTAAATTCACCCGCAATACACATAGTTGTCGTTGAGCATATTGTGAGAAAGGAAGACATGAGTTCTCAGTTTCTGTCTCCGCTCCAGCTCCGTGCTCTCTCTGGGAAATGCCCTAAACCCGTTAATCGAACAGATTACGAAACATGACGTTCCCGGATTGAAATACCTCTTGCTGATTCCAGTCTGTCTGCCTTACATAACACCAGGCGAATTTTCGAGAGCTTGCTGTAGAAATATAGATCGATATATAGATATACATTACAAGAATGAAAGCAAAGGCAACTATTAAGTTAAAAAGTCAAAAAATATAAACAGACACAACAACAATATAGGCATTTTTAGTGTGGTCAGTTCTTTCCAGAATGGATGGTTTCACTTCCGCTTTTTGCTCAGTCCTTTCAAGTTCAATTCAACTTAACTGGCGAGAGTCTTTTATCAAACAGACGGATCTAACTCACCACTGTAACAGAGGGTTTTCAGGTGTATGTGTGAAGAATGCTGTAAAATGCCCTGTGCTCAGGATCACTTCTGCTTCACACATCAAACAGCCAGATGGCATCAGGAAAGAGGAAGTGACCTCACCTCACCGGGATATGTTTAACCTGGCGGTCTAGGATTGGCTATGAGGTTAGTGGGTTTTTAATCCTGGTCACACCGGCATGAGGGAACCATTTGAACTTAAAAAAAACTTTGAGTCATTTTAAGGTACACGCTCACTGTGTTTATTTTCCTAAACCTTACCGGTGTAACTTTACGATAATTACGTAACTTTACATTGAGGACATAATGCCATTTGTGGGGTGCTAACACCTAAGATATTATAAAAATTGTGTGTGCATTTTGGAGGATATTATACAAACCGTTGTATGAGCATACCTTGGGTCGCATCACCCGAGACACACGTTAATACCAGGTGTAAGGCACAGCGCTGCTTTGGTGTAAATACTGACGTCGTCATGCTAACATGCTGATGTTTAGCATGTGTAATATTCAGTTTAGCGTGTTAGCTTACATTCGATAATTTGCACCAAACATTAAGTACAGCAGAATCTGATGGGAAGGTTATTAGTTTTGTAGGTAATCAGTCACAAACCAAATGAAAAAAAACTGACCTAATGATATCGCTAGACAAAAAGTCAGAGGATCACCAGTGTTTTAACAATTGATCCTAAAGGGGACATGAATATTTTTGCCAAATTTATCCATCCAATAATTGTTGAGACATTTAAATGAAAGCCAGATACCTAGAAGCAGAGTTAGAAGATCCCAAAATCAGTAGAATTCCTCATCTGGGGAAGATACCAACGTCTGTGCCAATCCATCCAGTAGAAATTGAAATATTTTACAGGGTAAGTGCAAATTTTGACCTGCAGCACTGAAAGGAAAAGTCAGAGGATTACCGAAAGTCAAAAGGATTCATCCTCTGGGGAACATGAATGTCTGAACAAAATTTTGTGGCAGCCCATCCGATAGTTGTTGTAATTATTCAAGGTGAACAGAACAACTGACTGTAAGTGCCCTCTCTAGATCATTGCTAATAATAGAAGAACTCATTAAAAACAAGATGACAACAAGATTAATACTTTTCCTCAGATTAAACTGGTGTGTTGGCGTGTTACAGCAAGGCTTCGGTAACCTAGACGGCGAGTACTGGCTCGGCCTGGAACACCTCTACTGGCTGACTAAACAGGCCCAATATAAGCTACGGATAGCTCTGGAGGACTGGCAGGGCCGGCAGGTGTTCGCTGAATATGACAGCTTCCGCCTGGAGCCGGAGAGCGATTGGTACCGACTGCGGTTGGGACAATACCACGGCAATGCAGGGGACTCCCTCTCATGGCACAATAACAAGGCCTTCACCACTCTGGATCGAGACAAGGACAGCTACACAGGTTTGAACTCCCCTGGTCTTGTTTGATATCTCTCTGTTGCTAGTTTTGACTTTTTCTCTTTATAAGTGTGTTTCTCTGTTGTGTCATTAGGCAACTGCGCTCATTACCAAAAAGGAGGCTGGTGGTACCACATGTGTGCCCACTCCAATCTGAACGGTGTGTGGTATCGGGGCGGGCACTATCGCAGCCGTTATCAGGATGGGGTCTACTGGGCGGAGTTCCACGGAGGATCCTACTCTCTCAAACGAGTTTCCATGATGATCAAACCCTCATAAGATAGTTGCATTATGGGCATGTGCAAAAGAGATATAATGATGAACTGATGCAGGCAGATGAAGAGGGTCTGTCGCACCCAGTAATGTAATAATTTCCTGAAAATGAAATAAAATTTTCACTCAACCTGACTGAAAACATAATTAACCCAATAATTGAATAACTTGACCAATAATGTAATAAAATGCTAACTGATATTGTAAAACCATTTCTGCCTATAATGTAACACCTTTCTGGTAGGTTCTTTTTTTTCCAAAACTGAAAATGTAATAAGTGTACAAAAGTATGCTTTTTTCTCAGAAATATAAAGTGTGCTAGTTATACAAAGTTTATAATGCCGTTTGTGTCTACTGAAAACACTAACATTTGACACTAATTTCATTTTTAAAAATGTAAATTCAACTTTTATGTAGAAATACAAATTTACAACAGGTCACATGTGCTGTATTGATACTAGGAACAGATGCAACCAAGTAAAATACCTTTTAATGGAAAATGAACCCACCCATACCCTTGCTGATTGTTGTTGTTGTTAGATGAGAAAAGCTGCAGAAAATGGCTAATGTCACACAAGCGAGCAATGAAGGCAAAACAACCAGTTACATTATTTGGCAAAATACTACAAAAAATACAATAATACAAAAAAATGTTGTTTACATTATCAGAAAGGCCTTTTTTTAAATTACATTGTTGGTAAATGTGAGTACGTTATTGGATTTTATTACATTCTCGATCAGGTTAAGTGCAAATTTTATTGCATTTTGGGACGTTTTATGTCATCAGGAAATTATAACATTACTAGGTGCTACAGGGCCTTAAAGATTATGTTTCAGTGTTATCCCTTTACAGTGTTGAGCCAGTGTGTCTGTTTAAAGAGGAACACTACTTAAATTGACCCTTCCTTAGTCCCAATTTTCAGGCTAGTGATATTTATCTTCAAAATTTGTCAGATTTCAGTCTCCTTATTCAAGTACCTTAAACATTACCACAGGAAACAGGGCTGACGTTGTTCATCTCACATTATGCTAACTTGTCTTGATGTAGCTATACATGAGCTAGCTAGTGTTTTGTTAACCTTAACAAAAGATGTGACCATATACAATAAAATGTGTCCATGAAGATTGTGCCAGTACCCAGCCACATCTTTTAACTGTTTCCAAATTTTGGTTTTCTTCTCAACATAGACAAACCATAGCACATAGCATATCAAAGTCACTTATAACAGGAAAGGGCAATATTAACAGAGGTTATACCAGGTTCCAAGCTTGCGTAACTGAAATTGGACAACAGCAAAAGGGGACGGGGCTAAGGAAGGTTTGATTAAGAATGTGTTATTTCCATGACCGTGGTAAGTTCAGTCATTATTTGTGAGCATGAGCTAGTCTCTGTCAAAGCTAGAAACCAGAGAATTAAGTCTCAGACTTGTAATGTCATCGGGTATAAAGTCTGCAGCTGCTCCACTGACAATGATAGCCTGATTTTGTGGACCTGCAGAATTTTTTACGAGCTTTATTCTATTGCAAAGTTCCCAGTTGTGAAACAGAAAATGTAGCCATATACTCAGAACATTCCCCTGGCTGCTCTCATGGTCATCGACAACATCTTTTCCTTTTCATTATACATGCGACAGTTCTAAACTTTATACCCTGTGACATTGCAAATTTGGGTTTTAGCACTCAAGTTTTTAGATTTGGAACAGAATTGTTCATGTTTACTAAACTTTTTGGACTGCATAAAAATGGACATACTTTCCCTTTCATAAAACTGTGTAAAACTGTAAAACTAAATTTTGAATAGTCAGTAAAGTGTGTATAGACTGTGAATCACTGCATGAGTAACATGTTACATGTTGACACGTTTGTCCTATGTGTTGCAATTTCCTGACAAAATTTGATGTTTTTCAGTGTGCAACATATTTTTAAAAAATAAAAATATGCTTAATTAGCTCCTGTTTTAAAAAAATACTTTACAATGTACATATATATATATTTATATGTATAAGAATATATTACCTATGATGGCTCCATAAAGAACAAACTGTGGTTTTGCTGTCATGTTTCCGTTTTGCTCAGTTTCCTGTATTCTAGGGCGTTGAATTTCCCTTGGTGTGCTTGGTTTGTTTTTTTTTAAAAAATTCTCACTAAGCTCGCATAGCTGGCAGCAGCAGGTAGTCACCCATCAGGGCCAGCTCTGAATCAGGATTAATCCAGTTACTAAAGCCATACAGTCACTGGATCATCCTGAAACGCACCTCACCTTCTTCATCCAATGTGCTCATCGAGCATGCTGCCTCTCACGATGTTGGGCTTCCTCATGCTCATGCTGTCTCTGTGTGGTGAGTGATAATGATGCTCTACATGAGCTCTGTGTGGTGCTTAAATGTTATTCTTTGTTTTGTGCTGCACTTGGTATAAAATATTTTAAATTACTGCTATAGTTTTTTGATTTCTTATAGCTTCAATAGCTCCACGTTTCCAGTGATGGTGACGGTGAAAACGAAACCAAAAAAATTCATACTACACTCATTTTATGAAAAAAAAAAAAAAAATTGTTAACCAAACTTCAAAAATTTCTTTAATCGGCAGGACAGGAAATAAGTTTCTTTTTCAACTTCCAAGGAAACTGTGTTAATCTATTTTTTTTTTCTCATTTTAGCTGAATTATTTCAAGTGTTATCAGCTGACACCATTATTTTAAGTTTGTAAACAATTTTATCAGTGTTACAATTTTACACAATATGCAATCATTTTCTTTTATTGGGGTGTGGTTAAGATAAATCTAAAGAAAGTCAAGAAAGAGAACAGATGAGAGTCAAGGAAATGAAAGAAAAATGGTCATGTATGTAGTCTTTGACTTTTTAAAAGAATTTAGTTGGAAAAAAAGTGGAAGTTTGATGCTTTAAACAGAATTTAAACTTTTACATTTTAAGTGGCGGTAGAGCTGGGTGTTAAAATGTTTGTGGTAAAAAACTTCCGCTATATTAACTGTGACAGTTGACTTGTGTAAACCACATTTACTGCATGGGGGTGGTGGAAAAAGTACATTTTGAGATGAGAACGATTTAGAGTAGATTAAAATCAACTTAATTATTATTGTACAGAGAACAGGTACTAAAACAAACGGCAGTTTTTGCAGCATTTAACCAGAAGTGCAAAAGGCAGTAAAGTGAAGAGTAATTAACATAGGTATAGTGGTTAAAAAACATAAATAAATTATATTAGATAAATTATATGATATTACATCACTCTTTACAGTGAGTACAAACTGTACCACACATAGAGTATACAGTATTTTTTTTAGTAATTTTGTGTCTCTGGGGTTTTTTGTGTCTCTTTGCAGTTCCTTTGCACATTTTTTTTTCCAAATCTTTTTTTGGTCAGTGCATGTTAATTTGAGTGACATTTTGAATTTAGAATTAAATTACAAAGCTTTATCACAATTTATAATATAACCATTACAAAGCAGGATCATACTTGTTTCAAATGAAGAAAAGGTGCAGTATGACGCTCGCATACTGGCAGAGATGGGCAGTATTACAATTACGTATTTAAAATACATATTTAGTTACTAAGAATTTTAAATCATTTGTATTTTACTGAACAGCCAAAAATAAGACATAATTTGTAAAGAAATAAGTGCTTGTGTTTGTACATTCAAAGTACTTAACATATGTAGGTATGTCATATGTTAAAGACCCATTTTTATTTACAGGTTTAAACTGTATTGAAAAAAAAAACTACACAATAACAAGTCTAATCACAGTTTTGGGCTAAATTCAAGAGAATTAAGTGACCTGTCTTGCCGGGTCAAGCAATATCCTCACTGTAAACTACATTTGAGTAGGCATCTGCTAAATGCTCAGTCTCACTGTCATCTGAAAGAAGTAGTGCATCTTCGTGCCCTAACTGTTCATTTTCCCCAGCTGCATTTCAATTGGCCCTTTTACTCAGACACTCAGTGGTTGCTTCAGAAACTGACAGAAACCACCCAGCATGCACCCCGAACTCTGGTGCCTCCCGCCTCCAACATATACTGATTGGTCACTTCAAATCTGTGATGAAGGAAATTAACAGAGCTCTTCTTTTCAGTGTAGGTGTGTTCAGGTTAGAACTATAATGACGCTCCTAAAAAGATAATATCAGTTTGCTGGGAATGTACTTTTGTATTTTAAGTATATGTAATTTGTAACACAATATCTTTTGATGTAATTGTGCCCACATGGGATTGACAGAAACATGACAGAGTACTGAAAGCAAGATTTTGGCCAGTTCAAAGTACAAGCGACTTGTATTAGTAATCAGAGCCACCAGAGTGCAGCAAAGTGCATTTTTAAAGTCCAATAAAATAAAAATAAAAACATTTGTCTATCAACAGATGCAGACAGTATTTGCCCCAGTGACCTTAACACTCTGACACTGGAGCCGGACAAGCTTCTAATCGATTTTGGAGCGAAGAATGTTTCGGAGTTGGTAAACTGCACCAGCACAGATGAGGATCATGATGGGATGTACTGGAGTTTTGGAAATTCAAACTCTCCAGTGGAATATGACGAAAGTTTTATTGCCTGGTCACTGTCCCTGTCAGACTTGAATGAAACAGCGCAGTGCAAAATAAAGCAGAGTGATGGTCATGAATGCAGCATAGAACTTGACATTACTCTATACAGTAAGTATAACTTCAAATGAGTATTATGAAATAAAATTATGAAAAACAATAATCTATATCAAATTTTGTTTTCATAGAGTATCCGGAAATGGTGTATGTGTTTCCTTTAAATTATGCAACTGCAACGGAAGGGACTTTGTACCAGCTGCAGTGTGATATCATCAGTGTTGCACCTGTTCAAAACCTCACTGTGAGGTGGTACAAAAACAATCAGATCATCAGGACAGACTCCTTCACCAGCACAATCAAAACACCAGTAACTGAGTCTTCAGTTCTGGAAGTCAACATCAGCAGAGATGAAAATGGAGCTCGGTTTAGGTGTGAGGCTCAGCTGGACTTTGGGCCATATGAGTCACCACCTCCTTTTGTTTCTAACACATACACTGTGGTTGTGAACTGTGAGTAAACACTTTGTTGTTTCCAGATAAACGAAACTTAGGGGAAATAATGTTGTTCTATCATGTTTATACCTAAATAAGCGAAAAGCCTTCATTTGCTTCTTCAGATGCTCCCGATATCGAGAACAAATCAGAAGATGTTTACGTGGACGAAGGTAGTAATGTCACCCTGCACTGTGAAGCTGAGGGGCGCCCTCCTCCAGGCTTTCAGTGGACATTAGATGGTACGGATATGTTGGAGAACAAAAACTATCTTGACATTATTGGAGTGACCACCAATGCGACCTACATCTGCACAGCTTTCAATAAAGTGGGAAGAGTGACTAAGAAAATCCATGTACATGTGATAAAAACCACAGCAGCCACTGTAGCCCCTGCAGCCGCTGCAGCCGTGACCACCCCTGAGCCATTGATGCCAAGAGGTATCCATCTTTTACATGAGTTTAGACATTGAATATGTACCATTGTTGTGTATTGTGCAGCATAAAGAAGCCCTTATTGAATATGCTTTCTTTTGAATTGCAGCTTGCCCCTTAATATTAACGCCTGCCGAAATTGTGGTGCGATTTGGAGATTCAGCTTCAATTAACTGCAACACAACACAACCAGATTTCGTGGGAATGGGCTGGGAGGCTACATTAGGAAGCACAGCCTTTTTACGTCAACCTACAGTCCTCTGGACGGTTGACAAGCTGGAAGACTGGACCATGTATGTTACATGCTACGTTTTTCTGAGAGGTGGTTTCCAGTGTAATGTGCGGCCAAACATCACTCTTTACAGTGAGTACAGACTGCGCCTTACAGTATTGTCTGTCTTCGTCTCAGGGAGATTGTCGTTTTTTTAAATGGTTTGTCTTTTTGGTCATTTTGTTTCTCTATGCAGTTCCTTTGCACCTTTATTTCAAATCTTTTTTTACATGTTAATTTGATTTACATTTTGTAAGTGAAGGCTGGGGGAGGCCAGACACTTTTGGCCCCTGGGCCTGCAGCTGGTATAATCCATCCATGTATCATCTGTGTGTGCATATTTCTTGTACAGTGGTGATTGCAATTTTAGAAGTATCATGACATTTGCTTTGTTTGTTTTTATTTACAGAGACTCCAGACATTGTGTCAGTCTCTGCAATGCATCAGGGGCCGATGGTTGAAGGCAAAGAGTACAGTCTGAAATGTGACATCTTCAATGTGGCTCCTGTGGGGAAGCTCAGACTGACATGGATTCGGGACAATAAAACTGTGAACATAAAAACATTTGATGGCAACAGTATGGGCCCAGTCAATGTGTCCTCTATTTTGAACATCACAGCTAACAGAGATGACAACGGGGCACAATTCAAATGCATGGCTGAGCTGATTCTCGGACCAAATGGACCAGAGATTGTACCTACTGTAACCTCATCACCTCACATTGCTGTTGTGAACTGTAAGTTTTCCACTCATACATTTATAATAGGCTGGGCAGTATCTCTCTTTTTTCATACCTTCATACCTTCACAACATTTTAGCAAAAGAGGTATCCATCTTTTACATGAGTTTAGACATGGAATATGTACCATTATTGTGTATTGTGCAGCATAAAGAAGCTCTTATTGAATATGCTTTCTTTTGAATTGCAGCTTGCCCCTTAATATTAACGCCTGCCGAAATTGTGGTGCGATTTGGAGATTCAGCTTCAATTAACTGCAACACAACACAACCAGATTTCGTGGGAATGGGCTGGGAGGCTACATTAGGAAGCACAGCCTTTTTACGTCAACCTACAGTCCTCTGGACGGTTGACAAGCTGGAAGACTGGACCATGTATGTTACATGCTATGTTACTCTGAGAGGTGGTTTCCAGTGTAATGTGCGGCCACACATCACTCTTTACAGTGAGTACAGACTGCGCCATACAGTATTGTCTGTCTTCATCTCAGGGAGATTGTCGTTTTTTTAAATGGTTTGTCTTTTTGGTCATTTTGTTTCTCTATGCAGTTCCTTTGCACCTTTATTTCAAATCTTTTTTTTGGTCAGCACATGTTAATTTGATTTACATTTTGTAAGTGAAGGCTGGGGGAGGCCAGACACTTTTGGCCCCTGGGCCTGCAGCTGGTATAATCCATCCATGTATCATCTGTGTGTGCATATTTCTTGTACAGTGGTGATTGCAATTTTAGAAGTATCATGACATTTGCTTTGTTTGTTTTTATTTACAGAGACTCCAGACATTGTGTCAGTCTCTGCAATGCATCAGGGGCCGATGGTTGAAGGCAAAGAGTACAGTCTGAAATGTGACATCTTCAATGTGGCTCCTGTGGGGAAGCTCAGACTGACATGGATTCGGGACAATAAAACTGTGAACATAAAAACATTTGATGGCAACAGTATAGGCCCAGTCAATGAGTCCGCTATTTTGAACGTCACAGCTAACAGAGATGACAACGGAGCACAATTCAAATGCATGGCTGAGCTGATTCTCGGACCAAATGGACCAGAGATTGTCCCTACTGTAACCTCATCACCTCACATTGCTGTTGTGAACTGTAAGTTTTCCACTCATACATTTATAATAGGCTGGGCAGTATCTCTCTTTTTTCATACCTTCACAACATTTCAGCGAAACACGCAGTATATGACGATATTTATGTAAGTGGCAAGTTTGCTGTATTTCATTTCATGAGCTTTTACAAGCTCCATAAGCAGAAAAACAACAGTACACCTTCTGAAGACAAGTTTATCTCTTTTGCAAAACTAAGAGTGGCTGAATTGCCTTGTGAACTTAATGAAGGGCAAATTTATATAGCACATTTCAGCAACAAGGCAATTCAAAGTGCTCTACATAAACATTAAAAATCTTGAGACAAATTGCAAAAGAAATTTACAACAACAAAAAAGTTTTCTCTACCCACTGTTTTTTTTCCCTGCTGTCTCCCTCTGCCTTTGCAGAATAACTCATCGTGCAACATAATGCAATCACTTTAGTAGCTTGTTCCCCCGGTGAAGACTGACCTCTGGTGGTGCATGCTGTGTACTACATCGCCTCAATAATTCATCTCTGTATCAGTTTAATCGAAAGAAGAGCTTCTGTATTTTCAACAGTCTTGAAAATAATACCTCCAGGATTTCTAAATACCCTGTTATACCATAATACCTTGATGTCGCCAACCAAGTTATAATTGTGTGTTTTTTCTTCTAACTTACTAACCACACACCACTAAGATCATGTATTGACTAATGTGTTCATGTTTAATTTCAGATGAACCACAGATCAAAGTTTGTGAAAGACATCTCACTGATGTGGAGCATAAGATCAGAGTGGACATGTTGTCCTGTGAAGCTGATGGGAACCCTCCACCTGCTGTTCAGTGGTACTACAAAGGTGCACTGATCAATGCATCTCAGCCCCTCAGCAGGACGCAATCAGGAAAATACACAGCTAAATTTGAAAACAGCTTTGGCAGCACCGAAATCTCTGTTGATATCACAGTTGAATGTAAGTGAATTAGATCTGCCTGATTACATATAAGTCTATATTTCTTTGCTGTAATTTATTCTGAAAAGTATTTTTTTTTTTTTTTACAATGTTTACAGATGGCCCTTTGTTTACTTGTAATGATCGCTACGAGGTTAAACAGAATGATAAGTTCCCGTGTGAAGCAGTGGGAATACCTAAACCTATCACCACCTGGCGTAAAGATGGAATAAATGTGGATTACCCCCTGCACCTGACAAAGAAGGATAATGGAACATATACACTTGAAGCAACCAACAAACATGGAACAACCAACCACACGCTGTATCTTGACGTGTTGTGTGAGTTTTGTTTGTCACAAAAACAGTCTATGCATATCGTTTTGTTAACAGTAAAAGCAAGTGATGTGGGATTAAAAATACATTTTGCAGCATTTTCTTAAATATTGCCTTTTTATCCACAGATACCCCTACAATCATAGAAGAAACCTACAAGGAAAAGGAGTTCACCCTGGGTGAAAATGTGACTCTGGACTGCATTGCTGAGGGCAACCCTCCCCCTGAGATCCTCTGGACCTACACCCCTGCAGTGAATGCACGGGAGACCACCGGGGGGCGCCAGAGGAGCATCATCATCACAAGAGCCACGTCTACCAATGCCGGTGTTTACAACTGCATTGCCAGGAATGGAGTTGGGAGCCATACAAGATCTGTCACACTGATGATGAAAGGTATCATTATTGATTATGTGCAGAACACTAATAGAAATGTAGGCCTACACGGTGAAATGGTAACTGATGTTAATGCTGTTCTACATATGTTGCAGAAAAAAAACAAATGTTTATGGCAACAAGTAGTGAGAAGCACACTTTCAATTTATGTTGCTTTATGTTGTTTTATCCTACAGATGAATCCAAGGCATTCCCCTTAGCAATCATTTGGATGCTGATTGTGTTGATCGGTACCCTCATCTTCATCGTCATGGTGGTTGTCCACAACCGCCGGAAAAAACAAGGACAATATAGTTTTGTCCCTGATGGTGCAGATAAGCCTATCCCTATGACCCCTCAGTCTAACGGGGTGCAATAGAATGTAACTTGGTGAATGGGAAGGGGCAAATTAAGAGACAATGGGCCCACGGGCACTGATATGCAAAGGGCCCCAAACCCTCTTTCTCCAATAAGAGCAAGACACAGCCTTTGAGGTGGTTTTTATTTGTTGTTGTTTTGCATCTCTTTGCAGTCATTGTGCATCTTTTTTAAGTTTTATGTCTTGTCATAGTCATTTTGTGACTCTTTGAGGTCATTGATTTTCTCTTTCTGTGGTTGTTTTGCCCCTTTTTGTAGTTTCTTTGTGTATCTTTGCAGTCCCTTTGCATCTCTTTTTGATCCATTTGTATCCCTTTGATGTATTTTTTTGTATTTTTGTGGTTGGTCTTTTCCTTTTCAGACATTTTGTGCTTCATCGCAGTTCCTTTGCATCTCTGTCATCATTTTGTGTCTCTTTTGGGTATTTTTTGTCTTGTTGTGTTTTTTTCTTTTTGCCCCCTTTAGTTATCTTCTGCCCCTTTGCAGTTCCTTTTGTTTCTTTGTTGTCTTTTTGAGTGTCTTCCTGGTCTGAGCATGTTTTTTTTTTTGAGTGACATCTTGCAGAGGAAGAACAGGGGAACAAACACCTTGGGCCCTTGGGCTTGTGTCCAGTAGGCCTGTAAATATTGTATTTACATGTTATCATTAGTATGGTATGATCCTAAGGTTACACAAGAAAAGACAGTGTAAAAGTTACTTATCGAAAGCACTTATTTGCCAAACAGTGCTATTGACAAAGCAGGTGTATTATAGCAATGTTCATATGTTTGTGCTTGAAATTCTAACCTAGTTTTTATCTTCTTTATTATTATTCTTAATAAAGTTATACAATGGTAATGTGTTGTGTGTGTATTTGGAAACTTCATTGCTCACTGAATATACTTGACAATGATTATCTTCATGGTCTCAGATTTTTTTTGCTTTCACAATTTAAGTTTGTTGTCAATGCCTAAGTTTGCATTGTAAACCTACTTTGTACTTTGGTCACATTAAAAAAATGTAGGCCTTTTAAAAACATTATATTACAGCTACATCATAAGCTTTGGGTTAAAGGACAGTATTCTTATTTAACATAAATAATTCACGATTTGAGAAGTCACTTAAAATTGATTGTAAGTACAGAAACAAGTGTCCAGCTCTAAATTTACTCATATGCATATGTGATTTTTGTCTCATGGGTGAGTGTGTTCGAGCGTCAGTTTTTAAAGATGTAATCTGTGTTTATTGATGATAAATTCTAGGATGCATGTCAGGGCACCCAAATAAAAAAAACAAAAACCTGGAGGTCAATGCCTTGCTCAGGGACCGGGTTAAACTAAAAACACCAACAGCAAGGATGCAGCACAGTCCTCTGACCAGTGTCGCTTGTGGTTCGCTACACTGCCCCTTTAAGAATTAGGATTTGGGAGTGACGCGGATATGAAAGCCAGTTTATCCCTCTTTCCTTCGCTATGAAAAATATTTGGATAAAACTAGACTAACGACTGCCAGCCTTTGTTAATTAGCTAATCATGATGCCGGTTTAGATTATTTGCTGAAGGAGTCTAAACCGGAGTGCGCAGTGGTTACGACTGATTTATCACCTCGGGATTAGACTCGCCAGGGCCGTCCTCCGAGCTGCTGGGATAACTTTGGAGAAGTTCTTTGTATTCGGGATACTCAGACAGCTTGGCCGACAAGCTGAACATGGACTGGGGCACAGAGCTTTGGGTGAGTCTTTCGTTTTGTCTGCTGTGGTAGTAATACGTATAGTGTGAAAATAATGCGATTTCTTAGACAGTGCTTGTCGAGAAAGTCGTTAAACGTCTTGTTGTTGAGGAATAAATATCTGAAGAGGCGGCGAGACGCTGCAGAGCGGTGCATTCACGAACGTGGTTCCATTTTCGGACAAGTGTCTGTCCTCAGCGTTTGGTTAGTTTAAAACAAAGAGTGGGTCAGCTGAAGCCCAACATGTTGCTCTTGTGGAAGGTGAAGCAGTAAATCATGGATCCACGTTTGCACGCATATCGATTGGATGCCTTGTTTTTGTTTGGATCTTTAGTTTTTAACTGTGTTATTGCCTGCCGTGTTTTTATAGTGGGATATCTGCAGTGCACGAGGCAAACAGATGTGAGTTGCATAAAATCAAAACTTATTATTGCATTGGAAAGAAAGCGGTAATTTTCTCTCTAAAGCCAGGCATAACTCACATAGTCTTCTGTTTAAAACATCTAGAAGTAGGCTAAATCAAAATTGTGGCAACATGTCTATTTTGCGATTAGTTTTAGATATAATACCTGTATGTCCCGCGTGACTGACAACATTGTTTACTATGAATTTTCAGTGATATTTTGATGTCAGGTTGAAAATGGTGCTTGAATGTTATTTATTCTGCACACACAAAGGCGTTTTAAACGTGCCGAGGTGGGTTGTACCCAGTGGGATGGCTCACTGTTTACAGGCTGGCACGCCTTGCTTCCATAGCGATGAAATCAGATGCTGTCATTTGTCTTGACAACAAGCTTCATCACTGATGAACTGCCTCATGTGTCTATCTGACATGATTATTTACTCAGCAAACACTGATTTCAAGAGATGTTCATTTTCAAATAAGCTGTCATTTGTTGGATTGAGTGCAAATAGATACCTATAGGATGTGATTTTTTAAATTTTTTGTAATTGGGGCTCAGTCGACCATTATTGTAATAAAAGGAGCAACTTGTAGGATTAAGTGGCATCTAGCAGTAAGATTGCAGATTGCAACCAGTTGAAACTTCTCTCCCAGTTGTTGTTTAGGAGGTTTTCACTGGGAGCTGAATTATCCACTTAAATCTCTTGCTTTTTCTCAGAGCTGACCATGTTATTTAACCCCTATAAAATCACTTAATAGAGCAATTTCACATCACAAATCAGTGTTTTTCTGACACTCTTTGGCTCTACACAGAGGGAATGCTAACTATGGTGGCCAATGCGAAAACAGGAATGGCCCTATCGAGAATCAGTATTTTGTTTGTCCATTCTGGGCTACTGTAGAAACATTGTGGTGCAACATGGCAGACTCCTGAGATAAGGACCTACCAGGCCACTAGGAAGTGCACCAAGCTTTGAAGCCAATTTCCATAGTGGCCAAACACTGGAATTACTTCACCCAAGCCCATCATGCAGTGCCATTAAGCCCAAAAAGACTTTTTTCCCATAGACTTACATTTGGAAAGAGACGTCTGTGAATCACTATCAGGATTTAATCAGTTTGGTCTGATAACATTCTGAAGGTCTAAAAGAGCCGCAAGATTGAATCATTTTATCCCCATTCAAATTGGCGGAGCACCAAACTAAAAGTAGCCGGCTCGACTGGTGGAAGTTTCTAGTGCGCTTGTTTTAAGGACCCAATAACACAGAAGCAGCGCTGATCATCCGGGGAATTTCATATCATGGAAATGGAGCCTTTTTTTGGCTCCATGTGCCACTGAGCAGCTTTCATAGGAATGAAGTCCCACCTGCAACATTTTAATCCGTTCTCTTAATCGTACGTCTGTGGTACCTGCTCCCCATGTTGATGTAAATGTGTCATTCTGGTAACAAAAACACAGCAGTTCTTATTTTCACATGATTATGAGAAAGCACACATATCATACAATACATTGAGTTTCTGCCAGTAGAAGTAGAAGTAAGTAGTATCCCTGTAAATTCAGCTCCTTCAGCTGGTAAATTGCTGCTAACAGTAGTGACACTATCCAGAATCTAAACAAACCCTGTTGAAAAATCCCACCTTATAACAAACAGCCACAGTTTTGTGTCAGTAGCACTGTACCATGGTGATAAAGCCACACATTTGCAAACACTCACACATGCTCAGGGAACCTGGATATGTAAAATGGAGCATTGCAAAGAGGAGGATAGGGAGGTTGTGACCTCATTACAGAGTCTCCCCCTAGGCCTCTTCCCCGGTCCCTTTTCCATGCTGGTGCAACAGCCTAATTAGTTTTGCCCTACTTTGATTGAGTCAGAGAAACATCCGTACCCCCAGTATTAATCAGCCAGACTCTATCTTTCCTGTTCGTGGCATGAAGTTGCCGCACTGGAAACTACACATAAAAGCTGCCATTCTTTCTTTAGTTGGTGGGAATATAAATGAATTCATTCAGTGTCTTTGTACAGAAGGTTTATTTGGCTCTAGCCGCACCTGTCTGGTCGGACAAAGCCCCGCAGGCATAATTCTAGTGTTTGTCTGAAGAGTCCTCACTTGGGCCAAGTCAGCTCAATGGCATCTGTCCTGATTGTCGTTAATCCAATGGCTATTTTAAGGCACAAGTTTGCACAGTGCAAGATCAGTGTCTAAGCTGTGATAGTGAGTGCTACCAGGCCAGTCCTGAGAACCACAGTGTGGCAGGTCTGGTCGGGCCAGGCCCCTAATTTTCTGGAACACAGGGTGACTCAGGAGTGAAGCATCCACCCAAGCCTTGTAGGTCGGTGACTTTCTGGGTGACTCCTTTTGAAGTTATTTGGTGTTCACTTGATGCCAGTTTTCTCTGTAAGTATTGGAAGATGGATTGTAAAAGACATGTTGGATGCACACAAAGAACTTTGATTTTGAAGCATGATGTAGCAGTCTTATATTAGCCTCAAAAATAGGTTATAACTCTCCATGTTTGGAAGTTCTATAATTACCAAGGCAGATCTACTTACATATCAAAAATGGTAAAATGAGTGGAGGCGAGAAAGATGCTGATAAATGTTCCTATTAGAAATACATTACAATATGTAAAAGCTGGACCAGTGGATCCCAACTGGTCCAGCAATGCAGTCCAGACTTCTCCTTAGTCATTAGTTCAAAGTCCACACATTGAATGAATTAAAACTAATTGCAAGACACCTTAGAATAAACACTTTGTGCTTCGCTTTACTTCAAAATAAAGTGGGTTTTTTTTTACAAATTTGAAGCGTTCACAAGTCACTTTAAGTCCATTTAAATATACAAGATGTTCAGGAGCAGTTTCATATACAAACTGTTTGTGATCTATGAAAATTATTTTAGTACAATACGAGTCTATGGGGACCTATAAAGATCATTTTCACTGTGGCTTTGGATGGATTTAAATTATAGTGGTTTGACAGGCACTGGTGTTTGACGAGACAATGATTATGTCCTTGGAAGTTATTTTGATGTGTTTTAAGATGGTTTTAATTAGGATGGCTTTTCTCTAATTGGAGCACTCTTGTTTTGAATCAAACTGTCAGAGTTAATTTATAGAGATTATCAGATTTTTTCTGCCATTTATAAAAGAGCACATAGTTGTGGGTTCATCCAAGGCTCATAATTTTCCAGCAATGATGCTCTCAACATTAGAAACACAGGATGCAGAATGTATATTGAGCAAACTCTCAACTTACACAAATATGATGTCAAAAAAAAGTGTAATCAAGAACATATATATATATATATATATATATATATATATATATATATATATATATATATATATATATATATATATATATATATATATATATATATATATATATATATATTTTCTCATAGTTTTAAAGTGTGCAAAACTTTTTGTTTTTGTGTCTCTTCCGCTGTGTTGTCAGTTACTACTAAGGTCAGTTTCTGAATTTGTATTAAAATGATGCTGATTCTATCACCATAGTTCCAACCATATAACACCAAACACGACTTATACCCTAGAATTCATCAAAATACACCAGTTTAATTGGGGACCCACTCCGTTTTGCTGAGACCCACTCAAATGACCACCTGTGGCTCCCAGGGACTGACTACATTGAAAACCTATCAACCTCACTTTTGCTTTGGTGAAGTTAGTATTTCCATATTGAATTACTTTAGGGGTGATATGTTTCAAGTGACAGTCATTAATATGTTTCTTGACAACGTCTTTGTAATTCAAGATGTAAGATTGTAGTGAAACTAAAACTAAATCTTTTATTGTGGGCCAAATCAGCTCCATCCACTCAGCTACATCCCATCATATATAATCTTGTGAAATGTATTAAAAATGCTATTTTACTATTAGAGCAAGAGGCAGTAGGACAATAAGCCACTAAAGTGTGTTGTTTCTTTCGTGGTGTAAAAACTGGAGACTCAACAACGCCTGAAACTGTTTTTTATTTTGCACAACGCTGGGACACAGCATCCTCATAATCATAGTAATAGAATTAGAGAAGGGATGTTGAACTGTTTGCTGTGGTCATTTGACTGCTACATAAGAAAATGGCAGTTGTTGTTAGTTGTTATTGTGACAAAAAATGTCAGTGGGATTGAAAAGTGTGTCACACTCACTAGTTTGAGAGTGCCATTTGGGGCTATTCTTACCATTATTTTTCTCACAAAATGCAATAATCAAAGTTTTCCTCTCTCACTAACTTCACATTTTTTGCCTTGTTGAGTAATCGTAAAACACACTTCAGTCAAACTCGACAGAAACAAAATAATAGTAACAAAAAAATACTAGTTAGTCTTGTTAGTCATCTAGTTCCAGCAATCACCAACTCATAATAATGTAAAAATATGCTGGATCTACACATATTTGTATCTGCTGCCTCTCAGCCATCCGCTGAACAACATCTCTAATTTTTCCGAGGCAGCTGCATAACGTTACATTATGTTTCAACAAACACACAATTAATGGCAACAAAAGAAACAGAGAAATAACAGTGTCGGCAATATTGTGAATGTAACATATCGCTTATTGAACATGTGCTACTCCACTGCTCTTTTGGTCATTACTGCAAAATCTCAATCACAACTTTCAGCAAGTCAGATTATTTATATGTAAATTCATACAGATGTTACTCCGCTATGACAGTTGCAACGGCAGCAATACACATAAAAACGGTCATTGCTCTGAGCATCCTACTACCTTGGTTTGAACATAAATGTCCGTTCTACTCTCATTCTGTCTCTATGCTCGCAGTATTCCCTGATAAGCTATTGTGATTTTAGAGAAAATTCTGACGCTCTTAAAAAGATGTATTTATCACAGTGGGTGAACCTCATAAAGAGCACTGACGGATGGCATTAAAGGACAGCTGTGATTCTGGCCGTCATATCTTTAATGCAGAATGTTCAGTTGTCCAGCAAATCTTACCTGAGTTTGGGAAATTTTATCAATATTACAAGGAATGTATTGTGCAGCTGTGTATGGGACTGATGCATTGGCAGGTACTGAGGAGATAAGGAGCAGACAAAGTACAGGTTTGGGGACCTCCCTGCTGTCCAACCTACACAGACGCTACACCCAAAACAACTGCTTGCCTAACAATTTCAGACCTTTAATCTCCACAGGAGTTGACCTTTTTTTGCACACACTGCCACACACTGATCAGCAGTCCTGAAATGGAATATGCAAATAATACTTATCTATGCAAAATGCCTGTATCAAAAGATGTGTGTAGTATGTAACTTTCCTTTTCTACCATCATAGCCTTTTCACAAAAATAATGTACAAACACCATGTAGTCACGCAGTTAAAATCTATAATCAAGAACTGAAATATTTGGATGTTTCAGCTTTCTAAGTTACCCTTATGCAACTTAATTTATTTATACAGAACCTTTCAAACATAAAATGCTACCCAAAGTGCTTCACATGGCAAAACTGAAACAACAGGAAAAAAATTAACAATGGTAAAGAAAACTTAGCAAGACTAAAAATTAAACAAACAAACAAACAAACAAACAAAAACAGTTTTAAAAAAAGTACAAAACAATCAAATCTCTCATGTAGCTCCTGTTTTCCCAGGATTTTATTCTTATAAAATATCTTTTATAATTGTATATCATTTTATTTTTGTGAAGCACTTTGCATCTTTGTTGTAAATAATTGTAATAATAATAATAATGATAATAATTGTTATTATTATTAATAATAAAATGTAAAAAGTCAATAAACAAAAGTCAGAATAAAATAAACACCAGGGTTAATGATTAATGATTAAAAATAAAAAAAACTAAGTGTATAATATTTACATCAAAATAAAAATGTCTTTAATTTACTTTAAACAAACAGAGAGAGCTTGCCATTTTAATATCCAGAGGCAAGAAAGACCGTGTAGGAGTAAGGTCATGTATAGCTTTATAAACAAGTCAAAGAACTTCAAATCAAATCGAAAGGATACAGGCTGTCAGTGCAGTGTCCTAAGCAGTAGGGTAATGTAATCCACTTTCCTTGTTTTAGTTAAGACTCTGGCTGCAGCACGCTGAGTTGTAGTGCTCTTTTAGACTTTTTAGGTAATCCAATAAAAGGGAATTACAATACTCCAAATTGCTGGTAATAAAAGTGTGAGTGAGTATTTTAGCATCTTTCTGAGCTAATAAAAGGTCTGACTATGGAAATTTTCTGAAGATGCAAAGTTTGGCTTCGACCTACAGCCACTGTTCCAGCTGTGTGTCTGCCTTTACAGTTAGTTATTCTTAATTGTTCCTCACCAGTTCAATTGCATTTCAGTCGTATTTTGATTCCCACTGCTTCACTGATTATTTTATGCGTTTATGGTTACAGGCTGACACTGAATTGCTTTTTCATTAGTGGCAGCACATTGAAATTTCATTAATTAAGAATCTAATCTTAGATTCAAGGTTTTTTACAGTCAGTGTGTATAATTGTAGTCTTGTGTCCTGTTGATGTGGTGAGGTTGGGCTGGTTGCAGACAACTGCTGCTAAATCATTCATAAATAAATAAATTGTTAATTTTTGGGTATTTATAGGTTGTTTACTACTATTCTTTTCTACCATTTCCACCTGCAAGTCAAATGCACATCTACAACTAATAAGAAAATCTGTGTAAACGAAAGCACCTTAGGAAATTGGAAAGTCTGTAGTTGTAAGTCAGCTGTATTGACCATTGTTACTTCTGCTCCGTAATTAATGACTTTAAATTAAACCCCTAACGCTGCTTCTTGGTTAGATTTTATTGAGGTGATGGACTGCAGACCTCTAACCTTTAACTGTGCTCTGTGATTAAGTGAAACATTGTCTCATTCATTTGGGTTTTGTCTCTTGTCTGTATTTTACCTGAAGGGTAGGAAGGGTTCAGAAGAACATGGCCCAACTTGTCAGCAATCCCCTTTCAACGTGCCCCCTCCTCAGTACTGAAGTCAGCAGCGCGGAAAGCATCACGAAATTGTTTAAAGTGAAGAGTGAGAGACGACTGGCTTAGATATCGTCTCTCACTCTTAACAGGCTTGTCTGAGCTTGAAGGTGTCATAAAGTGCTCTACCAAATAAAGAAGAAAAGCAGGCACATTATAGCTCTATCACACTTTGCAATATGGAAAGGAAAAGTCAGAAAATACTGTTGCACTGTGCAAGAGGTTTCTGAATCTGAAACTAGTCATGAAATAGGTCAAAGAACTACATTTATAAGCTTATTTAATGTCGTTCTTGTAGCATTGCTCAATACAGCGGGATATGCATCAAAAGAGCACCTCCTGTTTGGTGCCTGCGACTCCTTTCATGATCAGTGGCAGGGAGCAAAGGAGGGCAAAGGGGCCACTGGCCTCCTCCTGGTGAAAATAATTTGGAGGCTGACATAACTGTCTTTTAAGAGGCTGTTGCACGGTCATTTTCTAAGCTAGCATGGAGGTAGTGGTATTTGTGAAATTGGACAATCCGAGGCATCCATTGGAACCAACCATAGACTTTATATAAAGATGGACGACATATTGGCTACCCAAAAGTGAAGCAAAAACATCTTGATCGGCCCTGGTGGCTGGCTGCAATATAGGCCATTCACCCAGCTCCCTCCATGTTGGATGGGACATGGTTCAAACTAAAAGATTAAAGTATATATCTACTACATTTTTCCCAAAGATGGTTTCTGTCATTTAAGGTGGTTCTTTTTACCCTGATGTGTCCAAGTGTTTGTTTTTCTGATACGTTTGGTTTTAATTAGTTACTTGCTGATATAAAAAGGAGTTTTGACGACATGATTGAAAGCTGTGTGCAAATCGGTGTGCTCGTGTTAAATGGCACTGCTTAAGATTTATTGGATGGATGTTTGGGCAGGAACTTGATACTTGGAAATGGCTACTGCGTAGACTGTGGCTCCAAATGACGTGACAGGTGCAAATGTCAGTGGCCGCATCTGGGATATTTCGGCCTCATTTTTGTATAGTGGGAGTAAGTGGAGATGCTTTGTCTATATTTATATACAGTCTTTGTCTATGGTACCAACCATGTCTGCAAAGCTTGTTGGGAAGGGGGCTAAAAAATGATCCACGTGGCCATATTCTAAAGGGTCTCTTGAACTCTCATCTCAAGATATCAGAATGAAAATGGGTCCTGGTATGCACTAGTCTTCCCTAAACTTGAGAAGGCTTGTTGTTGTGTTTCTCACAATCAATGTACTCCTTAAAATTAGGAGCTGTATATTTGTCTTTTAAGGAAAAGGAATGAATCAAGCAATTATATTCAGATCCATAACACATTTTTTATTTATTTATTTGTGATTTGTGGCGGCCCACCACGTCTAAAACATCTGCTGCCACATATTGATTTCCTATTTTTGGAGCAGGGCTAGTTCATTTGAAGCACTGTTGGAATATAGGTATACCATTTCTTTATCATTGCACCACACTCTTGAAACGCAGAGCATACTCTGGGCACAGACGGAGCAGTCGAACACCAGATGCACTGCTGCTGGGGAAAAATAAAGAGCTAATGATGAGTTCTACCTTCGCTGCCTTCATGGACCTGCAAAAATATCCAAATGAAGAGAGGGAACACAGAATGATGAAAAAGGAGCATACACTCAAAATATGCCTTTTGGTTTTGGTTTGCCACCCCAAAATTTTCAGTGGCCCCATATGGCCACCTCTGTAAAAAAAATTCTGCAGCCGTTACTGGTCATGACCCTGTGTCCTTGGACTGCCTTCTCTTGTTAAAGACTCGGGTGTCTTGAGATTTAAAGCTGAGCGGAAGTTTCAAAATTACTGCCAAGATTTTGTGCACATGTGGAGAGCATCCGTGGAATCCAACATGCGGGAACAGGCGTCAGTGTGTTTAGTTTATTGCCTTCCATTTTAAGATTCATTTAGATGACCTCAAACTCAACCAGAGAAATATCCCAGTTATTACCCAGAAGTTAACACGTGTTGGCTTAATATCTTTCCCCTTATGTGCTTCTTTCTCCAGGACCAATGTGACATCATTGAGAAGCACACTCAGTCTGGCCTGGAGCTGGTGGAGAAGTATGTGAAATTTGTGAAAGAGAGGACAGAGATTGAGCAAAACTATGCCAAACAACTGAGGTAGGGCTAGCTCTTGTTCTCCCTCGCTGTCTGCCTCAAATGCTTTGTGTGCGAGTGCAAAGCAGCCTGTGCCAGCATGTGTGTGTTTGCTTGTGTTTGCATGTTGAAAGGCTGTTTATGAAATGTTTGTGGGATCTTATGACTACATTGGAGACAGAATCGAACTTGTCTGTGAAACACTGGCCTCATTCTCCAGCTGCAGGGTGCTCGTTCTCTCCCTCTTTCTCGCTGCGTCCTCTCCCAGTTGTCTCCCAGTCTCCAGGCGGGCCTACATCTGTTGCAGTGCTGAGCTTTGCTGGAGAGGAGAGGAAGTGGGAGCAGACTGGCACATGATAGACAGGATGTGGTCAGAGAGAGAAAGAAAGAGTGAAAGAAGGAAGAAAAGCTATTTTAATATGTTCATATA
This sequence comes from Plectropomus leopardus, assembly GCF_026936395.1. Taxonomy (NCBI): domain Eukaryota; kingdom Metazoa; phylum Chordata; class Actinopteri; order Perciformes; family Serranidae; genus Plectropomus; species Plectropomus leopardus. The sequence goes on along the minus strand of NC_142193.1, from coordinate 16,808,854 downwards.
AACCGACTGCTGTTTTTAATCCAATTGTATAAAAAGCTCAGTGGTTGTGTAAAAATAGTTAAATATAGTAAGGTTTCTTCTTTTCTGTCCACAGGAACCTTTCAAAGAAATACAACCTGAAACGAAGTAGCAAAGATGAACCAGAGTGCAGGTGATCCATTGTAAAGCATGTCTTTAAACACAGATAGATTGATTATTGGATGTTTTTAGGTTCAGTATTTACTCAGCTGAGAAACTGTGGCAACTAGAATTCTGCTTCCTGGGTCAGTTTAGATTTTCACTTACACACTAGTAGCTTTTTAAGCTCTCACTAGGAGAAACTAACAAACAAAAACAGAACTGAACAGCCAATAATATCACATTTAGGAAATGCCCTCTCATTAGTTTCATTCGTGCTGTAGCGGGGGGGGGGCTGCTTTTGAAGCCATCTAAATGCCCCTAGAAGGAAGCAGGAACAAGGAAATCATGAGCTTCTTATTATGACTTGGCGTCCACTGCTGACTGCTCTTTGAGCCTGTGTATTTATCATCTTATCAGTGGTCTCATCACTGTGTTCTTATTGTGCTACCCTTTCCTCTCTCCTCCTCTTAAATGGTAGGTTGTCCAGCTACCAGTCGTTTTTGGACATCCTGAATGAGACGAACGACTACGCGGGGCAGAGGGAGCTGATTGCTGAGAACATGATGATGAACATTTGCATTGATCTCACCAAGTACCTGCAAGAGTTAAAGCAGGAACGAAAGACGGTGAGCGGGCAAGGAGTGCATCGTGTCAGGCTGGTTTAAGTCCATCTTTACAGCCCCGTGTATAAAAAAAACATGTTGAATTTGACATGTCCATAGATAATGTGGTGTGTTGAGACTAAAAATGTAACACACTGAGTTCAGGCTTCTTTTTAAAAGGCAACTTATCGAAAATTTCCCACAGCCTTTGTTGCAGTAGTTGTCTATCCTGTGCACGACTAGTCCATTTATTGTTGCCACCTCATCAGTCGACTACAGAAATATCAGTTCTAGAACTTATTTAATTATTTTATGTGATTGAGTTTACGCAATGAAATTGCCATAGTGAGTATCAGGCACACTTTGTAAATATTTATTTTCCTAAAAAATATTTCTTTGAATGAATGTTATTTGTTAACTTTTATTTAGTTAGTTGTCATCATGTTTTGTAGGATAGTGTGTAAAGTGTCATGTTTTGGCTGCATTTAAAATATGATTTTTGGTTATTAAAAAATGCAATTAGTGATTTCAAAAAGCCTTTATAATATCTGCAGTATTTTTCAGACAATGTTTAATAAGTTTTGCTCAATTTTGACTGTTTTCGGAGTGTTTTCTTAGTTTATACTAGTCAGCTAGTTAGGGATGCAGTGGTATGAAATGTTTACCGTCAGATAACCGTCTAAGAAATTATTATTGATTCATGGTATTACATTATTATTTTTATTATTATTATTATCAGTTACAACCACTTTTGAAGGAATGAAAACAAGCTTTTTTGTTTTTGGTCGAATCAACACTTTATTATGGTTAAAACATGAAAACAAATTTTAAAGAAAAAAATATGTGCTAAAAGTCTGACAGGAAGTTGAGGAGGAAAGGAGATGGGCACACCCTGGCTAAATTCTCTGGCTGGTTGCACTTTTCTCCCTATACCATAGATAAGCAAATGTCCATGGTACGATAACCGTTAATTATCAGGACACAGTATATGGTTTCAAGTTATATCGTTTAACCCTAGTCTAAATTTAAACTTAAATTAAAATATCGGGGAACTTAGTGATAAGGAATATCCTTTGTGTATCCTCTAAAACACAATTGTAGATTCATTTTCGATTGATAAACTGACTAATCGTTGTAGAGAGTATTTAGTTTGTGCCTGCATACCATAGTCAGTAACATTTAAGGCCATGCCTAATGAGATTTCCAATTGGAGTGTACAGCACACACTGCTGAGGAGGAGTGTTCATGGGAGGAGAATATAGGGAGATCTAGAGGAGGAGTGGAGATGGGGAGATCTCACTGTTGTGGCAGGAAGGAGGCCTTACTTAGTGTCTCCAGGGGGAGGCATGGTCTGATCGGTGGTGTGCCATTTCTCTATGAGGAATGCATTGGCTCTGTCCCACTTAAACTGCAAAAAAAAACACTGCAGCCGTGTACAGGCTCTCACTGCAGACGTGATGTCTCAGACAGACACTCTGGTATTTGTTTTCTTGTCTGTTATGTTGTCTTACTTTTGGAGGTCATTGTTTATTCAGTGTCTGCCCCTGCACATGGCTGTCTCTCTTTCTGTCATCTGACCCGCCTCCCCTCCTCTCACTCGGTCTATTTTTATGAATGTCTGCAGTATCTGATGGAGGCCAAGAAGGCCCAGCAGAGTTTGGAGAGCACCTACAAGCAGCTCGACAGTGTAAGTCTAGACACAGATTTTTAAAAGATTTTTCTCGAGGAGGCATCCATCATTTTTAATGTGTCATGTTTACATTTTTTGTGATAAGCAAAGCTGTTAGATATTTTTTAGAGCCTCTTTAGTCTTTGTGTTGTGTTCATTATAAAAGATGGGGAAAATTCTCCGTAAGCAAATGACTTCATGTCCAAAGTCATTTGGCTATATTTGTAAAGCGGGTGGACAGATCAGAAAGCTGTTCCCCATTTTAGACTCATATCATCAGTCCAAGACCTATTAAGTTATGATTGGAGATGTTCCCTCCCCCATCCGTCTTTCTAGAAAGACAGTGAAAAATGCTTTGCTCAAAATAGAAGAACCTTCTCATATTTCATTCAGGCACTTAGCTGATTGAACTTAACACAGGCTTTCTCTCTTTTTTTTTCCCTTACATCTTTTCTTTTCAGAGTAAAAAGCGCTTTGAGAGGGAGTGGAGAGAAGCGGAGCGGGCAGCACAGTATGCAGAAAAGACTGATCAAGACATCAATGCCACAAAGGCAGACGTTGAAAAAGTAAAAAGGGGGATTCTTCATTTGAAGGGCTATATAATAAAAGTATAATCAGATCCACTTGGTTGACCTGTTTGCTGTTTTTGTGGTTTCAGGCCAAACAGCAGGCTCATATGAGAGCACATGTAGCGGAGGAGTGCAAAAACGACTACGCTGCTCAGCTTCAGAAGTACAACAAGGAGCAGAACCAGTTCTATTTTACTGATATGCCACTTATTTTCAATGTAAGTGAATAACACGAGGCAACATGACACTATAACTGCCCTCAATGAAGTGATAAATGACTTGAATGACATATTGCAATATAAATTGCTATGTTACCAACATTTTTACACTGAACTCTAATAATTTTTAGTACTACGTGCACATAGTGGATCATTTACATTTTGCCAGTTTACACTGACTTTTAGATTTTTAGATTTCTGAAATAAAAATTGCACTAATATTGATTCAAAGCCAGAGATGAACTCCTCGGGTAAATTGTTTAATTTTACTTTACCTGTCAACATGCTTTAAAGAATACTTCACCCAAAAAATGACTATTTGTATGTCACTTACTCGGGGCGTGTTACATTGAATCCAAAATGGTGAATATTCTTCATGAATTGAAATAAAAAGGAAGCTGCATCTAACAGCCCATAACATTCATTCACTGCTCTCTCACACAACTTGTGCAGTATAATCCAAGTCTCATTTATCCTGTCGTAAGCTCAGTACTTCCTAGACACATACACTTTTACTAAAAACTCTAATACTCTAATCTGTTTATAAGTCGCATGCCCTGAGCATGCCTGAGCATGCACATGCATATAATCACCGTTCAGACATACATGCATGACCAAGCAGGCTGTTCAGCCATACATGAGACTGTACTGACTTGTTTTAAATAGTTATGTTTTAACACAAATGCATGTGTTTGGGAAGTACTGTGCATACAACTGGATAAATAAGACTTGAGAGTTTGTTAATAGATGTTTTAATATAGTTTTGCTGTTGTTAAACGTAACCCCTATTTACTTCAATTCATCAACAATGTTTTTCGTTCACTGTGGAGACATGTGGGAAAAACAAAGTTGTCTTCAAGAATGCAGGGTAACACACAGTGAGTAATTGATATACAAATAATATAATATAATGAAATAATAAAAATGTATTTATAGAGCCCTCTTCAAAACAACTTCACAAAGTGCTTCACAAAAAAAAAAAACATATTAAAACAGACAAGTCATAAAAGCAACAGGTTTTAAAAGAAGAGTTGAAAAACAATTTGTTCTAGAAAAACCAAGGACCAATAGACAGTTCAAAGGAAATTAAAACTCAAGTAACATGAAGAAAGGCTCTCAGATAAAAATATGTTTTAAGAGGAGACTTAAAAAGAGATCACTGACTCAGCCAACCTGATTTCCTCGTTCCAGAGCCTCGGGGTCCTGACTCAAAGCACTCTGTCCCCTTAAGTTTTCAGCCAGGCCTCTGGAAAAGACAAAAGACCCCTTCCCTAAGATCTCAAAGTAGAGGCCATAAAGGGCAATAAAAGTAAACAGTGAAACCTTAAAATCTATTTGAAAACATAGTGGGAGCCATTGTAAAGAGTCCAAAACAGGAGTTATGTGATCACATCTCATGGTCCTCTTTAAAAGCCTGGCAGCTGGTCATTTGGTCATTTTGCGGGTTAAGTATTCAGCTTTGAAGTTTTCATTATATTATTATTTAATAATCGTAAAAAACTAAACTTTCCGCTCAATATTGAGATGCATATTGTATTGTGTCTTATGTAATGTCTCAGCCTTAATAACAGCACTGTCTGAGCAACTGTTGTTTTGTGTTTACTAGAAACTGCAGGATCTGGATGAGAGGCGAGTACGGAAGTTGGCGCAAGGCTACATCTTGTTCTCAGACACAGAGAAGCATGTGATGCCTATCATCGGCAAGTGCCTGGAAGGCATTACTAAAGCCGGCACTAATGTTAATGAGAGGAATGTGAGTCTGTCTCATAAAAATATGAAATGGATTTTAATGTTTAGCATGACTTAATGCAGACTCATTTGTTTTAACTGTGAATCTGTTTGAAAATAGCTCTTGACTGCTCCTATCCATAATTGCATCTATTGCAGGACTCCATGGTTGTAATAGAGCAGAACAAGTCGGGCTTTGAACGTCCTGGAGATGTGGAGTTTGAGGACTACAGTCAAGGCATCAACCGAGCCTCGTCTGACAGCAGCCTGGGCACGCCTAAAGGCCCCATGGAACTTCTGGGGAAGAATAAGAGCAAAAACTTTTGGCTTTTCAGCAAAAAGAGTAAGGTAGGACATTCCACAGCCTCTCAGTCAAACATGTTTTTTGCATTGTGGTAATTGTGCAGTGAATGCACAAGTGACCCCCCCCCACCACCACCCATCAATGATTATCAGCAGCAGATTTGACAACCTGCAGGTGGGCAGTCAGTCAGATTAGTGGGTGACTCCTTGCAATGTTTTTTGAGTCACTGAGCCAGCAGGAAGGATCCAGGAAATCCCCTCTGCAGAGAGCACTGATGATGGACCTGTGGTTGTGGCTGCACACACACGTATACACAACCTTCTCATCTGTGAAGCTCAGTAAATAATGCATGAACCTCTTTCATTATATTATACATGAACTCACACACACCCCAACACTTCTAGAACAGGTCCTTTGCATGACTCTGTCCCTGAGTGAATAAACCTTGCCCTCCTCTCCCCCCTCCACACACACACACACACACACACCCTCCCTCCCTCCCTCCCTCCTTCTGCAGCGTGGTTTCCAATAGGTCAACTGGCAGTCAGCATTCTGCTGTGCTTGTGCTTTCATCAGCACGGGGCCCAAACAACATTGAATTTTTCTCTACAGGCATCCACAAACACACTGCTTCTATTATACTGCCCAGAACCTAGCATTATGTCTCTCACCACAATAAAATCTTTGTACCAACCACTGGGATGACACCAGGTTTGCCAGGTCAGAAAAACTGGATCAGATCCAAAACTTGCTGTTTTTGAATTTGGTCACCAGAATCTGTTTGGGTCAGGAGTGCTTCACTAATGCATGGATCTTATCTCAAAGGAGCACTTCTTGCTGAGGTCCAAAACTGAACTGTTGATATGAGTAGCTGACCACTAACCAGCTCACGCACCCCCTCCTCCTGCCTCAGCACTAAACGTCCCTTCTTTCTTCCCCAGCAGTGTTTGCTTGTTCAGCGCCTCTCTTCTCGCTGCATGTCTTACTGGCTGGGTTCTGCTGTGCACTCTTCCTGTTCTGTGTATGTGTGTGGCACACTGCTCTGTGTCATCAGTCATGCTCTCCCAATTAGGCCTGCAGAGCAGTTTGAATAGGAGGCTGACTATATTGGCTTGAGTGAGCTTTTTAGTTTATGCGGCCCCTTAACATTCCCTCTCTTAGTCACTCTCCTGTACTTAGATTCCCATAACTCTCCAGAAAAGTAGCACATATCCAGTTGATGCTCACGTAATGATAGTGCTGTACTCACAGCTCTCAGTATTTACGCAAGGGACCTTGTTGTAGGTGTGGTTTTAGATGTTCACTATTGAAGACTAGAAGACATCAGCCTCCTGTGTAATTAAGCTAATAGATCCCACCCCCACCTTTCCACTCAGACACACAGGTGACACCGAGAGGTTTTACTGTGTTCACAGTGGGCATGTTTTCAAGTTAACCTCTTTCTACAAGGTTAAATGTCCCAAAAAATCTATATGCGCAAATAACTCTATGGTAGTTAAGGAGCCTATTTATAACCATAACACTGATTTATGAATTGATATAATATGTATATAGGTCGGGCTCAATGGGTAGCACAGGCTGAACTGTGAAAATGCATTTTTGCACGGAATCATAATGATTTTGTTGGCTCATTCAGCTTAATGTTTGTTTGTTTTTTGCTCATAAAACAGGTCTTATTTTTATAGTTTTGGCCATTATGACAAAAAAATCACATGGTTTCTTACTGTAGACACACCGGGATGTTGCAAACAAACCAGAAAGCTTTGTAAAATGTGAGAATTGTTTTAAAGCAAAAGATTATTAACACAGTATTTATCATACACTAGCTCATTTGAGCATTAAATGCAATAGATCTTTAGCAGTCAGTATTTAGATAAGCTTGGTTTTACCCATTTGGGGAGTAAGAATTCAGACATGCAAGTCCTTAACTTTGAGTTTCGAGACCTAAACATGTCATAAAGTGCTCCTCACTGAGTGTAATGTCAGTATCAAATTTCCAAAAATCATAAATGCTTTTTAAAATTTGTATTTATTTGTCAAAGCAAGTTTACCTAAAACTTTTTTTCCCTCTTAACTATTGAGGTAACATTAGCAATGCGTTAGCTTGCTAACTCTTTAAATATTCGCTTCGTCGTCGTGTTCTTTGTGCAACTTCAGATGTTTAACAGAATTAAACGTTGTTGCGTCTCTGATTATAACTTTTGACCCAGAAGTTTTGCATACTGTAAGTTGATTTTTTTGTTGTCCGCTGCAAAGTTTTTTGTATAATACCAACATTATTTTGGTGTCATTTTTTTAGACTGGCGCTCAGTTACGTAACGTTAAATCTTCATGGTTCACTTCTGCAACTTAACAGGATGTTTTTGGATTAGTTCAAACTAAGTGGATCTGGGGAATTAAGTGTCATTAAACACTGTTAATGGTTAATTAATTCAGGAAATGAAGGAAAATTTACGGCACACTTTTTAACTTACATACTTTTAAATCTTTTCGCTTGCAGGAAGGTGGTAAATATTTTCAAGTCAAAAGGCTCAAGTCCAAGTGATCTGCATTTAAGCCCAAGTTGAGTTGCAACTTTTATTTGATTCTGTCAAGTCGAATCTAAAGTCATTAAAATTGTGACTCAAATCTGACTTGAGTTTAAATCATTGGGCTGAAGTCAACACCTCTGCTTGGCAGCATCACCATATCTCTAAAATGAGGCTGGGGAGTAAAAAAAAAAAAAGTCCATGATTCGTAATGCTATGAAAACAAGTAAAAAAAATTTGAAAAATTCTTTAGCAATTGAAATTTGGTTTGGTGTAGTTTTCCTGCCCCTGTTCCTCACTGAGACTCACTGTAGCCTTCAACCATGCTTGAGTTTGACTGCGGGTGTGGGGCTGCTGTGGCTCTGGAGTAGGAGCCATGGTCGGTTGCTCGCTGTCTTTTCTTTTTTTTTGCTAATCAGCGTGTCGATAAGAGCCGTGGTTGGTTGCTTGCTGTGTTAATTTTGTTGGGTTTTTTTTAAATCTGTATGTCAATAAGAGCCAAAGAGACAGATGTGTGTTTGTGCTTTCATGCTCTCTTGGCTCGTGCGCCGGGTTTGCTGCAGTGTTTTCTTCCTGGCTTCATGGTGTGCTTTAAGGTGTTGATGGTGTCTTTTTCTTTCCCTTTGTCACTATGTTGTTTTTGTCCTCCCCTTGTCTTCCCTTTTTTTCCTGTCCTTCCATGCCCCTCTCCCCCCTCCCTGTACACCGCCTGCATACTTCATGCTCGGGTGCTGGTACTTTGGGTCTCGCCCCAACCCCAGCTCTCTCCCTCCACGCTCCCACCTTTTTCCACACCCCCCGCCCCCTCGCCCGCTAACGGACCCCCTTCCCCCAAGTTTGGCCGGGATCCCCTGTCGTACTGTTTGAAGGAGATCAATAAGACAGTCAAACCCAGAATCTCTTCCTTCCGGACACTCAGGAGATCGGTGAGTCACCAGAGGGGAAGGTTTGGGTGCCCGGAGGCCTCCACTCGTCAGGGCTCGCACATCATCCTGTGTTCCTTTGCAAGAATGACTGAATTCCTTAGCTGAAAAAAGACTAATCACATTTTCAACACTTAGTCATGTAGAAGATTTTACATTTCACAATGGCTCTTTTGCTTTTCTTAAAGTAACAGTGTGTAAGATTTAAGGGGATTTATTGCCATCTAGTGGTGTGGATTTCAGATTGCAACCAGCTGAAACTTCTCCCAGTTATGATTCCTTCAGTGTTAATAGCTCAGGAGGTTTGTACTGGGAGCTAATTCTTAAACAGACCTGGTGATTTAAGCCAGTAAAAACACTAAATAAAGCCGTGTCATGTCACAAGTATTTGTTTTTCCTATGCTGTTTGGCATATTGCAGATGGGCTGCCAGCCCGGCACCTGCCAGTGTGTGCTCAACCTTTTTTTCTGATAACTTAAAAGGTGCTGACCTCATTTCTAATCGTTCAGGAGGTATTTACAGGGAGTCAAATTGTGTGAAGAGGTCTCCTTCTCTCCAAAATAAATGGATCTGGTGATTCAGAGCAGTAAAAACATGGAATAAAGCAGTTTCATATTATAAAACAGTGCACCTTGTCGCTGAATGGCCTTGCACTTGTTTTGCTCCTTTCTAGTCGTTCAACCTTTCAAGGTACTTTTACACTTCAAGTTCCATTCACCCATTCATGCACATATTCACAGACTGGTGGCCAAGGCTGTGGTGCAAGGCTCCATCTGCTTCAGTTTTAGACATTGACACAATTTGGGGTTCAGTATTTTGCTAAAGTGTACTTCACCATGCAGACTGGAGTTTTGGTGATCGAACCTCTGATCTTTCGATTAGTGGACGACCCGCTCTGTCTTTTGAGCCACTGTGTTGGCTGACATGAAAACACGAATGGCTCTATCTAGACCCAGTGTTTGGTTTGTCAACTCTGGGTTTCTGTAGGATCATGGTGGTGAAACATGGTGATCTCCACTGACTAGGACCTGCTGCCTGTGTAGCACACAACAGTTCATATTTTGAGGTGATTAAATACTGAAGAAAACATACTTATTTTATTCCATTTCTGCCAATATGTCCCCCTAAATCCTTCACAGTGGACCTTTTATTTATACATGTTAAAAATGTAAGAAGTGAGGAAAGCAAGAACCACTTCAAAAACATTTTTTTATGAGATTTGTGCATAAACATACTGTTTCTTTTTCCCCTCAGAAGTTCACTCCAGAGAGGATGATGGTAATACGAACATCACAAAGCTGGTGTGAGGGACTCTGTTGTGTGACACATAAAAATGACCACCTTTTCATTACAAGAGCTCATCTTATCAAAAATAATTTCCCTTTCAAAAAGCTCTATTGTACTTTATGTGATTAAATGACTGAACTTGCAGCATCTATGATGATTTTATGCCGCAAAGGGTTTGTCCACTTGAATTTGTATTGAAGAGGTGGCCACCTGGTGGTGGAGCAAAGGAGGCGTTCGTGGTTACACAAGAGGAAACAAATTTCAAAATTGCCTCAATTAGTCTCTGCACTTTCTTGGGTCCCCTTTTTCTGTTCAAGATTTCATTTCCCAAACATAAAAAAATAAGCTAATATGAAGTTTTGAGAGATTTCTACCTCACATTTGTTGGTTTTGGGTTCAGCTCACTGTTGTGTATGAGCTGACGTCACATTAATAAGCCTAACAAATGTGTAACCAGGAGATTTAGTGTTGTGTCGGTTAAACATTTCCCCTTGAGCTGAACTCAAACCGCAGGTTCCATGTCCCTCCTGAGGTGTCTGTTTCTTCTCCATGGTTACAGTCATTATGAAACTGTGAAGTGCAAGACAAAGTTCAGTGTTAACATGCCCCTTCCTGTGAACTCTTGCAGCCTACAGTGACAGAGGACTTCGCGCATCTTCCTCCAGAGCAGCGCAGGAAGAGGTTACAACAGAAGCTAGAGGAAATTTGCAAAGAGCTGCAAAAAGAAGTAGATCAGAGGTGTGTGTGTGAGCGTTTGTTTGTATACGTGGGTATCCTTCTGCGTATTAATAACCATCTCTGTTAGAACTCCCCTGGTGGGAGTGTGGATATCATATTCATGCAGAGCACATCTGTGTGTATATATCTCTGTGGTGTCTGTGTGAGTGTTTGAATTGTTTACTCAGCTCTGAGCTCTGCAGGGAACTGATTTCTACTGAAAGTCACCCCCTCCTTCCTCCCTTGTTCCTCTCCCTCCCTCTCTCTCTTTTTAGTGAGGCCCTGGGGAAAATGAAAGATGTTTATGAGAAAAATCCTCAAATGGGAGACCCTGCTAGTCTGGCATCTCAAATCAGCCAGACATCCCAGAATATAGAGCGGCTCAGAGGAGAGCTCAACAAGTATGAGGTAATCCTGACCTCTGTTTGTAATTCATATTATAAAGTCACGATTTACCATTGTGAGGTGAGCCCAATGGGCCATTTTATGTGATATTGCACTACACAAGTGAATCTGACAGTGCGTTAGATCTTGCTGGATTTAATGGCATCTAGCAGTGAGAATTGTATAGTGCAGCCAGCTGAAGCTTCTCCCAGTTAGAATTTTTTCAGTGTTCCTTGTTTAGGATTTTTTTACTGGGAGCCAAATTATTCACAGAGGTCTCTTCCTCTCCAAAAAAAAAAAAAAAACCCAACAAAAAACAAAAAACAAACCTAGTGATTAAATCCAATAAAAACACTGAATAAAGCAGTTTAACCTTACAAATTTGTGTTTCTCTTTTGATGTTTGTCTGCTTGCCCAGCACCTACTAATGTGTGTTCACTTTTGTCTCTGATAACTTAAGATCCAGACATTCAGGAGGTTTTTATCAGGAGCCAAATGATCTACAGAGGTCTTACCCCCTCCAAAACACACAGTCTGTGATTTAAACCAGTAAAAATACTGAATAAAGCAGTTTTACGTGTAAAAAAAATTAAAAAAAAATTAATCCCACATAGGCTGAATGCATGAAATGTCTAGAGCCAGTGTTTAGTTTGTCCGTTCAGAGCTACTCTACAAACATAGTAGTGAAACATGGCGGACTCTGTGCATGAGGACCCGCTCCCTATTTAGATAAAAACAACTCATTCTGAGGTAATGAAAACACAACATGTCTTATTTTTAGGTGATTATAAACTAAAGAATAACATTCTACACAATGCATCACCATAAACAGTATTTAAGATATGTCTCCTTTTCATCTTCGCTGTGGCTCTGCTCTGTAGACTTGGCTGGCTGAGGCAGGAGGTCGAGGCGACACATTGCGCTATAAAACTCACACATTCAACAACAACGGCGCTCACGATGTACTCAGGTAACACAAACTTCCACTAATAGTTTGTTTGGCAAAATGATGTGCACAGGAAACCTATGTTTTTTTTTTCTCTCTCCAGCCCTGATGGAGCTCACTCCGATGAAAGCACTCCTGATCCCTCCCAGGCCATCTACGCTGAGTTTGATGATGACTTTGAGGATGAGGAACTAACCACTCCTATTGGGAAATGCACAGCCATGTACAGCTTTCCTGGTATGTCACAGGCTGTTTTAGCTGACTGGGATATATGAAAAATATTCTCTGACTGAATGTCTTAATGAAAAAATCAGTTTTCCTTTAAACCTCAGCTATCGGTTTGGAATTCACCAGGTTGAAGGAGAGGTTTTTTCTGATTTACTATTTCTTTGAATAGGAGCAATCTACATGGAAGTGCTATTAGCAAGGGGTGCTATTTGGCAGTAACAAATTAGTGTATTTTTAAATTTTTATCATTTGAGGGCGTACATATTTTCCCAAATTATAGCCGCTTGCCTTTTGATAGGCAAATACCTCATGCTCTGTAATTCTGCAGGGAGATCCCCAGACTTTTTGAGAGGATGTTGTTCTAACCTGAAAGAAGGGCAATTTCAATGTCATATGGGATTTAATGAACATATTTTCTGGCCTTATCATCCCATATTTTAATTTAGCTACATCAAGTATTTTACTTGAGCAACAGGCTCTCCAAACGCTCTCTGAACTGATGCGTCTGGAGTTAGCCCCTTTAAAGAACAGCACTTTCTTCGACATTATGTTAGAGATGAAACAAACTGACAATGTCATGCACAGATGTGATAAACTCTGTTATTGATTGAAATTTTCATAAAAAACCACCGGCTCAAAAATTATAATTCTGTAAAATATTTCAGATATATAATGTTTTAAACATATAATGTATTTTGCATTTAATAACATTTTTTTAAATACAGAATTGTGATAATTATAAATATTTTTTTCTGAACATTTTAAAAATATGTTTTAGATCTACTTTTTTTGCAATTTGTGTGTCAGTTTGTTGTCAAGTTGCTCATTGCCTTTTGTCACATGTTTTTGAAAGAATTTAAACCAATTTGCACAGAAAGGAATCAGTGCTTGTGAAAGACATTTCAGTGCAGCACAAGAAAAGTGATGTCGATCCAGGTATTAAAGGGTGAAGCCATTTTTCCTTACTCATTTTCACAACTTAAAAAGACTGAAACCCACCAGATCGTTCAAGGGTTTGCAACAACGGTGTCACATGAGGGTTTAAGAAACATTGCTTTGTGTCATGTTGTTTTGGTCTCACTTTTGTTAATATGGGCTACATTGACTCCTCTTTCACATCAGAAAAAATAAAACATTTTGCCAAAGAAGGCAAATGTGCTGTTGCTCAGGCAACTTGAGCAAATACCTGTGCACATCCCTGTAGTTCTGACCATATTGTTACTTAGCAAATAGGGAGGAAACGATTTCGGGAATCTGCATGAGGAGCAAGATCAAAACCATATCACGAGTCCCAGATTTTTTTCTATGGCTTTGCATGCAAAACACTCAAGGACAAAACAACAGGGATATTGGTACCATCTAGTTTGTCTCTCTCTCTCTCAGGTGCCAGTGAAGGGACCATCTCTATGCAGGAGGGTGAGGTGCTGGCCGTGGTAGAGGAGGACAAAGGGGATGGCTGGACCCGTGTCCGTAGAAACAATGGGGACGAGGGCTACATACCTACATCTTATGTCACCATCAACCTTAACAAATGACAGACAAATGAGGAGCAAGAGAGGATCACGTTACCAAACTGTATGCAGTTTTTCCTACGGGACCAATCGTAAAGAAGCCAAAGCACTATGGGCGGGGCCACTGGTGTATCCAGGAGGATCCAGATAAGGTGCTTTGATTTCTTGAGAGAGGTGCCCCAAATGGGCAGAGAAATGGCGCTGAAGGTATGTTCCTCATGGCTTACATTACATTATTGTCATCCTTGTTACCTAAGCCACCTAAACCACAAAATGATTTCACTTTTTGATATCATGTCACAATAATTTTCTGGTTTTGGTTAAAAAAAACATGATTGCATGAATCTTAGGCACCATCATGGTACGAGTGCTCTCCTCGTTCCGCAGCCTAATGAGGCATTATCTTCTGAATGTGAGGGGAAGAAGTAGAGGAGGAGAAGGAGGAAGATGAGTGCTGCTGCCATCTTTACACTGAGTGTTAATACCAGTAAAATCTAGGAGGACATTACCTCACCTGTTTACTTTTTTTTCCAGTTAAAAACTGACCTGCAGTTCTCATTCGACTCACGCGTGCCACTTTCTAGCATTACTAGCACTTGTGAAGATGAATGGCACCGTCACTTTGCTTCATGGTTGGACTTCAGATTATTTTGTCCCCGGGGGACGAGCGAGGTTCGGGGAGAATGCTTCACTTTTGGTTTTCAGCTATTTGTGAGACCAAATGTGTAGATGGCTCCCCCGTTGTGGTACATCACATGCACACAACCGTACACACGCTCTAATGTTCAGACAATCGCAGCCATATCATCATTTGGTCCATTTTCAATCTATAGCAGTAACAAGGATATATATAGCAGGTGTTTTCTAATAGTAACAACCTGAAAATTGTACTAAAAATAATTTATTACAAATGTGTATGTTCTATGAATAAAATCTTTAGATTTGACAGAAGTTGTACTTTGTATTAAGGATATTCTCAGATTGTTATTTTCCCCCTTGCACACACAGTGGACTGTCTGTAGCCACAAAAGGGAGTAAATAATGCACACATCAAATGTGCTACATTAAGACTATTGTATTTATGTAATAAATAATATATATTTTAGTTATCACGACACCACTATTGTCTTATTAGTTTTTTTTAACCATTCAAATAAAGATTGTTACATAGTGAGAGCAAACTAAAAGTCTCTAATTATGTTGCTAATAAGGTCTTGTTTTGGATTTACTTCACATCCTTTCAGTCCTTTCCACATCCTGTTTTTAAATGTTGTTATGGAGCCAGCAACAAGCAGTAACTGCTCATGTGTCTTTGGTGCCTTCCTCTTTACAAGCATTGTGTATATAAACCATTTTTGCATATAAGACGTCTTGTTTTCTTAATAAATGTAAAGCACATTTTAAAGTTTGAAGTGGTTATGTCATTTCTTGACTTGAAAATAAGTATTTGAAACAAACATGGTATACTGTATTTTGGGCGTTTTAAAAATAAAGATGAAGACAGGCCTGCACACTATAGCTCCCTAAAGTGCAATTCATTAGCACATCCACAAGTGATGTTATGAGCTGATGCTCTTCTCCAGACTGTTTTATTGTGCAATTTCTGGTTCACTTTTGTGGATTTTAGGCAGTAAGTATATTTATATAAGTACCTGTACAAAAAAAATGACCTTTTTTTATTATTAGGCCTTTTCTTATTTTATTAAAATGTATATTTATAGCCTGTATATTTAGATCTATTAATAAATAATTCAGGGCTGAAGCCTCAGATGCCCAGACAATGCCACTGATTTTTGGTTTATGGTCATTCAAGTTAGACTTTAGAGTATAGATACCCATTTAGAGTTTTGTCCTCCAGAATTATAACAAATGATTTTGCTAATCCTTTTACATTTTCACACTAATGAAGAGTAAATTTTATATTCAAAATCTTTATTTTCCAAATTATGTTTCTGTGACATCAGATACTTGATGCATTTCTCTCTTCTGGTTTTGTCATACAATTGTGCACAAACACTGACTGAACTGTAATGTGCATGTAAAAGTTTCCCCCCATGGCTTGAATGCAGTTGTTGATGTGAACACCCAGGAAACCACAATGTTTGATATAATATCACAAAACAGCTGTTCCACACCCCTTCTTTTAGCGTTACTATTCTCATGAACACATCCTGTTCAAAGCCAAATGTTTGATGATATTGTGGGTTTGAAGTGCCAACCTATTTCTCAAACACATTTCACAGCTAAATTTCAAAATAGAGGGCATAATTGGGCACCGTAGAAAAATCAATGCATGTATTTTAAAAGCCTTTTTAAATATCACTATAAAAACATGAATGTTGCTTGAGTTGCTTAGTACAAGGAGAGGAAGCTGCACATGTAATAACTCTTGTGTTTTAATTAATCAGTGTTTTGTCAATGAGGTTGATGAATTTAAATTGCATTGCAGTAATGAGTGCACCGCTGCTTTTGATTCAGGGGAGAGAGGTCGTGATGACATTATCCACCAGCTGAAGACAGAATTCCAATACCTTAATTTAATAAAAAGAGGAACAGAAGACTATCATTATCCGGGGGCCCAGAATTTATTGCTACGCCTGTGACTAACAGAGTAGGTGCAGGTCATTGTCAGTAGGTGGCACTGTTGCATCACTTCTTCATAAAGTGGCATACATCGTCTCCTCCTCACTCTGCATAATTATGTTTTCAATATAGGCCATGCATTTGCATACCTGATTAAATTGCACTGGCTTCAAAACCATACTGTTTATAATGACTAATTAAATAACCTCAAATTGGCAAGCGCCCCACTTCCATACTCACCTTATTCACAACAGCAGACGAGTGAGGAGAGAGACAATGAAAGTGAACTGGGTCAAACACAAGGTTCGAACTGAATTATTCTGTCTTATTTCCAATGGAAATTAAAAGGTGCTAGGTAGAAATGATGGAGCTCTGCTCAGCTGGAGGAGCATCCAGCGGTGGCGTGCTGTGGCATTGACTGACTGATGACGGAGGAATCACATCATCATTTGTATGCAAAGCCTTTAGTCTCAAGATGCGTTAAAGGTCAGCGTTTCAATAAGGCTACTGCCCCCCAGCCAACATCCTGTGCCTGCCTCCAGCTGACAACACTGCATCCTGGCACCTCAGCCTGGTGGGGACATTAAAGCAGAGACCCACACTGAATATGAGACAGAACAAAACAACTGACTGCCAAGGGTTCATACTTAAAGCAAGTTGAAACACCTGCCGTAACACCATGACTGTGTTGTGCACAGAAAAACAACATGCTTTGAGATTTGAACCCACACTAAGTGGTGCGACAGCAATTTTCTGCCCTTTGTGAATCATTACAGATTTGCCCTTTTAAAACAGACAACAGAGATATGGGGTAATTTCACCTCGGCTGTCACAGTTTACCATACCTGTTAACAACATCCATTATCTCTCCTCTAACGACAGGGATTAGCCTGGAGCTGCTTCACTGGGTTGGAACATACATCCTGCAGAAAGATCTGGGAAGATGCTTTGGCAAGAGCATAGTTGTACAAGATGGCATTTACAAGATAACATCTCTGTTAATGTATCTCATATCTTTCCTCCACCTCTTACACGGATTACAGTGTTTAATATGGTCAGAGTGTCGCTTTACATAATCATTGTTCCACAAGGCATTCCTTTAAAAAAAACCTTTTAGCTTCTTCTACAGTGTAAGAGGAAGATCAAGAATATACATTAATGTGTGGAATTAGCATGAATACTCATTATAACTGTGGATTTGAAACAAGCCACTTTTCTATGTGGTCATAAAAGTCGAGATGAAAAAAACATCTCAAACAGTAATGGATGTGCGCGGAGGGTTTTATATCTATGAAAATTGACACATTTCTTTGTAAGCCTGTATTACAAAAACTTATTGATCACGTTCCACTGCAGAGTCAGAGGTTGAGCACTATCGCTTTGTGAGGCTGAAATTTGTGACTCCACCATGAGAGCGTGTGGTGGTGGTGTGTGGTTGCTGGTGGATTAACTAAACCTTTGAAATGCCTCCAGCACTAAGGATTAAACCTGGATGTTGGACCTCAGAGGTTGTTGATGTTAGTGCTGGAATGTAGCTAAGTACATGTACTCAAGTACTATTGTACAATTTTGAGGTACTTTCTACCTCTCCTTCACAACATTTCGGAAGCCAATAGGCTATTGTTCGTTTGACACCTCTACATTTATCTTAGACATTAGTTATTCTCTACTAATGTTTACTATTGAAATTTTTAATATAGACTCAGTTTTATTATGATGTATTAATATAATTGTAAATTCAATTATATAAAATATATAATTCTGAAATGGGCCATTCTGCAAAATGAGTACTTTGACTTTTGGTACTGTAAGTATATTTTGATACTAACACTTTTGTACATTTAATTAAAGTAGTAGTATGTAAGATTTAGTTGCACGTACCCAAAAGGTCTCCTGTGTGCAAAGTGTGCACTCTCCATTTGAATTCCTCAAGGATTCAATGTTCAGGAGGTTTTGACTGGGGGCCGAAATACCCACAGAGGTCTCTTCCTCTCGAAAACAAACAGACCTGGTGATTACTGAATAATGCAGTTTCATGTTACAAATCAGTGTTTCTCCTGTGCTGTTTGGTACTTATTGCAGACGAGCTGCTGGCCTAGGACCTGTTAAGGCGTGCTCACCTTTTTTCTCTGATAACCTTAGACGTTCAGGAGTTTTTTACCAGTAGCTAAACTATGTAAAGAGGTTTCCTCTTCTCCAAAACAAAAGGATTCAATGATTTTATGTGGTACAAATACTGGATAAAGCAGTTTCACATTAAAAATCTGTGTTTTCATGAAGCTGTTTGGCTTGTCTAGAGGCTGCTTACTATGTTGGCCAACGCAAAAACGCCAGCAGTCCAAACTATCTAGAGCTATTGTTTGGTTTGTCTGTGCTGTGCTACTGTAAAAACATGGGGGTGCAACATGGCAGTCGCCATAAAGGAGGAAGAAGAGTCATTCTAAGGTAACAAAAACACAGTGATTCTCAATTTAAGGTGATTAAACACTTAAAAAAACATTCTTATTTCCATTATATCCCATTTCTGCCAATATATTTCCCCAAATTCTACATGCAGGACCTTTAAGTAAAACATTTGAATATGTCTTTAATCACTGGTTGTTGTGCATTTGGGGTTTAGGTATTTGTCCATTATTTCAGTGGAACTAAAGATTGTAGAGCTATCGGTGCTCACCACTTCACTGACCTAATTTCAAGGCTCCTCAAGTTGTTATGCCTGATCTGCTAATGAGCAACAACCTGATGATCATTAACAATCCTTTTAGGTCAGCTGAATATTATGGTAATGTTGGCATACAAGCCGTGCTGTCAACAATCATCTTCTGGGAAGACTTCAGATCTGCTTTCTGTGTCAGTCTCCATAAGAGTGTAATATTTTATTATAGTGGGTGCTGCTGTTACAAAATAAGCGATTATTTCTCTGCCTACTGCACCACAGGTGATTAAAGATTTAAGAGCTCGATCTTCCAACACTTGCTGCAGGAAAAAAGCCAAACATGGGGGTAAACCTTACAGGTTTTCAGCCGGTCTGTGTGGTCTAATTGTATATAATCTCACCATGCCATTAAGCCATTAGAAAACACAATTTACAGAATTAGGAAGAAATATTTAAGCTCTGAAGCATCTATTCAACTGCTTTGTGGTAGGCTGTGCAGAGTGCAATTCATGAATAAACAACCAACTTTTGCAACAGCTTTGTGAAGTCTTTGAATGTAACTTTATTGTAGATTTATAAATAAAAGTCCCTCAGATTAATCACTGCCTCATGTTCACTCCTGCGGCACAGCTTGAGGCCAACTTTGAGTCTGTTTACTTCCTCTGTCTTCTTCGCAGCCATTCTGCTGAAGATTCTTCGCACTACGTTGGTGGCATTCTGCATATGTGAATCCGAAGAGCCCCTGATAAGCTCCACTAATCAAACGTATTCCACTATCAACCCTGTATTCAGTTCCAACAGAGCCAGAAGTAATGCAACGCTGCCTCGGACTCAGCTGTCAGTTTCATCATTCAAAGAAAATCCTGTATAAATGATCAATGTAATATTGAGTCATCAAATTCCCAAAGTGAGACTACACAAACCCCCGAATCAAATCAAAATTTCATATTATAGTTAAATTCAACAAATCCCAACAGAAGCGATTAGCTGTCTTTCTAAGCATTAAATTTACATCAGTGGGCTGCAGGCCTTTATAACAACAATTCTCTGCTTCCTCGATATTTGGCTTCACAGGCAAGACAGGCGGATATGAAATTGGAAATATGCCTTCACTTTTCTCCTTTGTGAAACAGAAAATTGTGAGGAAACAAATGGAAATGCACCTGTTTTTCTTTTTCAATTCAGTGTTTTCAGATTTTATTTTTGGAACCTGGATGTTGTCAAAAGGCCCAAAAATCTGTTGAGGATTAGAGGAGAGTGCCATGAAAGGAAAAAGACAGCAGACACAGAGGTTTTATGCATTTTAAAGTGGTTAATAAATTTGGTTTAGGTTATGGTTAGAGGTAGTTGGGGTTAGGGTTGGGGTTTTATGGGGTTAAGGTTAGGGCATCTGTGAGACTTCTTTCTCTAAACGACAAGGGAACTGAAAATGTATGTAGCAAAAAAGACAAAAAATAAAACTGTGTTGTTTTAACAAGCACATAAATTTATATTCTTGAATTGTCAAAGTGATCACAGTATTAAAACAAACTACTTTAACTGCTGTTGTGTTTTACATTGTTAGCTTAGAAAAGAATGGGCAGTGTTGCTGCTCTCCATCCTTCCACTAGTTTCATAACATTTGGGCATTTGAGGCTCCAGCACTAAACGTTTTATAGATAGCTCCAGGTCTTAATATTTAGACTATATATATTTCTTAAAAATATGAATAGGCTTAATAATGAAAAAAGCCAGAGATCCAATAATCTATCCTTCCGTTCACACTTGTACTTAGTTAGATATACGAAGTTACATTCCATTAATGTTAATATAAATACATTGATGATATTTATTACTTTTCCACAGCATATGTAAAGTATTCTGTAGACCTACTCAATAGCTTACTAATTACTAACGACTATTAATAGGCTATTGTCCTCATTGCAATTCATAATTAATCTAGAAAATAAAATAAAAAAAACTTTTCAAGGGTAAATGAAGTGCTAGAGTGCATGAAAGAACATAAAAATAAAGCTTGTTCACAGAACAAAAACAAACAAACAAAAACCAAAACAAAACAAAAACCCCAAACCAAACCAAAACATACAAACAGAGGAGCTGCTGGCCTAGGACCTGTTAAGGTGTGCTCACCTTTTTTCCCCGATAACCTGAGACGTTCAGGAGTTTTTTTTGTTTTTTTTTTATCAGGAGCTGAACTATGCGCAGAGGTCTCCTCTTCTCCAAACAAAAGGACAAACAAAAACAAACAAAAAATGAAATAAAACAAACTAAAACGAAAAAAAGGCCTTGCCCACCTCTTTTTTTCTGGCTGTTTTTATCACGCTATACCCACTTATCATCCAAAAAGCCAGTAAAATATATAAGAGAGTAGCCCACCTAATTCCTCCTTGTTAATCCGAGAAAGGTTAGCCTAGTAACCTCGTCTATTTGAAAATGAAAAGTGACATCGAGAAGGTCGAGTTGGGGAAAAATGTGTCAGTTTCTTTAATCAGCAGTTTGGGTCCTCGGCCGTTTTTGGGCCGGCCGGTCGCTCAGCTGACAGGACAGCTGTCTGTCAAACTGGGCCAAACTAATACTTTCAGTACTGAGGGGTGACATGACCGCCCCTCCCGTATTGGACTGACCCTGTTTTTTTGACACCTGATTGGCTCAGAGTCAGAGTTTCCATCATGGATGTATAGTGAAGTGGTCACCACCTGTCAGAAGTTTAGTGTCAATTTGCGAAAATGGCGAAGAGAGAGAAGACAGGGGCTGAAAAAGAAACGCGTGGTGCAGGTAAAGTTTACGAGCTTATAGGCGAAAAATGTCAATGCAAGTTGCAGAAAAATGCGCTACACTGACATATCTTTTCCGTAGTGGAGAGCCCAGGGCTGCTGTGGACAAGGAAAGCCAGACCACTGATGTCTACTGATCTGAGGTAGGACAGTCTCCATTTGTTTTGGGGGGTTTGAGAAGGTATAGGCCTGTATACCTTGGAGGGTGGTTGTTTCTGTCTGCAAATATTTGCTTTGATTTTGATGAGAATTGATGATGATGATAGTTGATTTGATTTTGCATATGTTTAAACGACTGCATTTAAGTTGTTGATTATTTGAAACACTGAGTAGGCTATTTGAGTGTGCATGCATGTATGTACATTTAGGCTACACGTTGTGGTGTAGAAATTAGCAGTGATTTGCAGTATGACTTGGTGTTCTTGCTCACCTGTGGCTTGTATGGCCTGGTCTTGT
This sequence comes from Plectropomus leopardus, assembly GCF_026936395.1. Classification (NCBI taxonomy): domain Eukaryota; kingdom Metazoa; phylum Chordata; class Actinopteri; order Perciformes; family Serranidae; genus Plectropomus; species Plectropomus leopardus. The sequence continues at coordinate 16,786,651 of NC_142193.1, read as the reverse complement.
TTTGTTCCAGTGCAGTGGTGACTTACAAACTTAGACGGCAGTTGTCTGCAAGACATCCTAAAGTGTCTTGAAGGTCTTCAGCATCATTAGATTGTCTTAGCATACGACAGAAACTGTAGTAGTGTTAAGATTACTCCCCCCAAAATGTGCTTCTCCATCTCAAAGTCTCGGTGACAGTGAGTCCCAGGGCACAGATATGTAAGGGGTCACCCCACCGCTCCTAAAGATACACAGACTTTGTTTTGGTTTTGTGCCTCTTTGCAGTCATCTTGTGTCTCCTTGTAGTTGTTTGGGCCTCTTTTAGGTTAATTTAGTGTATTTTTGGGTCATTTTGTGTTGCTTTGCAGCCATTTAGTGTCTCCTTGTGGTTATTTGTAGATCTTTTGTTTGTCAGTGTGTTTGCCCATTTCTGTTGTTATTTTGTGTTTTGAAGTTCCTTTAGGGGCAATATAATGATCAAACCTTTGCTCCTGACCAAAATTAAGATTTCTTTGTCAATTCATTTTATTTATTGGCATTATTTTGATTATAACTATTTTGAACCTACTCTAGATTTGTGAAAATGTTCTTCTGTTTAGCAAATGTTTAAACCAAAATTACATGCATGGTTTATTCAACTTTCACTCAGGAGCAAAAAAAACAGTATTTACACATGAAAGAAACAATGATTTGACTTTTTTAGCGTGATTATTATCGATATCAGCTGATGCGAAGATTTCTACTGTGATAACATTTTTAGCCATATCACCCAGCCATAGTTACTTTGCATCTCTTTTTGTTTTTTTTGTGTCTCTTTGTGGTAATTTTAGGCTCTTCATGATCTGTACATATAAAATTGAGTGACATTTTGCAGGTGAAGGCCAGTGGGGGCTCCTGGGCCTGTGCCCAATATGCCTGTTCAGTATGGTCCCAGAATGCCTCTGATTCTGATTTAACTCGAGTTTATATGTTCTGTGCTGTCTAGAAATGAGCCACTCTTTGTGTTAAAAACATGTTTGTTGAGTTTTCACATAGCAGCACTGAAGAATGCAAAATGTAATTAATAGTTGATAAGACCAGATGTCTTGTTTACCAAATGAGCAGAAAACAGACATTGTTCTTGTTTGCGTTATATCTCCTCCTGGAGAGCTACTTGGCACTCAACACCAGAAAATGAAGGACCTTTACTCATTGCTGCCATAATTTCTTAAAAACAGAGTTGAGTGTGTTTTCAGATTCAAGAAGCTTTCGAGTTTTTCACACCAAGTCATATGATTTACTGTTATTCTTAATTGAGTTGCAGGACATACAAAAGTCCCATTTGACACATTTGTGTAATGGAGGCGATTCAGTTTAATAGCTCCTCAGTCAAATTGCCAGGTACTTAATGGATAAGTGTGTGCAGAGTTCAGATTTTTCATGCAAATAGGAGTGATTAACTGAGGGAAGCAATCTGGCTGCCAAGACAGTTGAATGAAGACTGACACATTTTGTGCTTATCTTTAAACTGAATGGACCAAGAAAACCGGTGGAAAGCAAACAAGACAGGTTTAAAAGCATAATTTAGGTCATTTTCAGTTTGTGCTTGTTTTGTCAACATGAAAACAGATTGAGTTTTTGGCATCGCTCTCCTCAGAGTATTGGTCTGTGAAATGTTCACAGCCATTATTCATTGAAAACAGTAACATACTCAGTATATAGTGCGAGAAACTTTTTCTACTTTCTCTCTGTCTAAGCTTGCCTCCTATAGTTTGTAAAGCAAACTAAATCAAAAGCAGCAGGAATTTTCTGACCCTTGGGATATTCAACAAACTTTGTACTTGCACCTATTGGAATATATTTTCTTGATAACCAGCTTTGTAGCCCAAGATAAAGGAAGGAAACATTTTCATTTAGAGACAATGTTTCTGTCCTGAATTGATTCCCTCGGGTAGCTCGCCTCCAGGCACTGCGGTGTCCCCCAAAAGTTCAACTAATTAAGCGGCTATATTTGATTTAGGTTTGTGATGGTCAGGGTTATGGCTATGGTTAGTGTTTGGGTGTCCCAGTCCTGGTGAAGGAGGTGGATTTGTATTCTACATGAGAGGAAGTTCTGTCTGGGAAGCTCAATTGAGGGCAAGAGAAGCTAATGAGCTCTTTTCACAGGGAGAAAACGCAGGCTGCCAAAATGTGTTCCCTCCTTCTGTATTCCACAAAGTTTGGACTATGATGAAATGCTTTTGTGGGCTAGGGGAAAATCTGACAGAGGGTCATGATTTTTCATGACACCAGCCAGCTCTGTTTGTGATGGTCATTGCATCTCGTGTGATCTCTTGTCCCTTGGTGCTTTGCTTCTGATAATGGACATTTTACCTTTCCTTCCTTTCATACAGTGAGCTGAACATGCCAATTTGGAGGACAAAATACATTGTTTGTCCTCTGGAGTGACACATAGCAGCATTTTCTGATCTGACCACCCTCCCAAGGTCATCACTGTTGAAAAACAAATCTCTGTCAGCATCTGCCAACACACTGGTCAGTGGTGCCACATGCAACGTTCAGAGCATGAATATGGCATCGAAACACTATGCACACTGTCAGTTAACTTATTTATTTAGACTGTAGATATTTGCACTGTAAAGCAACTGCTGCACATCTGTACTTCCTCCTTTGCACCCTTTGTACATACATTTTGTGTTCTTTATATTCTGTTTTTTGTATATTTTTATGTCTTACACTATTTAAATTCAATATTTTTATTCTTCCTTTATGTTAATTGTTTGCACCAAAACACAAATTCAAATTCCTTGTATATGCAAATGTGCTTGCATGTGAAGATGCAGTGGAGTGGAGTTCTGAGCAGACTGAAGTCACACAACCTCTGTGTGTGCTGTAACCGTAGTTTATTGTTGTAGCATTGTGGCCGCATGTGCATGTTATTGCATATGTGTCTCCGCTTGCACTGTGATCAAAGTGGCCGTTACTGCTGATATCAGGATGGTGTTGTCATGAAAGCATAGTGCCCAGATAGGTTTCCCCTATTTGACACCATTAGCTCCATCAGCACTGTTTAGCATTGTTAATGGAGTTAGCACTGTTACCTTACAGCTGCTAGCTCATCCACTTTTCTGTTGCGAACCATGTCCATCCTATGAATGTTTCGTGGAGCCTCTTTAAATATTCTTTAAATATTCACCTTTAATCACAAAATACATGTTTGCTTATCAGTATATTTCAGGAAAATACATACATAATTTACTTAACTTGCAATGTTTGATGTGAAGGGAAAACTATTCTAAGAGCATACAGAGCTTTGCTTGTGTCATGAAACATCAGTCTATGATGCTGCATTGAAATGGAAATAGAATATATATACATACACATGCTATATGACAAAGAAAATTTGTGGTCTTTGTCAGTCTAATGCCGTTATTCTGTATAATTGTGACATCTGCTCACCATTACTGTGGAAAGAAAGCAGCAATGCCAAAGGGCAGCTTAGAGAAAAGGTAAATCAGGGCAAAGATGTGCAGTTTATCTTTTCTCTTGTCGGCGTGCTTCCCGCCGTCGGGGATGAATGGGCTTCTTTAAATAGCTCTGATTAATTAGAGGTTTTAATTGGAAGGGTGTTGGTGGCAGTCGCTCGCTTTCTCTCCTCTAACCAGTCATTTAGGGGAGTGGTGCCCATGTCAAAAGGACACCTGGCACTGGCTGACTCATCGCCATCAGCCACTGTGTTCACCCTCTGCTGTATCGACATGACAAACGCTTTCACCACTACTGTATCCTCTTTGTGTCAGTGTCAGCAACATGCAAAACTGTTTTCTGTAGCTGACTGCACCCTGTCTAACAAACACTAGCATTTCTTCCCTTTTCACCCCATTTTTTGCTCTTTCAACTCTGTTGCATCACCACCTCTTCCCTCTGTAGTGCGAGTTATTAACGCCCCCTGTATTCTCACCTCTCTGGGGTCTCTTTCATTGTTCCTTGCATTGTTTTGCGTCACCGCTCACAGTCCCTCCATTCACGTAATTTATCAACGATTTCTCTCTTAAAAATATCTTTAAGTTTGTGATGCGTAATTCACAAACTTCCTGTGTGTTTGACTTTTTGGTGAACTGAAAGAGATTTGCCTCTGTGAGAGAGCTGGTTTTGTTTCAGCCAAGGCTTACGGGCAAACACACAGCTGTGTGTGCATCACTACCTGAGCCAACATGCACTTTCTATCATAGCCCCTTTTGTCTGTTAGTCATGATTGCTGTCTTGCTGCTCCTGCTCATTACTGATACAAATGATCATGATTAATCATAAACAATGCATCATCAACGATGATTTTATTTACTTGAAAACACAACAGAAAATCTCAATGAATTTTTCAATCATTCAAGTGTTTTGGCTGATTCCTACAGTGTGCATCAGTAGTTTAGTCAGGGTTTTAAAATGTAATAGTTCACAGATTACTGTTTCATTCCTTGTTAAAAAATATAAAAAGTAATGAAACTCTTTTTAGTTACTTCATCAAAGTTAGGTAAAGTCACATTTGATTGCTTATCTTATGGGACTGGTTGCCATGACATTAACTTACCTGTAGATGTTTGCTCAGGTTTGACATTGAGCATTTCAATGTTGACAGCATTTTTACTGCTGGTAAACAAGCTTTAAACTGTACAGTAATATCAGAGTAGTTTTTTGATTTCGGAGGGAAAATATTGTTTCATTTCCAGCACTGAAATGCATACTTGTGTCACATCATAGCCACCTGCCTTGTCGTGGTCAGCTGGTCGTAGGCATGGAAGACTCGTATTAGAGTCATGCGCATACATTTGATTGGCAGATTTGAGGCAGTCCAAATTCAAACAAGGGAATGATTTAAAATAAATGCTCAAAATATGAGCACAAATGAGCCTGTCTAGATGAGAGAGCTCCTTGGGAGCCATCTTACCCTTAAAGGTGTGGCACTCAAATATATCCCAACAGCTTTGTGGACCCGCATTGTTCGAAAATATGTCAAAGAAAGCATTCCTACATGACAGAATAAATGGTATGAGATTACAATCACGTTTGTTTTCATAATTTAAAGAAGCAGTGTCTAGAATTTAGGAGGATTTTGTGGAATAGCACTGAGGATTGCAGATTGAAACCAGTTTAAACTTCTCCCGGTTGGAATTCCTTCAGTGTTCATTGTTCATTGTTGTTGTTTTTCTCCTCGTGAAAGGCTACTACCGATGCTGACCGAAATGCGAATGACCCTATCTAGAGCCAGGCTTTAGTTTGTCTGCTCTGGGCTACTGTAGAAACGTGGTGTAACATAGCAATTTCTAAGGTAGCGAAAACACAACTCATCATTTTATATTCCATTTCTTCCAATATATCCCCCTAAATTCCACACATTGGACCTACATTTACTCTGCTACATATAACTAGTTGCTCCCCAACAGTGTGTGTGCATGTACAGTAGATTTTAGATGCAGTTTGTAGAAATTCTCACAAAGAAAAACCTTGAGATTCTAATATTTATTTATTAACTGAAGTACAAATGCAGAAGTAATATAGTCATTTTACTGACTTCTTTAAAGTACACTGTAAGTGTCTACAAGGCCTGGTGAGTGACATTGCTTGGCCTTTCCCATCTTCTGCAGCCTGCTTGGGTATGCACAGTAGCCCCCGGTGATTGATGAGTGGGCAAGGGGAGAGGAAATCTATCCCCAGGTTACAGCGCGGCCCTGGTGATGGATGGCCCCTTGGAGGTCTTAGCAGAACTGATGGGTCACGGGCCTCGGAGAGCCCAGAGCTGGGAGTGAGAAGACGGATCGGGGGTGGGGGGGATGAGAGTGCAGAGACAGAGGTGGGAGAATGGGAAAAGGCAAAATGTATGATACAATCTGTGTGTTTATGTCCGTGAATACAGTGAAACAGAGATAGTTTTTTTTTTTCCTTGCCTCAAAATGAGCTGTATAAGAATGTGAATTTATCAGGTTTATGGTTTGCTCCACTTACAGTAGCAACACGTTCCAGAAATAGCTGTTTCTTGTCCTCAGGTAACTTAATTTCTCAAAGTTGAGTCTTCTAGGTAAAACTTTCTCTCAAACTACAAATATTACACCTTTACTAGCTAAACATAGTCCCTGAACGAGGCCCTGAAGTTGTCATTTATAATCTTGACTGGTGGAGATTAGCGGGCACAGTCGTAGTCGTAGTAGTGAGTTTCATTTTTTTTTTTCTGATAAACAATACTTTTAAAATGGTACCAGTGCTTGAACGATACATGAACCGATACTTTTTTTCAAAATAATGCACAAAACGACAGTCAACAATGTGAAAGAATGACTTTTTTTTAAAGAATTAATTTGAATGAATACAGATCACTATTGAAAAACACATAACACGTTTATTCACATTATTCACTGACAAACAGCCTAAACTGTCAGCTACACACATTGCACTGCTACGTTTAACTTCATACTCTCTGCTCGGGTCGCAGCAGTCAGACACTCACTATGCACACAGTCTGGCACCAACATCTGCATTATGATTTGGTCAGATAGGTATCGCTCATATAGAATTCAGGGTACAAATATTAATTGAAATATCCATTCATCCTTTTTCATCCACTTATCTGGGGCTGGGTCGCTGGGGGAGCAAGGTATTCCAGATGTCCCTCTCCCCAGCACAGTTTTCTAGTTCCTTCTGGAGGATCCTGGGGTGTTCCTGAGCCAGGTGAGATATATCATCCCGCCAGCAATGTGTTTTAGGTTTACCTCAAGCCCTCCTATCAGTTTGACATGCCCGGAAAACCTCTTAACGGGAAGCACCCAGGAGGCATCCTGATCAGATGCCCGAACCACCTTAACTGTCCCCTTTCGACTCAAAGGAGCAGCTGCTGTATTCCAAACGCCCTCCAGATGTTTGAGACCCTCACCCTATCTCTGCGGTTGAGCCCAGCCGTCCCACAAAGGAAACTTATTTCGTCTGTTTGTATCTGCAGTCTCATTTTTTTTCTCTCACTATCCAAAGCTCATAACCATAGATGAGGGTCGGAACGTAGATCCTTGAAATGTGTGACATAAAAATATTACAATACAACTTTGAATGATGCTCTCCATCACACGGACTAAATAAGAGAATAAAGTGACATGTCATCGTGTCATGGTGACAAACTGAAGGTGAATGCCGCTAAAAGAAAAATCAGCTTCAACTCTTTCACCTCCTTATTGTTTTGCATTCCCTCCAGGTGTCCCCACATCGTTGAAAAAAAGTCAATGTGCTTTTTCAGAGGGCGACAGCTTGAATGTCAACATCACCCTAAACAAGGTTTTGTATGGGAGACAGACTGCATCTCTTGTAATCTGTTGATGTACCACCTTTCTGGGACACATATTTGATCATCCTCCTGCAGTGAATTAACTGAAAATCAATCACGATGATGCACAGGGAGCGTGGAGAAACTGACAGAAAATAATATAATCTGTGTTTTTATTATCACAGGAGATGCAGGAGACGCTCCCGAGGGCTGGCGATGATTTTGGGAAAATATCACATCTGACAGGTTTAGCTCTATGAACATAGACACCTCCTATTAGGCTTGGCTTCTTGATGTGAACTTCTTTCATAAACAAGTAATGAATACTTCTCCAGTGGCCTTATGCACTTAAGGCAAAAGTGATCATCAACTATTCTCTCAATGCAGCAAATATGGTAATGAATCTCTCAAGAAACTTTGTAATGTTCTTTTCCTCCCTAGGCTATTGGAGAGATTCATGACTATATCTCTGTTCAACAGCAAAGTTGGCCAGCCTCCATGCAGCCATAAAAGGTGCAAACAATGGCTTCCTTTATGGCAGTCTACTATTTTTTATTCAAATACGAACAAGCCCATCTTGCACCCCGAATGCAACACATGCAGCCCCTCCCTTCACACACACATGCACACACACACAAAGGAAATAAAAGGAAAAAACACCTGTCGTTTGCTCTATGTCTGTGCCAGCGGTCCACTCTAAGGCAATATGCCACCCAGTAGTATCCACTAGGGTGGGCTGCAGTGGTGATAAATTGGCATGGATTAAATGTCAACCCTGGAGCAGATCCACCCTCACTGGAACTAAGGTGAATCTCTTCATATGAGAACAGGTCAGACAAATTAGTGCAGGGTTCATCCTCAGCACATTATCTTTATGTGTGGGAGGACAGTTAAACAGACTGATCGAAAGAGGTGCAAGTCAGATAAGGTGCATATATGGACACATGGTTGGACTGACTTGACGAATTAGGGCTATCAGGACAGTTAGATGGGTGTAAAAATTTTCAAACTGGTTTGATATTAAACCAAAGACTTGACTGGACCAGGTGTTGCACTTGACTCAGCAGCTGCTCCCGAGTGGAACGTAATAACACCGTGTCCCAACAGCTAGTGAGAGTTGGAGTATAGCATCACATTGCTCAAAGCCCTCTGTCCACATTGAATCCATTAAATATGCTTTTTTGGTTTGTCATGTAAACAAGTCATGTAAATATCAGCTTGAGATCAGACTGGAGATGTAACCACTTAAAAGATGGGTAACCTGCTTACTTGCTATCTTGTTTTTTGCAACATTACATTTTAAACAGAAAACGGAAACAGAAAACACATCTTTTTATATTGTGATATTTACTGGAAATTACATCCATTATCATCCAACAGCAAGTAGCTAATCCTGTTATTTTCTAGTTATTTAGCAGAAACTTTCAGCTCACTCATGATATCCTTTCAGCCAGCTGCCACCTTATTTTATTTTTTGTCGTGAAATAAGAAAGTATTGTACAGATAATTCCTCAATTAAACCTCATGAATCAGCCAATTCTTGTCCATGGCGGATCTTTCAAAGTGAGCGACGGGTGTAAATAGAAACAGGGGATCGGACAAAAGTTTAACTCTAAATGGCGCATGGCATCACTCGTGGCCAGTTAGGACACTTCTTTCAACATCTTCAAATACAAAATGCTCCAATAACGGTTCAGTTTTAGTTTTCATGCAAGACTACCTCTGCCCATGTCTCATCATCCCAAAAAACACATGAATTTTCTAGTAAACAAGCACAACATGTGCTGCTCTGCCCCCTCCAGCCTCTGGTGAAATTTGACATGGCCTGGCTCTGTTAGTCAGTTAATAAACTTATTATATCAATAACTTTGTCATATTGTTTTATAATAATGAAGCTGGATATAGCATTGAGACACTGTTGGCTCAGATTGCTGGTGTGGGCTACTTTTAATTTCTCAGAATATTTCTAAATGACAATTGCTGGTTAATCCAGTTTGCATAAAATCAACCCTCTTTAAGCTAGTAACCCAGACCAGACTGGCAAAACTGGAATTCGACCCAGTCGAGTTTTACAACATCTCATTTGGATACAGAGCAGAATATGACTGCCTTATGGGAGCCTTAAAATAGAAGCATCACCACCTTTAAACGGTGCTAAACTTGCCGTGTACTAACAAATTCCCAGTTGGGAATTTTCCTGTTGTAGCAAAAAGAGACATGAAGCTCTAGAGAGTACAACAACAGTCTGCATTCAAGCACAAGAGTGTGGTAAATACAGTTCAGGACATGGCTGTCAGCTCCCCTGTTTTTTTTAATCTAGGCCTCTGAGACTTCAACCTGCAGATTCAGTGCCTTACATCTTTGCTTTCTGGCTAAATGTCTTTCTCTTGTCATGTCTAAAATACTGTGTAGCCGTCATTCTCCATTCTCTTAATATCTAAATCATGTCCTCACACAACTGCACTGCGGTAGTGGCATTCAGAAAATAAGGGACAATTAAATTAACCACTGTTTGGATTACAGGAATTCATTTTCTCTTGGGCTATGTTTCAACTGAATCAGAAAACCGAGTGAGAGCTGGATAGCTCACCAATACGAGAGCTTGTGTGCGCTTGTGTGCGCTTGTGTGTGTGCCTGCAGAATTTCGAGAGCACGGTTTCTGCTCATTCGCCCAAGGGCTGACTGATTTCCCATGCGAACGGCAATTAAACAAAAGTCTCTGGTGAAGGAATCGGATCAAACTCCACAAAGTGAGAGCCTAAATCGTGCCATGTTTTTATAACCCCAGGCTAGCATTGCAGGTATCTCTTGGGGAAAACTTGGTCTTCCCTTTCCTTATATTTAACTTTTTTAATGTTTCTTTGCACTTTGTCTTCTGTCTGATTGCATGAAGTAGCTGTGATGTGATTTACAAGTGCTCTGGCCCCCTTTTGGCAAGTTCACATTTGTATTTTAATTTAACAAAGACCTCTGCACCGTGCCGGTTCAACAAGCAGCTGCTGAAACTGCTAATTGGCTTCTCTGTTAGTATGTACTCTGTCGGTTCTAGCCAGACCCCAAGACATGCTGCTACTCTGTAATCATGCACATGCATGAGTATGAAGGAACGCATGATACATGCAGAAAGCACACAATGTGTTTGCCCACAGGCTCAAAAAAACCATTATGGCTCCTTTGCAACTAACTTAGCATAAATGTGTGAGTGCTGAACCATCAATCATTTACCTCCCTACACAGTTCCAACTCCCTCATTCATCACTGATCTTTTATATCATCAACATCTCTCATTTTGCCCAGCTTCATCAAAAGTTGTGGCAATGACAAAACTGCCCAATGCAGAATAAGCTTGCAGTTGTTAGGAAATGGAAAACAGGGTGCACTCACCAGACCTTTTTTAACAGTTGAATAAGACAGACCAGCACGTGTCTCGGGATTGCTGGTTTGGCTGGCAGGCAACCAGACAAGAGATGAGGGTTTGGGATTTAGTGAGCTGGACAAAATGGCTGTACTTGTGCGCTCTCTCTCTTTCTCTCTCTCTCGTTTGCCCATGGATGAATGCCCACAACTAAGGGATGGAGGGGTTCGAGGGAAGAGCACAAAAAGCCCAATAACCACAAGAAAATGTTGGCATTTTACATCTGTGCAAACCACGGATATGCTAATATAAGAATCATATCAGTATTTCAAGAGTGCTGTATTTTTTTTTTGCATTTTAGCCTTTATTAGACAGGACAGATCAGTAGCGTGAAAGGGGGAAAGAGAGGAAACGATATGCAGCAAAGGGCCACGAGCGGGAATCGAACCCGAGGCCGCTGCAGCAAGGACACTGCCTTCATTTATGGGGTGCCTGCTTTATCCACTCATCCACTTGACGCCCCCATATTTCAAATTTTATGTATATGAATTGAGTTTCTCATTAGTAGGAGGAGGGGATGATGGATGCTGTGAGACCTAGGCAAGACAGCTGTTCAGGATCAGTTGTGTCCTTTAACAACATGTTGTGACATTTCCAGTGGTGGCGACAACATCTGGGTATTTTTAGGCAATATTGGTACGTTTCCGGCAGTGGTTGTGGCGAAAGTAACCACATATTTTTGGGCAGCATTTACACATTTCCAGCGGTGGTTGTAGAGGCAACCACTGGGTACTTTTTAGGGTGAGGTCAATGCAATTCCAGCTGTTTGTGCTGACAAAATTTGGCGTTTTTTGTAAGGCGAGGTTAACACATTTCCAACGGTGGTTGTAACGACAAAACTGTGATTTTCAAGGTGTCATTGGCACATTTCAAGCAAATGTTGAGACAACACCAACTGAATATTCTTTGAGGCCTGGTTGAAAGATTTTTAGTGCTGGTTGTGGTGACATAGCCTGGTATTTTTTAAGGTTATATGGGCACATTCTTAGTGGTTATTGTGGCGAACACACCGGGTATTTTTTAAGGTGAGGTTGACACGTTTGCAGTGCTGGTTGTTGCAACAACAGTCGGGTATTTTCAAAGCAATGTTGCCAAATTTACAGTGGTTGTAGTAGTAGCCGCAATGTCCTTGTCTTTTTTAAGGCAATTTCAGTACATTTTCAGCAATGGATGTGGTGACAATAACGGTGCATTTTTTAAAGGTGACGTCAGCACATTTTCAGTGGTGGTTGAGGCGACACCAGCTGGGTATTTTGAAAGTGACGTTGACACATTTCCGATGGTGTTTGTGGTGGCATCAACAGGGTATTTTTTGGAAGGTGATGTTCTCTGCCTAAACCTAACAACACGTTAATAACAGCAATATGAAGAAAAAAAAATTGCAATGTAAAGTAATGTAATGTTTCAATGTATCAGCTACATATGGAAAATACAAATGCAACGTATCTGCGGTTTGCAAAAACTTACAAATATATTCTGGCGATTGGGTTGGCACAATGCTAAATCACATAACACAAACTACCTGGCAAGCTGAATGCTGAAAATAACTCAGAACCTAATCATTACTGTTAGAGCGCAGAATGTGAAATCGGTGAGCTGCGTCACAGTCTGGTTCACAGACCTTTGTCGTCTTCTCTCGCTCTCACTACTTGAGATGCCACCGGCACCTGTCAACAGCTACTTAGTTCCTTTTGGATTGGCAGCAGATTTATAATACACCTGCCTTCTCAGTATTGCCTGCTTGACTTCTGTGATGTGAAGTACATGCAGCACTCATTTGGCAGTAAACCAGAAAAAGGTACTGCAGTGGCAGAGATGTTCCATTGAGGTGGCTGGTAATTGATGTATGGCTTCAGCCATGTTAGGGCTGTGTAGTGGAGAGGAGGGAAGCAATTTGTGGCTCGGCTAGGGGCCCTCTCAGCAGCTTCAGTAAGCACTCCAATTTCCCTTTCATTCTGCCCAGTGCTTTTGTCTGAGGATAAACGGCAAGCTGAGAATTTCCAGTCATCACATGGACTCTCTGTTACTCACACACACTCATGGGTGGATTGCGCTTTTTGGCCTCTTCAAAGGGATGTTTTCAAGGCAGAGTGAATATACGCGGATTCCTTAGTTCTGATGCGTGAGCGGGACGTGCAACGTACACACAGCGGTGGGGTGTATTTGGGTTTTTGGACGAGAATTGATTGAGGGGCTGTTTGGGCTGACAGAAGAAGGGAGGAGAATGAGTTGGTTGCATTTTTGGCTTTCAGCTGAAGTGCTCCCATGTGAGCCTCCGTATAAATATTCATCTTCCTCACTGTTCTGCATCAACAGCTGAAACACTTTCATCTATCTAAACTTGCAGTTTCAGAAAATAGATCACTCCTGGGTTGTGAGCAGCATAACAGCATTAGCAGACAGATTAACTTTGTTAAGATCAACTTAAAAGTGGTAATTATTTCTAGAGTAGTTGAACACATCCGGCCATTAATTGAAAGAAAATCCAGGGATGAATGCAGAACGGATGACACGTTTTACTTGTGATTTTTTTTCTTTTATAGGGATTTCTTGGCTTATGGCATTTACAAGCTATAAACATGGTTTATGGAGGTTTAAAGCTGACATTTTTTTCAAATTTGAATGCAATTTAATTTTACATATGTGCATATAAATTAAACTTGACAGCAACTAGAAACTAGAATTGGGCTAATGGGTCTAATTGGCAATGGGCTAATTTTCATGTTCATTCATACATTTAAAAATGCAGCAAAATTTAAAAATTAAAGGTTCAGTGTGTGAGATTAAGGGGGGATAAAGGCATCTAGTGGTGAGGATTGCAGATTGTAACAAGCTAACTTATTGTGGTAAATTGTGAACAATGCATGCTGAAGAAACATTATCCACAGAGGTCTCTTCATCTCCAAAACAAATGGGTCAGATGATTAAAACCAGTAAAAACACTGAATAAAGCAATTTAACGTTACAAATCAGTGTTACTTGTACGTATCACAGACACCTGTTAATGTGTGCTCACCTTTTTTTCTCTAATAACTTAAATTCCAGACATTTAGGAGGTTTTTACTATCTATCTAGAGCTATCTAGAGCCAATGTTTGGATTTTCTATTCTGGGCTACTGTACAAATGTGGTGGTGCAACATGGCAGACTCTGTGGACAAGGACTTGCTGCCTATGGAGATGTAAATGGCTCATTCTAAAGTAACAACAACACAACAATTCTTATTTTTAGTAAATTATAAAATAAAGAAAGCATACTTATTGTATTATATACAATTTCTGCCAGTATAACTATCTAAATCCTACACACTAAACCTTGAAACAAGTTTTTTTAGTCAGACCTTTTTTTTTTTTTTACAATTTAATTTGTCATGTCAGGTTTTGCAACTATACTTGTATTTATTTGGTGTAATACATTTGATTATTTGCAGTAGTTGTTAGTGCTTTCTCTACTGCAGTATATGCTCGTGTTTTTGCTGTATCTGATGGTTCATCATAAGCACTTACTGCTGATGAAAAGCCTTGTCAGTGTTTATCCTTGATGTTCAATTTTCAGTTATTGCAAGGAAATTAAACACGCCTGTCAGTTCGTATTTCCAATGAGGTCCATCATGTTATGACACAGGGGGGGACATTTTTCTCCCGCATGCTCTGTATTTACCTCACATACACAAACACACACAGTCGTGCACGCACACATGAACACATTCAAGTTTCTGGCTTGCTGCGGTTATTATTCCTCTTTCTCACTACATACATCTTTTTTCCCCCTACTACTTGTGCCTCATGAATGTCAAGATGGAATGAAAATAATAATGGAAGTGATGATAAAAGAAAAAAATAATACTCAAAAACATGCCTAGAACTTAGGTTTGTTTAAAGCTTTACTTTCTGCAATTTCATATATATTTAGTAGAGTGCTATTTTACATAATTATGTAGCTTTCTGCTCCCGTGGTAATACTTGGCTGACTGTGGTTTCCGTGGTGATGCTGCTCTTGTCTACACTTACTTAGAAATATAATGTTGAGTTTAGTAAGAAGGGGGGCCTTGAAGCCCTGGGGGCAGGGACTGCTGTCTAAATGGTCCAACTGAAATTACGTGAATTATTGTAGCTCATCTGAAAAACCTCTTGACATTAATTAAACAACCCTCTGCAGAAAGTAACTCCTGATTATCCCATAAATTAATCCATAAACCCTTATGCAAATTCCTCTCTTCATGCCTTCAGTTTCTTAACTGCTTTTGCAGATGGTTTAGAGAGCCAGTCGCACTCCTCTACATCATTCATAATGCATGAGCCAGATCGTATCAGTTGGTGATCAAAATTCCTATTTTTTCTGCTCTCTTCCTTCAAGGTCCATATTTTCTTCTATTATTCTCATCTGTTCTCAAAATGGACACACACATACACACACAGACACACTCACACCTTTTCTTAGGACAGATTAAATACAGCATTTCTTTTTTTTTACTTCAGGAAGTTATTAGCAATTTTGTGAATGTGCTTGCCCTTTTCATACTGTTATTGTGCCAATCTTCTATTGAAAAGGACATGCACCGACAGGATATGCACTCAAGAAAGACTGCAAAAAGCAGAATTTCATAGCTCAAATATAAAAACAGCAGAACCCTTTTTCTTTAAAGGATTTAAGGTAATTCTAATCATTTTCTGAACCTGAAATTATATGGCAATGTTTAGAAATATTCAAGTTAAATAGTTGTAATAAGCTCTTGGTGATTACAAAGTCATTCACATGGAAATATAATGGGTCCTGCTCTGTGCAGTTGTACCATAGGTTGTTTTGTCAGGTTATATAAGGGCTGAAAAATTGATTTAAATATTTTCTAGTTCTCAATATGGCCAACTACAAAATGCCAATTGCACAGGCTGCACTTTTTTAATGAAAGTAAAATGTATCGCAACCAAGTGGCAACCTCCTAGGCTTAAAAATGTCGCCAATGCGGAAATGCCAAAAACTGCAGTTCATCAAATGGTCAATTGAGGCTGGCTCCAAAACAGAGTAAATCCTAACTGGACCCCCCCATGCAAAAATTACCATTCTCACTAAAATCGCGACTCGCATTGTAGTCACGTGTCAAAATATTCACAATATAATATTTTTTTTGCATATTGTGCATCCCTAGATTATATAAATCTGCAGTTTATTGGAGGCCATATTGGAAGCGACTTTTTTTTCTTTTTCGTTATATAAGCTGCTGATGAGTTAAGATAAAGCCTACATTGCATGATATTCTGTGCAGATGTCACATTAGCCTTGAAATGCATAAAACGTCATTCAATGATTTTGCAGCTTTGACACAATAAAGGAAGTCTGTGGTTAGAATTGATAAACTGAAACAGCTTGAATTGTGAATCAATGAAATCTGAAAATCCATAATGATTAGCAGAATAATAAGCAGACATGTACAATGTATTTGTAGTAACTTTGTAATAACTTTATCTTCTTTAATGTGCAGTTAGCAGACACTCTGAACAACAGAGTTTTAGCCAGCATCTCTCTGATCACAGGCTTTCAACTGCCTAATTTAGATGTCTCTGTGTTGGTTTTCCTTTCAGCTCTCACTATGTCTGGAGTTCAGGAGTCACGAGTCTTGTGGAGATGTTGATGTCAGATTTGCCCACCCACTGTCTCACATGTCTTGCCCCTCCTTTATTATAGGGCTTCTGAATATGCAGGGGCTGTTAAGCAGACTTGTACCTCTTGTAACCACACAGCCAAGAGCTGCTTAGGGAGTCATAAAGGACCAAGCGGGAGGAGACACTGAATAGCAATGGATGAGAAAGTGCAGCAAAGGGGCTGTCTGAGCCAGCGCATGTGTGTATCTGTGTGTGTGTGTGTGTGTGTGTAGACTACTGTGATGTGAATAATAACTCTTTTTGTTCACCCGTGGCCCTGAGTGTCGGAGAAGTCACCGCAAATCCTCATTTTTGCAGACAAAGCACAATGCCAAGGGGGGAAGAAATGAGTTTTATTTTAAAGATTTGTCTCATTCAACAGATTACATTCCTCTCCATCTTAGGTGACTGCACGCAGCTTGGTTATCTAGCCGCACTGACAATATGTGGAGACTGTCGCCCAATTTTACAGCCTGACTTATAATGCAGTGTTGTTGCGGTGGCAATTTACTCCAACTCAGAGTTTGCGCTTGGAGTTATTGTGTATATATTGCCTGGACCAAAATGGCTCCATATTATATCCATATTTTTATCCAGTCAACCCTAAACTTTGAAATAGCATTTCTATGCCTCAATACAATCTATTATTTTGATAACACTTAATCCCGCTATTTTCACTTCACATTCTCTTTCAAAAGCCATTTATGTGTTGCTTGGAGCTGTTTCTAATTGAGATTTCTTAAAGTGCTATTTTAAACATGCGAGCAATTTATGTATTTAATACATGCATGCACAGTCTTGTTCCTCCTGAGGTTACAGGACCATATGGAAGAAAACCTGAAATGCATGCATTCCCTCCAGGTCCAAACAATGATTTCTTCCAAGTCAAACTACCAGAATAAATGTTGGCATTGCACGTTTCTGCAAACCACTGATACATACGCACATCATTTCCCACACATTCATTTAAAAATAGACTTTCTATTTTTGGTGTTGGACCATTAATTAGGATATGGTGAAACATATACTGTTTGGTTAGTCATTGCACCACACTCTCAGAATCCAGCGCATACTCTGGGCACAGATGGAGCAGCAGAACGTAAGGTGTAGTTAAAGTAAAACTTAACTTCATAGGCTCTAAAATTTTGCAGTCACTGGCAGCAGCTGCTCCTCTCATCAATCAGACTGATCTGCTCTGAAAGTCTCTGTGAGTCACAAACTGCTGCTAAGAAAAAAAAAAAAACCTCATGGGGAGCACTGCATCTATCACAAAGAAAAAAAGTTTGCTTTTGTCAGCTTCCCTTCCTTGTCAGAAGCCCGCACACATACAAACTAACTCTGTAGGAAACACTGCATTTTTTTATGTAGCGAATTTGTTGAAACTTTAAGCTTTTTAAACGATAATACGGTTAAAAAGCGGTTAGGTTAAGGCACGAAAAGACATGGTCATGGTCAGGAAAAGATCATATTTTGGCTTAAAATACCCGATTTTGGGGACACAATCCCAGTTGGTAATGCAGCGATGTTTCAGTAACAGACAACCACTTTTTGTGGCAAAATCCTGGCAGAAAAAGCAGTGATATCTTCGTAAAAATATATTTTTTTGTGGCACAATCCTGGCTGGAAAAGCAGCTGGTAAAAACAAAAGAAAACTTATAGAAACTCACAGTGCCATTAGTTTCCTCTGGTGACTGGCCAGTTTCTTCTGCTGTTCGATGTTTTTTTTTTGTAGAAAATATATCAACCCTTTTTTCTTGTAAAACATAAGGAAATAAATAAATAATTCTCTTACTTTTCAACACTGGTCTTTAATTTAAGAGCTTTGTATTAGAGGAAAGAAGGTCTTTGTGAGACTTGCGATATATTTTCTGCAGATGGGATCTGGTGGAAACACTGAGGGAATAAGGCAAAGGCACACTTAAACTCAAGAAAACATGCAGGAGAAACGTAATGAGTCCACAACCACTTTGTTCGAAATTGAAAAAATTTGATTTTACAGGGCAGCATTTTGATTTCCTCTGTTCCTGCGAAAGCAGCTTTAGGAATGAAAACATTAAAAATCCTCGAAATAACAAATTGCTGTGAAAAGCCCAAACAGCAGCTCAATCACAATAGGGTTGCCAGGAAGTCCTGGGGTGTAATTGGGTGGCGTACATGACTCAGCAATTTAGCTGGCCCTCACTGTTAACAATTTACAGCAATTCTTTTTTGCTGGCTCTCACTTTCTCCCTCTCCTCTCATCCCTCTCTCTCCCTCCCTTTCCCACTCATGAATGTATATGCAAGCCTTACCTGGTAACAAATGAGTAATTCATGCACACATACACAAATTCACCTCTCACACACTTGCACCACCCATTAGAAACTGCAGATTTTTGTTGTTCTTTCTGTCACTGGCATCCATATTGGCATTACTCACTTGAGTAGGGAAATAAATAAACCCTTCCCTTTTCTCCTCATCCTGTAGGACAAAACATGTAGCAGCAGAATTTTGCCAGCTCCGGGGAGCCCAAATCCTTTTTTTGTTGCCTTTTCACTCTGTGTTTACCTGCTATTTTGTTCACATTATGCTCACTACACTGAAAAGACAGATTGTCAGGCTTTGAATAACTTGAACGGCTCTTGTGTAAAACCCAAAATGGCTCAGTTGGTGCCTTTTCAACCTGACCACTTGTCACACACTGTCATTTAAGTGTGACAGGGACGATGATGCAATCTTTGCTCTCTTGACACAATCTAAACTGTGTTTTGGCTTTGGCAGAGTGTCTTTCTTGGTTGCTTACTGTTGTATTAAAGCAGGATTTCAAAAGAGTGGAATACATTTGGCTTTCAGCAGGAGAATTTAGCAGCTGTGACAGAGTGCAGATGAGATGCTACACCATTAATCTTTTTAGTCTTGTATCGGTACAGTATATACATTTATTTTCTTGCAGAGGCTTTTGGGGGAACTGCTCTCTTCATGTCGTGTAAAGAGAAATGAATCGATACTTGCTCTGCTTCGAAGCAAACAGTTAAAGAATAATTGAACGAGTGCCCCTCAGACTGAGACAAATGACTCTCATCTATGAGTGATTGGACTAGTTGCTGCCTTGCCCTTCGCTACCTTACATTTTTCTGTCCTTTCTTCTTATTGCCTTTCCTCCACGCCAAATTGAAATTCAAATGAGCCTCAGTGGTTCAACAGCAAACAATAAGCATCTGCCAAATCATCTTGTCGACACTTTGAAACAAACATTTTAAAAGTTAAGATGAGATAAAATTTGAGTTTAACATCACACATCCATTGTCCATTTTTTTGTTTGAGGTGTATTTCTGCTTCATTATCTCCCTATTCCCTGTTGACATCACAGCTGATGCCGGCACAAATTGCTTCCTCGAGAGTGTGGCAGTCCACTGCTTTAGAACTGAGAGAGAAATGGATACAGAGCCCCAATTATAGATATAGATGTCTGCTTTTATTCTTAACAATATACTTTGAAAACTGGGTAAGTGGTCTGTGCTCTGCTTCAGCGCCAGGAAAATCCTGTGGACTTCTCGGTTTGCACTTGCAGACACAGGGCATTGTATATTTTCATTTTTTATCCCTGCATGATCTGGTTTTATGGCCAAAGTGAGGAGCAATCATGTCAGGAGGTATAGCTTGTTCTTTATTATCCCATGAGGAGAGTTCTTGTGTTCATTTCACCCACACAAAAGCAGAATTGCAGACTTCCCTTCCATCTTTTATTCATGTTTGAGTTTTATTAAAATTCACCCGAGTTTTTTTGTAAGGACCTTGTTGTTTCTAATTACTGGCAAATATCTTTTCTTTCTTTTTAAATCTGTTCTATATTTTCTTCTTTTATTAATTAAACCGCAAACTCTTTCTAATAAATGTCATGAGAAAAACAAATTGTATGAAAATTACAAAAAAAGAGGTATTTTATAGCTGTAAAGAGGGTCTTAGGGTGTCTGTGCAGTAGAAAGGCAGAAATACTTTTGAAATTTGTGCTACATGACCATAGAAAACAGAAAAAAAGGGCTGTGGCTTTTTGCTTTTGTTCAAGCGGCAGAAAACTTACAACACCAGAATGCACTGCTCTGTACCTGAGCAGTTAACTTTCCCTCTGGTGGGTGATGTAATGCAGCTTTCAACACAGGAAACGGTACGGCGAATGGTAACAAACAGACTCGGATTAAAGTAACAAGGCAGGCTAAAATAAGTTTCTAAAAAGTTTTTTGGTGAAAAATTGACAGCGCAGTAGCAAAATCTTGGTTCATATTTCATCAGATCTGCCTAGTTTTACAGTTTTATCTGTTTTTTTCAGCCGCTGTTTTTACAATATGGCGCCCACTTCCTGTTTACAATTTCTTGTAATGCAGCCAAACAGTGCACTGAAATACATTTCCAAAGACATTGTAGGCAAGAAAGGGCCATACAGTAACAGAATCTTGGTTTAAATTTGATCAGTGCTGCCTAGTTTTACAGTTTGATTTGAGTTTGAGAGAGAAAGAGAGAGAGGGGCGGGTCTCGATCTGCTTCTGTACTCCTTGTGTGCATGCCATTTGAATGCTAAAATACTCACACTTTGAACATTGTAAAAGTATCCCTTTAAGGTTATCATGTATACACGCATGTCAGTGATAAAGATGTGCTTTATTGGCATGCATCCGTGTGCGGTGTTTGAACTGCTCTGATGAGGGAAACAGGACAGCTGGGAGGTTAATTAAATCCGATGAGTCCGATGAGGCACAGATGCAGATCACTGCTACTGTAGCACCTGCTATCTATTTCTCTGCTACTCCTGCTGCTTAATCTGGATGTGTGTGTTCCAGTTTACTTACATAAGATACACTAAACTTTATGTACAGAAAGTGGGACAAAACCATTTTAAAGAGGCCATGTTAATCAAAAGCACGGTCTATAATTAGTTTGCAGTGGTATGCTCGTGTTGGGTGGTGTGGTGAGTTAGTGAAGTGCAGCTTCCAGCGTTTTGCGGGAAATTAAACAATTCTTGAATAAAACAAAAGAAAAAGGCTCCTTTTCAGTTCAACCTTTTTGCTGTCCTTCTGGTGTAAAACTTACACCAAAGGAAGTAATTCACAGCCACACCCCCGTCCCCTGCCTCGCCCATATGCTGTCCGGTTGTCTGAGTTATGGAAATAGGATTTAAATTGTAACAGCATGCAATCTGTTAGCAGCTCTCCTCCATTAATGATGAATGATGATTTCCAGAGATCAAAAGCAAGAGTGTTTTTTTTTTACCTCATTGGGCTTTATGGGATTATTCAAGAAGCTCTTTGTTTTCAATGATGCCTGCCCCAATAATGTCACCTCTTTTTAAATATGTGTGGGAGACAGAGTGGTGATTACATAGATAGCTTCACTTTATGAAGCGGCAGCCTTCAGAAGGACCTCCTCCATCTGCAACAAAGATCAGGATACAGGATGACCTCAATCGCTCACTCATCAGGGGAGCTTGCCATTCACATTTCACTTTCCACATAACTCATACGCATGCTCGTATTTCCTCTCCCATATGGACGGGGCGCATCATATACATTAAGGGCACGTTTAAAAGTTTATCACGCCTGCCGTGATTTTTCTTAACATGCACACACCCACAAACAAGCAGTCACAAGATGAAGTAGCGCGAAAATGACGTCAAACTGATGCAAATTATGTCTAAATGACAGCAGCGTGTTAATTATGCATCACGTTTGCGTGCTGCTTTAGTCACGTCAGCAGCTGCAAACACTATTTCACCCATGGATGTGCACATGCAAGACATATGCACAGGAAAAACATGTACTGTGTACTCCTCTGCACTGCCTCCTGCTGCGGGAGCTGTCAGCTGCTGTCAGGTACTGCATTTTAGTGCAATGGAAGGTTGTAAAAGACTGGGGAACCCGCTGTGGTTGTGTATGAGTATTCTTCAACCGGCTGTCTTGCTTTTCTCTTTGTGAAGACCTCAGAATGGCAGGTCTACTGTGTCTGAACGTCTTCTCTCCTCCTCCTCTGCCCCCACGTTCCCTCTGTCTCTCTTCCCTTCCCTCCTGTTGGGCATCAAAGAGCCCCATTTCTTTCACCACTTCCCATTTTGGCCTCCTTTCTCCCTCTGTCAGACAGCGAGACACAAGTTCAGCCTCAAAGCAGTGATCCACAGAAGGATTGCTGTATTCCTGACAACATTAGAGAGCAAATAAGGCAGTCAGTCAGAGGGCCGGCCAGCAGGGGTGAAGTAAGGTGTTAGGAGTCACGTATATAGGAGAGAAGATGACAAGGAGAGCAGGGAGGATGTAGTGAAAGGGAAGCAGATGAGAAAAAAAACTGTTTGCTTCCACATGGTTGAGTTGCTGCTGCTGAAGTCTGGTAATAAAGCTCCAGAGATTCTCTTCAGAGTGATGCTGTTTGTCGGCTGTCTTGCATCTTCCTCCTCTCTCTCTCTCTCTCTTTCGCTGTTTTTTTTTCTCTAGCAAAAACTAGAAACACATTGCGCCTCATAATCATAATCATAATCATTTGATGTCTACAGACTTGAGAGTGGTGTTATTATGGGAACGTGGTGACCTGCAGGCCAATTGGAAACACAGCTAACAGCAAACTTTGACCCTTGTGTGTCTGCAGCTGTCATCTTTGTTACAATATCTATGGAGCATCTCTATAGCAACTACTCTATCCCTGACATCAATATTAGATGTTGCATAAACATTTAAGCATGAAAATGTGTGTTTGAGACAGTAAGAAGGACACAGAATGTGAAATGGGAGAGAAAAATAGCTTGTTCAGATTTAAACGTCCTTGCAGATTTCTACCACTAGAGGGGGAGTTTTTGAATCAGTGTAAATGAGCAGACATAGCCAGCTGTATGATTGCGTTTGGTTCCATGGCCTTTGATTATGAGCCCATATCTCGCCTTTCTCTACTTTAAAACACTCTAATCATTTCATCAGCCGCTCTTCTTTCTTTCAGCTGCTCATCACAACCTCTTCATCCCCTCTCATCTCTGGTGCTGTGTTTTCTGCGCAGATGAATTTGCTGCTGCAACAAAGAAGTTGTTTACAGTCTCTCAGCATTTGATTTCTCTATAGCAACTTTAATTTCAGCCACCCACTTGTGTGAACTCCTTGTCTGCGCTGTCTGATAAAGTCCCACAAACTATTGATTTTTCCAAACACGGAATTAGCCTTGGCAGCATGATTTATGAAATGACAAATGGCCAGGAGAGCGTCTGTTCAGGGTCTGCGGTTCATTTGCATTTTCACTGAAATTCTTCCGTTATGAGGCAAAAAATTGATAACTGGCACTGCAATTTATACCCAGTGGTGGATGTAACTATAGGCATGTACTATAGGCATTGTGCATTTGTTTTTTTCATAAGCTTGTGTTCTTTCTTGAAATAAATAAAATAAATACAGAAGATAATTATACATTTCTTTTCAACTGTGCCCCACACTTTTTTCTTACCAGTTACACAAATGCACAAAGACATAGACTCATTTAACCATGCATATTTATATAGCTATAGAAAACAGCTAAAACACACACAGAGGACCTTACGTATGCCTATGTGCAAGAGGACACATAAATAACACATAAATATTCATATATGCACACAAACTTATTTTCCTTGTCCAAAAATTATGACTATGTGTCTGTCCAACAAATTCCAACTCTGTAATGTCATTTCTCTATTGGTACTAAAAATGAAATAAAAACTAAAATAAGAATGTTAATATAGAAAAAACAAACAAACACATAAAAGGATGAAATAATAGTCAAAATAAATTCATTTATAACATTGTGCAGTTATAGTTAAATATGGGGATATTTGTTAATTATGGTGCTTGTTGACATGTATGATTGTGTGTACAAGGGGGAAAATACATAAAAAAACAACAACCAAGTAAATAATAATAATAACAATAATAATGACAACAGATATTTTTGAAAAATAAATATGAAAAATAAAAATGAAACAGCCGGGTTGCAACAGTGAGGGAGGAATGATAAATAAATAAATGAATCAATAGTTGGATATTTCCATGTCTCAGCTAAGGTATTATGGAGGGTCCCTGCAGGGGCACAGAGGTGGAGGGGACTTATTTCACATAATTTCAATGTCAACCAGAGGAGACATTTAAATAATGTGAAATGTGATGAGTCAGGCAGAAAATGGCCTCGCAATGTCTTTGTTGACAGTCTATTTTCACTCCTAAAATGTGGCAAACGCTAATTTGCTGCATTTTTTTTCCCTCAATAGGTCGATTTGGCAAGATGTGGACCTCCATTGTTTGTTCAGTCTGTACAATTGAGGTTTTCATCAGTTTAATTGTGTTCCTCTCACTTTGCTTTACTGCTGCTAAAGCTTTGGCTTAATTGAGTCATAATGGCAGCCCTGATAGTAATCCCTTCTGAAGCATCATTAGAGGGATTGAATGAGCGCTAAAGTTTGAACTTTGTGTGACCACTCGCCCACATTAAGAATTCAAGTGAAGATCATCTAAAATTAGGAGTTACAAAACAAGGCTTGGCTATGTTTGGTTTTAGTAGGCAGAGGATGTAAACTTTAAATCTTTTATTTTGTTCCAGGTCCGTGGGTGTCCGCAGGCATCCTAAAATCTCCAGTCAATTTTTAGATTGCTGCTTTGTATACTTCATCTTTCCCTCAGCTTTTCTGCTTCATCCTCCACTCTTCCTTTCTCTGCATCAGAGGCGGCTCGGCGTCTTTGTCGCCGGCTCCTCTGTTGCAGTCGGCGCAGCATTTGATCCACTGGGTGGCCTGTATGTACGTATACTGCTCCTACTCTTTTTTGGAAGTCAAGCACACACTGATATGAATAATTAACGTGCTGTGGAGAGGCTGATTCTTCTCTTTCACACAACCCGACATCCCGACAGTGTTAGCCTGTTTGTCTGAGCGCTAAAGCTTTACTGAATCTGTTTGTGAATGTGTTCTCTGATGTTCCTCCCCTCGTTTCCTCTCGAGATCAGCTGGAGCTTAATCACTGGTTACAAACACAACACTGTCAGGAAATTAAGATTTTCTGGGCCACTGCAGTAACCTCCAAAGTTCCTACCCTCACCACCAACCTGACACTCTCTCTTTCTTTTTTTGTCATGCTTTTTTTTCACTTATTCCCTCACCTTTCTCCTTCTCATCCGATGAGATTGGGGGAAAAGGGCAAGAGGAGCCCGGCTGTGATATGAAATGTTCTGATTGCGGTTTGGACTCCTGTGTCCTTAAGGAAATTGAATTGACCGGCGGTTATGTCTCAATAGAGTGAGCTTGGTGACCTCCTCCACCTCCGCTCTTATCAGCCGAGCCCCAGACTCAGCCCGGCCGTGTCGTGGCCAGCTCGTCACTGCTCACATCTGCCAGTGTGGGCAGCTACAGTGAGGACACAAGCCATTTGAAATTTATGCCTCAGAGGACCGAGATGCTGTATTAGAAATCCAAGTTATCACCGTGGCAGAAAATGCACGCTCTGGAGACCCGAGAAGAGCTATTGGCTATTTTGTTCCTCCTCTTTTCCACACTAGTGTTCGCTCAATTACACTTACGAGCCCACTTCTCTGCCATTGAAATTCCACCTTTTTCCTGCTCTCCTCTCCTATCCTCTCGCAAAGACAACTGTCAACCCTCTAGTCAGCTGCGTCTGCCGATATTCCACCCTTCTCTTCCTCTGTCTCCTCATCCTGCACTCTGCCTATAGCTCAATATTTTCCATGCATGCTCTGCTTCATCTTTTCCTCTCGTCGCTCTCCTATGCAGGATTGTAAACACAAAGCACATAATTGCTCCCTGTGGCCCCGTGATTTCCTAGTAATTGCTATAACGACACTTGCTGGTTCGGTAATGCCCCCCCTCCTCTAGTCTTTGCCCAAGGTCACTTGAGATACAAATAAAAGAAGGCAAGTAAAACAAACAATCAAATTGTTCCCACCTGGCTCACAGGAGGAAACCATTTCACCTGCTGTCCTCTTCTCTTTGTTAATATGACCACTGAAAGTCACTTGTTTTCATTTTGTGGATAGATTTGTGATTGTGGAGCCTTTGGTTTGTGCGCATTTGTCAGAAAAAATCTAACAATAGTCACCTGTCGTTTTCATTTTCTTTGGCCAAGTGTCACCGTTCTACCAGTGGGACCTCTTTTCTTGTTGTGTGAGACAGTGTCCATTCACATGCTGTGTTGATAATAACCTAAACTGTGTGTTTGCGTGTGTGTGTGTAATTCACACAGAATTGCAGTCTGCTACTCAGTGGTTTGACAGTGCCGCTCCTCAGAGACTGCAGCATTTTAGCTGCTGTGTGACATCACCTGTTGCTGTCACTGCAACAACTTGATCATGTCATCTCAGTGTGTAGCCGTGCATGGAGTGCCTGATAGATGAGATTGGGCTTGTGAGTGGGGGAGATATGGAGATCTCGGTCCCCCCTGTGTCCCGGGGGTTTCTCCGGTGATGGACGACCCTGTGAATGGCTGTGACTGTGGAGTGGGGTGGCCTGCCACAGGGGTGGAGGTGCCAGTGTGTGCCGTTCCCTCCATCTCCCCACAGTGATGAATGTAAAATTGATAATGGCTCATTAATATGCACAGATAGAGGGAAAAACCCATTGACTACCTCAGCAGCTCCTGCCACTTGTTTTGGGGAAATTAATTTAATAACTGGATCAGTAAAGCGCCGTGATCGCAGCACTAGCTTCAATTTGCATATTAATGCACCATGGTGCATGCAGCCTGCAATGTTTATGGACGGGTGGGGCTGAGGCGACTGTTTTTAATTACCTTTACTTTGTATTGCTCTGGAGGTGACAGGGGTGGGGCCCCGTCGCGTCGCAGTGGAGGCTAGAAAAGGCTGCATTTTCCCGGCAGAAGCTTTCTAATGCTTCTGCATATTTATTAAAAAGGTATTTTAGTGTCCCTGCTCACCTAGAAGCCTAGTGATGGGATTTCTTTCTTATGCAAGGTGAAGAAAAATAATCACAGCGATACGAATCCACCCTCACGGGTTTCTTTCTCCAGTGATTTCACTTGTGCTTCCCCACATAAATGAATACATATAACCGTTATTAAATGTCCAGCCCCAATCTGTTTTAATGCATGTGTGAGGTATAGTAAAATCAATTTATGAATGTGTGTGCATTATGAAGATTTATGCCACATTTAGAGCAGAATATATATTGTATAGGCATGAATTATACAAAAGCTTTATGGGAGGAATGTGATCTCTCACATGTCTCAACCTGGAGCAAAACTCTGCACACACTGTAGGCGGAGAGAGAAACGATAAGGGAGAGAGGGAGAGATGCAGTATTTAAGCTGCTTGAAAAGATATCTGAGCCGCAAGCAGTAATTATAATATATACTAGGGGGAACACATCCTCCCAAATATTTTGACCAAAAATATATAGATTAAAAAAATTGATATTCTACAACAGCTAACCACGCACTGCTGTCCAAAATAATACTTTACAGATGTAATCAAAATCCTAAATAAACGTAACAAATTGCCATTATTATTACTGGTTCTAGTATTACGCTGTATTGCTGTTCTGCATGCGGTTTGTCCACCTGGTGTTGCCGCACACAAGCAGAACACAGCTCACGCATGTCTTCAACTAATCTTAATGTCTTTATTTAGTAATATTTGTCAGATAGGCCAAATGAAATCTGAGTAAAGTGTTGATCATTTATGTTGCCCTGCATATGTAATTTATGTAGACAGTAGTAGCGTTCATTTACATCCATATAGTATACTGTGAAGTTGTAGCTGCTCATGATACGTTATATAATATCATAGGAAATGAGACACCATTTTTTTAATTCCATAAAAGAAATGTCAATTCGATCTTGATTATACAGTAGAGATAAAAAAAATTTAATCAACCCCCTGCCCACGTCTCCATCTAGAGTGTAGCACTAATAATGTTACAAACAAGCAGATAAATATTGTATTAACAGAAGCTAACGGAGCAGTAACTTATAAGATATTAAGCAGTGCTGAATACATTTGAAAGGAACAGAAATTGATATCCTTAATTAGGAAGATATGAATAAGATGTACAGAGTATATTAAGTTATATATGATATGTATTCTATGGACTGTATTAGCTCTGGACACCTTGTACACACATTCAAAAACATGTGATACTAGAAGTCCATTTTAATTTATGGCTCGTAGCTTAATTTTCAACCACAGGTACCTAATTTTGTTGAAATGGTGAAATTTAATAGCATTTTTTATTTATTTATTTATTTGTTTGTGATTTTAATAAGAATATCTACTGTATGCCTTTTACCAATACAAGAAGACACATTCATTGATTCCAGCTAATTTTCAAATATGTTCACGTCACCTATCCTAACAGTTCTTTCTACCTTAGACTTCATATTATCAACTGATGCACTCTGCTCAGTTTTTCCCCTTGTGTTTCAGCAGTTACAGAAATAATTAGAAAATAAGCTTTTATGTTTAAGACTCTTCCTGAGTGGAAAACTTCAACTTATAACATTTGATTAGTGATATCGTTTGGTGTGTTTAAGAAAGCCCCGATTACCTATTTTGAGAATAATAGTACATGTTTTAATTGTACATTTCAAATGACATACCTTTAGCAACTTTGTCCGCATTTAAAGGTTATATTTATTTTTCATTCACTATTTTTGCATAGTCGGTTTCTGTTGTGTCTGCAGTGTTTGTTTCCACCTTATTGTTGTTACTTTAAATGTTTGTATTATGTAGGAACGTCTTGAAAATAAGATGATCAACTTTAAGGAGCTTATCCTAAATAAAATAGATTATTGGACATTATATTTAGTTTATAATGTGAGGATTGCCTATGTTAGTACTTTGAGTTGTCTTGAAATAAACCCAGTTACTGCATTATATTATTAATATTGAATTATCAGTTTCTTACAGAATTTGTTGTCTGTACTACAGTTTTTCATATTGGTGAGCATATGAGATGGGTGAATAACAGAGATGAGTTTTTTTACACAGTACTTGTGTGCAAATTTTCGAATGATATGTAATGATTAGACTTTTGGGCTTCGACTCTACAGAGAGATATGGAATCAAGGTGCATCTCCAGTGGAGTCCAGACACTGGACAAAAACTGGTAATAATAATAATAATAATAACTTTATTTTTTATTGCAGCTTTAAAAACAGAATTTACAAAGTGCTTTTATAAACAAGGCAAAGCAGAAGCAAGATGGATTTCTTGCAAAGGCAACATAACTATAAGAGCCAAGCAACAATGCTGAACTGAGGCCAGACAAAATTTAAAGTGGAATTAAACAAGTGAGAAACAATTACAAAACAAAAATAACAACAACAGCAACCCATACCAATAGAAAGTAAATACGATTTAAAGAATATTAGCAGTGAACACAGAAATAATAGTTCTAATAATAGAAGTAAACACAATCAGGACGTAATAAAAGAATAAATTAAATGATAAATTAAAAGATAGACTAAAATAAATGAATTTAAACAGACAAATTAAAATAGACGAATTAATGACGAGGCTGATGAATCTGCAAAGACTGGGTGGTAATAGAGAGGTAGAGCGTGTGCGTTGAACTTGAAACTGCAGCATGAATGCGCTAAAGGCAGAACATGTGTCATATTTAAAAAGACAGATGCAAGATGATATGCTAATAATGAAGGCATGTCCCTGTGCCATTAGTTAATCAGCTGATAATACAGCTAATATCCTAACTGACAGCCCCACATGATGACAGCAAGAAATTATGAGTGACATGTGAGGAGTGAATGGCAGATGGTATGAGAAATAAATTACAGACCTAAGCATGCAAAAGTCTTCCCAACTAAAGTTTTGCGAGAGCTTCTTGTGTTGGGGTTTGAATGGGATGTGCTGATGTCAGGTGAAGTCATCTGGAATGATCCAGTGAGACAGGTGTGAATGAGACACAACAGGTGGTTTAAAGCTGCTAATAAAGCTTGTGAATGTGTTGCTGTAGTCTGCTCTGGATGTAGGTGTATCCATGATAGTCCCTGAGTACGTCTGATAAAGACAATAAAGAAAATGTTAAAAAGAAAATGTTTTATGTAAGATAAGAATATCTATAGTATCAAATCTGTGTAGTCCACCCACCAGAGCAGTATTTAAAAAAAACTGTGGAGGTGTACTTGGAGACTTGATTTTGGTGAAATTAGTTGTTTGTTTCAGCGGTAAAAGCACTTTTTATAGGATTTTTAAAATGATCACCCTCCTGTGGCCTTCACATGTCCACTGCCTCTGATGTTTTCCGACAGATTCTTTTTTCTCTTTTGAAAACTTCATCGTCTTTCGTCACGGACTAGAGAAGGGACGTATAGGAATGGGAAAGATCTGTCTCTTTCTTCTGAGAGCCCCCCTCATCTCTTTGATCTGCTGGGGGAGAGAGCAGCATCTTGTCTCCCACTGACATACAGTAGAGACGGCCTGTGATCTGACAGTCTTCTCACCTAACCCGGATTTCACTTTGTCTGTCACTCTGTCTCTTTCACAACCCCCCACTTCACTTGTCTGAACTTTCTAATACAGAGTGCCACATTTGTTGCTTATATTCCATTGCTGCTCATGATCCGCCCTAAATTTCTTACACAGGGAGTGTTCAGTTTCATATATGCCTAAAAACAGAGACTTGTTTTATAAACCCATCCATCATGTTCTACTCAGTTAGCCTGGAAACTATAATAAATACTTACAGACTGGAGTCATCATTGAGAATTCTAGATAAATCTGTTCTGGATAAAACTTCAATGTGCTTTTTTTCCATAATTACAACTCCCGCCTTATCTAAAAGCTGTTTTACTAGCAGCAGTTACTTAAATCAGAATCACTGTATGTCACTAAAGATTTGATACAGAGCCCAGCATTAGGTCCAGGACCCACCACCCTTGAAAAGAATGGGCTAGTTCACCTATTTTCACCCACTCCTCAAAACAGGTAAAACAGAGCTATAGGTTGGTGTGGCAGTGTGAGATTTTAACAAAACAATAAAAGTTGCACCGATTTTATAGAACACCCCAAAAAGTTGCACAGGGAGTAGATTTTTCAGAAAATTAGTTACCGTGTTTTCTATAGAATTACCATTTATGGAAAATAATAATACCTTTTTTTTTTTTTATAAAATCTTGTGTGTTTATTTAATCATTCTCTATCCCCTCTGTTGTTTTCGCAGGTCCATGAATACAGCACAGGCGGAACTCCTCATAAGTTCATTTTTCCCGAAGCAACAGTGAGAGGATTTTGAGGTGTTTGAGTCGCAGGGTGTAAAATTGATCTGTCGATCCGGTCAGAGCTGATTAGATTGGTGGTTGAGAGGAGCAGCTGCTGCAGAGTTTTAGTTTCACTTTCACTGCACTTGATGTTTTACCGACTGTGCCCAGAGTACGCTCTGTGCTCTAAATGTTGTGCAGTTATTAACCGAACAGTATAAATATTTTAAAGCGCTCCTAATGAACGGTCGAGCTCCAAAAACTTGTAATCGATATGTTCCAGATGTTTAAATTGTGGCAGGCCGCTAAAAATACATAAATGTGTGGGAGACCTTTGTTTGTTGCAATACATTGTGCTTTCCGTTTGATCCATAAGACACTGAGCTATATTATGACATAATGTTATGTATGAGGCTGGCCCAGGTGCAAGTCTGTATAGTTTGATAGAGACAGATGAATAGCAAGGCGAGTTAACCTAGCTCTATCAGCTGCTGCTGCAGTGGCAGATGGAGACAGACTGCAGCTGTAATTATGACTATAGCCATGGGATGACAGAGCTTTGGCCTTTGCAGTTGCTGTAATTGTGTCTGTAGCGAATCTTTGGCTTTTATGAATAAAGCTTTTGCACATTTGTTTATAATGGGTGTGACATGGGTTTGCATGTGTGCAGTGAATTGACATGAATGCTCTGGCTGAACAAATTCAGCCAGAGCATTCATGTCACAGTTTGTTGTATTGAAGCTCCTGTACTCTTGAACGTCAACACCACATCTGTCATATCTGATGTGAGCACCACGAGTTCAGCTCCCATGTAGCTTAAAGGAGCTGCATGCAACATTCAGAGCATATCAATGATTCAGAGTTTGAGCCGGGATTCTCTGCACATGGCTCTCAACATGGAGGTGGCTGAGTTGGCGACTAGTAGCTAACAGTGCTAACAACAGCAGTGCTGACAGAGCTAATGAAATTAGCGTGAGCACAAGAGGGTGGACGTTACACTTCTGTAAAAACGCTGTTTCATCACCATGGGTCATGATGGCATTATTAGTTGTAACCCCTGTATGAGCGCAGTCTAGAACAGCAGCAATTAGCCAGCCTATGAGATACGCACACATGCACATACATGCACTCATATACATGCAGCGTGCAGCTGGACTGGCTGTTAGGAATGAGCAAGTACACCATAATCTGCATCTGTTCAAACAACTAAATTATCTGTATTCTGACTTGTAATGGGCAGAGTATAAAGCAGAAATGGGTGTTAGAGGACATTGTAACTTTAAGCCTAAAACTGATATGGGTGCTATAGTTATTACTTATTAGAAAACTATTTACAGAACAATCTCAGGATGGAGCTTCAGGTCATCTTTGATCACTAGAGTAAGAGATTGAACACAGCTACCCAAATGAGGATTATCTTCCATCACAAGTACGGATATTTATACATTTTACTTGAATGATAGTTGTAATTGTAAAAAGTACATTATCGGTCCCAGATACTCATTTCATCTGAGTATGGTCATTGTGACTTATAATAATGATAATTCTGTAATATGGTGATACCGTGAAACCACAATATTTTCTGACATCCTTGTAGTTCTAACATGTGAATATCTCATACTGTTGCAACCCTACTGGTTACCCTAACAAAGAACAGAAAAGCTCAGATTACAACACACGCACACAGAGGCAGCATTAGTTCATTCATTGCTCAGGGTGCCATCACTCCACCATATCTTTACACAGCAAATAGTGGTTAGCTGCTACTCTAAACATTGCATACAGTGACTTTTTCTCATCTAAAATTACTAGGAGTAAAGAGTAGTCACAGCACAGCTACGGTAGCCATATCCACACCATACTGAAACACAACTGCAGCTATAGACTGAGCAAGCAGCACATCCACAGCCGAGCACAGCAGCTGCAGCTGTGCTCACAGCCAGTGGCTGTATACTGACAGAGCTTTGTGTTTCGAAAGCAGTAATGAGCAATAAGCAATAAATGCATGATGTTAAGTGTCAAATCATCTCTCCTCTCTGAAGCATCTGCAGAGCATTTGCATAAACTTGTAGTATATTATAACTGGACTGGACCAACACTCAGGATCAGAGCAATGCAAAATATATTGTGACGTAATGCAAAAGTAGTTCAAAGAAAAAAAAATTCCACTGTGAGCCTTCGGGAGTTTCGTAAGATTTTTGCTGCTATGAGCGAATTGACTGTTTGTCATGACTCCATTCAGAAAGTTTGAACTTGGGAAATATCCCTGTCATAAACAACCTCAAACGCAGAGCTGATTCTCTAGAGTCTTGTGCCTCAAGATGTATGAGCTTGATTGTCCTCATCATCATAACTGGGTTGTAACAGCAGTTGAAGGGAAATGAATAATGCCTGCGTCTCATGCAATCTATTTCACATCGAATATTTTACTTGAAATATGTGCTTCAAGGGGAATGACAAGATGGATATTGTCACACATTCACATTCACAGTAAATCCGCACAGTGCAAATTGTCCATCACAGACGATCAACCTCATTTTTGCAAAGCCAAGCAGCTGCTACTCATCACTTTCCTCAGGTCAGTTAGACTATACTGTTAGCCTGAGTTAGAGCTTTGGGTGGATGTCCCACATGTCCTCAGCTCTTGTTTGTGCTTGTATGGATGGGCAGAGATCACCAGAGAGGAGAGATTTGTTGAAGCATATCTGCGCAGTGTGTGCAAGTGGTGTAATTAACTGTCAAGGAAATGGTCCTGGCTGAAATGCACTAAGAAGCAGGACAAAGGACACATTGCTAAGTGGTAGGTATGGAGGAGGTGTGATTGATGCCAATTTAAATCTGGCTTGCGCTTTTTGTGAATGCATTTACTTTGTAAAAAGGTGTGAGCTATTAGAGCAGGAAGGGTTGAAAAGACTGTGAGCTGAAAGGATTGCAACTGCTCAGTCTAAGAAAGAAAAACTGTTTTTTATTTCTTTATTCATTTTTTTAAATTATATGTTTTGTAGCATTTTCATCAACACTGATTGACCGAGTTGATTGAAAGGAGTTTTATAACTTTCTTTGATCACTTCTGGCCTTTGAATACAAAAGCTCCCTCACTTAATTGGCTAATGTGAAAAAATACATATTGCAGAGCCCCGCAGGTCTCGCAGTGTGCAACGATAATTCACTTAGCTTTTATGCTAATGTAACACATTTATCATATTCATTTCCATTAGTCTATGCCTTAAAAACTTTTTTGAAACCTGTTCTTTCTGTCTAGTCCTCATTAAATTTTGGACACAGAATGGCTTTACAAACCTAAAATCAATTTAGGATTAGTTGTGTTTTGTGGGCTGCGTAACAATAATTTTCCTGGTCAAACTGTTTAAACAACACATTTTCACTTTGTCAAGTACCAATGCTTGGTCAGTGCTCCTGTCAAAATACAACGCCCTGGGTACCCTTCCTGCGCCAGTATTGGATGTTTAGTTACAGCGTGTCAATTTACATGTTGTGTCCTTTCAAAATAAATTCAGTTTTTTCAATAATATTTCAATACACAGAACTACTCTTCCTCATTAATATATTTTAAGATGGTAACCCAATTTGGTGAAAATGAATAGTGATCCTGCTTTTGCTTTTGGCTGCTTTTTATTGCATAGTCAAACAATAAAAGTGCTGATATGGTAAAATCTGCTTTGAAGTTTGATAAAGTTTTGATGATAAATAAGGATGACTCATAACAACTAAAGTTGTTTTTAGGTCTTCATGTCAGTAAAATCTTCTTTCAAGGCATAGATTTCTGCACATCTGATAACACCTTGCAGGATTGTAGCTGCTAAAAAATGTTATGTTTTTTTTTCTCAATATTCTTTTTTCAGTAATATCGACTCATTGCACTTATTGGACTCTT
This sequence comes from Plectropomus leopardus, assembly GCF_026936395.1. NCBI lineage: Eukaryota > Metazoa > Chordata > Actinopteri > Perciformes > Serranidae > Plectropomus > Plectropomus leopardus. The sequence goes on along the minus strand of NC_142193.1, from coordinate 16,751,233 downwards.
ATTGCTCATGTCTGCTTGCGGCTATATTGTGATCCTTGTATGTAAATATCCTGACCCCTTTTCTTCTGCCTACACTCTTGAGCTAAACCGTCATCTCTTTTCTCCGCCAGCATTTTACTGTAATTACAGAAAGAGGAGAGGGATCCAGGAGAGCCTGCAGTTCAATGTTTCATGCTAAATCTTTACTGCCTCAGCGAGGTGTGCGATGTCAGGACACCAGGGTGATAAAAGTGAATCACCCATGGTCCCTGCCCAGAATGATTCTACTTTACTGTCCTTCACAAAACAGTACCTAATGAGATTAGGGATGCGAGCGCTGAAACAATGAAAGCTCAAAACACAATTAAAGAGCCACTTAATGAGCAAGGTTCTCTGAGGAGTTAAGTGGAGTAAAATTACCTCCTCTCTCAGTTTCTCGTTATTCTGTCTCCACACCCTGGCACCTTTGCATCCTTTTTGAGTTCAAACATGATTATAAAACATGGAGGGAAATAAGGAAAGCAAGTGCGAGTTATGTTTAATCATGAGGAAACAAGCGTTCAAAGCGGTGTTCAGAGTGCTTCTGTGTCACCTGAGGGGCAGGGAGTTGAGAAAAAGTTTGTTTATTGAGAATCTGAAAGAGAGGAGGTGTTGTTCTGTGGGTGGCTGAGGGCACAATTAATGAGGAAGCTGATGAAGAATGGTGCAGTGAGGGAAATGGCGAGTTAGCACACATACAAAACAAGAGTGGGAACATTTGTGAGCCTCACTGTCTTAGTTGTAACTGTGGTTTAAAGGAACAGAAAGCAAATGTTCTCTGCATGTACCCTTCAGTTTAATCAAAGAGGAGTATCTCAGGATCAGCAGACACAGACGGTCATATTTCCATTAAAAACAAACCCCTTTATCCTGACGGTGGCTGCAAGGGGGAATTGCGTTTGCTTTTTAATTCTGGCGTCGCTTCTATCTCGGTCGCCTGCCTACGAAGCTCGCCCCTTTGCACTCCATCAAACTAGTCTTGTCGCTGCCATACCTGCACTCAATCAGTTCAAGTGCATGTGAGAACGCATGCTTATAGCTACTTTATCAAGGCGCCAGTGCCGCTCGGTGGTCTGTTGTTCCTTTTGGATTTCTGCTCTGCATTAATGCAGGCCGCTCTCACTGAGAGACTTCTGTAGGTTAATACATCCTACAAATACAAATTCTGTATTGGTTGCTTAATATTCAGGCCAGCTTAATTTTAAAGTTTTGTTTTCCCATGGGACCTGTACAGCTGCATGAAGAAAAAACGCACTGGCAAAGTCACCGCTGACCCCAATGAAAAATTCAAGTGAAGAAATGGCTGAGGGTCTTTCAAGGTAAACTAGTTGCAGTTCTGCCACGTCTTACCACGCATGACAAACAGCTTAGCTCTAAACTTTTACTTTTTTATAATATGGAGCTATCTTGTGTGCTACGCCATGCTGTCTCTGCCAAGGAGATATTTATTACCTATCAACTATTCTCTGCAATTGTGGGGAAGTAAGTAAAAAAGATTGCTGATGTCTTGGCAACAAGAACTTGGATACGCATGATCTGAATTTCTAATTGTGCCGACAGTGTAATCTGCTTTCAAGTATTGTGTGTTTGACTGTACACCTGTCTCCAGATGCCAAATTCATTTCATGCATTATTATATTCTCCTTTGCATCAAAGAAATTAGACCGTCACCTTCCATCCTCCTACAAATTTAGCTTGTGTCTAATCTGCATTGTGAATATTTATCTTTCTGCACCACTGAGAGCTCTCATGTGATTTTTGTCTACAAATTATCCACCTGCCTGTTTTTACAGAAGCATCTTTTTGACAGATCCAGGGACAAGTTTCACACTGTCATCAGTTACTGTCTGGCTGCCAACTTTGCAAACTCTGATTTACTTTGCTCATTTAGCTCAGTGTAGGGATTTGAGTCAGGGCAGTTTGTCAGTCTTTCTTTTTCTTCTTAGGCCCAGTGATCAGAGCATCATGTAAAACTTTAAGCTGCACATTTAGAACTTCCTAATTCACTCTCCAGTTCAGTACCGTCCCATTGGGTTTGAACATAAATCAGGTGCTAGGTGGCACAAAACCAATAACTAATCATTGCTACCTTATATTAGCAACTATTTTGTAGTCGCCTCATATTGAGTTTTACCCCATGCTTTTCATTTATCCACTCAGTTGACAGTGCTGATATCACCGACTCATACCAAATAGTTCCGTTGCTGTTATTGTTTAAAGCTCCAGTGTGTAGGAAAAAGAGGGATTATTAGCAGAAATGTAATATAATATAATAAGTATGTTTTCTTTAGTGTATTATAACCTGGAAATAAGAATTGTGTTTTTATTATCCTAGAACTGGTTGTTTATATCTATGTACTGAGTGGGTCCTCATCGTTCGCCATATTGCACTGCCATGTTTCTACAGTAGCCCAGAATGGACAAACCAAACACTGGCTCTAGATAGGGCCATTTGGTTTTTGTGTCAGTCACTGTGGTTTGTAGGCCCTTTGGGACGTAAGTGTTGGGGAAAAAAAAAGTTTTTTTTTAAGGGAAACTGTTTTATTCTGTGTTTTAAGGATTAAAATCACCAGGTTCATTTGTTTTGGTGAAGAAAAGACCTCTACAGATAATTCGGCTCCAGGTAAAAACCTCCTGAACATCTGGATCTTAAGCTAAAAAAAAGGTATTAACACGTATGCAGGTGCTTGGCTCTTCTCAGACATACCAAACAGCTTCAGAGAAACACTGATTTGTTATGTGAAACTGCTATATTCAGTGTTTTTACTGGTGAAAATAACCTGGACCATTAGTTTTGAAGACCAAAAGACCTTTGCGGTTATTTTGTCTCTCTGTAAAAACCTCCTGAACAATGAGTTTAGAAGGAAATCTGACCAGGTGACATTTCAACTGGTTGCAATCTCTAATCCTCACCACTAGATACCACTAACATTGAACATTTAATGGTTCATAAGCCAAAAAGCCATTTAACCCCTGAAATGGTCAGTCTCTCCAATAATTTCAAGAATTTAGGTTTTCCATTTGTCTTTCACCGATACATGCCTATGCCTACTGGCTCGTTTAAACTCAATGTTAGATGCATATACAGACACAGAGGGAGCATTCTGTCTGCACTGCATTTATTTTGTCCATATTGGTGTATGTTTTTTGCCAGCTTATGAATGACCCCATGACAAAGACATTTAAAAAATGGCAGAACAGAACAAATCAGTAATATAAGGAAATGCCAACATAAAGGACGCATCATACTATGAGGACACTGACAGTCCCATTTGAAATGAGCGTATCTATTTTTGTACATAAAGGGAGTATAAATGAGGCCCTCTGTTGAGAACACTCAGCAAGAGCAGGTCAACTCCACTATGTGTGAATCTTAGCTTTGAGAAATTTACACACCATGTGAACCAGCTCAGTGATTTTAGGCCCCCTGAATCACAACCTTCGCCATTCTCAATCCACTTTTGCTTTAACCCTCAGGATGATCTTGAGCAAACAAGACACACAAGTTCTGTTTCTCTGCAGTGAAGGGACAAGTAGGGCTTAACTGGAGATGATCTATCCTGACACAGATACGATGATACAATACTCAAATGGGGCCAACCATAATGATTTGATACTGTTCGTCATGCCCCTGATCTTTATTGTATTACCACTTCACTTATTGGCCCTTGGCTCAGAGCATTAGGTGGCACAACAGCACACTCACTGGTGCTCACTGAGCTTATTCTTGCCCCACAAGTGCTGGAGGCAGTGGTTACACTGCTGGCAGTAAACACTTGCTGTAATTGATTTTTTGATGAAAAAAGTTGTAAACAAAACTTGTGTTTTTTTTCTGCACTTGTTGGTAATAGTATTGCATTTTACCCCCATTTCATTCTGAGATACATATGAATTTCCAAGAAAAAATAACTGACTGGAAGAGTGGCAATACCTTATACATTTCTTTTTTAATTCGACTAAATTCATAGTTTTTTTATTGTGACAAATTCAGATGGATAAAAAATGTATGTAGCTCTATCTGTGCCTGTTGTGATGTCTATTTAGTAGCAGGGCTCAAGTTTAACAGTATAAACATGAACTGATAGATGTCCCTTTCGTATTTCTCTCATGAATGCGTCTTTCTAGTCTGCTGATTTTATTTTTATTTCTTTGATCAAAGAGATTGCATTATCTGTGTGCAATCATTATTTCCTTCCCTGCGCTCTGTTAAGGGGAAAAGTTTGTTGCCTGGAAAGTGTAGGTCCATTTTAACCAGTCATGCCTAACATTAGATTCCACTGTGTACTGGTGAAACTGTCAGCTCCAGACTTTATTAAAAGATGATCTGCGAGACTCTTCTTTTTTTAGCAACCTTTCTGCCCTTTTTTATAATTGCCCTGCACATTTGGTATATATTTTTTGCTAGCAGCTGCCTGGGTAGTCCGATCATCCTTTTATGTTTAATTTAAACAGTGGGGGAGCAGAGAGAGGATGCTGGGGTGGATCTAATCTTAGCACAGCGAGACCAACAGTCTCCCTTTCTCATCTCAATTGTATATGTTTATGTGTAACTGCAGTTTGGTGATTATCAGGCTGCGACTGGCCATTGGGTAATTCTGATATTTAGATAGGCTGGCTGTGTGGGCTGCAAGGCTGCTACCAACAATGTTGGAGAAAAATATCGTGGGTGAGGAGACCTCCCATCTGGAGTCTTGATGTTGGAACAGCACATCTGATTAGGGGTCATACAGTCCCATAATGTCAATAAGCTATTTATACTGGAAGGCAGGTGTGGTACCGGCTGTAGCAGCCGGAGATTATGTATTTCAGTTAAACAAAAGCTAGAACATGTTTCTGGAAACATTTGAGGCAAGAAATATACAACTTAGTAACAGATTGTTGGTTTATATTTGGTCAGCGCTGCTTAGTTTTACAGGAAGCTGTACGGTGCCCATTCCCTGTTTATTAACTCTTGCTATTCTTCTCTCTTCTGAAAACATTTCAGGAGAGACATAAGCAGTACAGTAACATTATCCTGATATATAAATTCAGTCACCATTACTTAGTTGTACCATTTGATCAGATTTACATTTGAGTGACAGACAAAGAGAGGGGTGGGGAACACTATTGATCAGCTCTATACTCTGTACTCTATACTTGTATGCGTGATTGCAGAGGCGTGGTTGGTGGGTAATACCAAAACGAGAAATACAGCCTGTAGTTCGAGCAACAGACCAGAGAGACAGCAAATCTCCTCCAAGTGACTTCAAATACGTAACTTTTCGCCGTGAAGGGTGAGAAGGGATATCTTGGCACTGGTTAGATTGAGGGAAGTTTACCTCAGTTCTACATATATTACCCACATTGTTAAGATGCAAAGCTCCTTGAAAATCAACAAAATATCCCTTTAATTGAGTGCATCTGCATTACAAATCCTGTTTTAAATCTATTCTGTGGTGTGTCATATCTGAATTACCTAAGCCATTGTGATGTTACCTGATTGCCGCTATCTTTGTTTTGGGGGAAAGGCAGTGTCTACTCTGTGGTCTGCACACTGCACGTCCTGAGTAAGTTCGGGTTGATTTCACAACTTGAATCATATTTTGATTGAAGAATATTGAGGCCAACGTGGTGTTCGATAATTTTGAAGCCCTTTCTGGTGATCCATGGCAAGCTATGAGAGAATACTCGCCCTCATCAGCCCTGAGTCATGCTTTTGATTGACATTTGATACCACTACTTTTGCACTAGCTTAACACGATTAAAGTATAAGCACAAGTAAATGACTTTAAACTGGCCGAGCCTGGGCCTTAAATGAGCCTGTCAGTCATACACCCAGCAGCTCTTTGGCATGTTCGTGTGTTGATGCCACAGAGGAAATAATTTTGCTATGCAGCTTTTCCAAGCAATTCTCTGCACTGCTACAAACTGTACTGGAGGTGATCTTTCGCCAAAAGTTGACATTGAGAATAAAGGGCCGCTGATATGGATGCAGTTCTGATCAGAGACGCTTGGCGCAAGCAATAAAGTCATTTTAAATCAATATGGAACGCCAGGGTGATGCAGCGGGTGGCATGTGGCGGTCTAGAGGACACCTCCCAGGGTCGAATTTCTTCCCAGTCTGACCCTTCTGATTACTGTCAGTTTATTGGTTTCTTCAGTACCTGAGTACATCTATAACTACATATCTGTATTACTGTAACTCCACAACTTGTACTTACCCTCTACAGTTAACTGTATACTGCACTCTTTTTAGCTGATACTGTCAGATGTGCTGTATTGTTGTGTTGTATTGTGCTTTAAATGTCAGCTACTCCTGTGTATGGACTCATCAGGGTTCTCTTCAGCCCAGCACTTTATTGATAGAAAGGTCATCCAGGATGAATAGGATTGCCATGGTTGCGCAAGAAAAGAAAAATTGAACCTCCTATTTTATTTTATGTCTTGTGTGTCCACCACAGACTCGGTAAAAAGTGGCTGCACCCTCACAGGTCTTATAAATTAAAAGGAATCAAACAATAGCACAGTCGGCTGTTGTCTATTTGCCAAAGTGCTCTTGATGCACCTGAGAACGCCAACGTGGCCTCAGAGTTATTCTCAGTAGCAAATAATAACAAAGATAAATGAAAATAAAAGGTTTGTAGCTTTAGACGTGATTTTAGATTAGATGTGAGCAGCGTCCCACTGTGAGCCTCTTGTTTGAACATTTCTCTGAAGAAAGCACTGGAGAGTGAGGAGCTGTGCGACTAACAAGATTAAAACAGATTGGTGCTTGACATGCAACAGTAATTGTGAAGCCTCATTTCTCCACTCAAATGTAAATGCTCGAAGAATTTCTTTTACATTTTATCTCTCCTTCCTTGTTTGTGCTTCTCGACCCTTCGCACCACCACCTGCTCCTTTTGTCAGATGCTTTGCTTTCATTTTCAATTCACCTTGAAATAAAAAATGTAAGCCGTGGCTATTGCTGTTAAATTTAACACTGTTTGAGTATATGGAAACATTCTGTTTTATTGCACAGTACTCTCTTCCCTGACTTTTTCTTCTAGATGGAAAGAATTGGATGAAATGTTTTCAGAGACATAGTTTAATGCAGCCCTGGAGATTGACTGTCAGTATTCACATGCTGTCCCCTCATTATTTTATGATTCAGCTGTGGCAGTAATAGCCACTCATTATCATCAAGATAGATACAATTATTTTATTTAAGTGTTTTGTAATTCTGCAATTGTTTAAAATGATACCTGTTCTCCCTCATAGAGTGCCAAAGGGATGACATTTATGTGGAAGCCAACTTTGAAGTTAACATTGCCCTGCTTCCCTTGATGAAAAGCCAATGAGATTTTTCCACTGGACTATGGATTATTGCAGAAAATAAGATCTGTTGTAAACAAGATTTTATGATACTTATATGTCTTGTTCAGCAAGATATTCTTCACAGATGAACACCACTTTTATGATTTTTAAAGGGTAAATGCAATTGGCAGGAGTAAAAGCTTACCTTAGACTCTAAACACCATGGTTGCTTGACTTAACATTGCCACCACAACACAGCTGTAAGGCCGTGTTCAGCGTGGTAACGTTGTATAGTCTCATTTAGCCCCTTGTCTTTTTTAACTCATATTAAGGCTTGATTGAAGCCATATGAATTGTGAAATTCACAAGTGGGGTATTTCCTGATGTATTTTATGATGCAGAACAAAACTTGAAATTCTAACTAAGTGTTATACACCAACCATATTTCAAGCAAGTAACTAAAACTTTACTTACATAGCACATTTCATTCCAGATGGAAGCACAATGTACTTTCCAGCATCTAACCAAAAAATAAAAATAAAAGGCTAACCTACGTGCGGGTCTAAGGACTGATTGTATTTAGAAATTTGCATGCCATAAGATTTGCTTTTTCCTTTCTCCAGCACGGCTTGTGAAAGAGCAGTGTGCATCAAGATGGCTAGCATTAGTATTAGAGGAAACACTGGAGAGATTCAGTCAAACACCTTTGCTCAGACAGACCCAGACTCAGATGAGGAGTTTGTTGTCCACTAAAATCAACAAATTTTATTTATGGTGTTTGTTAGCTTGTAGGCTAACACAGTGGCTGAGAACAGATTAGCTGACACTGTTGTGAAACATACAATAATATTTGCTACGAAAGGAGATTTTGGTAGATAGTGAGTGGAAGATCTAGGGTCCAGTCTACATCCAAAAACTGCACACTCTACCATGCTTACTGTCAAAACTTTCACTATGCTTATGCTAACTCTTTGATCTTTTGAACTCTTTGACAAGTCAGCTCAGTGCTGGAGGTTTCATGTTTCTTTGCTGGTGTTGAAGTCTGTTCCCCCATTTATGTGCTTCCAATAAAAAACAGCAATTGGCTTTTGTGTTTGTGATGTACCTAATTTTTTCTTGCTTGGCGTATGTTTCAAACTCAGATTATAGGGAAATACATAGACATTGCCTCCTTCAGTACAGGAAAAAAACCTCTCCAGTGACAGTATGCACAGATACAAGTCAATATAGTCCGGGTCAGACATCTTAGGGGACATGAACATGATAAAAAACATATTTTTGAGTGGAAGGGGGACTTGAGGTATTTTAGATTCCATGCTGAAAGCAGCTTCACCTAAAACACATTTTCTTTATTTTTGAGTATCGTAGCTAGGTGTCAGTGAACGCAGAATAAATATTTGCAGTTCCCCTTCATTCAAAAAGAAATAAAAGAAACATTAGTGGTAACTAAAAAAGAAAAGAGACACCTATTTATACTTTTAAAGAAGCACCCACCTTGGGAGTACACACAGCCAAGTTTTAAGCTGTGTTTTTACAACATCACAGAAAGTTTCTTCTTTGTTTTTTTACCCCTCCGAGATACAGTGAAGGTCTACTTGAAATGAAAGTGAAAATGAAATACAAAGTCGTAAATGGTAAAGATTGATATTTATTTCTCATCACAAATAAAAAGAACCATGCTTACTCATCACAGGAAGAAAAATAAGAGAAGCGCTCAGTCTTTGTATCTTACCGACCTTGCTGCCGGTGTGTTTTTTGAGAATGTGAATAATAGCACTCTATGAAGATTGAAATTCTTTAAAAAAATCCAAGCCTATGCCCATACACTGAAGCCCCCCAACCCCACACCACCCACGACCTTTACCCAGCTCCACCCAGCTCATTTGCCCGTCCCCAACAATGATCACAGCATTATTTGAGTGGGTCAGTCTGAAGACTCTCAGTCCCCAGAAGTCTTAATAACCTGGAACAGTGTGACATTGTAGAGCACCTGGTGTCCATTGTTCCAGGTGTACAGGACCCTCTCCCTGGGGTTGTAGTCCATCATGGAGATGTGGGAGTATTGATTGTGGAAGGGGATGTCTGTGTACTCATAGCTTGATGTGTTGGTGTAGTAGGCAAAGTAGATCTTGGCACCAGCCAGATGGGAGTTGGTGACGTAAAGTGTACCGCAGATCATGAAAGACTCTCCAGCACTGCGCTTGGGAAAACCCGTGTCCCAAGTCTGCAGCACTTCCAGACTCTGGGGCTCCAGGCGGCTGATGACTATGTTTCCAGCATTGGGGATGGTGGTGTAAACGGCCCATAGGCCATTCTCATCCGCCATCAGGTCGATGTCAGAGGAGCCACCCCAGGAGTAGGGAAAGGTGTTGTTATAGCCGGCCCCGCTCAGGCTTCGCTGCACCAGCACACTTCGAGAACGAAAGTGGTACTTGATGATGATGTTGCTCTGGTACTTGTTGTAGTACAGCGAGCCGTTGTAGACCACGTGACCAGTGCCTGCCCAGGGGTGAGGCAACAAGTGCTGCACAAAGTTCTGGCCCTTCATGAAATCATTCATTGTGCGGTATTCCAGGACACGCCGTCCCTTGAAGTAACCATCCATTGACCACACCTGTGGAGAGAAGACAAATTATTCCCATAGGGCGACAAACTAAAGGAAATAATAAAAAGATCTTGAGGTTATGGGAGAGTCTTATACATGACACACCTCTCTGCAAGAGCACTGTGAGCAATGCTTCAATATTGCTGTTGGCGATGCCCTGAACAAAGTAGTGTGATGTGCCTATTTGGCAAATCTCCACTTGTTTGACTGATTGTGTGCCTTTATGAGCACTCTTCATGTGTGCGCAGAACTATCGATTTCTTCCGTGTGTGTGTGGGAGAGAAGACGTTGCCCACGCTTTGCAGTCAACCACTGCTTGTGCTCCCTGGCCTTTCCAGTCCACATTTACAAAAAATCAATCCATTTAGCAGCTCTATCTTTTTCCTCAAGCACTCTCAGCGGATCTCTCCACTGACATGGCCCCTCTCTTGCTGCATCTCCCATCTCATTCCCTCAATGCTTCCGCCATGGCACAGTTCAGCTTTTAATTGATTCAATTAAACTGCTGTTGGCAAAGATATTTATTTTGTTCTTAACATATCAAGGGGAGCTTTGTTAAGATTTAGCTCTTGTTCTTCTGATGCTCCACCCATCGCTTTCCCTTTGTTTTTCTCTTTTGCTGCTCCCGCCTCCTTTACAGTTATAAAATGAACTCTTTTCTTCAAAAACAATTCAAGTCGGGGGAGAGAAAGTGCATGGGAGGAGTTGGGGGTGGTGAGCTACAGCACTTGAATTATGGAGAAGGGGAGATTACAGAGCATTGTTTCTCCCCCGACTCCTAAATGAGTCCCTAGAGCTGAGCCAGACCGAAGCTCTCACACATTTAGATCAAGTTGGCTCCGCTTTGTTTTGCTCCTCAACGACAATGACGTTTCCTAAATATGATTATCATGATTGGTGCGGGTGTTTGTGTAATATTGTTGATGTATGTGGCCATTAATACAATCAGTAATTCATCTGAAGTGTCTGATGTGATCTCAGAAAGGAAGGTGATTAAAGACAAAGATCAGGGCATTCAATCAGAGAAATTGACCTTCTCTGTTGGCAATATCTGTATAGCCTGTTATGGATCAGTGTGGGGATGAAAAAAGGCCATCGTCATCTCTCCTCTTAAACTTCATCAGTTTCCATTCTCCCCTACAGATGGCTAATAATATACTCTTCCACTTCTCCACTGCCACTACTTCCCCCATTTATCAGGCTCCACAATTTCTCTTCATTTTCTTGCTCACTTGTGTCATTTTCCACCTGCTTCCTAACCATGTATCTGCCCAAACGAAACCACATGTCACCTCTAATCAGCTGAAGCCATTACTATATCACCTAGGTCCAGTGCATCTCAGCACACTCCTGGTAATTACTTAGGTGATTTCGAAAACTTAAGCCCAAACAAGTCATTCATTTCTCCACTGATGATGAAGTGATTAATCAGCTGGAGCTGCAGTGACAGAGGTAGACAGGGAGAAGGAAAAGGGATGCAATCCATCAGTGACTCAGCTTTGCATCCTCATTTCTCTCTCTGTCTCCCCTCCGCCAGAGCTCATGAGAAGTCCTACTCCGGCAAAACAGTCAATCAGTCACCGAAGTATCATGACAGTGTTGCTGTGAGGAATATTTTTTTCCATTGAGAAGCAGTGAGACTTTTTTCATGACTTTGGTTCTGCTTTATCTTCTATGTTTGTTGAACTATGAAGTAGGTAGCAGGGACTAGAGGGCTCTAGTAAAGGGGCAGCATAGAAACAGAGGGACTTACTCTGTTGTCTGAGCTGGGGATCATAGTGTCTGTCATCCAGGAGCCGAACCTTGACCCTGATGCACGTACTGTGATGGGATTACTGACACCTGTTAGCTTCCCACAGCCTGGAGGTCAAAGGAGAGAAAGGGTCAAGACAAATGTATATATGTAGAGCATATACATGTACACAATGTGATGCAGTACACACACACGCACACACTGACCCCTTTACACATTCCATTAAAATTTGGCTAGTATCCGTGTTCTCTTTATGATTTAACTTAATTATATTTTCACCTAGTGTCAATGTCTCACCAGTGTCCACACTGAAAGCTGAAGCTGCTCTGTCCAGCAAATACCCAAATGCAGTCCAAATGGGCCCCAGCCCCTCCTGCTGTAAAGTTTTCTTTTTAAAAAATTGCAGTTACATAAGGTGTACATTGTGATTTTGTCTGAATTTTCAGTGCTATTGTTGGTGTAAAATAAAAAATATATCTGCTGGTTATATATGTCAAAGCCATTCAGTAAGATTTAGAGAGCAACAGTGAGGCCCACAAGAATGAAACAAGTCAACCTAATAGGAAAGACGGTGATTGACAGGAAGCACACATTACAGATGAGGAAAACACTACAGTAGTGTTAGCGTCAGATGAAAGACCACCATAGGCCTGAGGGAAGGCCACAGCTACTGTTAAATAGTTGCAGTCCCATTACATTTACACTCTTGTTCAATGTGGTCACAGTGCAACCTTGCTCACCTCTGGAGGTGGTTTGGCAGATCAGATCATACTCCTGTTGTCAATGCATTTACACCTATACTTTCATGTGATCAAGCACTATCCAATTTTAATCAGATCCAAAACTGCATTTAATGCAAGGTGTAAAGAGGGTCAAACAGACAGGTTTTTAGTTCTTTGCAATGGAACTCCAGTTATACAGCTCATATGAAACACGGTGTTCCACTAAGCTCAATTAAAGGCCCTATTTGGTTTTGGCAATTTAGCGTTTACAATTTGTGCACATCCATAAAACGTGTTTTTTCACTTTTGCAGATGACACTCACATGTATGTATCAAAAAGCAGCATTCTCACAGATGTTATTATTGCATTTCCCTAATGGATTTACTTATGGTGATATCAGAATTTGCAATTTTAAAGATGCAAAAGATGCAATTGCATCCACTACATGTCAGAGGAAAAAAATATGATTGAGATTGATTATCCCCAGGTAATATGCAAAACGGATGGGTTTATCTTTTTTTAAACATATTTAAAATACTCTTACATGTATTTCATCACTTTTCTAAGATGTCTGTGACGATTTGTGTTGTAGTTTAATTTGTTTACCAAGAGTTGTAAAACATTTTATAAAGGTTATGCAAAAAAATTCTAATTAATATCTCTCTGCACAAAGTAATTTGCTTTATGCAAACTCTTACAGCCAATTTGAAGACAATAACAAAACATAGCTGACCTAAAGGCTAACTGCAGTCTTTTCTTGTGAAGTCATCAGTTTATATATCTGGGATTTTGTAAAATCATCAGTTTATGCTAATACATTACATGAAAACACGATCAATAATTCATTCGGGCTTTCTAGTCAACTTTTCCTAATTTATGCAGATGACTTGAACATAGAGAACAGTGAAATTGTTGACAGTGTTTCACAGACATTTGATCACTAGTGATCTTACTGTTATCACTGCTTCTTTTTTAAATTGCTGTTTTATAGCCTCTTATTGTTTAGGTAACACAATGATATTTGAGAATGAATTTTAAAATTAAACATTCAGTTACTGTGCACTCACACACCCAAACCCAGCTGCATATATTTTATACCTAGTTTCTGCATGCAGGAGTGGAGCCTGGTTTCCAGCAGCAGGACTCTCTGGCGTAGCTCCTCATAATCATAGGCACCCATCTCTTCTTGGATAGCCATCAGCACCAAGGACAGGTTCCTCACCTCCTCCCGAAGACGCAGGATCATCTTGGCATCCGTCTTGTACTGTTCGAGCACTGGCAGCAGGGGGAGCAGCTGGGTCACCTTGTCTTTCAAGTCCTAAGATAGTTATCACAGAGGAAGACACATGGCAACGTGAAAGGGATGGAGAAGATTAAACTCTGGGATTATATAGGACAGGGGATCAGGTCGACCATGGTAGTAAGTGTAGAGGATTGTGTGCAAGAGGCCCCCCAATCTTTGGTTGCTGCTTCTGGTTCATACATCATCTCTCAATATCAGGAGCTCATTTTGTAGCTGGACAGCAGGTCATCTATTCCACTTCTTTGCACCTTCATTCATCATGAGATTCGTTGTAGAACTGCACCAACATATAATTTACTGCGATTTTTATGTATGACTGACATTTCTGGTATACACATGGAAATTGGATTCCACCCTCTTTGGCTATATCTTAGACCACGGACACTCAGCTTGCTTTGCCCTTTTCGCAACGTGATAGGAGGCCATAGGGCCAGTTAATAAACATTAATAATATTTCTCAGGATCATAGACTGTACAAAGAATGGATGTGGCTAAGTGTGGCATTTGGGCCGTCCCCATGTTGTTTTTGAGCCAGAAGTGACTATATGTCGACGAGAGGCTAGAGCTGTGGAGAAGCTGTGGATCTGACTGAGAAGCAGAGGACGCTATCGGCAGACAACCTGTGACTCAAAGCACCCTGCACTAAATCATGCATAACTTTAAACCTTAATGAAATGTAAACAAGTGGGTTATATGAAATGTTATATAGAAATTCACTCCCTACAGTTGTCATATTTGGCATTTTCACATGGGGGGTCTATGGAGATGGTTTGGCTTCTGGAGCCAACCTGAAATGGGCGTACTAGAAACTGCAGTTTTTGGCAATCTTGTGTTGTCAGCCCTGGAGGTTGCTGCTTGATAAGGATATATAAAATTATTTGCTTGTTTTTAGACTTTCTGTGTTTGCTGACATCACTTACTTTGCCAAGGGGCAAATTCAGTCACAGCAGCCCCGTATAGGTAAGGTGTATCTGGAGGTGTTTCCAGGATTTGATGACATTCAGGGGCTTAGCCTGAAACCTCTTTCAGAAGTTATGGTGGATCCTCATCTGGCGCTTTTATTTAATCAAGTTCTGTTTTGATGCTTTTTGTGCACTATTACACCTTCTTTACATTCAAACAATGAAAAACTCCCACTGTAATATTGTAAATTAGAAAATAGTTGGTGAGCCACCTGGCATCATAAGTTGAGCATCACTGGCTTTAACTATTATACACATCACTTTCAATAGTTATGCCCATTATAATTCAACAACACTTTTTCAGTCGCCTGCTTTTTTTGTTTCTGTGCTGATCAATTTTCCACCCACTTGTTTGACTTGTGTGGGCTTCGCTGTATGATCCGTATGTACTAATTTATATCCATTCTTTATCCATTCTTATATCCACCCTTTGTCTGGATAAGAAAGCTGCCTAATTAACACATCAATTTGGCCAAATTCATGCCTGTTTACTGTCTCATCTGGTTCTGGTGATTTTCAATAAGGAGCACATAGCTGCTGGGAGTAAACTTGGTCCGTGACTCATGTGTTTAGAAGTGAAAAGAACAATGTGTCCTTAGGTAGGAGTGCAGGAAGCAGCAGGAGAGCCAGGCTGCCTGTGTGGAAGGTAGAAGGCTCAAGAGAGAAATAGGTGTATCAATAAAGTGCGGCCGCCATAGGAGGGGCTGTTTCCTCCTTGTTAAGGTTTATCGTAAATCTGGTGATGGAGCAGCTCTCAGCCCTGTGGCGCCACATCATAAATCTCATTTTCCCCTTTTCAAGCCGCGAAAATTCGGTCTCGTTAATCTCCCACGCTCTGCCATTGGCAACTTTGAGCTGCACGCATTCATCAGCCAACCTGCTCTGGTCAAATCCTACTCTTTTTTTTTTTTTTTTTTTTTTTAAAGACTTTTTCTCTCTTTATTGGATTGCGGATTTGCATTCAGACAAGTCCAGGGATGTAATACTTACTATTGTGCATGTTTAAGTAATCTCAGGCTTTCCTGAGGAATGGGCTGATTTCATAAACGTCTTCATTACCTCCACTGGACTTGCTTTAATAAAACACACTGAGAGCAAAACACCGCCATTCATGCCTGCCGCTGTGCTGAGGCAGGGTCCCAGTGGTAAAGCACACTTAAGCATTTATCAAGGCATCTTTTAATCAAACTATTTTATGGTCCATCTAATATCTGTAAGGGTGTGAGAAATGTGGAGAAACCCTGGGCAAGACAGCATGCTGACAGGAAGACAAAAAGGCCGGCTGATAATGGCAGCTGAGCCTTAGCTTGTAGAGAGATAAGGTAGAGATAAATGCGAATATATGTGCCTGTTATCTATGAGCAGACACCAGAATGTTAAGTATATCGAGGAAGAGAGAGGCTGAGTGAGGAGAGAGAGGAAAGCATGTAAAGGGTGAAATCATCTAGGTCCAGAAGTTAAATAATTCAGGAGCATGTGAATATGCTCAAATTTCCTCTGCGCATGACTCAATGACTCGAAGATAGCTCTGGAATTGAATTTGTGTACCTTTGCGGCAGTCTATCGAGAGTCATACAAAATTTTATTGTCTGTGAAGAGCGAAAGAGATTGCAATGCATCTGGCGAAGTTTGTGTGCGCACGGAGAGCAGTACCACATCTAACAGTATCTCCATTCGCTTGAGAATAATACACACACACACACACACGCACCACTGTGTGACAGCCAATTACCTGAAAGCCCTTTGGATTGAGACTGCGGGGATTTTCAGAGGCCACCTTCAGCTTTCCATCCACCACTTTCATTAGGCTCTCGGTGTTCCTTACATACTGTAGATCTCTGTACGTCCGCAGGTCCAGCACCTCCATTGACTGGCTAATGTTCTGAACCTGTCACACATACACACACACATACACATACCCAGGACACACAAGAAGTTCTTCAGTTAATAAGATTTTTTCCCCATCCGCTCCTCATCAGACATGCAGCTTTAGCTTACAATTAAAGCTGAACTTAGTTGATTTTCTAGTTTATTGATCAGCTGTTTTTGGTAATTTATTACTCATTTGAGTAATTTCTGTTAAGTGTAAATATTTTCTTTGTCTTCTACAATAGCAAACTAAGCATCTTTATTTTAAAAAGCTTTTGGTTAGACAAAACAAGAAATCACCTTGTTCTTGAAACTTTTTGCTGAAGAGTCTACTGACAACAACTAATAATTCATATTCAGACAAATTTATTAATCCCACCTGGGGCAATTTGTGTGAACAGCTTGCCTTGCACACATGCAATAACAAATAGTAGCATTTAGACACATAGAGAGATGATTAATAGATCAAAATAGACATAGAAAATGAATATATAGTGATTTCAGAGTTTCTTTCGGTTTAAAGTTTTAGAAGCATCGAGAATGAACAAGCTAAGAGGCTAAACCTTGAGCAGATTGAAGAGGACTTCATGGTGTACGAAACTTGCCAAATGCCTTTTAAACACATGAACAAGAAACTTGCTTATTGTTGTAAGTCAATGCACTGCTGTGTTGCCTAGAAATCGCAGTGTGCAGAAACCATGCATGGTCTCTTTTTTCATTAATGTTTGTGGCTGCTGTTGCTGTGGAGTTTTTATTCTTTATACATCTCTGTGTTGTCTGCTTTGATGATGTTTTATTCTGCTGTTGATTGTATGAGAAGTGGCACACTGTGTCTTTTATTCGAGTTATTAATGCTTGTTCCACCCGCCGTGGTGTCCTTAGACTTTTATTTAGTCATATTTGTGGAGTTTTGTCCTCTTTTTCTGGTGAATTCTAGCAAGGCTGTACAGAGGAAGGCTGTTGCATATTTATAATTGCTAATCAGCTGTATTCACAGGCTGCAAAATGCCTTCATAAAGAAATGGAATTTGATGTTGGTTTGGACATAAAGGCTCTGTGGCGATGCTGCTTTACTATAATGCAGTGTATTTTGTTACCCTCCTTTTAAAAATGTAACCCAGTACACTTTTGCTCACCAACTTTCACTTAATACTTCAGTAGAATTGAATTAAAGTGAGAGCACTTTTATGTTCTATGTACTTAAGAAAGATATATAATACATTATACATAGATGGACTGCTCTTCAACACAGACATGACTATTTACAAACACTAGTACTGCGAGCATCAGGACTTGCATGTGACATTTTACAAGTTTTCCTCTTTATCTCCTCTTATCTCCATACAAGGTTTAGGGCAGCGTGTGTGTCTAGGTGAAGCCCATGGGCCAGGTCTTCCCAGCCTGGTTGTATGCTTTTAATCACAACTTTTGTTATTTAATAATTGGATTCTTACATCCTGTCAGCTTGTTTCTGATTCATTGTTCAGCCCTAGTCCCCCAGTCGTCCTCCATGTGGGAACCAGACGAATCTGTAACCTCATATTTTATTTGCTCTAGCAGATGTGTCTGGAGGACAGATTTCCAGCCAGCCTGAACTGGGTCGGGCTGATCACAACTATTTATCTAATATTTGGGCAGGATTCAACGATGACTGACAACTTGCAGAGCCTTTGTGCAAAATATGTTATGATCTCATTTTTGGCTTGCGCACACTTGTGCTGCAGACATGACAGCGAGCATTAATCTTGCTTGGTTAAGAGGAGCGCAGTAGAGGCACTTTTGAAAACAAGATTGTTGAGGCTGATGTGAAACTCTATGTTAAAGTAATATTTCAAACTTCTGATGGCACAAATGGCAACACTTCACAGATATAGTGATGCTACACTAACACAGCTCATCTCTGCATGCTTTCGTCCAGTGGTTCACAACGGGTCCACTTACAACGTCCAGACTTCTCTTTAGTCATTAGTTCAAGGTCCACACATTATGATTTATTTCACAAAATATAAGCAACATATTGGCTTTGACCACGAAAAAAAAAAAACACTTGCAAGAATAAACAGAAACGGCACTTCTATGTGCCGGAAATTTACTGTACTTCAAAATAAAGTATGTTTTTAACAAACTTTACATGTTCATGAGTCACATGCTGTCCATTCAAAATAGAGCCCCTTTTGGACCACCACCTACCAGTTGGGAACCACTGCTTTAGTATTTTTACAATTGCCCCTTGCACACATCATATGTTTTGTCACTCTGACTAGGTATAGATCTGTCCTGAGGCATTTTGGTCTACGGCCATTGCTAATGCCCCTTGGAAATGAAAAATGAACTGCGAGGTTCCAGATTAATTCACATTTGCAAATTGGTCTGGCAATGCCTGGATACCAGTATGTGGATTGAACTATAAATTAAAAGCTTGAGCTTTGGACTCAAAATGAATAAAAAGATGCATGAGTGTGACAATTAAACCTAACTACAATATGTGCTTTGGCACATGAGCATGGACTTAAACGTCTTCAGAGTATAGCGTTATCCATGAGGACAAGTTATAGTCTTTTAAAATGGTCTTGAATCCCCTCAGAACTAAATATATGTAAAAACAAAATTAACAGGCAACAAACAATGAGCAAATGCAAAGAATAAGAAACAAAAAGAAACAACAACCAAGATGAAAGTTTAAAAGCTTTAAAAAGCAGCACACTTCAGAATTCCAGTCCAGAATTTCTATGACAATACCGACAAGTACAAAACACATTAATAAATTATGCAATAAAAATCAACAGGTACCCAGTTAGTATACAAATACCTGACCTCCCACAGCTATCAGAACAGAGGGGTAGCTGGCCTGCAGTACCATAATGACAGTGTACGCAAGTTAATGAATACATACAAAGTATAATGCAAACAAAATAAGTCTCATGGAGGTGTAAACCTGCTGTCAAGTAGGTGTTTATTGAATCTCAGTTCTGCACTATGTTTAATTTTTACTAAGTACTCGGCTTGCTCACTCTTTGACAGCCCACTCTGCTGCTGCATAACCGGCCTACTGTTTCATACACCCCCTCATCTCCTGCACGTTGCACTAAACTGGCCAACAATCATCTGAACATTGACAAATGTTGCAAGGCTCTGGTGCATATAGGTGGATCACGTGTGCATATGTCCAACTACCCACACAAACAGACACCCACCCACATAGACACGCACCGCTAAAACTCAGAGCGCAAAAAAGCTATTTATTCAAATCACTCCTAACAAAAACAAAAACAGTCCCAACTCTCAAAGGTCACAGTTTGACATAAAGTCTGTTTAGCACCAAATGCCTTGCTTGCCTACACTTTGACAGCCCACTCAATTACTCCGCGTCCAGCCTACTTTTTTCGACACCCAGCTCATCTCCCACATGCTTCATGAACTGGCCAGGGAAATATTTGGTCAGAATATATTTTCTACACCAATTAAAAACTTATTTGACAGCTCTGCAGATGGAATAGTTGGAGAAATGTGTAACAGTAAACTGCTCCACCAGCCTGGCGTCTAAACAAATGCAGTGTCTCCATCCTCCAGGCAATTGGGACTGCTCCGTCCTCTGAGCTGTGATAACGTATCTGCACACACACACACATGCACAGATCCGGCATTTCAGGCTTTCCTGTGGCCGTAAATGACGCTCCCCACCCTCAAACTTCCCAGAATCCAATTAGTTGCAGGTGTCCCGAGTAATGACTCACTATGTACCAAGTCTCAAAGTGTCTTTGTGTGTATGCATGCCTGACTGTGCCCTTCTATCTCATTTTATCTCATCTCAACTTAGTCGGACAGAGAGGTCAAAGGGGGTTGAGGTGCTCTACAGCCAGCGCCGCAAGCATTTTCACACCACCGTCCTTCAGGGTCAGCTCTGCTCTGGATGGTACTTTGTCTGCTTTTGCAGAAAGCTGAATAGAGGCTTTTCCACAAGGCTACTTTACATTCTTTGAACAGAGGGTGGTTTTGACATTGTTAGTGCAACCTTGGCTTTCTGTGTCAGGGAGAGCCTTTGTGAATCTGGTCCGCTCAAATAATTCCCACACATGCTCTGGGTTCAAATGAGGATGTGTTATTATGTGCACATACACACAGACACGTAGTGTGTATGCAGCTCAAATAGTGCTGACCCCAGGTGTCCTCATTAGGCGGGGCTGTGGACTGTATTTGACGGGAGCACTTGGCTCGGATAACTGGCGTCTTACAAGCAGCGTGCATGTACAGAGGTGGGCAGAGACAATAAAATGAACACCCACACTGTAACTCAGTCCAATTCAATGATAAATAATATATTTGCAAAGCTTGTAATATTCAGTTTCTGTTGAGAGTGTGTCAGAGAGGCGATTGTTTCTCTCTGTCGTAATTTCTGAAGTTTTACTTTGTGTATCAAATCATAAGGGAAACACAAACTATGCCCTCAAAAATTTGAGTTTAAATGTACGCATCTCTGACAAAGACTCAATACATAACATTGTACACTTAAAAATTATTCCAACTGAGTTTTTTTTTTAAATAGATGAGCTCTACGGTTTAACTGATTTTCACAGAGAAATAGGCAACCAGATAACCTGATTTTCACCTGAATTATAAGTCACCCGCCCAAACATTATGTTTCTCTTTGCCAACAGGGAAACCACAGTTGCAGTAAACAAGATAACCTTGCAATGTTGACAGCTCAGGAAAAGTCAAAAGAAAAATAAGCAGTAAATACCAATGAACACCCCTTAAAATAAGAAAAGCATAATTACTAATGTTACTGTATTAACCTGAGAATGAAGACGAACATGTAGGTGCATTGTTTCCTCCAGAATTAGATTTTGTGTGTGGCGCTAATCGAAGAGTGAGGGGTGCCCTTAAGCAGCAAACTTTCTGTTTGTGTTTGTGTATGTCTCCCTTTGTGATCATTCTGTGTCCCCTCTCTGAATTTGGTGGTTTTTGTCAGGCAGTGAATAGAGCGTTGGTTGAACTCTTCATATTTTTCCTCAGCAGCAGTTTGTTGAGTTTAATTGGTTTATTAATTCATATAGAAAACATCAGTGCTCTTATTTAGTGTTGTCTATATGTTAGGGCTAACCTGTGTAGGTGCAGCAACATAAAGTGCTCAGATTCTTTGACTGACCTTTTAAACCAAAGTTATGCCTCCGATAGATTGAATGCATAATAGAAATCATATTGTTTTTAACATGTGGTCTAAGTATCCATACTTTTGACAACCTTAAGTTTGTTGGTACTCTTGAGTTGTAAGGAATTCAGTCTGCACCTCTCTATGCTCTCTAGAAAGCATAGAGCATGTCAGTCACTGAACACATAACAAACTGTATGAACTGTATTTTGATTCTGCATAAAAACATGCAGAAACAGTATTCCTTACACATGTACATACAGTATATAACAATTTCTATAAAAACAGTGCATCCATACTTTCACATATCTAGGTGAGCACAAACACCCTGGATTGCTTTGTGTCTTTCTCAGCCAGAATATGCCTCCTTTGTTAGAATATGCTTCTTTTAAAGTGTGCGTGAGTGTGGATTTTGTCTGCATGAACGTGTGCTTGAAACAGCAGCAGACAGAGACTGTCAGGGGAGAAGGCAAACTTCAATGAGAATGAATGCAATATGTGAATTCAGGTGTCTCATTGATCCACCAGGACCTCAGAGCCTATTCAGCATCTCAATTTACCTCCATCTCTCCTCACAAGACCACATCAATGTCAGCTCCCCCCGTCTCACTCGCTCTTTTCTCCCTCTCTGCTCCCAGGCTTTTACCCGCTTGGTGGATCCACCCTCGCCTTCATTGACTGCTTTTAAGTGTCCACAAAACCCCTCCCAAAAAAACAACAGCTCAGCTGTGAATGAGCTGCCACGGCCCATCAAGCAAGTGGAAGCTGTTAAACATTATTTCTTAGGGTTTTAGTTAGGAAAAGACAAGTGGATAAAAATGGAAAGACGCCAACCTGCAAACCACCAATCAATGCAGTTGCAGATTGGAAGAGTCAAACAGCTGTAGATCATTTGTAAGTAGATGTCCTGCCTGCACTCTTAGTCCTGATTCCTGTGTGTGTGTTTGTGCTCTAGCCACTAACAGGAAATTACATTTGCATGCACTGCACTGTGGGTCAATAATACTCCATGCAAATAAAACATAAATATATTGTCTAGATGCTGAAACAGTGTAGTACACTTGAGGGTTGTGAGTGTATACACATTTATTTGCTTGTCATACATGACACAAGTATTCACTAAAAAGAGTGTTGACTTATATTACTCAATTAGAGGAAGACAGAATGAGCACAAGTCCGAGTAAACAGATTTAGTGTATGCAGCATTTACTTTGCAACAATGCAAACAAAGCATTTGCCATCTTCAGTGGTTTGTAAAACAGTTAATTTTCTAAATTCTTATTTAATAGTTTTATGAAAGGAAAATTAGAAGGCTAGGCCTCAATGAATTTAATTCTATGGGTAAGTTTGGGGCATTTCTCTTATGAAAGAGATAACTCAGATTGAAGTGGGACTGTATGAGGTTCTGATCTGAAGTCAGTGTATTATATACAGCGGATGTCAGTCTGCACTCCCCCAGTGTGGAGAAGTAAGGTGGAGTCTGAGACAGAAGTTAAACCATCTACTGCTGTGGATGGGGGTCTGCAACAAAAACATATTTTAGCAACCTTAAACAGTCCAACCCTAAGAAATCAATATTAGTGTATGCTATAATAAGAGTATTTTCACCACTTAACCTCTTCATCAGAGAGCCCTTTGTTTAAAAAAAATCATTTCATTGATGTATATTTTTATTAGTGAATGCAAAAGGGCAGTACAATAACAAAAGCAGAGTATTGAAGGGAAACACATACATGGGGGTAAATGAAAACAGAAATGTAAGCAAGACAGGACAAACAAAACAACAACAACAAACATACAAAGAAATGATCAGGCATGATGATATTCTTACTGTTGTTGATATATAAATATGTGATATGAAGACACCTCTGCATATCAGATAGTTCTCAACTTTAGTTCTCTGTCTATGCGCGCTTCAAACCCACCAGACTCCATAGAGAAAAACAGTAATTTTAGTTTTCTGAACACAGGAGCTGCTAGTTTAGAGCTTCCTCAATTGGTTAGATAGTTTGTGTTATTGTGTGACTGATGAATATAAACTAAGCACTTAAAACCCCCAAATCACACAATAACACAATAACACAAACAAAGTAACTGATTGAGGCAGCAGTAGACCAGAGACTCTTGTGTTCAAAAATGTTAAATCACTGTTTTTCTCAATGGAGTCTGTCATTGAAGAGATTTATACACCAGCCTCATTTCCCATTGGAAATCACTGTCAGACATTAAGATAAACCAGTGAAAATATTCCAAATATAGCACACACTTAAACTGATAGTGGTTTTCTTTTAATGGGATTTTATTTAGGTGGCTAAAACCCATTTTGTCGCAGACCCCATCCACAGCATAAAGTTGCACAGCTTCCATGTCTGACTCCAGCCTCCTTCTCCAAACTTGGACTGCTTTAAGTGAAATCTACTGTATGCAGTACTATCTATGGATACGTATACAACCGCACAAAAATCTCAACTATCCCTTTAAGGCAATTCATGCTACATTCACTTGAGACAGCTCTGTTGCTAGTTTCACTAACAATGTCTTCTAATTGGCGTGATATTCTCCTGCATAACTGATCAACTGTAACTGTGGGGGTAAAAGAAGTGCAACTATTCACTTCAGCAGCCTGTATGTGACAGACTGTGTGAGACACGAGCGCAGTGCGACGTGGCAGTTTTTTGCGTGTCTGCGTGGGTAACAGTTCTGTCTCAAAGTGAGTGTGTTATTGACAGCTGTCACCTTCTCCATGAGCTGGCGAAGCTGCCTACTGCGTGGGTCGCGGTTACACATGTTCTGGGCCGGTGCGACCACGGTACAGATACACTTCCCATCTGCGTCCTGCGCCGAGCTGTAGATCTGCCAGCCCTCCTCTGGGCTTGGATACAGAGCCTGCAGAAACACAGAGACACATATATATTAGACCGAGAGATGAAACTGGTTGCTTCTGTCTAGTGTTGTTTATCCACGTTGCTATTAAGCAGGCTTTTCAAAATGCATGAGGGCAGAAAAGAGATGTTTTTTCTGCCAGCATGTATCAACAGTAATCTGAGAAGCGTTCCACCCTTATAAAACACTTCATAACCAATACATTTATCTAATACTTGAAAGTGTTGTAGAAAGTGTTTGGAGGAAAAAAAAAGACTGTTTAATACATTCCATATCATGATTAGTTGTGCCCATTCTGTCACCATACATTAGCTGCAAAGTCAAAATTTCTCCATTGCATTCTTTTTCTCTCCTGCAACCCTGTCAAAAGTTACTCTTCCCCAAAGGCAATTAATGGCAATTGATCCCTCCAAGCGCTCAAAATCACTCACAGTCTAATTTTAGTATCAACTGGCGAGCAACAGAGGGAGAGAAAAATCAAAAGGCAGTGATTGACAGAGGTGGCGCTCACAGCAGCAAAGACTGGAGACGAGAGAGATGGAGGATAGAAGAATCAGAGGGAGAAAATAAGCAGAAATGGGTGCAGATTAAGATAAGACAAGAACATCGGTGGAAAATACACAAAGGGATGAAAAACACAACGGCATGACAGAGATGGAGTAAGAGCTCGATGGAGGATGAAGAAAGACAAAGACAAATGGGAGGAAAATGGGGGTTTCAAAGAAAAAGAGGAAGAGGGAGGGATCAGGCCACGCTGTGTGAAAGCAGAGCATCTAATAAGTTTGGACACAGAGAGGAAATGGAGCTGTTCGGGATCGATAATGCAGCCCGTAACCAGTTGAGGAGGGGTGAGGCTGAGAGGATGGATGTCTCTCTCTGACTAATCCAATCAAAAGTAGTGCTCGCGAGTGCACACACATGTAGGCAAAGGCCCGGCAAAGGACGATGTGTTCATTCATTCATATTGCACGTACACACACGCAGCATATAAAGCAAAATGTAATGAGAGAAGGAGCAGCCATTTTGGTGATAAAATTAAAGACTCATCCACATAAGTGGAAGGAAAAAAGGCTGGAAATAAAATCTTGAGGCTCGGCTCGATGCCGCTCTCCTGCTTTCTTTTGAGCGGTGTTGTGCTGCACTCTCGTCTCTTTGGGTCGGGGGATCAGATTAAAATGTCTTAGGGGACAGGGGGGACTGTGTGATTGGAGTGTAAAGTAGCAACCACCCTGCAAGCCAATGTGCTCACTGTCACTTCTTGTCACTCCTGCCAATCCCTTGGCACCCCACCCCCTCGCTCCCTTTCCTCTCTCTGCTCTCGCTGCCTTTCCCTTTTCCTCCCTCACACTCTCAGAGGAAGTGAATTTTAGATTACTCCAAATGAATTGTGAACAGACTACGTGAGCGACTTAAATATGCTGTAATAACAACCATCTCAATGACATTATACATTCTTTTTATGTTTCATTATTTTCAGGATATTTTAAGGAGACTCATACATTTTTAAAACTGATACATCTTAATTTAATTAAACTAAGTAAGTCATATTCTATTCGCATTTTCTATTCAAATTACATACATACATTAGTGATAATTCGGCAAGTCTACTGTGCACATGAATGACTCACGGTGAAACTTATTGGCACTCTTCCTAACTTATTATAAAATGATTCTTAATATCAGTGCATATATGTGAGTCAGTGTACAGCTAGTCCCTGCACTGACTTGCACAGTTTTTTTCTCTGTCAGTCAGCACCTTTCTTATCATTAGTCTGGCGTCTTTGAGGCAATCCAGCTTCAGAAGGCTGTTAGGTGGAGAGACGACCGAGGTCTACAGAGGCCAGAGCTGGAGTTAAAACAAGACAAAAGAGGCCGTCTCCACAGCGGAGCCTCCTCCAATTTCTTTCAACTGCATCTGACTGTCTATTTCATTCTGCCATTGCCTGAGGGGGAGATACTTTTCCTCTGTCTGCTTCTCTGCCCGCATCTCACTCACTGTCAGGGCTTCTGATTTATTGCAGCATGTGTGCGTGAGTGTGTGATTGCTCATAACGGTGTGCAAATATCTGCTGATGTACATGCAAGAACGGTACATGAAGTATAATTTTTTGGGCATACAGTATTTACATGAATGAATTCTCACAGATTCCAATAATGCATGCATTTCAAAATTGCAGCTATCTAGCCCCGAGAGGGTTTGTTTGAAAATTCCTGCAGCTGTAACACATGATTACTGCAGGACTGTAGGAGAGAATATACAATGGCTGCTACGATACTACAGATGTGTGCGGTTGATAGCTGATTGTGAGGCCACAGCACGGCACACCGGCTTCTCATTACAGTTGAAACCCTGCAGTGTTAACAGGTGGAGGTTAGCTTGCCTCAAATAGCAGAATCCACTTATGTTACTCACTCTGAGGGCATGTGCAGCCTCCTGCATTCAATAAAATTACCTCATATCTATACATGTGGGGGCTGTCTGCCTACGCACCAGATATCCACTTTTGGTTAAGGAGGATTCTTGCGAATGGATGCAGAAGTGGGCATCAATATTTCATACCTCTATCAGCCTGAAAGGGAGACACAGTTGGTGTCACACTGATTTTTTGATGATAGGTTACATAGTGAGGAGTAATATGCAATAAGTTTAAAATTCAGCAAAGTAATATCGGAGGCATGTCAGCTCCATTACCGTAAGACTTTGTTCATTTTCCAACATGTTTTAGCTCACGCTGTGCTCCTCATGTGCTTTTTTTGCAAGCCAGTGAGTTTTCACAGCATCACATCTTCTCTTCTCTTCATTAATGTTTCATAAATGCTAGGCTGAAATTAAGAGCTTATTTGAATCAGTTCCAATTTCATTACCACCCACCTATCCATTCTGCACTAACCTCCCCATTCTCATCACAGTGGCAGTTTAGAGAGCAGGAGGGAAGAGGTAATTCTTAAATGCAAATGCACTATGTCCCTATATGCTGTGTGCCTGAGCCGTTGCAAGGGGGATCTATATTTCAGCGCTCATATGCGACGGATCTCTCGGGGTGCGAGTAGTAAACTTGAATATGTTTTGGAACGCTGGGTAATTTATGTAAATATGATTAAGTCTCTTCTCTACAGCGAAGAGTGGGTCATTGACCTTGGTTCATTTAACATAGTGCTCGCATCATGCCACCCATCAGATATCTCATTAGTGTGGGAAAAACAACTTCTTCAGTATCTAATGTTATACAGAATAATATTCAGAGTGAAATGAGTGAATAATGTTTGCGTATTACAGGCAGGTCAGGCCTCAGAGTGTTTGAGTAGTGGTGATAACATAACCTGTCCTATCATCATCATGCTATCAGTGGCTGCTAGCTGGGGGCACTTTAGGTCTGGGGGATAATCCTCTCCTCCCAGACACAGACGAGGAGAGAGGAGTTGTTCAGTTCACTGTCCCAGAAATTCACCCATTAGATGTGAGGGATGAAATAGAATATGTAAGTGCCAGATTTGAAGCTGTCACAGTCATGGCTGCTATGCAAAAGCCCATTAAGGAAGAAGACAGCAGCAATGAAAACAACAGGAAACCGCAGAGAGTAAGAGAGATGAAAAAAATCAATTAGGCTTGCTCGCTAAAGTGAAAATTACTCTTTAAGAGGTTTGGCCTGCCCTCTTTTTGCGCCACCCCAGGCTTCCCTCTGTTCCAGTGATATCACATATGACAGCTTGGGCCTGTCAAGTCCCACCATCCACTCCTGGCATGTTTTCCAACCACAATCGTCCATCCTCCCAATAGGAAACCGATTTCAGTTACTGATACAATGATAGGCAGAAAAGGAAGAGTTGTGGGTTGAGAAAGGCTGACAGAGACATTATAGATGGTTCTAATTTCCTTTAGCTTAGTACAAATGCTGCCCAGTTACATTGCTGAATTACAACTTCAGTTAAATCCCTGCTGAGAGAGTGGAAGAGGAGATGAGATGAGATGGTGTAGCCATTACTTAGCTAAAAAGTTGTAACCAAATGCGATTTCCTCTCTGACTCCAGTATGCTGCAGACAAAATGGATAATTATAGGGGTGTAAATGGTTAGCTGTTAATCGCCAATAATATTTTTGACCAGTGTTGGTCTGTAGGTTAATTTTTCTACTGCTGAGTTCACTGCACTGCACACCATTTTGGTCTGATGGGAGCTAGATAACTAGCAGTCCCACTCATTCTGTGATTACAGCTAATAACGCAGTTGCGACCCGACAGCGTTGCTGGGAAAACATAGTGCCCATCTTTTGGTCTTTATATCACAAAACATTTCACATGCCTTTGTGCCCTGTTGTATCATTATGTGGCCTTTCTCTAAATTCAGAGGTTATTGCGGGTCCGTTGACAGCTTATCAGATCACATGGATGGATGAGAGAAGCAGCTGTTTGTTAATGAAAGCAAACATTAAGACCCTACAGAATGAATGGGTGGGTTTCACCTTAAATGCTCCTGACATTCTGCTGTGTTGTCTCTGACCCAAGTACTAAATTAGTAACCAGTAAACAGTATATTCCAATAGTCCTCCTAATGAAAGGTCCAGCTTCAAAAATCTGTTTGTGGTGGCAGATGTTTTACTTGTAGTGGTCCACCACAAATCAATAAAAGTATGAAAAACCCTGCAGTGGAACCCCACATTAAAAGGAAAGGTCATGTTGTATTTCATGTCTTTTTTTTCTCCTTTGAAATTCATGGTTAGTTACCAGTTAATGATTGTCAGCATATGGAAAGCAAAATTAACTGAAACTGACATCCCTTGATCAGATTCAGATCAGATAATGTGTGCATGTTAGGGGCGACCATTATGAAAACGAACCACCTTGTGATATTACCTGAGAGCTTCCTCACAGCACAAAGGCGCTCAGAAGCCTCGTGTTGTTAATGATTTACAAAGTTCAGAGGGATTATCCAATTAGACATTCAAGCTGGTGGTATCACTATCGAGAATTGCAGGGTGGACTTCCTCTGGCGTTTCATTAGACCGACCCTGGAGCTGGCTGCTGTAAAGCCAGAGCTAAATGAGATCATAAATCTACAGCTCCCTACTTTATGAGCATGACGGGAAGTCTATTATAACTTTCATAAGCAGCAGGCAGAAGGGGCATACAGGCAGAAGCAGGCGCGGGTCCTGAGATATGTGAGGGAGCTGACCGCCGCACTGTGAATTGAGTTTGCCACCACATCTGAGAAACTGCAGAGGACAGACGGTGTAAGAACAGGAGGACTCAGATAAAGCTTTATAGAGAGAAAGGAAGAAGCATTTTGAGAACATGAGGCGCCAAGGTGAGATAGTCTGAAAGTAAGGATAACAAATAAAGAGGTGCTGTCGATGTAATCGCTTCTGTTTCCATCCCACAATGCCAACTTTGTTTATCCAAGTTCTACAGCTTCACTTTCTTCCCATCTCTCTGTGCAGATTTATGTTTAATGCCATGCATTAACCTCTCTAAATGCTTGTCTCCAGCAAAGTAGAAACATCTGTCTCTGCCACACACTTCTATCTATGCCGTGGCCAAACAATCAGTTCTCATTTTTCAAATTTTGCAGGGTTTTGCTGTAATTGACTGCACACAAATACACATGCAACCCCCCCCCCCCTTCCACCACCACTCTTTAAATAATCAATCAGTCAATCCTCAATGCACAGGCCAGCTGCTGGCCTTTAAAATGAAACTCAATGAAGACTCCTAGTGAAGTACCTGGTCTCTCCTGCGCCCAAGGAAAACCGATTACCACAATCAGCACAGCATGGTTGCCAGTCAATAATGTGACTCATAAACTCATCATGCCCCTTCTCCCTGCTGCCTCCTTTTTCCTCCCTGCTGCTCGCTCTCTCTCTCACTCTATCATGCCTGTGACTGCCACCCCTCCTGCGTGATGCCCTGCTCGCTTTCCATCTGCAGCTCACTCGTTGCAATCCAGATCACACTTGAATGACAGTGGGGGTGGGCAGATGCGACAGGCATTTTATTTTTATTTTCTTGAGGATGGGGGGGCTCAGTTGGAGAACTCTAAGAGAAGCACGAAAAAAACACTCCTACCAATGCTCAGCACTGGAGCAACAATATTACACTTTTTAGAGCAGGCTGCCAGGGCAATACTAGGTGCCCTGATGCTGTAAAGCATTTGGCACCCACTCTGCTGTTAGACGGGTACAAGATAGCTCTATCACTGCTGGTGTTAAATAGAGGAGGGAGACGAGAGAGTGGCAGGGCGGCTAGTGTGAGAAAACACTGTATAAACTGTTAGAACACAGTCAGTGGTTCAATGCAAGAAAATATGGATTGTAGAAGTGTGTGAATTGTGGAATCATCAAATTGCTTTCGAAGGGCAAAGCAATAATTCAGGCATAAATTTAGATGGATTGAAATTACACTCTCATAACCACAAATGAACCATGTCACAAGCCTGATTATGAGCCCAACTATAAAGTCTGGGATCAATACTGCTTTGTACACAAGCTATCACACAATTAGCTCATGTATCAAAACAATTTAAAATTATATTACAAGACTGGCTTTCACTGAGATTCTGGCTTCGCACACTGTTTCACATTGACGAAGCAGTAGAGGACACCTGTCAGGGTCTGAACTTCAGTAAAGTTTGGTTGAAGGCAGCACAATAAACATAAAAACAAAGTGCTCAAATAAAATTCAGCAGCAGTGCTTAATCCGCAATCCATAGCCAAGAATCAATCTTTACAATCTGCTTCATTGGATTGCACAATGGATGTGATAAAGTTTACAGTCTCACTCGCTGACAGACAGAGGCTGGGTGACCCCAATCAGACTCTCAGCCCTGGCTCTTGTTCACTGCCATTTGTTGTTCCATGCTCCCCTTTGATGGTGTGCATATTTTCTTCACTTGTCTGCCTCACAGCTTTCTTATTTTAGATATCAAAGGGAAAGTCGCCACACACACACACACACACACACACACAAACACACTTTGAGTGCAGTATTATGGTATACAAACACAGTATGTAAAGCTTTATGATTTATGTATGCCCATCCTGCATGCACAATTAAGCATGCACAACCAGTATTTATTTATTTATTTAAAAAATTAAATAGCATGCCAGTAATACTTTTCTAAAGCACTCCATTGGGTGTGATATCCAAACTGAGAGAATCAGACAATGAGCACGTGCTTTTTAAACGGTTTATACTTTTTATTGCTATAAAGCAGACATTATCTTAATAGAGTTTCTTCTTTGACATTAACTTTTGGAGTACACCAGGGCTCAATTCTTGGACATGTCTTGTTTTCATTATGTATCTTACTACCAGGGCTACCCCTTGAAGTCTGAGATTCGAATCATCAGTTGGAGACACCTCAGTCGGCTGAGATTGCTTCAAGTCAAGCTGTCCTTTTTTTCTTTTTGCTAGTTAGTGTGCTGTGCATTGTACTTCTGGGGATGTTTTGGTCCCGAGTCTTTGCTGCAGAGTGGGCACTCTTGACTGTCATGCCACTCACTGTAACTTAATACGATACAGTCTTTGGCTTTTGTTTGATATCTAGTTTTGGCAAAAAAGGGTTTTGCACATTGCCAGTCCACATCATTAGATTGTTTACTATATAACATGGATGCTGCTGTCAAATTGAACGTCCCCCTAAGCCCTGTTCAAACTTTCAAACTTTATATGGGAAAAAAACCAAACTGTCAAATATTCGTATTTCACGGCTGATCCTGATTTCACTGACATCATTTTGAGTTGGGTAGAGCCCTACTTAACGCTACTGCTTAAAGTGCACCGGTACTCACTGATGGACAGTCACGGCACTTGGGTTGCCTGGGCGATCAATAATGGCCCCAAAAACATTGCATTACCCACGGGACACTGGGGACACTTAGTGGTGTGAGGTCTTTTGTGATACTGTATTAATACTAAACACTGAATCAATTTTCAATTAACAGCGTACATGCAAAGATTTGTGGCAGGTGTTTATTTTCTGTTGTGTTTAAACCAATTACTACTTAATGCTTTATTGCTGTAATCTGTCTTCAGCTATTTGACTCTTTAGATCCAAAGTAATAACGTATCACCAGCGTAAACACAAAGAGCAGAGGCCTATGAAACAGGTGGAGTCATAAAAGGTCAGTTTTCCTAAAATTAGATTTTAAAAAATCGCAATATATCCCCTTACTTACAGTACCACAATATATTAAATCGTAACCCCTTCATCACAATACGTATTGTTTCGCCAGATCCCTGTCAATACACAGCCATTGTGAGGCTCACCTGTTTCTGGTCATGCCTGCCTGCTTTTCTTTGTTGGTGGCTAGTCTAGTAAAAATGCATTACAATAATGCTGGCCTGGGTCAAAAAGGGCAACACGAAGAGAACACAGACAGTCAGAAGATGACCCAACAGAGCTTAAAGCCAATAAAAAGGCAATATAAGGTGTCTTCTTCCACCTAAGAAATATTAAAGAAGTATTTCACTGGTTTTTCATAAAACTTGGCTTTCTATGCAGTAGAAAGACCCACATACTTTTGAAATTAGTGATACATGACCAGAGAAAGCAGAGGAGGCTGTGGCATTTGCTTTATTAAACTTACAACTACCGCACCACTATATGCTCTTGCTGTTGGGTGAAGAAATGCGAGCTCGGCCGTTTTGACATAGGAAACAATTTTGTGGTTGGGTGGTAACAAATAATGTTGGATTTTAGCTAAACCGTACACTATGATGTGTTTATGAAGATATTTTAGGAGAAACAGACTATGTAACCGTTTGAGCTCACTTTTTTCAGACTCCATTTTTACAATATACAGTGTGTTGCCTACGTCCTATTTACAAATTCTCATATTACAGCCAAGCAGGGCACTAAAATAAGTTTCTGAAGACATTTTAGATTTGAAATTAGCAATAAAGTCACAATATCTTGGTTTTACATTTGATCAGCGCTGCCTACTTTTACTGTCCGATCGGAGTTTAATTTGAGTTTGAGAGAGAGAAAGTAGCTAGTCCCCCTCTTGATTCACTTAGATACCATTTGTGTCTGATGTGGCAGGCATACAAAAATGCAGAAGTACAATCCATAGTTGGAGCAACTGCCCCAAAGCCACCGGATGGCATGCTTTGTGTGTGAGATGAGCTGGGAGATCGGGTCGCGGGTAAAATGGGTGAAGTTCTTCTCACATTGTTATGGTACAAAGTACAAAAATGAATGGCAATTTGTTGATAGGTTAGTAATGAATTCAGTATTATATGCTTATAAAAAAGACTTTGTGTGTGCACAGCCTGGCAGGTCTACATCTCATCTTTGCTTGACCATCCTGCGCAGCCACACCAGTCCATGTAAGAGTTCCAGGGTCTCTTCTGCTCATTAAAGAACATGGTTTTGCACTATCCAGATGTGTACAAGCATCCAGGCAGTGTTGTGCTCAGTGCCATCGCAGCAAGGCATGTTTATACTCAGTCAGCTGTGTTCTTGGATCAGCTGGTTAGAAGATGGGCGCAGAAAGCAAGTGAAGCAGACTTTGAAAATAGCTCTGAGCTGGGAGAATATGGGACGCAGCATGCATGGGTGCCAGGCTGGGGAGCAGCCATGCAATGGCCACTGGCGCGCTACCACCACAGTGTCACAAGACCGTAGCGACATCGTCTTTGATTAAAAGTCTAAACATTATGTGAGTTATGACTGCTCCTGAGATCATCACAGGCAAATGTCTCATTAATAGTGATGGGACTTTGAGGCGAGGTTTTACATTAAAGTTTTATTCGCTGCCATTGTTTATGAGGGGAGATTATTCCTGTCTCAGAGCGAAGACACTTCCCATCACAACAGACTGTTATACTTTAATAATCCCTGGCACAATCAAACTGGCTCATCAGTTTGGATGAAACTTTGATGAAATTAACTTCATGGCAGCCTTTTTCCTCCTTTGGTTGTGGATGGCAGTTGCCTAAAAGGAAAATATCCACTCATAACTTTTGTATCCAGTCTTTTGAAATGCAAATGATAAGGCTTCCAGTTATGAGTCTTGATTAGAATGAGTTTACCAGGAAAAATCTTGCAATTCTTTTTTTATTCCACTTGACCCTGAGCAGCATAAGCAGGTATAGAAAATAAATGGATGCCTTATCCAGTCCGCACCCCCTGGGGGACAGGTGAATGTTCAAAAGGATTATAGCATTTAGTGCTGTAAATAATTCAAACAAGCCTTACCTCTGACATTGTTACAGAGATTAGTTTGTGATTTTACTTTGATGTTGCACTCAAAATTACCTGCTGAGATATGTACAGCTTGAAGGAAAGATTTAAAAAATCTGAGCAAAATGCTTTTAGCTAGATGCTTGACATTTTCACAAAGGTAACACTGTGCTCAGGCACCTTTTTCTCCAAAGAAAACATTTCAACCCGACACCTCGCTGCAACATTAAGGAGACATAAAGCAGGGGGATTGATGTTTTAACGAGCCGTTATGAATTATAAAACTCCTCTTCAAACAGATGGACCTCCACCCCTGAGACAAGAATGCCTAAACATACTCAGGGTACATATTTAAAACCACAAACATGCACATGCAGGCACGCACACACACACACATCCAGATGGTCGCAGATCTCTTGGGACGTTCAATTTCATTCAATCATTTCAACGGAGCAAGGCATTTGCTTAATGGGTGAGTGCCATAAAAACACACTCAGGATGGAGGCAAAGGCAATCATTAACCGCTGATGAACCAGAAAATATCTCATTTATTTGTCTGCTCGTATTTCTCATTGTCTGTCTCACCTTACATTGGCAAACTGAGACAGACAGACATAAAACTTGTGGATGTGCATCACATAGAAGACAAGCTTGTGTAAAACAAAATTTAAATAAAAATTTGTGACAAAAACTGAACAAATCCTCCTTTTTTTGTAACAGATCATTTATAGTGCCCTGTCTCGACCTGCATGACCTCTCTACATGCCAGAGGGTTTAGCTCAAGGAGTGAAAGACTGAGAGGATTTGGAGACAAACAGAGCGAAGGAGAAATAAGACATACTCAAAACTGTAATGCTGTCTCAACCTCCCCGACTTCCCCCATCACCTCTGGATCTGAGCACCATCCTTCCCACCCTGGAGGTGACTGACAGATGGGATCATCCTGAACATCACTCAGAACAGCTCTCTACCTCCCATCACCCCGGCAAAAACATATGATTTAACACCGCCAACCACACCACCTCCTCCGCCTCTCGCCATCACTCACAGTCACAAGCCCACAAATCAGCATCATTATACTTAATGTGACTCATGCACAAACATATGCATCATTCACGTTTGGGTGAAGCATTGGTCTAACATG
Organism: Plectropomus leopardus; assembly: GCF_026936395.1. Classification (NCBI taxonomy): domain Eukaryota; kingdom Metazoa; phylum Chordata; class Actinopteri; order Perciformes; family Serranidae; genus Plectropomus; species Plectropomus leopardus. The sequence continues at coordinate 16,715,370 of NC_142193.1, read as the reverse complement.
CATGTCTACATCTTTCTCTTATTAATACAACATAACCCTTGAGACAGATTCTCCAAGTCCCATCTCTGAAACCCTTTGCTGCTTATGTAGTCAAACATGTAGACACTCACGAACTCACATGCTTGTATCTTTCTATTTCTCCACAATCTCCCTGTCTTCTGCTGTGTCACTCTCTTTTATCTCTCTTTCTGTCTTACATTCACAACGAGAGCATGTACAAATACAGTGCACACACGTGCAAAAAAGCAAAGGAAGTCATACGCACGCTGACAATCCTCTCTGAGGTGCCCCCTCTGGAGATGGTGGTCCCGTTGAGTCCCACCAGAGAGGGCAGAGTCTGAGACATCCAGTTGGTCACCATGGCCATGGTGCTGAGCACTGCCCCGATCTTTAGCATGGGAACGCTCATGTTTGCCTCCTGTGGGGCCCCGGTGCAGACGGCCCTACAGCCAGTCCTACCCTGCCCTGCCCTGGACCTTGGCTCCGGTCAAACCCCTCTCCGCTCCAGACGGCCCAGGCAGGGAACCAGCCAGTCAGCTTCTGCCTCAGCCCAAGCAGCGGCAAAACCCCCAGAGCTCAGTTAGAGGACTCACACACCACTGGCTCAGTCAAAGGGACAGCCAGAGAGCGGTTAGAGCAGAGCAGCTCACATCCAACAGCATCACGCTGGAATCTTCCCTCTCAGAGTGACTGCCTTAGCCTCACCCCCTCCCTCTCTCTCACACTCTCTCCATCTCTCTCACTTCCTCCCTCTCCCTTATCTCTCCCTTTTCTCTCTCTCTCTCTTTCTGTTCCCCTCTCTTCCTCAAGATGCAGAGCTGCGCATTGGCTGCCTCTCTGTCTCAACCCCTCCCAATCAGCCTCTGCTCTGTTCTTGCCAGCCCTGTTTTGCATGCATGTATCCATTCTTTTCTCTTTCTCTGACATTTGGCTATTCTTTTATGACTCACATCTTGGTGTGTGTGCACGGACACATTTCTGAGGCGGAGAGATCAGAGGGAGGCTGATTTCAGAGGGCTGAACTGTGCTTTATGTTATGTGGCATGTGTCTGCCAAAGGTGTCCCAGGCACAGTAGACTGTCCTCATCACACCGTTTGTACTGGATGGAGGACAGAGGATATGGAGGGAGGGAGGGAGAGAGAGAGTGGATAGATTTAAGGCTGGGGAAGGACTCGTGAGGGCAGATATGGGCAGCAAGGTATTAATGTGGGAGAGATCCAGGTGCTCCTGCCCACGGCTGCATCTGACAGCTCATCCGTCACTCTGCTTCATGACATATCTTAAATCAGCCTGTAGCTCACACTTTTCCTGTATCATACCAACTCCACTCTGCCTGCGGCGTAACCATATCACCATCTTCAGTTACATGTCTTCTTGACACTTAGTGCCAAGTGCATGAGCTCAAATTTGGATGAGGATTGAATTGGCATACATTGTGGAATATATTAAAGCTATTGAAACACCTTGAATGTAAAACTGACAGATAATGTCCGGATTTGTTCTTACCTGCCTGCTATAGCATGCTCTCCTTGAATGAGTTGGATTACATGTTATATTTCAAGTGGTTCAGTTTCACCATTGTTGTATTGCTATAATCCAAATGGCTTCAGCTTTCAGCACAATCACAGCAGGTAAGCCAGTGTCAGATATTATACTGAACGCTTTGCTGCCTTTTTTTGGTGTCACTTCCCTGCAGGGTGATTTGAGCTTATTACAAGACAGATTTAAGACGTGTTTTGAACTTTAGATCGGCCCATTTGGATGTGGGGGATGTTTTTTGTCTCTAAGTAATAACTGAATTTGCCACTCGCCTCTGCCACAATGGCATGGGAACTACATGGTGTCTAAAATTTTTCCTTAAAGCCTCCTCCCAACAATTTCTGTCAAGATACTGGCCCCCCTGCAGTGCCATGTTATGCCCTAAACAACCATGAATAATGATGACAGAATGGCCTACTCAGACAAAACGGCCAGGTCATCTCCCTTTCTTGCTTCTGCATCCCAGTCTGCTGACTTATTCAGTTTGTCAGCCATGGATGGGCTCCCTTCCCCACACAGTCACATTGGGTGAGTGATACGGGCTCCTCTGTGTAGGGTGTGCTGTGAAGTGATATGAGAGGAGACAGCTTTCTGAGCCCCATCCAAAAAATGTCAGCCCTCCTCAGCTCACCTGCTGGCTGGCGCATCAGTGTCGCCTGTGTCGGCTCCCTCTATTTTTGTAGCAAGACTGACCCCCTGTGGTAACAAGTGGAACTGCATCCAATGAGTTGCCTTAACGCACAACCAGAAAGCAAGCCAGTGCTTGTTACTGTTGTGCAATATTGAAGCTGGTGACAGGTAGTTGTCACTCTATGGGAATGTGTGGAGGAGATGTGAGGGGGCATGTGGCAGCACTGTTCAGAATCACACTCCTCTTTATCTAAAGGAGGTTTTAGAGAAAAGGTTCTGCTGCTGCTTTCTTACATTATGCCAGTGTCGAGGTGTCTGTTGGAAATATTGCATAGAAATTACTTAAAATTTCTAACAGAGTTAGAGTTTCATGTTGTGTGGATGTTCACATTATGACATTATGCAGACACTGGGTTTTGTTCTCCATAACTTACAATTAAATGTTATTATTCTTCATCACAAGACCTTTGGGAGACGTAGGGTTTTGGTTACTGAATAACAAACTTAAAAAAACAAAAACAAACTCAACATCGTCTGACATAAGTATTCTAAATCAAACTGTTGTTGGCATTAGACATTGTCCTGACATTGAATATTGGTCATTCAACCTCACAGCTGAAATTAAACCAAATACCCAAGCTAAGTTCAGTTTTCTTTTACATACATCAACCCCCTTTTTGAGTTTAAAAGTTGAAATATTTCATAAATAAACTAACCTGACCTTTAACCCCTCCCCTAATCTTAACCTGATTGGAAATGGTAATGGTCAGCTGTTAATGATTTTCTCACCCTAAATTGTTTAATGATTATTTTTGTCCCCTTTTCATCTTTTGTTTATCTTATATTTTAAAATAAGGGCTGAAATAAGTTAGGCAGTTGTTCTCCATACAAAAAGAGCATCAGGTCCCGTTACCTTGGGGCCAAGTCCAGTGCAATTTCATGACTCTCAGCATCATGATTATGGTCCCCTTACCTGACCCATGTCATATTAAACAAATAAAGAGTTTGAGAACATGTTTTTCAGGTTCCCTTTATGTGTTAAATAGAGTTTGGGGGCATGTGATCCTGGGTGAGCACGTATGTAAAATTAGGGAACACAGGATAGCAACATTAGACTGACCCACTACAGGTAGTGCAGCTCCACAAGTATTTTATCTAATTGATCATTAGCATATGCATGTAAACAGTAATAATAAAATGATATCAATATGTTTAAGGGGTTTTGCTCTCACGCTTTGGGTTAGGAAACCTTTGTGTTTTGTAATATACCATGCTATATCCTGTTTTTTCTTTAATGCACTGTCTAAAGAGATTGTAGTAATCGTCTTATTCACAGGGTGGCAGCAAAGATTTAAACATGGATATAGATGTCCTTTACCCTTGTATCTGTATTTAACCAAGCTCCCAAGCTCAGCTTCCTCAAAGAAAACCTAGTACCGATGTAAGAGGGCCGACTGAAATAAGAAAATCATTCTTATTGAAGCACCATCTTAGATAATTAGAGACCACCCAACCCATGCATGACTGTGGCCACTGAGCAAGAAGTAAGTGAGATAATTCAGTAAAAATCCATGGCTACGGCACAATGATATCTTAAATTTTTCTCCAGTGGCTTCGATTTGTACAGTTTGACTGCCAAAAATTATGCTCAATAATGCTTTTTGCAATAGACACTAAACACACCCACACCCACACACAGATTACTCTTAACTTATGAGGACTCTATTTGAAATAATGCATTCCTTAGCACCTATACCCCACAAGTGCATGTCTTACTCCAAACCTAACCTTGGCCCTAACTCTAAACTAATTTTTATCCCTTATGGAGCTCTAAGGACTATTTGATAACATAAAAAAACCCAGAACATCCTAACATTAAAGTATGACATCACTCAAAACTTGAATTGGTCCTCAACAAAGTCAATAGCAGTTATAATGGGCAACAGTTGAGGCCTCTTGTGTAACTCTTATTATGTTTTACTTTCAAATGATTGCAGAATAATTAGTGTTTCACCTCTGAATCAAAAGCTTTAAGCTCTCGCAATTTTTTATCGCAAAATAATCCTAACTGCCTTGTTGTTATCATTAAAATTTAGTGATCATTCAGTAAAATTCTGCAAAATTCTGATATTATAAATATATAATAATCAGCGGAAATAAAGCGAACCACCCTCAGCGAGTTATGGTGTTTCTTGCATTTTTCTTTCACAAAGTGCAGCTGCAGTTGACATCTTCCCAAACCAGTAGGGCTGGGCTTTGTTTTAAAAAAATATGATACAAATACCAATATCAGTACCTTTAAAGGGATACCGATACCAAGATTACTGAATTTGTTAGCCAAAATGTGAATAGTGGTGTGCAGAATTACTTTCAAACATTAAGTATACTGCGCTCAACCTTGCCACATTACAGACTGTATGGATTGGAGCTGCTGCTGTGGTTGTGTGGCTCCACACCTGGGACTGTTGGTGAGAGTCCGCTCGCACACGCACAGTGACAGGGCTAAGTGTTACCATCTAATAGGCAACATTACCTAACTCTTGTTAACCAAGTCAAGCTGTTTTGGTGTTGGTGTAAGTTTGTTAGGAAAGTTCAAAGGCTCAAATGTTAGTAGCTGAAGATGCGTCATGTTTAACTAACCGTTTGCCAAGGGTAGAGGGACTCCCTAGACGGCAGACAGAAAGTTTTTGAGAGTGGGGAAGCTTGAAAAGGATCAGACACCTTGTTCAAAAAGAACCGGATGCATATATTATATGACTGGATGACTGGACCGGAAGTTGCGACGCTTGTTGGTATTGGGCTTTTTTGGTCGGTACCTTGAAAGTATTGAGTACTGATACCCAGCCCTAAATTTTAATAGCCATATTCGTAGTAAGTATAGATCAAATCAGACATATGGTACTTAAATATTTCTGTAATATTTCCATAGGGACTGTGGTCATACATGGACAAAATAAAATACAGTGACTTTTAATTAAGACTCTCTTATTAATTGATTATAACAACATAAAAATGGCAATGTATGTATTATCCCAAGCCCCCTTTATTCTCTCTTTTCTTCAGCTTGCATCACACAACTCTATTCTCTCTCTACTTTGATGACAATGCTTTTTTTTCTTTATAAAAAACTAATAAGGTTTTATTCATTTGTGCCAAAAGAAAAAACCCTGTGTGCATGCTGCACTTGCTGAATGTATAATAACTGAGGCCTCTTCCAGACACTCCCACATCAAATCTTTTGTTAGAGGTTTTCACCTCTGCACCCCTTTCTTCTATTTCAAGGCGTCTTTTCATCCGAGACCATTGTTAATAACTTATGTATTTGCTTTACCCGTGTAGAGTGGAGTGCACCTGAACTCCCTCAAACTCAAAATTCGTCTCACAGGCTGCGGGTCAGATGCCATCCTTTGTAAAGTGATGGACCAAATAAAGGATGGGAATAATGGGTGTCATGAGGACAATCTGCCATACCTCAAAGAATTCCAGGCTCTGCCAATCAACTGTCTAATCACAGAGTCTGTTGGCAGAACAAGCTTTCATTAAATATTAGCTAGAGAGGAAGTCAGCTATTTAACCTGTATTAATTTAATCCTTTTTGATTAATTTTCACAGCCATTCCTCATAATTTCCACTCTAATAATTGGCCAGCCTCATTTTCGCTGCTACTCTGCTGTGTCATTATCTCCAATTCGCTGTCGCTCTCTTTTGTTCTCCTTCTCGGTGAATTTTATTTAGCCTTTAACTCCTCTCACTCTCTCCCTCGCTCTGTTGTCTCTCTTGGCCCCTGTGGCTATGAGAAAAAATGGCATCATACCATGTGTTTCTCCATTACCCTGCATGTGTCTTAGCATCTACTATTTCTGTCCTGAGTTCATGCACGTCCAGTCATGATCTTAGCTGTCATGTGCATGCTCGGACTCAGATGTATACTATGCAATACTATGGAACACATACATGCACACATGTTATGCAGCTGTTTGGTTTCTCCACAAAGACATGCCAAGATGGCCTTGTGCTTTATCATAAACATCTAAAAAAATAACTCCTAGCCTGTGGACATGCTCTATAAAGGGCATTTTTTTTATCAGTTCAAACGGTGAAAATGGCCACCAACTGCAGAAACAGCAGCGTTTGAGCACACCCATGGATGGCAGTAGAGCGCTACAGAGCCCTGAGGTCACAGGGACAAACTCTGGGTGAGATAACAATACTGAGGCAGAAAGCGGCAAACACTAGCCGCATTTTCGCTGAGCACAAACAGGCAGCTACAGATTCACAGCTGAAACACACGATCATATTACACCTGAGCTAATTAAACAGACCTCCTTCATAATGATGCAGAGCTGTTTCGACTGAGGCAGGGAGGCCGTACACACACCGAGCCCCCCGCCTGAGCTCTCAAAGATGCTGCAGTCATCTGACTCTAAGAATACTGGCTATTTTTCTGAGTCATAATTCATTAATTAAATGATGGACGTGGAGGCCCACTTCCTTCTAAATATATCAAGATCAAAATCAGCTTAAACAAAGCGTGACCTCATTACCATGGCAGCTATTTAAATGGCATAAACAGGCTGTACCCCAGGGTTCAGGAAGGCAGACGCAGTGGTGTGCTTTCAACATGGAGTGTTTAATCTATTAACGGCTCCTGTGGGCCTTTGATTAAGGAAACTCATCTGGGCTTTTAAATTTTATAGTAGCGACTGAGACCACAGGAGGATTACAGAGTACACATGCATCGACCCCCGCACGCATAAAGTGCAGAGAACACATCCTATGGAGTTGAGTGTGTTCAATAATTCAAGCAGTGAGCGTTCACCACAAATGGAGTAAGCCCTCTGTCCCCCTCTGACCACAGAGGCGATTGACGGTATATGATTCATGACAGGATAAATGTGGCATGCATGAAGACTTTACATGGGAGTCAATAACGTTGCATGTTCAGTACAGTTAAACAAGAGAAGGCACTATAATCTCCTAAAGACAATAAAAAAAACGTTATATATTATCTCTCTCTTGCGTTCACTTGTTTCAGTTTCTGTGTTTGCATATGCGTGCATTGATTTGTTTGTGTGTGTCAATGCCGTTCCGTATTTGTGCCTGCTTCCACAAGTTGCGCTTTCTCTCCACTGAGCTGTGAAATGTCCACAGTACCCTCTAATGGTGGTTGCCACAGTGTGGTGTGCGAGACCGGGTTGCGCTGTGACATGCACGTGATGTACAGTATCTCGGTCACAAGCAAAAGTAAGGAACCAAACAACCCAAAAGTGCTTGACCACAAAAATGTCAGTTAACAGGTGAGAATCTGTCCTTCCAGTGGGAACATGTGAGAAAGAAAATCAATATAGTAAGTGTGCCTGCCTGGCTGTATTGACTGTAATATCCTGTGGTAAGTCCATCCATTGCATTTACAGTAGAGCCCACAGAGCCCATCTAATCAACCCACAGTGAGGGGAGGCATTCATAATATATCACAAGGCAAGTCTGCTGATCTGAAACCAAGACTCATAATAGAGGGGTTTACCACGAAATAGTAATGGAGTAGTAGTAGAGTTTCAGCTTAAAATTGGCTGAAAAGCTGAAAAGCTTCTTTCACAGCTGGTTTGAATGGTGTCACTCTGTAGTCAATGTCAGTCTATTAGCGACACACATTCTCAGCTAAGGGAATACATTATCAGTGCTCTCTATCCAACTTGTTGAGCTGTAATGTTACATAAATGCCACCAAACGAAGCTATGCAAGTACAGAGGCGCTTACTGTAATGTATTGGGTTTTTGTTTGGGGTTTTTGTTGCCACAGAACAAAGTGATGCAGAAAATGTGAGTTTGCATATTGTTTTCTTTTACTCTTTGTCATTATACTGTTTGTTCTTTGGTCCATTTGTCCACACTGGCTTTAAAGGAAGCCTTCCAAAAAAATCACAGGTAGCATTATAGTTCACTGTATTATTAATCAGAATGACATTTACTTGCATATGAAATGCAGTATAATTCCTTCAAACCATAACGTCACCATTCTGTATTGTGTTTTTTTTTTTTGCTTGGTCCTGTTTTGCTGATTTTACACTGCTGGTATATTAACACTGATAGAACAGCAATTAGAAAAACAAATGATCTATTTATATTCATCACAGATAACATTCAATTAATAACATTTATTTCACTTTAATTTGGCCAAAAACTGAAGTAATTTCCATTTGTGCGTCCTTATTCGTTCATTTTAATTCTGATCTTTTCATTCACTTCGGTAAAGAGAGTGCTTTTCTTTTTCAAATATATATGTCCTGCTCCATCTAAAGGGTCTTTGAGTTTTAAGACTTTAAAAAGTGCTCTATAAGTCAGACGTGTCATTATTATTATTATTATTATTATTATTATTATGAGATAGTGTCAGTATATGTACATTTAAATCTGTTGCATCAAGTGTAAAGATGTGTTAATTGTGCAGCAGTCAGTCAAGAAATATATATGGTAAAATAAATATATGAACTTGTAAATTCAAACACTAGTAGGTAGTAATTTCCTGTCAGCGTTCCTCTCTCGTTTTAATTGTTGCAACACTGCTGCTTTTTACTGTAATCAAAAATGATCTATCCGGCACGGATAGATCATTTTTAAAGGTCAAGTGTGTAGGATTTATTTGCAGAAAATGTATATAATATTCACATCCTTATTGTCATTAGTTTATAATCACCTGAAAATAAGAATCTGTTTTCATAACCTTAAAATAAGTTTTAAGAGTCAAATGAAAGTGCATCATTTGACTTGTTTTAAGGGAACATACATGATGGAGCCTGAAGGAGAAACATTTTTTACAATTGCACCATTACAGCAGATGGGGAATTGTAGATTTCTTTACAATAATCGTGTGTAAGTTTTTTCCTGAAATCCAGCAGCGACTCGACCTACCTTTTTAATTACTAACCAGAGAGACAGACAGTTGAAGAGGCAACATTGCAAAAATATTTGACATTTGATCAAGCAAACATGACATTGGAGAAATCCTATCTCAGTGTACTTCCTCTTAGAAGCTTCATGAATATATTGCTGGAACATGCATTCAAATTTTATTCATGGAAGGATTGATTGCTCTTGATTGCTCCCTTGATTACAATCTTAACAGTCCATGGGGGCTTATGCATTATTATTTGTAGGGTATTGGCATGAATGAACAGTATATGGTTGAATAGCTTCAGATGGCTCCGACAGCTCAATCAGGGGCAAGCAGGGCACCTCATTTTGCTTGAGGCTGGCTAAAGAAAAGGCCTGATCAACGCAATAGACAAGAACTACATGCAGCAATCAGCTGCCATGCATTCTGCAGCTCAGCATGGCTCTATCCACTGTTCTGCACCTATTCATGCCAACAGCAGCTGAATACGACTCAGTGCAGCACTTCCTGTTGTAAATGTGCCCAGTTGAATTGCCCACACACACGAAGGCGCTTGCACACACAATCATACAGATTCACACACACACACACACACACACAATTACTATGATCATTTCCTGGCTACGTGACCTGATTAACAATGACCCACAAAACTCACACTTTCCTGGGTCCAGCAGCAGAAAGTCACAACCACATATTGACCTTTTTTACCCACCCTCCTAATCAAACATTCTCTCTGTTGCATAGGAAATGCTATTCCTGTAAAGGGAGTAATTACTGAGAGCAAATTGGGAGTCTTCAGCCCAGCAAAAAAGGTAGCTGAGGCTCAAAGAAAGCCTGCTAATTGAGACTGCCCCCCATGGCCACTCGTCTATTCAAAACGCCCTTCACTGAACTTGTGGTGCTGGCCTTGTCACTATCATCCAGAATAATTGAGGTTTTTTTTATCCAGATGGTAACTTTACTTCAAATAGCATCTCAGTTTACAACAGAACAGCTAATGAAACATTTCTGCATGCAAATATTTACACATCTGTATTAGGGCCCCGTATGGAATATCATTGTTGCTGCTGAGAGCATTTTTATGCTTCCACACTGGCAATAGAATGCCTAAAGAATGCTTAAAGAACACCTTGAGGTAATTTTTTTTAACAAAATGGCACAAACGTCCACTTGGACTCAACACTGAACTGATTAGATTTTGGTTGTCAAATATCAATATCACTGTGACCTTGTCCGTCTTATTCTCAAAAACATGTTATTTCACCAAAGTCATTAGGGAATTTCTTCAAATTTTGCAAAAACATCCCCTTGGACTCAACAATAAACTAGTTAGACTTCGGTAGTTAAAGATCAACGTTACTACGACCTTCCGTCCATCTCTTTCTCATTAACACAATATCTCAAGAGGGAATTTTCTCAAATATGGCACCAACTTCCACTTAGTTTCAAGCATGAGCTCATTTGATTCTGGGGTCACTATGACCTTAGGAAAGATATTTTTGGCCAAAATTCAAGAATTCATACTAGAATTATGACAAAATTTCACAGATATGTCAGGTAAAATGAAAGGATGATATTGTATATCCAAAAGCTCAAAGATAAACTCCACTGTGACACAATAATGTTTTGCAAACCACTTTTATGGCCATTGCTCAACATCATAACTCAGGAACTGAAGAGGAGACATTTGATCAGATACTTAATTGGATATCCACTTTGAAACTGCTGACTGTGTAGATCTTCTGTGCTGCCGGGTTGGAGATGTATGTGCAGCATAAGTGTTTAAGACCTTGTTGCTTCTTTGCAGCAACATCCATATTTGAAGCATTGTCAACTGTCATGACTACACATGAGACAGACATGGATGTAACCTGTAACTGCAACTTGACTGGTGGAGGCATCCAACCTACTGGAATTGGCCACTATTCAATTGTCTTATTACTGTAATGGCAAAATGCTTGGTTATACTAATGATGTATTTATCTATATCTGCAGAGATGCACCTAGTACCTTGTTAGATAACTAAAAAGAGACAACCTGTGAACAGAGTGTCTGTGTTTTCTCATTGGGGCTCTGTCTGAGTCATTGTTTACAAGTGTCACCCAGTCACAGAGTGAAGGTATCACCGTGATTAGCTAACCACTGTGGTAGGTTATACAAGTGGAAAACACTCCAAAGAATAACACAGGAGATAGACAAAATGGTAATAGAAGAGACTGTGATGTTTAGGAGAGGCAGCAAGATCGAGAGAAGCAGTGAGAGAAACCGATAAAGAGAGAAAAGGATGGGTGATGCATTTGAAACTCCCTGAGGTGATGAATTTACATCTTGTCTGTTTTCTGCCACGTCTGCAACAGCGAAACTAACAGGACCAGAGAGGAGTGGTGAGATCCTGCCAATTACAGCATTGACTGAGAGTTTGCAGCAGCCAATTGTGGAGGAAAATCGTAATGCTCCATGCTCGACATGGTCAAGAGCAAACAATGACCAGAACCCATCAGCTATAACTGTATATCGGTAATGAAGGGACAAAACCAGCCTGCGGTCTCGTGTCCAGCTTCTCTGTCGGAGCCCACACTGGAGCCTCCATTTGTATCCTCTGTCTTCAGGTCATTAATGCTCAGAGAAGCTGTAACATTTAATTAGGGACACATTATTAGTACAACGCAGGCACAGTGTGCAGTGGAGAGAAATCCCAAAACAGCCCCTAACTGAATATTACATTTACAGCCACATGGAGTTATGGGCAAAAATGGTTCGGAGAAACTTGTAGATAAACAAATTAGCTTGTCACTGTGTGCTTTTATGGAGTTTTGCCTTGCTGGTGGACAGAGTAGAAATAATTATTTGTATAAATAAACAGTCTTGTGTGTGCCTTGTGCCTCCCCCCAACACCCTGATGATGATTCCAGCCGTGCGATCTGCAAAGTCTTGGCAGCATTGTCAAAATGAGGAGCCGCTGATCCGTTCAGTGATTAAACAAACAAACAGACAGGAAAAAAATCAACAAACTTGAGAAAATGAGTCTACAGAGCAGAAATGAGAAGGCCATATGCTGGATATTATAAAGGGGTAATATTCTGCAGAGTTAGCCGAGTGTGAGATGAGAAGTATTGTGAGTGGGAAGGTGTTGGTGGGAGGTAGGAGGAGGCCCTGATGGTAACGAGTGGCCATAGAGTCTGGTGCTTCACCACAGGGGGTTGCATTGGATCATCAGGCTGGATCGCTCAGCAACAGATACACTGCTCATCAGAAACAAGAAAATAAACTGTGTGGTGAATGTGGCAACATGTCCTGCATTACCAATCTCAATTCAGCCGTCTTTCAAAATGCGAATTACATTGTGTGAGTTTGTGTGGAGGTTATACACAGACAAACAGCCGCTGTGTGGATTTCTATAAACAGCATGTCTGTGTCTGCAGTTCCCGTTGATGCAGGATGTTTCTGCATCGTGCTCTTCACTCTGAACACGACGCAGATCCATGGTGCTTAATGATGATATTTGTGTTCGCAGCCTGGGAGATACAATATCATAAAGGCCATCACTTGAATTAATATTCTATGCAGCGCAAGAAGGCAATGGGAGACAACTTTTCCCTTAAGGGGGCGCTTCCTTTGCCAATCGTTAACATAAATATTTTCATTTGGTGTCTTAAAGACATGGCAGTTGAGATCCACTGCTCATTCTTCCTTGGATGCGTCATTGTTGATTATTGCCTGATTGCCTCTGGTAAAATAGGCAAGAATGGATTCAAAATAAGATAAAACTTCATCATGGGAGATTAGAATGACAGAAATAGCCTTTAATTATGAGCTTAAATGGTTAACACATTGGGACATTTCTAAAACCCACAGATTAAATCACAAATTTGAATTTTAATGACACCTTTGCAAAGGTTCTCTCTGCTATGTTTATTTGTGTTAATCTGAAAAGACTTACATAAAAGGAGGACAGTCAGGGGTGCTGCGATGGTGGTGGTGGGGGCTAAGGGGCTGATTACCTATTACCCAAATGGGCCCCTGAAAAGCTTGGAATAAAAAGTTCGTTTAGGTTGCAATATATTATTTCTGAGTAAGAAGTGCCATAACTAAATTAAAATTGTCTGAATAAATAGTTTGAAAAAACTCAGCTTTGTTGGTGAAGGCTCTTTAAGGCTCCACCCACCCCTTAAAGGTCCTGTATTGTAAAAGTCAGATTTCCAAATCTTTTTATTTTTTCTTTTTTGATTATAAAGAATATATAGATACTGTGAAATTATGAAAACGTTCAGTCCACAGAGGAATGCACACAGAAAATTTTTAGAAACTGTTACTCTAAACAAGCTGTCAGGACTTCTGTGAAGTTGATGTGATGTCACAGCTACACTATTTAAATGAAGAAACTGCCACTACAGCCTTGTTACAGTCATTCCTGGCTGCAATGAGGGCACAAAGAGCGCAGATAGAGCAGATATGGAAGACCCAGAAACGCTGACCAATCAAAGCAGACTGGGCTTTTTTGGAAAGGAGGCTGAAAGAGACAGGTGCTAAAATTAAGCGTTCCAGACAGTGTGAATACAGGTATATTCAGGCGGACAGCATAAGAAAAATCTGTTTGTGTTTTTTTTTATTTAAAGCATAAAAATCAGCATAATATGGGGGCTTCAAAAACAAAAAATTGCTTAGGTCGTTCCTACGTGATTTTTCTCTAAATGCATTTAAAAGCTGAGTAAGTTTCTTCTTATAGTGATCGAGGACCAACATGCACTACTATGTTTTTACCCATGAAAGGGAAATCAAGGTTACAAGAAAAAAGAGGGGGGAGGGGTTCACAGAGACTACTTATGCATTGAATTTGGTGCTACACCCCTGACAATATAAACATATTAATCTGATCATTTTTAAATGTCCTCTGTGATGTTCTCCATTCACTGGCACTTCCTTAACCAACCAAGTGTACCCACGCACTTATTTCACAGTGTAAATGAGTCTCACTGTTTGCACTTATATCAGTTATATATTTATATTTATAAATATCGTTCCAGAACATACCAGGTAGAAAAATGTGCCTGACAAGTGAGAAGCAGTCCTATGTGGAGATCCCTGCACCAGCTCTCTGCATGTTGTTACTTTCACTGCGAGGAGTAAGAGATGAGAGCTGGGCCTGAGAGGGCCAGTAGCCCGAGGCTCTAAGGCTTAAAGAGAGAGACCTCTCCTGAATACCTATTCATCACATCGCTATTAGTGTGGCTGGAGCACTCAGCTCTGCTGCTCAAAAATATAACGAGGATTACTGCATGAGATCCCATAGCATAGTCTGACATGATAGGACTAACACTGCTGCCTGATGTACAGCCAAGCCACGACTTCAGCCTGCTCGCTCTTCTCACCTTGCGATGCAGCGAGATGCAGACGTGCATATCTTGCTACACATCCGCAGGCACACAAAGTCAATAGTAGATAAACAAGTGCAGACTCTAATCATCATGAGAGCAGGTTTTTATCAGAGCATGACGTTTCTTTTTTTCTCCCCCCTCCCACAGAAATGCCACGCGACATCATTTTCCTCTCTCATCTTGTCTGTCAACACTTCATCCTTTCTTCTGCTGCTTCCTGTGTCTCTCTTGCCCGAGCGACAGGATGCACATGCCATTGTTTTGTCACGGTCACGGCCGTATTGATTAAGCGATGTGGAGCTAATTAAAGACAATCTGCAAGGAGCGTCAGTGCTAGTCGGGGGAATAAAATCATGGTGACTGAGCGATAGGCCTCTAATTATTATTCTCCTTTTGGTTAGGATGGGGAGAGATAATAACCCTGCAGGCACATTCGGCAGGCACAGTCAGAAGGCACTCTCTGTCTATTTCTCCCTCTATCCCTGCCCGCAATCTCCAATTTTCATTTCCAGCAACTCCACTCTGTCTTTTCCTCTTTCTCTCTCTGTCTCTGACTCACTTTACAACCACGCCGGCCTGCTCAGCTGCTCCACTAGGCACTAATTCAAACTCAGTCCACATCCTCTCACTTTGTACTCTGACACTGCCCACCACCACAACATCTTTAGCATCTGTGTGCGTTAATACATGCATGCTATTTATGTAGATTAAATGCTGGTGTTCATTTGAAATGCACATTAAGCCTTTTTAATACAGTACAATATGTTTCTTTGCTGTACTTAATACGCGGTAACATCGTTTACATGCACATATGCACACGCATTGCCAAGAGTATTACTGAGGGACTAGAGCTTTCTTTTAGACTATAGAAGAAATACATTTTGTTCTTTGTACTGGCTGTCTTTTTGTGTCTGAGGCTGCAGATTATTGAAAAGAGAGGTGAAACATGCTGCAGACAGAGAACTTGAGGCAAGCTCAAGGCCATTGTTTCAAAAACATGTTTTGTTTGTATACTGTAAATAATCAAAAGGGCACATTGAGCAATGGATTCATGGTACTGCTGGATACACAGGGCTCACTCACAAGAAAACTTCTTTTCCACTAATACGCTTATCTACATTTGTGCTCTCTGATCTATGAAAAATGAATGCGAAAAGTCAGCGTGTTACATCATTTTCCTCCAATTTAGTGTAATCCATCAAAGCTAGATCAAATTTCTTTCAGTAAATGTCATCAATGCTACAGATATCCTTCCTTTTTACTTATTCTTTAATAGTCTGCTCTCTCTCTCCTGCTTCCAGATGTGGTGTTCACATCCTGTGTTACACACTGCTATGTCTGTGTGTGTTTTGTAGACTTGGAGGAATCCCAGGGGTTTAGAATCAGGCAGAATAATGTAACGTAAGCTGGTGTTCCTTCCACTGGAGCATCTTGTTATCTCACCTCTCCTACATGTAGTGTCTCTATCAAAGGACCTCTCTACCTTGCTCACCGTGGGCCTGCAGAGAGCAGCTCTGCCAGCCTGCTTGATATGCAGCAGTGTCTGGTGGCTGCTGGGCTCCCACGCCTCCCTGACTGGAGCCTTTAAGCCTTGGCGCAGTCAGAGAGAGCCTCCCTCATCAATGGCCCTACTGAGTGGCTGTGACAGTGCCACGCGGAAAACACATCGATTAAATGGTTCCTCTTGCCACCCGCTTCTGCCGCGGCGCATAGCTCTCATCCTTCATTCCCCCAAAATGAAAGCACTGCAATTGAGTTAGCTTTCAACATGGGAGGCAATGCTGTCACACTCACGCATGGCGGCGAGGAGAGGATTCTCTGGAATAAAGGTAGCAAGGAACATGTGGAAAAGGAGGAGAGGGAGACAAAGAGGAGAGAAACATAAAAGAGAGAGAGAGGTAGTAAGAGAGAAATAGGTGTAGTACAGTCGGAGTTCAAGCAAGATTTACCCTTTCACTCTTGTATTGCCTCTCATTCAGTGTCAATTGCTGCTACAGCTCTCCGTAACATGAATGTGAGTAATCTGTAATTAACTAGGGCTTTCAAAGAGAAGCTTACTAAAAGAATTTCACACAAAAACCGAACCTTTCTCGGGATTGTGCCAATGCTGTCCAGCCATGTGATGGAGCAGGTAGAGGCAGAATCTTATGTGTGGTGTTTGAGAATGCATAACGCTCTCTGATATAGGATGTGTGTCTTTCGATAAAAAGCGGGGAGATGTGAAGAGCACCGTTCAAGTAGCAGCTTGCCCAATCTGCTCAGTCTTATGAAAGCTTTTGTATCAGAGCGGGAAGAGGAGCTCTAGGCGCAACAGCCATATTTATATTCCAATCTTCTACACAGAAACCCACATTGCCAGGCTCATAAAAGATTCATCGAGCAGGGAAAAGCAAGGTCGTACAGAAAACTGGTCAGGAGGTGCCTGCTGCAATGCAAAAAAAGAGCAGATGGACGCAAAAAAAAAAAAATCTGTGGGTAAGTCCCACGGTGGCAGTTACTAGGGTAACGTGTGTTGTTGCCCTTATTACTGGTGGCAGTGTGTAGAGCATTGACCAGATGATCAAGCGTGTCTGTGCTCTAATTGGCATCTGTCACTCATACTATAATCTACGACAGGCTTAACAGCCTCAGCCATGTTTGGTGGGATTGACTCAGTGCGTTATTTGGTTCTTTGTCTGCTGTGGATCCTGTTGCTGACATGTTTGTGAACTAGAGAGCAAAGGGGAGACAGAGAGAGGGGGAGACAATGTTTGTGTGTGTGAGCGACTGCGCGTGCATGTGTGTGCCTGTTCGGGGTGTTGTCAGAGAAATGTCACTCTTGCTTAGAGTCACAGACATAAACCTCTGGGAGTCCTGCACCCTCCAGCACACTCACGCAGAAGGAAAGAGAGAAAGTGGGGGAAAGAATGCAATATATAGGGATGATATTCATCCCACCAGTCAAGCTGATCCCTCCATACACCGTTGACAGCAAGCATACAAATAATATCCTATACTTTATACGAGCACACCAAATCTTTTTGAAGAAATTATTTGTGCATCAGTCAGTCATGGTGAAATTGTCTGGAAGAGAGAATTAGGGTTGAAGGGGACGCTACCGGCGCAGGGGACACATGTAAATCTTCTTTTCTTTTCTCCTGCGTGTATAAAAAAATAATCAGTCCCTCAGTGTACAGCTGGCTGCTGGGTAGCTGCCAGGTTAACCATGTCTGTATAAATGACAAAGCTCTAACAACTGTATTCAGCACTGAGTCCCGAAAGACCTTAAAGACCTTTCTAATGACGATTATGAGCTGCCCTAGAGTCAGCCAGCTCAGTCCATGGGATCGCTAATGGTCATTTTAGTACAGCAGGCCGCTGGGTTTTCAACAAGACAGAAAACAGCAACAGAGGTCATTTAGAGCCCACACAACCCTGCAGCAAAAGTAGTGGCCCGTCTGTGGCTCTGAATGAGTAAGTGGTCATTTACAACATGGACTAAATACCAAGGTTACCAGATTTTACTGTCTGACTTTGACAACCTCAGTTTAAAGCAAAAATGTCCCCTGTCTGCTGAAATATCTGCAGCGTTTTCAGAGTTTCAACAACAAATGTAACACGCAGATGACAAGTAAGTTTAAGTAAGCCTACTGAACATACTAACTGTATGATTTTAAATGTTATAATGCAAGGAATATGGTTTCATCTGTAGGAGTGTCAGTTCAGAAGGAATGAGAGCCACTGTGACATTTATTCAAAAATGCTAAAAATGGCTGCTGTGAAATCTGCATGTTGCATAGAATACCAATAATTCAACATAATGACATTTGGAATGTTGACACCCTCTCCACCTTTAAATCCCGTATGAAAACGCCCCTTTTCAAGCTGGCATATTCGGTCTGATTTTATGGTGACACACGCATCTAGGTTGCATTGATGATGAATTCCTTATAATGATTTAATACCTCGTTTTTATGACAATGATTTTGTTGAGTTATTATATTAACTTTTTATTGATAACTGTTTAACTTAATGATCTATGGATGCATTGCTGCTTGAATTTAACTGTCTGGTTAGGTGTCTTTAAATGCCTTGAAAGGCTCCTTTAATTTAAAAAAATCGAAGTGCATGTCAAATATTTTTTTCCCAAGATGGTTTCTGTCATTTAAAGTTGTTTTTTCCACCCTGATGTTTGTTCAAGTGTTCATTTTTGTGTTAGGTTTGGCTTTAATTCATTATTTGATGCTATATAAAGGGGGTTTGATGCCATGATTGACAGCTATATATGACAATCAGTGTGATTGTGATCAATGGCACTGCTTGTGATTGGTTGGATGGGTGTATCAGCAACTGCAGAGATTTCTCCTGCTCGGACTCTGGCACCAAATGATATCAGTAGCACAAGATGGTAGCGCCTGTGTTTGGGATATTGTAGCTTCATTTTTGTACAGTGAGAGTAACTGAAGAGGCATTGGCCATCTTTAAATAAAGTCTATGATTCACACCAGCACTCGGGCGTGTGTTTGCAGGTTGCTAATAGCATTAATTACATGCTTAAATAGTAACAACTCTGATTTATCTAACCAAGGAACCATAGGCTGCCAGATGGGCGAAGTGATACCTTTTTTAGTGACCAAGTTTGTTGCTGCTTCATGAAAATTTGCCACCATCACAGATCAATATTTCATATATATCTTATATCTCTCAAAACGTACACACATGAGCTGCGGCGCTCAGTCCGTGTGTCTCTGTCCTCTGTCCTTGTGTTGCCATAATGCATGCATAAAGCCGGTGGTATGGACCTCGGGTTCAGGTGTTTGAATATGACGCCCAACCCTACTACTACTACTACTACTACTACTACTACTACTACTACTACTACTACTACTACTTGCAAGTAGTGTGCCTTTTATGCCTGTTTCATAAGCTTGTGTTCTTTGTGTTTATGCTAGTAATATGCTATTATGTTGGAGTGTAAGAGTTAAATGGCTGGATATAGATCACAACACTGAAGGATCTAGAAACAACGCAAAATGAACCACTGCCTCGAATCTTTGCATGTATACTTCTCTTTAACTTTCGCTCAACTGTATGGTAGAGCAAATTTTGAGTCATCTTAATGAAAAATGTATTGAACTTAAGTCAACCTTACTGAGCCATATCATTCAATTCAGGTATGTTATTAAAAAAAAAAAATCCACTGGATTTCATTGTGTCTTTACATAGTTTGCCTTTTCAGTTTGCCTCCTTCAGGAAGTTAGTAACAAAAAATGTGAAGACATGCAGCTCTCTGATGATGATTTTTCACCATTTCAGAGGTGTTTTTTGAATAACTGCAATGGTAAATATCCCAAATAAATATGCAAAAATAATACTTGCACTGGCAATACTACTAATTTCATGGTAACAATGACTTCTGACAGTAACAGTAAATGGCCTCAACAGTTTGGAAGAGGTCTGTATTTAAAAAATAATGGGGACTATAAAAAAAGAAAAAGAAGATAACAAAAAACCATAAATGGTTAAAAATCTATAGAGTGCCACAAAACATAACACCGCAATACTCAAGTGTATCTTACACGCCTAATATAAACCCATATGGAAGGACATTCTAGTTTGAAAGGTATGGCCACACAGGGGCTCAACCATGACATGGACTCAGTGTTACACCATGAGTCAGGGCGCTGACCTCACACACTTCTCCACTCGGCCTTCCATCTGTTAACCAATTACCACGCAGGCCAATTGCCTGCCTTCGTGCCTCATCCAAGGCACTGCAGTAGTAAAATCAGTCACCCATTTCACGAGGGCCGCACCACAAAAAGAGCTCACTGCCATCATCACAGGCTAATATCACCCCTGTGTGAGTCATGAACAGACCACATTTAGAAAACTGACCCAGAAACAGGTACAGCATCATCACAAACCAAACCACTCACACTGGCACACAAACCTCCCCGTCCACTGAAAGACACACACACCAACTGCCCCTACCACACGTACACATACTGTACTGAAGAGGTACAGCTTTGACTTTCTCTAACTCCTTACCACATGTTTCACACTCATCCTAACTAAGTCAACCTTAAAAAAAGGTCTAACCTCAAGAATTGATGGTTAACCCTCTGAGAACCAAGTGTTTGCACTCAGATGCCTCATGAGTCCACACATTGTCACTGTGTGCAAGCATTACGTGTACCCATAAACACACACACACCTCTGATGATGAAGCAGTGGGCAGCTTGAAAGCACATCAGACATTAAGATGAGGGAGTGAACAGCGGACACAGCACAAAGGCTCAACAGCTCTCTGCACCCCAGCCCCTCTTTCTTAAGCCGCATCTCTTTTATGAAACAGATCTCTTTACGGTGGTATGATTCTGATTCGCACAATGTGGTATCATTATCGTGCACTGATTCAAGCTCTAACCTAATCAGTCATGACACAAGCACATACTATTCAATCTCTTCAAGCAGCACTGAATCAAACATAATGCAACCTCATTATCTGTGGCTGATTGTGAAGCAGCACCTTTGTATATTAATGGGGAAGTGCATGAAGGTGGATGCAAGCAGAGTGGCTAATCTAACCCGGCCCGCTCACTTACTCACCCACATAGTGCTCGAGATGATTGTTAGTGACTGACAGGCAACACAGAAATTCAGTTATGTGGGTTATCTTATTCAACAGAGCAAAAAAACATGTGAAAATGACGCTCAGCTTACATATTATTAATGGCATGTGTTATGGAAATGCCGCTCATATTACAAGTATGCTTGAAAAGTTAAAATACAGGTAGTGTAAAAAAATATATGACGAGTTTTTCACATGCTATAAACAAATTTGAATGATAAAATAAGTTTCTATTTGCACAGGGGTGAGAATAGTCACACACAAACCGCGATTTGGCTTTACACTCATTCTCACTCATTCAACGTATTACTATGAATCCACTTCATGCTGTGATTGGCTAGTACTTGTCACATGGAGAAGGACATTGTCATGGTTGGAAGTGTTTAGGAGTAGGGCAAAGAGGTCATGTTTGAGGCAAATATTAGCCCATGTCAGATATTCTCTGAGATCGAAATGGCAAATTTACGAGACAAAAAGTCACAAATGTGCAGCTAGAAAGTCAGGTGACATGTTATAAAGAGCGACACAGTCCATGGAGTGAGTAAGATGTGGTGGGTGAGTGGGTCAAGCATAGTGAGTCAGTGTTGGCTTATTATTTTTAGACCTACACTATTTTCATTTTTCAAGATATGTGAAGCTGCTGAATCAGATTGTGTGCATAAACTTTTATAATTTTTCTGAATGTTTTAATGTTACCAGGGTGCCCAGGAATAGACATATACGCTAAGCTTGGGTGGTATCGTTTCGTACAGTCAAACCTTCCTGGCATTACATTGAGGCATTCGGTATATAACGGTATTTGTGTAAAAAAGAACATAAAAGCTGAGCTACTGGTGACTGAAGTCATTGTAGCATGCCATTGTCTTGCCCACAATCAGTGTACTTAGACAAGTCTCGTTGGGTTTAAAAACTTTTGTCCCATAGAAAAAAGACAATAGATAGGTCCTTCTGCTGGCGGACTTACTGACACTTGTTGCCTTGATGGATATCAAAACACATCAATGGGCTGAACAGAGATGATGCGCTGAATAAAATCATATGGCTGATAAACTGCTTTTGTAGTTGGATGTAGAAAATGTTATATGTAGCAATACTCACAAGCAGGAGCGGTCAGAGGCATTTTTCTTTTTTATGTTATTTCCATCACTTGCAGTCGTCATCCTTCTCAACTTATCAGCCCGTTCCACTAATAGCGACTGACCTCTTTTTGTGCGTGTTCTGCACTACATAGCTTCAATACAACATGCCCATATCATTTTAATAGTAAAGAAGCATCTGAATGTTTAATTGTATTTAAAATAATATCTTATACTCTGGTATACCATATTATTTTGATACTGCCGGAGCTGATTTTACATCCAAGTGCAAATAGCCACTCCAACAGGTTGCAAATAGCATTGTTGGTGACTGACACCTGGGTACAAATAGCATCTGCCTTTCAAAAATGTGCAAGTATATGAAATTAAGTTCCAAATTGTGAAAAATAAGCAGCATTCTCTGCTCTGAGACACTGAGGGCATGTCCACTGAAGGAGCAGAAATGAAGAACGAGCAGGTGTGAAGCGACAGACTGTTGTTAGCAGCTAGCTCAATAGCACAAAGCACATGCATCCTGACCCAAAAAATAAGTTACTGTGCAGTGTTCAGCAGCTTATAGCAGCTAACGTTGGTATACAGCACAACAGTGAGCAATAACTGCTGGTGGGCCAGGTAGCCGATTTGATTTAAAAAAAAAAACCTAAAAGGTGCATTCCCAACGGTTATTTTGCTTGCATTTAAATGATTTTGGCATTGACAGAGTTTTTCATTCATATATTTGTTAGATTGAAAAAGCTAAGAGAGCTTTTTAGAAATATGCGATACCTTGTCAGTTTTTCACGTTATTAGTGTTACAAAGTCATACAAATGATTGAGGACTTTTCATAAATTTTACAGTAACATACCGTATAATAAGACAACACTGATGCTATGCGCCCTAATGTTAGTTTTTTTAGAGTCAGGGAGGGGTTATGTTGAGAATAGCTCCAGTGTGTCATCAAACCAAGATTTCAGGCCTGTCCAAAAATCCTGGACACAAAAACGAATAACAGTGAATACCAGTTTAACTCCACAAGGGAGTACTGTATAGTTCAGTCTTTTCACATGTTTTAAAAAAGTATTTTTTTAACATGTATAATGTGTTAGGAGAGAGGGCAGACATCAATATCATTACATGAAAAAGTTAATGCTGCGTGAACTACATGCAATGAAGTAATGTCCTTGTATTAGATTCAAAGTTGTACGCTTAGCTTGACCTTTCAAGGGCTTGTGTGGTCACACAATGTTAGTAATTCAGACAAGCACTGGACCTGTCGTAGCATAGCAAGGTGATTTTAACAGTTGAGTGTGTGTCTTTGCCTCTCACTGGCAGATTTACACCCCTGCTCCCGCAGCTTTTCATTTGTTTAATTCTCTAGGTGGAGGTTAGGCTGCTGCTTGGCAGAGCACACTCTGTCCAGCCAGCCACCTAGTGTCCTTCCTCCTGGGAAACGTGGACTCACATCTCTGTTCCTCTTTGACTGTCATCCAGCTACACTGTCTCATTCATTCCTCCGTATTTATCAAAGCTTTTAACAGGTAGGCTCACTGATAATGATGGCAGAGGGGACATTTTTTTAGAAGTATTTTCTACAGGGTTTGACAAGCTTCAGTGTTTTGGTAAGACTGCTGTGTAACAGGCTTTTGGCATGGAGACAATGACAGAAATTTACCACAAGTGGCTCGATTATAGCCATGTCTGGGGAAGGGCTGTTATTGTGAGCATGCTGCTTTGCTCTCATTGGACTGGCACCAGGAAAAGAGATTTTTGGCCAAAAGGTCACTGCCAGGTCGGTGGACTGTTTAAGTTTGTCTCAGTTGGACATTATCCAACCCAGCTGTCTATGCTGCCTGACTCTGATTGAACCGTGGTCTGTCCTTGTTGTCCTCACAGGCAGAGACATTGTAGGTAGCGTTAGTATTAGGTTAGCTACCTGCTTTACATCTCTGCCTGTTTGTGTAGAAAATCAGACCCTTTTACATGTCAAGTTTGTTAATTTGCAAATTCAATTAATTTGAACAGACCTTCTGGGAAAAAGCCCAGGGATCCGATGTGTCATGAGCCCCCGCAAATTACAAATTACCAAACCTCAAAATGAGACACAAACAGACCACAAGAGACACATGACTATAAAGAGACACAAAAGGACCACAAAGAGACAAAAAAGACCACAAAGAGGCATAGAATAACAATAAGGAAACACAGAAAAACAACACACATAAAAAGATCACAGAGACCCTAATTAAAAAGAGGACAACAAAGAGACAGAGACTGAAAAATGACTACCAAGAGACACAAAAGGACAACAAAGAGACACAAAATGACTATAAACTAACACAAAGGACAACAAAGACACAAAAATACCACAAAGAGACAAAAATGACTACAAAGAGAAGCAAAACAACAAAAAATAAAAGACACAAAGAAAAACAACAGACATAAAAAGATAAACAGACACAAGATGACTATAAAGTGGCACAAAAAGACATCCAAAAAAGACAACAACAAAGATACAAAATTACCTCAGAGACACATAAGGACTATAGTCTAACACAATAGTCTAACACAATAGTATAACACAATAATATAACACAAAACAGCCACAAGAGGACACACAATGACTAAAAAAAAGACAAAGACACATAAATAGCCAAAAAAAGAAACAAAACTACCAAAAAAGACACAAAATTACCACAAATAGATATAAACAACCACAGAGACACAAAATGCCCTCACAAAATGACTACAAAGACGCACAAAACAACCCCAAATTGACAAAAAATTGTCGAAAACAGACACAAAACAACCATACCTACAAAGAGATACAAAACAAACACAAAAAAGAGGTATAACCACCACAAAGTCTGTGTCTTGCTCCTATAGGAAAGGTGGTAGGGCTTTCTGCATGGCTGTGCCCAGGGGAGCAGTGTCTCATAATTCACCTTAGATACTGACATCTAGCTTAAAAAGTCTTTTTTAAATTTTTTTTTATCAAAGTTATGCTTTTATTTGCATCAATAAAAGCATCTCAATTCATTGACACTTAAATTACAGCACTAAACTACTGTATAATTAACTCAATGTAAATAAACTAAATGTTTCTGCCAAATGATGTTTTAAACAGCAGCGTGATTTACAAGTGCTCACTCCTTTACAGTACTTTCCTTTTAGCTATAAATCGACCCGGGCTGGGTGAGTTTCTGGTGCAATCATCACACCAATCTAGGATGAGGAAACAGAACTTAACAAGGCCATAAAGAGTTGTCTGTTCAAAGTGATTGTTTATCGTGATCCCTGGTGAGACAAAGGATCAAGTAATTCACTGAAAAATCTAGCCAATTGCTTACACAGGTTCTGACTCTCTCTCTGAGAATGACAAGCAATTAGGTTTTCTCCCCCACTGCACTCGCTGTTTGAGCAGAAAAACACCAAAGCAAGTGTTCATTTCCATCACTCTCAACCATGCTCGTGTTGGGAGTCTTCAAGGCCAGACATCTTAAACCAATAACTGTATTCCTCTGGCGCTCCCTTGCACCAGTGGGACAACAGCATTTGTTTCTGCCTCTAAACCTGAATCTTTCAAGTACATTAATAAATCTTTATGTCTGACAACTTCAGCAGAATTTGCGCAGCTACAGAAAACAAGACAAAGAAATCTTTTGTCCCCTTGAACAAAATCACCATACCTCTCAGTCGGGCTCCAGCAAGCTTTTTTAAATCAGTTTGATGGTTGGACAGGAATATTAGTGGGACACACATTTTTGGAATTTGTAAAATTTCTTCTGAATACAAAATCATTTGAGAACGTGACCGATATTATTCAAAGTCTTTGTTTCAAAGAACTTATAATTATTCATGAAGTTTCAGGGCAACTGACAACAACTGAATTCAAACCTCATTTTGTGCTAAAGATGATATTTCTTGTGATCCCTGTTTGTTTATTAAACTCCAGAATATCTGAACATCTCATTGTCAGTTGTGTATCACCAAATTCTCCATGCATATGCATTATCTGTAGCCCCTTTTACACTGCCTGGTCAAGGGGGGACCATCACCCAGCTATGCTGCCTCACCACCTCACGGCCTCACAGCCTTGCAGTTCTGGTAGGATTGCGGAATGGGGAGACAGAGTTGTCCTACCTTTAATCCAACATGACAGCACTGAACAGCTCTCTATACAAAGGAAAATCGTCAGGATGGGTTTGACGTTTTGATGACATGTTATGTGTGCAACCCACAGCAAGAATTTTAAAAAGCAATTAGCAGTTAGTAGCTAACTCAAAGAGGAAGAGCAGTGGCCATTAGTGCCCACATATTGGGAAAAAATTAGCTCCATACCCTGCGGGCAGAGAATAAAATCAGCCGCTGTTTAACAAAGACGGTAAATTATTGTTATAGCCATGTTAATGCTATTGTTATTGTTTAGAGAGCGCTGCCGATGCAGATGTTATATGTCACACTAAAGTGCTAATTCTATTGTGTTAAATGTCATGCCTGTCATTCCTCTTTCAATTCCACAATGCGGGCATGCTGTCTACAATCACACATTGGAGCAGAATGAGGCTGCTGTCTTTTGGTTCTGTGTAAAAATGCAAAGGTGGCAAGAAGAAAGGACTTCAAAGCAGCCCTGTAGCATGATCTCTGTAGAAAGGGCTTTTCCTTTTTTTCTTTCCTTCTTTTCTTCTTTGAATACCTGATTTCTCTTTGTTAGTGACGGACATGAAAGTGTTTGTTAGTACTTCAGCAGGATACAGGGTCTAGCTGCACAAATCCTTGTGCAGGGGGTGAACTAAACCATTTTACATCTTTAAGGGAATATTTAAGTAATTATTCAACAAATTTTGATTAATTTATGGCACTAACAAACAAAAAATTGCCCCCCCCCCAAAAAAACTTTATAGTCCAAACTTTTCAAAGCCCCCCGGGACACCCCTGCACTTTGTTCACATTATTTTAATTCACCATTTTAAATCCTAGTATAAATGCACTAAATGGATTATCTTCCATTTCTAAGATGAATTAGGTTGTGCATCAGAATTTCTGCTGTTGCTTTAAATTTACGTTATGAGCAATCAATACAAAGCTATTAATATTAATCAGACTAATGAAAAGATGCTGAGTTTCACAGAAAATTATGCCAACATGCTATAATTTCCAACTCCTGACTGATGAGAGTCATTACATGTAGTTTTTTTCATGCAATATTTTGTATTTGTAAACCATTTTCCGAAATGATGCACATTAAATAAGGTCTACACCTTGCAGAATGATTATTTACACCATGCAGAATGATTGATAGCACAGTTGTCCCTGAATGTCTGGTACTTTTAAAGGAGATGAGTTGCTTTGGGTTAATTTGGAATAAGTCTTTATTTTTGAAACATCTTGAGTACAATTTGACAAAGTCACTTTAAAAGAATTTACAGTGCCTTTAGGCTTTTTTTCAGTCTGATGGAGTAAACTATAAAGTATGTGGGTGTATGTTAAAGGAACACACATACACACACACACACACACACACACACACACGCACGCACGCATGCACACACACACACACACACACACACACACACACACACACACAGCAGGGTGTCCTGTCATGCATGGCACTCCATAGATGGATGCCAAGGTCAAGCAGGTGCCCATCTGTATCAGTAGCACTAAGGACCCCTGGGCTTTATGGGTACTTAACAAACACATGCAGTGAACGAACAAGTGCATCTGTCTCATTAAAGCCCTGTTAATATTTCATACTGGTGTGTGCTGAGACTGTGACTGAAAATATGTGAATATCTCAACTCAGCTGGTGGGAAGCGTTACCCTCATTGCAGCAGATATGCAAGAAGTCATCAATTCTTTATGTTTGCCATGCAATCTTAGGGAGGCTGGTAGCATCATATTTTCTTTTCAGACCTCTAAATATTTAATGTAAACACTTACAACAAATTGTCCCCCAAGGCCAATTACAGTATGAAGTCAGTGAAGAAAGGGTTGAGATATGATATTACATCATCAGGTACATTGTCAGTGTCACATTTGCAAGTGGTGAATGGCAACATATATCCCGCTTCACGTATTGAAGAACATCCACGGTGCTGTGTCAATTGACAAGTTGTGTAATTTACCATTTTTTTTACTTAAAGTGCCAGAATTAGTTATTTGGTTTGATTTTTAAACTTGTTGTCGGTTGAGGTTTAATTGGTTATTAGGCATCAGGAAAGTTCATAATTAACTGAGGGGAAAGGAGGTTAAAGAGGCACAATTGGTTCGCTCTGATACCATCTGTGCTGTATATGTTATACTTTGAATCTGACACACAGATGTACAGTACAGTATTCTCATCAGTGTAGACTGAGAGCATACTGTATCTTCTGTTAAAGGTCAACTGCAGTCTCCACCTGCCCTGTGGACATGTAGACATATAAAACACTAATGTATGCTGCAACATACGGCCTTTACTCTGTCTGTGTTACAGCATTTTCCCCAGTCTGTTACATTTAATGGGCCACATCTTATTTGACCATATCAAATAGACAGATGTAACCATGGTTAAATGTGTGAAACAAGCAGCAAATCCTCATAATTCAGAAACAGAAGCTGTCAAATGTGTGTAATTTCTTCTTTACAATGACTTGCATGAACAAAGGCATAGGTTTTGTTTCAACATAAGGTGGGGACACATGAAATGGGAGTTTGGGGGTCCTTTCCCAGGAAATTTTAAGCATCAAACACTTCAATTCCTGCATTCTTAATAATGTTTATGCACCAATATGTGCCTTTTCTGCACTAATTTGTAGCTAAAATGTCTTTAATTTCATAGAAATAAAGTCCTCTGAGCCTGTTGTGTTTGTATTGGAGAATACATATGTTCTTAATTTTGAAGGGGACCCCTGAAATCTACTCTCATGTGGACCTCAGAGATGAAACAACTGGTGAGTGACCACACAGTTCTCATTCACTGTTATTTTTCATCTCAAATATATTTTTAATATACAATATTTTGTTCATAAATACTTCTCATTTATTTAGCATCCTTAAAGATTTAATTTTCAGTGTCGTTTTCTTGTAAGGCCCCACGATCTGTCTGGTGGCCTTTGCCAAATGGTGACACTCACCGCCAACGTGCGAGGAGGCGCTGTCTGTGGTGCTAGATTGACTCAGACTGCTGTTTTTAACCGAAGGCGCGACACGGTGCTGTCCGTGGTCCTGAAAATAATGCTGCATGGAGCTTAAGGTGCGAACCGGCGCCGTCCAACATACAGATCATCCTCTATTTTACGCACTCATAAATATCAGCCAGATTGTATCTACTTTATCAGCAGATCTTATACTTTGTAAGCTGTCGTGGCTCGACGCTGCGTGCCTGCTGACCAGCTGAGCCCACTGCGAGTTCAAATGCTCCTGCCTCGACTTAAAGCTTTTCTGGGTCAAATAATTTACCGTCCTTCACTTCAATTTACAAGTATCACATCAAAGCACGTCATTTTTTACCGAAGCTTTTTTTTCCCCCGAGTGCCATGCACACCACGCACTCAGACACACGTCACACATCTCCACGATCTACAACCATTTGTTGTAATTACACATGGGCTCGCAATCACAGCTACAAATCACATCGAGATCCTGTAGACAAACTGTCAGTGTTGTTCGTGGCATCGGTTCCTTCAAGTTAATCAAGTTATCTGGGGAGCCCCTGGACCTCGCTGTCTGTCAGTGATGTGGAGGTAGATAGGAAGGTCTGCAAACAACGACCTCCAGGGCATCAAAGGTATCGCAGCCCCCGGAAATTAGTTATAATATCAAGGGAAAACCTTACTTTATATTCATACTTTTCTCTTTAGAACATTGTCATCAGCATAATTTATTCCACTTATTGTAATTTATACTACAAATCCGACAAGACTGATTTCAGGCTGAAAACGTGTGAGTTCGATGATTCAACTTCAGGAGGATTCGTCATTAACTGCAACTCTTATTTTATTATTTTCACGTCTTCCCTGAAGTTTCTTGGCTCCTCATCTGCACGCTATTGCATATACTGAAATGAGAACTAGCCTGTAGCAATTTCCTAGTTAACACTGCAACATGCATAGTCTTTGCACATCATATTTCCCGTCATTTTAAACTGCAATCCAGCTCTTGCTAAGCCGCTGGTTCTTACTTAAAATTATTCATATTTGTAAATTCATATACAGGCGGTCAGCACTGCTTTGCGAACTTTTAAACAATGCTTATTCATAGCGTGCGAGCGTTCGTGCCGGAGTCCTTACCTCAACGGGCATGACAGCTAACATCACAAGCAGGAACATGGCACTGAAGAGATGCATCCTAGTCGAAATGATAGCGTCCCAGCCGACACCAGTTCCCGCAGCTCTCCCCCCGTTCTTGTCCCTTTTACTGGGGCGGTTTCTTCAGACACAGAGGGATTCCTTTAATGCTGTGTCGGCTGTGCGCCACCAACCTCATCACCAGGACGCACGCACGGCAGCCCTCTCTGGCTCGGTATAAAGCGACCAGCCGCGTGTCTTGCGTGGAGCATAGACTCTTTTTTTGCGGGTAGGGTAAAAAAGCAAAAGCTCCCAATTCCTCCCCAGCGTGGAAAAAAACTCCCTTAGATGCTGTAATCGGGCAAAGCGGACAGTCCGCTCCGTCCTGCGAAACAACTGCGACTGAGCGAGAAAGAGCGGAGGAGAGTCGCAGAGGTTGGAAGGTGACTGCTGTGCTTACAAGGTGCCGACGCTAGGAGCAGCACGTCAATGTGCCAGCCAGGAGCCCAGTCACAGAAGTACCACCACTCTTTGACGCAGCCAAGCTTGGCCGTGCGTGTGTGTGCGTGCGTGCGTGCGTGTGTGTATGTGAGTGTGTTAGAGAGAGAGAGAGAGAGAGATGCTTGACTGACAATATTCTTGCTCCAGTGACTGAAAGACATACCAAATAAATAGACAGATAGATAGACAGACAGACAGACAGACACACAGACAGACAGAGAGACACACAGATGGAGAGACAGAGAGTTGGACAGTAGCATTGCTTCCAGTGACAATGCTTTTTGCTCCACCAAATCTTTCCACTACAATGACAGATACCTCAAGTAAGAGCTGACATTTAGCATTGATAATGTCTCCCTGCCTTCCTTATAAGCCCGACGGTGAGTGATAACTGTGTGCATTTTTTAAAGATCGAGATAGTGACTGTCAAATCTACATTAATACCATCAATTCAGCGCTGACGCATATCCAATTAGAAGATGCCAAAATAGAGGGATTCTCCAGGGTTTAGGGAAATGATAAAGATTATTCTTTCCCCGATTACAATGGAGATAATGAATGTCGTTCGCTAACAAAGATAATTAAATGATGGTTAGGCATTCTAATAAGTATTTTCCAGGCCAGGTGAGATTGCATGCAAACAGCCTCTGTATGTTTATTTCTTTATGTAAGTGTCCATGTGAACTGTGTCACAGTGATGTGTGGGCCTGTGATTCCTCTGGTTTTTTTGGGGTTTTTTTTGACAGGCTGTGTTTGTAGCTTGCGGCGATCCTGAATTGGATATGAAAATATAACAGCCTCTGCTGCCTGTTCTATCCTCACCTCTTTAATAATAGCACACAAAAACATTTTTTAAAAGTAAAAGCTCAACATGTCACCTGATGAATCCCCTATAATGACTGACTGGCATCAAGAAACCACAAAGACAAAACATAAAAAAGCACAATTGCTTGGAAGAGTGTGTTCAGCCCTCCCACTCCAATTTCCTTTGAATAATTTCAAACAGATAAAGCACCATATATATAGCCAAAAGAATGTTTCATATTTTGAACAAAAGTAACTCAAGCAGATCATTTGTGTTGTAAGTGGCAGCTGGTAGTTAATTCACTGTTGTAGGGTTTTTTCTAAAGCGGTGTTTGACAAAAAAAGAGAAGCACAGTTTGAAAACACTGAATATAGAAAAATCCAAGTAAGTTTTTGCTTGGACTATATTGAGATCTAATGGTACCTAAACACATTTCCTGCATTAGTGAAAGTCTAGAGTTTAGTTGAAGGCGAAGATCGATTAATCGATCGTTAATAATTTAATCAAACATGGGAAATCTAATCGATATTCTATGAAATGCTGTCGAAATATATGCAATATGTTGCTGGGAGAAACGAACGAAAGTGCTTACAATTTGCAACCCTAGTTTAGTTTTGATAAAGGCAGCCCCCCCCCCGTTTTTTTCGATGGGGCACAAGTGAGCAAATTTATCAAAGACAGTGGCATATGACATAAACATACTGAAGGGCTCCTGTTGGTTCTACACAAGGTTTATCATGATTAGAACTTGTTTATTTATGATGATAATAATAATAATAATTGATAGTTTATGGTCTTCAGTGTGCAAAGCTCTAACTACCACATTTTTCATTGCATTTTTCCCCCCAATATCCCATTTTTGTTTCTTAAAGGTCATCTACACTGTAGCTATTTTAACTGGTATAACTTAGTAAAAATATTAGTCTTAAAACAAAACCCCTTGGCTCTGGTTTATCTTGGCTTTTAACACTTAGAGCAGCAGTATTAGTTCATATCACATTAACAGAGGAATCTAAATCAGGCAGTGTGATGGCTTGTGCCTTCCAGCCCCTGCCCCTGTATGGTTCCTCAGAGGGTTGACTTTCTCCAGCCCTGCAGCTGCCCTCGGTGGCATGGTGCACACCCCTCCATTTTCCCAGCAGGAAAACCCACAAGGAGGTGAAATGAGTAGCTGTGGGGAAGCAAGAGAGGGGTGATGTTTTGAAAAAGGATGATGGAGAAAAAATGGAATTATTCTTGCGTTATTCCTGCCTTCATGTGCTGTTATTATGTTTTACTGTAGGATCCTGGATAGTCTCAGCCCAGATGCATACAGTAGAGCATGAGGCTGAGATTAATAGCAATGTCCAGGGCTGCCAGGTTGAGTAAAAGTGATGTTGAGTCATTGCATGGGGTCAGAGTGCCAGTGTGTTTAATGTTCACGCTGAGGATATACACTGTACTAACAGACTCCCTTCTCCTGCTTGCTCTCCTCCATCTCCATCCCCTACAGTTACAGCTCAGAGACCTGGGGCGTTGAGGGAGCTGGGGGAATGCAAACAAAGCATAACCCATTTGTCAAAGATGGAACACTTTTCTCTTTTTATCCTCAATCAGTCCAAGAAGGCCAAGAGAAAGAAGAAAATAGACCTTTGGGGCTACTGTATGTCCTCTCAGACAGGCATTATCTCTCTCTTCCTGTCGCCTCACATGCGCCTGCACAGTGTTAGGCAGACGTGGCACTAAAATCACCAATTTTTACTTTTTCTGGTCTAGACCTTTTTCTCTTTCTTGTATTCTCACGGTAACCCTCAGTGTTTATGTTAGTGGCCTGAGGACTAAATTTAACAACCACCAGCATCCCTGTGCTTCTGTGTGTGTGTGTTTGTGTGAGTGTGTGTGTGTGTGTGTGTGTGAGTGTTTGTCTCTGACTGCCTACAGGCACTCTGCTTGTCAAAAACGATGGTTCTTCAGCATTAAAAACACAGCTGTTTAGATGGGACTATTTGTATTGAGCCACGGTTGCTGAGCCTGTCATTATATAGATTTTCAATTTCCAGGAGTTGATTCTCTTCAAATAATTGGAAAGCATGAAGAGTTTAAAACACACTCTGAGAACGAACTGCAGTAGAGCAGAGGCGGAGAAAGAGGAGCTTAGTGTTTTATTCATGGTTATAGTGAGTATCAGACAGGTGGAGAGGCCCAGTGAGTGACTAGATTGTAGATCATCACACAGACAAACACAGACAGTCTAATTGGATTTTGTGAAGTTGGTGAACATGAGTTGCTCTATCCATCTTGCAAACATTGGAGTCTCTCCTTATAACAGAGCATTGTGGTTGTTATTGATCTCCGTAATGTTGCTGCTACTGCCGGTGCTGCAGAGTTATTATGCAGTAGGAATGAAAGACCATATGCTTCCTGAAACTATCCAGAATGTTGAATCTACATCAGGTACTCCAATGGGCACACAGGATAATGTTAAGCTGATGTAGCTCTCAGTGTTTGGCTTAAATGTCGCTGATTAATACACACACAGGCAATCTATCACTCACAAACACACTTCACCACAACATCAACACGTCAATAAACACGCAGATGGAAAAGTGTTAACCCTGACACCCCTGCAAACACAACACGGTTATCTAAGCCAACCCAAAAGCCCTGTGCAAACACTACAACAGCATGCATCTCACATTTGACAGTCGTGCTTCCTAATGAATGTCTAATCAACTCGTGCCTATGTAAACAGCATGAGACACCTCATTCAGCCGTCGCAAAAGTGCAGCGTCTTTGTACAGCCAAATGGACTGCCACAGCTCACACTCACCCACCTGCTGAGTTTGTCTTTCCACTTCACTAATGGAGAGTCATTATAAATCTAGACATTAAGTTTAAAAATACAGGATTCCAGGATTTCAGGCAAAAGCTTGCAGAACATGGTCAATGCGGACCTTCGTTCATGACAGGATTTATTAAATGCTTCTATTCTCACGATTAAAATGTCAGTTTTTCAGTGATTTTCCTGTCAGATCATTGTTAAGACAAAGACAGCTCACTAAATCCCCTCTCTCCCTTTATACAGACAAGGGAAAGCCTAAAGTATTTTCATCTGATAATGCCGAACAAGTTAGTGGTGATGAGAAGGTTGGGTCAGGAGGTTAAGAGTGCTTAGTTGCCATAGCAATGCTCGCCTAAGTGCCCGCAGGGAAAGGTGTGAAATCCTCAATGTCTGCCCGAAGAAGGAATCAAACATGGCTTTTCACACCCTCTCTCAGGCTGTCTCACTTTACTACCTGCTCGTAACCAAGGCAACCGGGGCAAGGACGACTCAGGTTCAGTCGGGGTTTTCTGCGAGGAGGCCCTGCCATGCTTCATGTCTGCGCCTTGCCATAATTCGGCAAACATCATCAATCATCATCTAGATGGATTGCACGGCAGTCTGCTCATGTCTCTGTATCAAAATAAAACAACAGCGAAGAAGTGTTGCCCTCCACAGACTCACAGAAACATGAAGACATGGCAGGAGACTGGCAGATATATGGGCTGCTATTAGAGGCATAGCTCAGTCTATAAGGACTTTGCTTGGGGACAGAAGGTGGACCGGTGGCTGGAGAGGTTCCAGTTCACCTCCTGGCACTGCCAAAGTGACCTTGATCGAGGCACCAAACCTCCATCCAGCATCTCGTGGGCAGCCCCGTTCCATTTAATGCATGTGTATATGTCCTGTTTGTGCATGTGTGTGTATTTTGGGCCTGTGTGAATGTAACCTGTAAAGAACATCGGAATGAAAAATTTAATTTCCCCTCGGGGATAAATAAAGTATGTCTTCAAGAGTTCCATCCAGTGCCAGCCCCCCTCCCTCAGAAAACAAAACAGTATTATTATCCACATATACATTGCATTTCTTACAAACAACGAAACAACAAGAGCTAATTATAGATCAATACAAATACACAAAGTAGCTAACAAACAATAATAAATATCAAACAATAAAAAAATACTATACATGCAAATTGGGTAATTTCAACTTCTCTCCCTTTTTTTTTGTTGCACCCTGAATGGCCTTTTCATTTTCTCTTTCTCAAAGGGAGTGTCTTTGTGTGTCCGCTTGTTTCTCTTGCTCTCTGTTTAGTCACAACTGTGAAATATGTGGAAGCATAGAAGGCATATTTTCTCATGCGTCAAAATCAGATGAATTATGTCTAATATAGTATTTATATCATTCATGACGTATTATCAGTGTGTTTTCCTGCAAGATTTACTTGCGGCTTGCGAAAACAAAATAGAGCAGACACCAAAACTATCACTACAGATTGCGAACTGGCTGCAGAGCTCAGGACCGTGGAAAGTCCAGTGTGAACAGCCCAAGTGGCAACCTCTGAGGCTAAAAATGAAGCCAATGTGGAGGTGCAAAATCTGCCATTCACTGAATGGCCACTTGTGGCTCCAAAAGCTCCAAAATAGTGTAAAGCCCCAAGACCCCCATGTTAAAATGCCCAACTTTCCAGCATTCATAAACATTCAGCCTGGTGCAAAAAATGATGTGTTTAACTCACCAATTTGCATTTCATTAGGGCTTAAAGTTATGCATATTCAAGAGCGTTCTGCTTGAGTGACAGGCGGTTTGGGAGGCATCGCCACAGTTTGTGCGTCAGTTCCACCCCTCGCTCTACTACAGCTCAAACCTCTTGTTTAATATGGTCACCTCTGGCTCCAAAAAACTTAGATGGCAACAGCCAAAATGACTAATTTTGAGGCTTCAAATTGGCATCAACCAATGGGTGAAGTCATGGTAGCTATGTCCACTATTTATAGAGTCAATTGAACAGCCCAACACGGGTACAGAAAAGAAGCAGGCAGCATTCGAAGGACAAACGTCACGCCTTTTGATGCTTCTGTTCCAGTGTGAGCCATGATATAAATACTATATTAGACATAATTCATCTGATTTTGACGCATGAGAAAATATGCCTTCTATGCTTCCACATATTTTACAGTTGTGACTAAACAGACAGCAAGAGAGACAAGCGCACACACAAAGACCCTTTCTTCTTTCTTGGTGGTACCTTTGTCACTATAGAAAGAGTTGGGTCCATCTTTTAAGTAAAGCCACCTAGCCCACACACGCACACAATCACATCTGTCCCATTGCTTTATGTCAAAGTACCCCCTTCTTCTTTCCCCCTGTATCCCTCCTCTGTCTGTTTTTTCCCAAACGAGCAGTACTAAGATGCTCTCTCAGTTGTACTCTGCAGCCTGTGTTTGTGTTTAATTGGATGAAAAGATGATGCATATTGCGGGAGGAAAGAAACATGAGGGAACCAAAGTCCATGTCGCCTGTGGCAATAGAAACCAGCAGCTATTTGTTGTTGACATTTTTCTCGACTGTTTTTTCTGCTCCATTGAAACAGTGGCAGCTTCATGTTTTTTCATGCACTTAGGGCTTTTATTTCCCCCATTGCAGCCTGTCTGTGATGTAAAGTTCCCAAGCATCACAAGATTTCACTCTCCACTGCCACAAGAGTGAGTGTATGTGTGGGTGAGAGTACGTGTTTGTGTGTGCACGCAGCATGTACTGGTGGTAGTGATCTCTAAAGTACCATAGAAGGGGAGCTTTGATGTAGGTTTGCCTAAAAAGAGGACAAGCAGGTTGTCTCCATTAGGAGATAGAAGGTGTTTACTTCCATTGCAAATAACCTGTAGCACCCATCTTCACTTCCATCACACTGGAGCACAACCGCTAATGATGATAATAGTCTTATTGTAATTCAGGAAACACGTGTTAAATTTTGAGCTTGAAAAAGAGAAGGAGAAGAAAGCAAAATGCCTTACACAAAACCTCCATCTGAGCAGTAATGTCCCTCTGACCAATACTAAGGAGGGCATGGAGAAAGGTAATAAAACGCTGCTCAGAGTGGTGAGAGCAATACTTAAAGTAGCTGCAGTGAACACACATCTTCCCTCATATAGTACCCTTTGTTAACACTCAGTTCTTGCTGTACTTTATCTCCCAGCAGCCATTTGGACTGACAATTCCCAGCATAGCCGTCTCAGGTTCATATCTCCCAGCACGTGTGCTCATTGCTGCTGCGTCCCTATGCTTTTATGGTACCAGTTGTATTCAAAAGATGAGACCCTGACAGAGACGGAGAGGGAGAGATAAAGAGCTAGACACTAGTAGGATAAAAGAATGGTTTTACATAATTAAGCAGATAGAAGTGATTACAGCAGCTTATCCACAGAGCACGAACTGCGCACATTCAGCCTCATTATGAAGTTAAAGACTCCAAACTGTGGCTGATGGCTTAATTACAGTTCCACAGTGGAACAAATGCTTCAGAGTCATTACAGCAATTCACAAACCTTTTCCTGAACACACAAGCAGCCATCAGAGAAGGTGCTGTCTTTCTTCTCCCGTGTTTGTTTTCGCTTTGTCTTCATTGCCACTTTTCCCGTTTCCATGCCCTTCTCCTCCGCCCCTGATGATCAGCTTTCTCATTTGCCTCTTGATACTGCTGTGACCATTAAACCTTTGATACCTGAGCAAATTGACTTTTAATTTTTTTTATAAAGAAAATGACCTGGAGAAAATGTTTAAAAAATATAGTTGTTGAAACATAATTTTTAATGCAGTATATAATTATGGTTACTATAAATATATTTTTTCCCTATCTTTTTTTTTTCTTTTCTTTTTTGTCCCTAGCCTTTAAAAATAATTTTCTAAATATACAAATTTATTTTAATTTGTGGAACCTTTTTCACCAAGTTGCCCTGTTTTCCATGTTTTTGGTAAAAATTTGCTCAGGATTCAAAATAGAAAATACTTCCGAAAGTGGAACAACAGAAGTATTGTTTCTCCAGGTTTCAAAGGATTAATACGGAGAGCTTGTATTTAAAGTTACTTTCCAAATCCTAACTCTGTGCAGTTAGTTATGTAGGAGGTTTGGAGGCTGAAGTTGTCCCTCCAGCTTCCATGCAGCCAAGCTCCACAGAGGCAGGCCGGCAGGCAGCGGAGTGCGGACTCAGCACTTCTCAGGAGTTAGTGTCTGAGGCCAGGCACAGGGGCTTTTATTCTCCAGCCTGCTTCTGCATTATTGAATCAGGGGACTGCCTCAAACCTGAAACTGGACACAGCCGAGAGGCAACATGCAGATTTGATGAATCAATATATTGCGGTGGAACAGTGAGGAAGGAAAGCAAGCAGCGAAAGGACACTGGCAAGATTGGATCAGATAGAGACCGAGCAATGAATCTTTATGCTTTGACTGCTTATCTTTCAGTTGCACTCTTATATACAGTATGTTGACACATACATACAAAAGTCCTGAGATACATATACTGCACAGCACACACACGCACACACACACACACACACACACACACACACACACACACACAAAACACACACACAGATACAAAATACACTCGCCGTGCTCCCTCCCCTGAAGGCCTTCATTAGATAAAAGGAAAACAGCTCTTTCCAGAGCTGCAGTGCAATTATTCAGTGTAGTCAAGCATGTCTCTGTGTGACAAAGCAAATTGCTTTTTCGGTTTGCTGTTCCTGATACAGATAGGGCTTTCAAAATCTGAGGGGAAGCCTCGCGCCACTGCTCCCGACGCTGCAAGAGATACCGGCAGTTATTTACCCCACTGTGTGTGCTCGTGTTTACAGATGACTTTACGCATGCCTGTGTGCTGTGTATTTGTGTGCAGATAGCAGCGTTTTGCTGTACATAGTGGTGTGTGACAATCAATCAGTTTTGTTGCTCATTGCGTTTCAGTGAAATCTGGCTTGATTGATGGAGGTCTAGTGTGACGTGGTGTGTTATGGTCCGTGGAGGAGAACTTGATGCCTTGCGCACTACTTAGATAATTATCCCGAGTGGAGTGAAAACAAGCAGGCACCTGCTGAAATGATGCTGTTTTTCCGCTGCACAGTTGAGGAAGCATCATGCACCAGACTTCTGTTAAGTACCTGTAATGTTTGCAGCTGTACCTCATTTTATTTCAGTTTTGATGATGAGATGTTTTCCAGGTGGTTTCATTTACAAACTATAAGCCATTTAATGAAAATATGACTGGGATGACAAGTTCTACTATATGTGCCAAAACACTTTTCAGCTAAAATTACCAAAATGTTACTGAAACCAGTGTGTTTTGTGGCATGCTGAAACTTGGGATCCTGGTGGTTCTTAACCTTTTTCATGTCAAGGACCCATAAATTGATACACATTAGATCACAGCTCCCAAGCTGATAAGACTTCACTTTGTGGAGTAAGTAAAACTTATTATCAGAATAGTCACTCTTGTGACCAAGGACATTGGCCTTATTTTTTCAACATCTGGGAGGACAATTATTAAGTGGAGGGTCTAGGGTCCCACGGAAAATTTTGAGCACCAAACTCTTCATTCACTGCATTCTGTTGAATTTTGGTGCAGCGATTCTTGCCTTTCTGCATCAATTTATTGCAGAATTGTCAAGATACTTTCTGCATCAACTCTGCGTAGTTGCTGTATCTTCCGTCTGTTCTATGGCAAATTGCAACCATTGCTTTTGAGGTTGTATGCTGCCACCACCTACTTCACTGAAGGCAATATTGCATCTATGAGTCACATTCTAGCACTTCTTCAAAATGTAGGTACTATTACTACTGTCGGGTTTTTTATTGGGGGGTACAAATGCACATTTTCTAAATATTGAGAGGAATGTGTCCCCTGCTTTCCCCCCAAAATCTATGTCTGTGCTGAAGCTCCTTAAGTCCCTTTCCCATTGCACAAAACCCCCCACTAACACCCATTAGCATCTGGCTTTTGTATGTAATGGGAAAGGTAATAATTGGCATTAACTGCCAGATCAAATGACTCTGCAGTCACGGTTATTGCTCTGCCTTCAGTTGGCAGTGATTGGAATGCAACACCGGATAAATGCTGTCCTTTTAGTCCCTTTACAGGCAAGATGCAACGATGTGCTGACACAAAATACTGTCTGTCTCTGTCCAAGCAGCACTCAAATATCTTTCCAAATCTGTCTGCACCACGTTTGAAAGAGAGACTGAATATCTAAGAGATATAAAAAAAAGAAGCAAACACTGCAACATTTTCACTGATTTTACTGTTTACTAACCTGTTTTTTAGTCTATCAATGATGTCCAACATGACACACTGATAAAAAACAGAAAGGCATACTCATCGATTGTAGAACTGTGTACAAGACTCTAGTCTACTGGCAAAGAAAAGGTTTCTTTAGCTTCTTTTTAAAGGTTTTTCCCATGTTTAAAAACCCGTGTACACATGCTAATTTTGGTGGAAAGGGATACTAACCTTTGGCACTTGCATAGGGATCACTTCTGTAGTGTATCTCCCATTTTTCTGGGGACCCTCTAAAGCAGTGGTTCCCAACTGGTCTAGAAGTGGGGTCCAACATTTCTCCTCAGTCATTAGTTCAAGGTCCTCACATTATAAATTATTACATATTTAATTTTAGGATAAACAGAAATGGTCTGTTTTTTAAAAAACGTGACACATTCTCGAGTCACTTGCAGTCCATTCAGAATAGAGCCATGACCCACTTTTGGACCACGACCTACCAGTTGGGAACCACTGCTCCAGAGGTCCCTCAAGGCCCCCTGGCGGCTTCCCAGACCCTTGGATGAGAACCACTGGTTAAGCTAAATGTCTGACGACATTTGCATGATAATGGCCTGAGAAATACATCCCTGTTTTCTGAGGTCTTGCAGATGATCTTTCTCTCCATGTTAGGCTGAGCAAGAGAACTGTCCATTGCAGCTGACTCCTTATTTATCTTATTCCTGCTCCCTCCAGTACGCTCCCAATCAATATCCAGGAACTTGGAGCGAGAGAGGGAGACAGAGGACAAGTCATCTGGAGCGAAGCGCAGGGAGAGAGAGCGCAAGGACAGAGCAGAGCGTGGAGATTTATTTGTGCTGCCTGTCGGTTTGTGGCCACACACGGGGAGACAAATGCTTATGGGAAGCTCCAGGAATCTCCTCTGTGATTATGGAGCACGTCAATTGATTTTGTAATGATTTTCCATTTCTGTACAATATCGACTTAGCTGTATATTTGTCTTACGTAATCTTAGTTTATGATGACACACAGCTGATTAGAATTGGTAAACAGAGCAATAAGATGTTGGCCGTTATTGGGAAGCTTTATTTCTTATTTTGCTTTCGTTTCCCGTTGTGATTTCATCCGCCAAGTAACTTGAGGCCTTTATAGTGCCTGCCTGATACTGTGGTGCAGATGGTAGCGAGCAGGTTGTAACCTCTTCTGGCTCAGAAGGAAATATTGTCATGTGCTGTCCTGCCACTGAGGGACCCGGGGAAAGCTTGAGGCAACACTACATGTCCAAACATCCAGTAATCTCGCTGCTGGCTAGACTGTTGCCATAGAGACGTGTTGTTGTCATGCCGACAAGATAGCCAGTGTGTAATGTGAAAAAAAAGAAAAACACGGGATCAGACTGCAGAGCTGCTCACAACTTTGCTGAGGAGCTGTGGGGAGGCGGTTCCTTTTGAAAATCAGCCACCTCTAAGGCTGAGGTGCTCAGAGGTTGAGGGTTTTAGAAGATGCATTAGTATTAACATATATTGAGTTGGCTCAGGATGAAAGGCAGAAAGAGAGGTGGGGAAGCCTGTAGAGCCAGAGGTTGACACTCTGTAAAGAAAAGTAAGAGAAAGAGATTTGGCGTGAAACTGGAAATAGAAGAGAGGGATTTAATGTGCTGGTTTCACCGAGCTTTCCTGCTTGCTACAAGCAGTCTGAAGAACCCTGCATGGGCACTTCAAAAATACTCATGATTTATGCCCGTCAGTGCTGTCCATATGTGCCTGGAATATCTGATCAAGTCCACTGATGTAGCTCTGCGCCTGCTGGGGGAGGGATAGAGGGATGGAAGGAGTGAGATAAAAAAAAAAAGGCATGGAAAGTACAAATAGAAAAGCGACAGATGAGATGAAAGAAAGAACAAAGATAGAGAAAGAGACAGAGAAAACAGTGACATGGGGTGTATGAACGTAGACTGACAATTGAGTAAGAGATGCTAAAAAAAAGAGGAGAGAGAGAATGAGCGAAGGGCAGATAAAGGAAGTGAGGCTGAGCGGTGTTGGGCCCCGTGGAAGCACTGACCACTCTAATTATCCTCTATTTTCTTCAAACAAGGCTCAGGCATTGTGAGTCAGTCCCCTGGGACACAACCCGATCCTCATTTTCTCTGAGATTCAATTCCACTCCATCCTCCCCTGTCTTTTACATATAAAACACTTTCTTCAATTATTCCTCTGACGTTCATATCTGTATTATTTGACGCCTTTGCCTATTCAGAGTGACTGCTCATTTCGCCCCACTCTAGTGTGACTAGAATCAATCCCAGGCTCATTCCGAGATAGGCAGGGAGAGTGAATGTGTGCTTGTGTGCTTGTGTGTGTGTGTGTGTGTGCCCTGTGTGTATGGTTGTTTGTTGAGTATGATTGAAGACAAGACACAGAGCGAGATTGGAGAAAAAGGCAGACCAGCACAGGGAGGGCGATATAATTTAAAAGGAGTGTGCAAATGAGAGTGTGTGTGTGTGTGTGCGGGTCAGGCCAAGAAAGTAAGTGTGCAGGAGTGTGTGTGTTTGGTGTAATGAAGGTGTTTCCAGCTTATGCTTGCCCTGCTCTATCCCTTGTGTAGGACAGCATGGTTTATTTGAGATCAAATGAGGCTACAATTACACGGTGGATGCCTTTCTCTCTCAATCGATTACAAACAAAAGGAGCATTCCATCAGAGGCTTTTAACTAGAGGTGCTGCTGCATGCATTGCCGTCTATAGCGGGCCGGCTCATTGTTACTTTGAATGTCACAGTGTCACAAGAAATGGGAGTTGACTTTAAGAGCGGTGAGAGAGCGATTCTCAAATGGATGCTCTCCGCCCAAGTAGACGTTTAGCATTAAAGTGAAATTAGAGTGAGCAGTCCTCGTGTAAGACGTGTTTCTCCTCCTCAAAGGAGAGGCAGTTACTGGCTGCTGAGAAAGTCCAAGTCTTCAGATGATATCGTATGCTAATTTGCATATGAATATTTTAGCTACATCCCCTGCTGTTAGAGGTGGAGACGGTACTGTGCTGAGTATAATATGCACGATCATGAGATGTCTGAAGATTAGACAAGCAAGTGGAGTAACTCAGTATTTAATGTACTGATTTGTCACCAAGTAGTGTGAGAGCAAACTCACCGACACACTTCATGACTGTTAACAACTGCATTTCTAACTAATACCAATTTGTAAACTTTATCATTGTCTGGTTGTTCTCTACAAATTATGTATTTTTCTTGTCAGGCAGTTGAAAAGCAGGAGGATAATAGAAAAAAAATAGTTGTAAAATTCTAAAATGATAAACTTTCACATTTATTTGAATTTGTCATCATTATGTGAGCAGAAAAACGGAGTCAAATGGAAGTAAGCTGTAATGAACGTTAAATAACATTGCAGCAAAAATATTGGATGAGTTTAATCGCTGCAGTTCACAAGCGTTCATCATCAGACTTAAAAATGCAATTAATTTCTCATAACTTGTTACTTTTTCAAATATTATTACTTAACTTATTACTGCCTGCCACCAGCAATGTGTTACACTACTCTTTATATTTATTTTCCATTTTAACCCCTTTAAATTGATAAATGTGTCTTTTCTTCTCAAAATTCAGACTTTTAAATAAGCACAACTAAAGCTAGATAGCTTGCAGATGATTTTTTATTTTTACTTTTTACCTGTACGGTGTCTTCTGTTGCCTGTGACCAGTATTTTCCCAGGGATCTGTTTGGCAGACAGCAAGTCAGTCATGGAGATATGCAACATAGTTCTGTGTTGGTTTTAACCAGCATCATCCATGATTAAAATCCAGTTTTGGTTGTTTAGGTAGTGTAGGGCTACAGCCATCTTCTGCAGCCACAGAGGACTCACCTTTGATGGGGTGCATTCCCTGTAGCTTCATGTTCATAGTTGGAACAACAATGTGCTTGTCATTTTACCTCATGACAAAATCAAAGTAATGGGAATATTTAAAAATCAGTATGCTTTGTGATGTGCATGCATGATGATTACGTAATTGAATACATAACTGATGTCACTTTAAAATTTTAAATCAGTGGTAGGGTGATAACAAAGGTAAGTTATTTGTTTTTTTGGTAACTGTAGTATAGCTGCTGAAATTGTATCAGTAATTGACTGCTGCCCATTAATGGGAAAAGTGAAATTATTACTGTAATGT
Organism: Plectropomus leopardus; assembly: GCF_026936395.1. NCBI lineage: Eukaryota > Metazoa > Chordata > Actinopteri > Perciformes > Serranidae > Plectropomus > Plectropomus leopardus. Next base: position 16,670,417 of record NC_142193.1, on the reverse strand, counting down.
GTTATTCGTTACTGCCCAACACTGGTCAGACAGCATGTTTTTTTACCTGCTGCTCACCTATTCTCCTCTCCTATCTCCTGTCCTCCTATCTTAGCCCTTCTGGTTTGTTTGCTTTATCTGACTGCCAGCTGATTTAAAAAGCCTGTTCTTTTTTTATCATTATTTTGAGTAAACTGCCTGTTAAGCCTTCCTGCCAAGTCCTCTGTCAGCATTTGAGTCCAGTGTGTGTCCTGTTGCCAGTCACTGTGACACATGGACATCCAAATGACAGAGAGCAACATGGACATCCCATTGAGGTTCTGTCTCTGACCACATTAGATGCAATCCCCATGATCAGTGGCATTTGAACTCTGATAAAAGATATGGACCTCTCTGACTTGTTTACTGAATGTATTATATTGTCATGTCTTATGAGATAAACCTGTCCAGATACACCTTCACAATGATTTAGTTTTGATTGACATTCATTGACAAGAATGTTATGATCAACAGTGTCTAATGCAGCACTGAGGTCTAGAGACAATAAAAAAGAGCAATGTCATGGTCGCCGTGGTCATGTCTTGTCAACATATGAATAAATACTGTTTTTTGCACCAGACTATAAACATGATTTTTTTTTTCTGCTTTAAATTTTGGTATATAAACAGGAGGTTATGGGGATTGATTTGCTTTTGGAACTAGCCTCAAGTGGCCATTCAAGGAAATGCTTTTTTTTTGGCACTTCTGCATTGGCTTCTTTTCTCAGCCGCTTAGGTAGCTGCTTGGTTAAGTAGTGCTTTTAATGGAGAGGTCTCAGGATGCTTTGCAGTCTTTGATTGTGGGCATGCATTCCAAGTGTTTGAGAAAATAAAAAGAAAATCATGTGCAGGGACTTGGAATTAATACAGAACCTATTTAGATGTTGTTCTGCTATTTGTCATTCAGCAGCCAGGATCCTGCCAAATTCATCAATGAGTGTAACTGAAATGGAAGTGACAGCCTTCCCACACTGATCCTGGGCAACCAACAGCAACACAACAAGGATTTTTTTTTCTACAGAAGCCCTGAGAAGCAAATGAGGAGAAAAAAATCTGGTGATCCATTTTGTGTGATCTAAAAGGATTTATCTCCTGTGTTTATGGCTTAAAAACAGGTGGAAAAAGGTTTTGCCAGGGTAATCTTTCAAAAGTCCTTTTCCATCCGTGAAACAGATGACAAAAAAATGAGTTTTGCCAGATGGAAAATGGAAAGTTTTGCAAAGAACAATTTTTATAAGTTGCTTTTTTGTCATTTCTGAAACAAGGTTAAAAAATTGATGGGGTTTTTTTTCTGACAAGATCATTTTCGGTTTGTTGTAATTCTCATTTCGGCCTCGACGCTGAGAGGCATCATTACATCATGTTCCAAAGACAAGACATAAAGGTTATTACATAACTTGCTAACACACAATATACAGCTTGTACCTTGTGTTTAAAGTGCATCGAGAAATTAAAACTCACTTTGTTTCTCATCTACCAAAACTCTTCGTACCTTTTTTAATTAATGTTTACTACGTAGGATTTTGTAGGATTTAGTAGTATCTAGTGGTGTGGTTGCAAGACTGAAACTTCTTTACCAAGCAGGAGAACTGTGATGGCCAACAATAAAATGAGAAATGCCCTATGTACAGCCATTGTTTGCTTTGTTTGTTCTGGACTACTGTATAAACAACATAGTGGACTCTGTGCCCATATGTAGATATAAATGACTCATTCTAAGGTAACAAAAACACAATGATTCTTAGTGTCAGGTAATTCTACAGAAATGAAAACATAGTTAAGAACGTTATATACTATTTTTGCAATAAATGCCCCCAAATCTTAAGCACTGGACCTTTAAATCATAAACACTGGAGAGAAAATACTTCAGAGCCGACTTACAATGGATCACAAACATTTTTTTTCACTTGCCTCTTGGGGCTCCTGTACTACACCTGTACTGTAATCTGGTCGGAAAAATATCCATTTAGTACCCACTGAAAAAAAGTGAGTTTCATTTTATTAGTCACATTTCATTGTTGCATCACGCTTACATTGTCCTCTTGGATAAACCCTCTGTGAAATTCTTGTAAGAAAATATGACAACCACAGGCTTGCAGAGTTTTGTCTATTTGCAATTTCAATCAGTTTTATTGGAAGAGCATGACAACATGACACAAAAGTAATAAAGCACACACTTGTACATACAGTATCTAGGTCACCATGCGTTAGATTTTTAACTTTCTTTAAAAGTTGGTACGTTGAAAGTGAGGCATTCAATACAGGTAGCAGGCATTTCTTCAACAAGAAGTTTAAAACCCTTCAAAAAGTGAATAACATTTCTTCTATGGTTAATACTTTAGCCTAAGTCCTTTGTACCTTTTGCACTCTGGGCCTCATTCAGAATTTACATCTGGCAGGTGTTTCCATATTCAGTAGGGGCCTTGCCCCAGTGGGAGTGGTGTGAGCACATAGGTAATAGGCACACTCGGCCTGTACTGTCAGGGGAGGCAGGATTGGCCTCTGCTCCACAGAAGGCACAGGGGAACCAGATGAAGGAAATATGAGCTCTGTGTGTATGCGGGATGGTTCTGGGCGCATCTGCAAGAGCTTATGCATACATATCTGTATATATTTTCATGCTCATGTGTGTTTATGTGCAACTGTGTGTACACATAGAGGAAGGGCTGCTGTTCCAGTCTGTTGCCTGACAGACAGTCTCTTGGTTAATGAGCAGCTGTCGGCCATCACTATTCATGAGCCCTGTCACTCACCTCCTCTCTCAAAGCACTAGCACCTGAAACCCCTAGTCTCTCATTAGCACTGCAGCAGCATGGGCACACACACATCAACACACACTCTACCTGACATGGGCATACATGAACTGTACAACATGACCATAATACTTATACATGTGTGTTAAGTTGTTAAAAGCACACAGAGCATCAGCAGAGCCGGCGTCTTCAATGGAATTCAAATAGAAGCAGTGTGGCTTAAACAGAATAAGCTCTGGTTTATTCAGACAGCGAAGCATTCAATCAGTGCATCGCTGCACTTTCATCTGATGCTGAAACAGGCGTGCATATGGGACTTGACTAGAAACGACTGTTTGATGTGTCCTAGAGGAAAAAGATAGAGAACTGGGGTTTAACTAAAGACCGCTGCTTGTGCTGCGCTGTATGTGGGATAGCGTTACCATTGGCCCACCATCTTCCCATTTATGGCCATCTACTACCCATCTACCTCGAAGAAACAGGTCAGGGCTTTTCATCAACAAAGATCGGCCCTTCAATCATCACATGGTAGAATACAAAAGCCTTCTGTATGTATTTGAGATGTTCACTATGAGGGACTGATGTAGCAGCTGAAGGTGTTCTGTTGATTGTGAAATGATCTTTAAATGCAGAGATGATTAAAGCTTTCTGATTACTGATTACTGAGTACAAAATTTACTCACTGCCAGGAAATTCACCCTGTACCAAGTCAAAACCACTGATTAACTTTTGTTTTTTCACTTGGTCTTTACAAATCCAAACAATCAAGCAAAAACAGCTCCCCAAGGGTCCATTCTTGGCCTTGCTCTATTCAACATATGCTTCTACGAGCTTGCATCTTCATAACTATGCAGACGATCCACAGATAAAATTATTATAAACCCAGATGATTATAACCCATTACAAGCCTAAATCTTAAAGGCCTAACCATGTCAGGAATCTTAGTGTTGTTATGGACTCAACATTTCAAAACTCTAAATAGAAATTTGAAATTCAGCCTTCCACCACCTTAAAAATAGCTATACTTAAAAAAAAAAAAAAAAAATGTCTCAGGATGACTTAGAGAAACTCAGAGCAGAGGTGGGAATAAAGGCTTTTGCACACTAAATCTGTTTTTCGATTGTGATTTTTTAATCCATCATCTGAACAAAAAACAAACAAATAAAAAAGAAGAGAAACCTGCAGAGAAACCTTCCACACTGAGTCTACTGTGTTTGTTTGTTCTATTTATTGTCTCTGTTTATAAAATGTAAAAAACACTTTTGCTCCCTTGCTTCTCCCCACTGGGAGGGACCTACTTGACTGTCGCCACTCTCCCCTCGCTTGGCACCATGGCTAAAGGGGCAAACAACAAAGTCTTATAATGGGTGGTAAAAACACAGAACACCTAACCTGCTCCATGAATTTTAATGACTGATGGAAGTTTTGGAGTTAGGGTTTAAGTATGATTGATACAATGTGAGGTCATGTTGATGTTTAAACATGCAACAATGGCCTCATGCAAGAAATGTAATCCAGCCAAGTTTTTTTGCCAACATAAGAGAAAAACATCTGGTTTTCACAGGCCATAAATTGTTGCCCAGCACAAGTAAAAAATATGCTTTTACATTTGAAGAACATCAAAAAATGCATGGATATCGATTAATCAGATTAAGATAATGTAATTATAATTACTGGATTATTAAATTTCAGTGCTAAAGAAATACTGCTGTACTTGGTGCATTGATCCAAAGTACTGTAATTTCACTTACTGTGTGTCCCTCTGCTTTCCACAGCTGGAATGTAACTAAGTACTGCTACTCCAATACTGTTAAGTACAAATCTTTTCAGCCATTTCTTTGACATGACAAAAAAGCAAGCAGTCCCTAAATATACCTAGCAAACAAAGCCAAGCAGCAAACAGGAAGTTTGCTTTTTGTGCAGTAACCGGTTTCTTTGTTTGTCTTTTTTAGCCACTCACCAGTTTCTCAGAAGAATGAAAAGCCAAACACCCAGGGTCGGTAGAAAAAGGTTAAAACTGCTCAGGCTTTATACAAGGATAAAAAATGTCAAAAGCGTAAATCAAAAATAACAGTTTCCTTATTCACTGATTAAGGAGCTACATATACCACCTAACACAGAGTCTAAGCGAGGTAAGGAAAAAAAAAGACATATAATGAAAAAAAGCCCACAGTCATCTGTTGTTCATTTTTTATCTGAAGGTCCGTCGCTCCATCACTCTCTCCACTCTCCATCTCTTCTCATTGGCTGGCCCAGGGGTGTCATGTTTGGGTAGAAGCTTCCTCCTCCTGCAGCTGGGGAATTTACAACCCTCCGCATGTGGTTTTCAGTCAACGGTTACTCAGACGGCTGCTGCTAATTCATAAACGTGTTGAACATATTCATGAACCCTGGTTCAGCCCCTTGCATGTTCATGAAGGGGTTCATCTCCCTCGGAGGGATTGAGCAACCTGGGTTAGGATCTGGGTGCGAGTTTCCATTCTTGGCTGGTCTAGCAACATATAGTTGGCATTTTTCGACATACTGCACTATGGCGTTTTCGGAATTTTTTTCAACATCCTAGATTATGACATTTCTGGCCTTTATTTCGACATTGTATACTATGACGTGTCTCTAAAACATATATGTGGTTTTCAGCCATTGTTTTTACATGTTAAAATTTGACGTTTTTTCGGCCATTTTTTTGACATGCTCAGTTATGACTTTTTGGACACTTTTTCAATATTGTATACTATGACATGTCTCTACAAGCTATAATATGTCTTTTTCAGCCATTTTTTACACATCAAAATTTGATGTTTTTCGACACACTGCTATGGTGTTTTTAGCAATTTTTTCAATATGCTAAATTATGACCGTATTGGCGTTTATTTTGACATTGACATTGATATTTATATGACGTGTCTCTCTAAGCTATAAATCCTGTTTCAACCATTTTTTCAACATGCTATATTATGATGTTTTTGGCATTTTTTTCAACATGCTATACTGTGACGTGTCTCTACAAGCTATAATATGTGGTTTTCAGCCATTTTTTTCATATACTATTTTATGACTTTTTTAGCCTTTTTTTCAAAATGTTATACTGTGGTGGTTTTGGCCGCATCTGCATCATTCTATGCTATGGCTTGTCTCTGCACTCTATTTTATGTGGTTTTCAGCTGTTTTTGGGACATGTAATATTTTGACATTTTAAACCATACTACATTATCGCATTTTTGGTTGTTTTTTCGAAGTACTATATCATGGTGTTTTGGGCCGCTTTTGCAACATTCTCTGCTATGGTGTGTGTTGGCACACTTTTTCATGTGGTTCTCAGATGTTTTTGGGACATGTCATATTTTGACTTTTTTTTGCCATACTATAGTATTGCATTTTTGGTCTTTTTTTTTGACTTTTGACTTTTTTTTAGCCTTGGTTTTTTGGTCATTTTTTTCAAAATGCTATTATATGGGTTTTTGGGCCGTTTTTAGATGTTTTTTCAAAACCGTACACTATCATATGACTCTATGTGTTATGCTAAGTCGTTTTCAGATGTTTTTTGAAAATAAAAATTTTGACTTTTTTACCATACTATAGACTTGTTTTTTTTGGTCATTTTTTCAACATGATATTTTATGGGTTTTTGGGCCATTTTTGTATGTTTTTTCAACACTGTGTGCTATGACACGCTTCTTTATACTATAGTAAGTTGTTTCCAGCTGTTTTTTTTTTAAAATACAATTTCTGACTTTTTTCGCCATACTATAGCCTTGCTTTTTTGGTCATTTTTTCAACATGCTACTTTATGGGTTTGGAGGACATTTTTGGATGTTTTTTCAAAACCGTATACTATATTATGCTTCTTTATGCTATAGTAAGTCATTTTCAGCTGTTTTGGGGACATGTCAAATTTGGACTTTTTTCGCCATACTATAGCCTTGCTCTTTTTGTCATTTTTTCAACATGCTATTTTATGGGTTTAGGGGCAATTTTTGGATGTATTTTCAACACTGTATACCATGACACGCTTCTTTATGCTATAGTAAGTTGTTTTCAGCTGTTTTGGGGACATGTCAAATTTTGTCTTTCTTCGCCATACTATAGCCTTGCTCTTTTTGTCATTTTTTCATCATGCTATTTTATAGGTTTAGGGTCCTTATTTGGACGTTTTTTCAAAACTGTATACTATGACATGCTTCTTTATGCTATAGTAAGTTGTTTTCAGCTGTTTTGGGGACATGTCAAATTTTGACTTTTTTCGCCATACTATAGCCTTGCTTTTTTGGTGATTTTTTCAACATGCTATTTTATGGGTTTGGGGGGCATTTTTGGATGTATTTTCAACACTGTATACCATGACACACTTCTTTATGCTATAGTAAGTTGTTTTCAGCTGTTTTGGGGACATGTCAAATTTTGACTTTTTTTGCCATACTTGCCTTGCTCTTTTTGGTCATTTTTTTCATCATGCTATTTTATGGGTTTTGTGGCCTTTTTTGGATGTTTTTTCAACACTGTATTCTATGACATGCTTCTTTATTCTACAGTAAGTTGTTTTCAGCTGTTTTGGGGACATGTCAAATTTTGACTTTTTTCGCCATACTATAGCCTTGCTCTTTTTGGTCATTTTTTTCATCATGCTATTTTATGGGTTTTGTGGCCTTTTTTGGATGTATTTTCAACACTGTATACCATGACACGCTTCTTTATGCTATAGTAAGTTGTTTTCAGCTGTTTTGGGGACATGTCAAATTTTGTCTTTCTTCGCCATACTATAGCCTTGCTCTTTTTGTCATTGTTTAGTCATGCTATTTTATGGGTTTTGTGGCCTTTTTTGGATGTTTTTTCAACACTGTATACTATGACATGCTTCTTTATGCTATAGTAAGTTGTTTTCAGCTGTTTTGGGGGACATGTCAAATTTTGACTTTTTTCGCCATACTATAGCCTTGCTCTTTTTGTCATTTTTTCATCATGCTATTTTATGGGTTTTGGGGCCATTTTTGGATGTTTTTTCAACACTGTATACTATGACATGCTTCTTTATGCTATATTAAGTTGTTTTCAGCTGTTTTGGGGACATGTCAAATTTTGACTTTTTTCGCCATACTATAGCCTTGCTCTTTTTTTCATTTTTTCAATATGCTATTTTATGGGTTTAGGGGCCTTATTTGGATGTTTTTTCAAAACCGTATACTATAATATGCTTCTTTATGCTATAGTAAGTTGTTTTCAGCTGTTTTGGGGACATGTCAAATTTTGACTTTTTTCGCCATACTATAGCCTTGCTCTTTTTGGTCATTTTTTTCATCATGCTATTTTATGGGTTTTGGGGCCATTTTTGGATGTTTTTTCAACACTGTATACTATGACATACTTCTTTATGCTATAGTAAGTTGTTTTCAGCTGTTTTGGGGACATGTCAAATTTTGACTTTTTTCGCCATACTATAGCCTTGCTCTTTTTGGTCATTTTTTTCATCATGCTATTTTATGGGATTAGGGGCCTTTTTTGGATGTTTTTTCAAAGCCGTATACTAAAATATGCTTCTTTATGCTATATTAAGTTGTTTTCAGCTGTTTTGGGGACATGTCAAATTTTGACTTTCTTTGCCATACTATAGCCTTGCTCTTTTTGTCATTTTTTCAACATGCTATTTTATGGGTTTTGGGGCCATTTTTGGATGTATTTTCAACACTGTATACTATGACATGCTTCTTTATCCTATAGTAAGTTGTTTTCAGCTGTTTTGGGGACATGTCAAATTTTGACTTTTTTCGCCATACTATAGCCTTGCTCTTTTTGGTCATTTTTTTCATCATGCTATTTTATGGGTTTTGTGGCCTTTTTTGGATGTATTTTCAACACTGTATTCTATGGGATGCTTCTTTATGCTATATTAAGTTGTTTTCAGCTGTTTTGGGGACATGTCAAATTTTGACTTTTTTCGCCATACTATAGCCTTGCTCTTTTTGGTCATTTTTTTCATCATGCTATTTTATGGGTTTTGGGGCCATTTTTGGATGTTTTTTCAAAACCGTATACTATAATATGCTTCTTTATGCTATAGTAAGTTGTTTTCAGCTGTTTTGGGGACATGTCAAATTTTGACTTTCTTTGCCATACTATAGCCTTGCTCTTTTTGTCATTTTTTCAACATGCTATTTTATGGGTTTTGGGGCCATTTTTGGATGTATTTTCAACACTGTATACTATGACATGCTTCTTTATCCTATAGTAAGTTGTTTTCAGCTGTTTTGGGGACATGTCAAATTTTGACTTTTTTCGCCATACTATAGCCTTGCTCTTTTTGGTCATTTTTTTCATCATGCTATTTTATGGGTTTTGTGGCCTTTTTTGGATGTATTTTCAACACTGTATAGTATGGGATGCTTCTTTATGCTATATTAAGTTGTTTTCAGCTGTTTTGGGGACATGTCAAATTTTGACTTTTTTCGCCATACTATAGCCTTGCTCTTTTTGTCATTTTTTCAATATGCTATTTTATGGGTTTAGGGGCCTTATTTGGACGTTTTTTCAACACCGTATACTATAATATGCTTCTTTATGCTATAGTAAGTTGTTTTCAGCTGTTTTGGGGACATGTCAAATTTTGACTTTTTTCGCCATACTATAGCCTTGCTTTTTTGGTGATTTTTTCAACATGCTATTTTATGGGTTTTGGGGCCTTTTTTGGATGTTTTTTCAACACCGTATACTAAAATATGCTCCTTTATGCTATATTAAGTTGTTTTCAGCTGTTTTGGGGACGTCAAATTTTGACTTTTTTTGCCATACTATAGCCTTGCTCTTTTTGTCATTTTTTCAACATGCTATTTTATGGGTTTAGGGGCCATTTTTGGATGTTTTTTCAACACTGTATACCATGACACGCTTCTTTATGCTATAGTAAGTTGTTTTCAGCTGTTTTGGGGACATGTCAAATTTTGACTTTTTTCGCCATACTATAGCCTTGCTCTTTTTGTCATTTTTTCAACATGCTATTTTATGGGTCTTGTGGCCTTTTTTGGATGTATTTTCAACACTGTATTCTATAATATGCTTCTTTATGCTATAGTAAGTTGTTTTCAGCTGTTTTGGGGACATGTCAAATTTTGACTTTTTTCGCCATACTATAGCCTTGCTCTTTTTGTCATTTTTTCAACATGCTATTTTATGGGTCTTGTGGCCTTTTTTGGATGTATTTTCAACACTGTATTCTATAATATGCTTCTTTATGCTATAGTAAGTTGTTTTCAGCTGTTTTGGGGACATGTCAAATTTTGACTTTTTTCGCCATACTATAGCCTTGCTCTTTTTGGTCATTTTTTTCATCATGCTATTTTATGGGTTTAGGGGCCTTTTTTGGATGTTTTTTCAAAACCGTATACTATAATACGCTTCTTTATGCTATAGTAAGTTGTTCTCAGCTGTTTTGGGGACATGTCAAATTTTGACTTTCTTTGCCATACTATAGCCTTGCTCTTTTTGTCATTTTTTCAACATGCTATTTTATGGGTTTTGGGGCCATTTTTGGATGTATTTTCAACACTGTATACTATGACATGCTTCTTTATCCTATAGTAAGTTGTTTTCAGCTGTTTTGGGGACATGTCAAATTTTGACTTTTTTCGCCATACTATAGCCTTGCTCTTTTTGGTCATTTTTTTCATCATGCTATTTTATGGGTTTTGTGGCCTTTTTTGGATGTATTTTCAACACTGTATAGTATGGGATGCTTCTTTATGCTATATTAAGTTGTTTTCAGCTGTTTTGGGGACATGTCAAATTTTGACTTTTTTCGCCATACTATAGCCTTGCTCTTTTTGGTCATTTTTTTCATCATGCTATTTTATGGGTTTTGTGGCCTTTTTTGGATGTATTTTCAACACTGTATTCTATAATATGCTTCTTTATGCTATATTAAGTTATTTTCAGCTGTTTTGGGGACATGTCAAATTTTGACTTTTTTTGCCATACTATAGCCTTGCTCTTTTTGGTCATTTTTTTCATCATGCTATTTTATGGGTTTGGGGGCCTTTTTTGGATGTATTTTCAACACTGTATACTATGACATGCTTCTTTATGCTATATTAAGTTGTTTTCAGCTGTTTTGGGGACATGTCAAATTTTGACTTTTTTCGCCATACTATAGCCTTGCTTTTTTGGTGATTTTTTCAACATGCTATTTTATGGCTTTTGGGGCCATTTTTGGATGTTTTTTCAACACTGTATAGTATGGGATGCTTCTTTATGCTATATTAAGTTGTTTTCAGCTGTTTTGGGGACATGTCAAATTTTGACTTTTTTCGCCATACTATAGCCTTGCTCTTTTTGGTCATTTTTTTCATCATGCTATTTTATGGGTTTTGGGGCCATTTTTGGATGTTTTTTCAAAACCGTATACTATAATATGCTTCTTTATGCTATAGTAAGTTGTTTTCAGCTGTTTTGGGGACATGTCAAATTTTGACTTTCTTTGCCATACTATAGCCTTGCTCTTTTTGTCATTTTTTCAACATGCTATTTTATGGGTTTTGGGGCCATTTTTGGATGTATTTTCAACACTGTATACTATGACATGCTTCTTTATCCTATAGTAAGTTGTTTTCAGCTGTTTTGGGGACATGTCAAATTTTGACTTTTTTCGCCATACTATAGCCTTGCTCTTTTTGGTCATTTTTTTCATCATGCTATTTTATGGGTTTTGTGGCCTTTTTTGGATGTATTTTCAACACTGTATAGTATGGGATGCTTCTTTATGCTATATTAAGTTGTTTTCAGCTGTTTTGGGGACATGTCAAATTTTGACTTTTTTCGCCATACTATAGCCTTGCTCTTTTTGGTCATTTTTTTCATCATGCTATTTTATGGGTTTTGTGGCCTTTTTTGGATGTATTTTCAACACTGTATTCTATAATATGCTTCTTTATGCTATATTAAGTTGTTTTCAGCTGTTTTGGGGACATGTCAAATTTTGACTTTTTTCGCCATACTATAGCCTTGCTCTTTTTGGTCATTTTTTTCATCATGCTATTTTATGGGTTTGGGGGCCTTTTTTGGATGTATTTTCAACACTGTATACTATGACATGCTTCTTTATGCTATATTAAGTTGTTTTCAGCTGTTTTGGGGACATGTCAAATTTTGACTTTTTTCGCCATACTATAACCTTGCTTTTTTGGGCATTTTTTCCAACATGCTATTTTATGGCTTTTGGGGCCATTTTTGGATGTTTTTTCAACACTGTATACTATGGGATGCTTCTTTATGCTATATTAAGTTGTTTTCAGCTGTTTTGGGGACATGTCAAATTTTGACTTTTTTCGCCATACTATAGCCTTGCTCTTTTTGGTCATTTTTTTCATCATGCTATTTTATGGGTTTTGTGGCCTTTTTTGGATGTATTTTCAACACTGTATAATATGGGCTGCTTCTTTATGCTATATTAAGTTGTTTTCAGCTGTTTTGGGGACATGTCAAATTTTGACTTTTTTCGCCATACTATAGCCTTGCTCTTTTTTTCATTTTTTCAATATGCTATTTTATGGGTTTAGGGGCCTTATTTGGACGTTTTTTCAACACCGTATACTATAATATGCTTCTTTATGCTATAGTAAGTTGTTTTCAGCTGTTTTGGGGACATGTCAAATTTTGACTTTTTTCGCCATACTATAGCCTTGCTTTTTTGGTGATTTTTTCAACATGCTATTTTATGGGTTTTGGGGCCTTTTTTGGATGTTTTTTCAACACCGTATACTAAAATATGCTTCTTTATGCTATATTAAGTTGTTTTCAGCTGTTTTGGGGACGTCAAATTTTGACTTTTTTTGCCATACTATAGCCTTGCTCTTTTTGTCATTTTTTCAACATGCTATTTTATGGGTTTAGGGGCCATTTTTGGATGTTTTTTCAACACTGTATACCATGACACGCTTCTTTATGCTATAGTAAGTTGTTTTCAGCTGTTTTGGGGACATGTCAAATTTTGACTTTTTTCGCCATACTATAGCCTTGCTCTTTTTGTCATTTTTTCAACATGCTATTTTATGGGTCTTGTGGCCTTTTTTGGATGTATTTTCAACACTGTATTCTATAATATGCTTCTTTATGCTATAGTAAGTTGTTTTCAGCTGTTTTGGGGACATGTCAAATTTTGACTTTTTTCGCCATACTATAGCCTTGCTCTTTTTGTCATTTTTTCAACATGCTATTTTATGGGTCTTGTGGCCTTTTTTGGATGTATTTTCAACACTGTATTCTATAATATGCTTCTTTATGCTATAGTAAGTTGTTTTCAGCTGTTTTGGGGACATGTCAAATTTTGACTTTTTTCGCCATACTATAGCCTTGCTCTTTTTGGTCATTTTTTTCATCATGCTATTTTATGGGTTTAGGGGCCTTTTTTGGATGTTTTTTCAAAACCGTATACTATAATACGCTTCTTTATGCTATAGTAAGTTGTTCTCAGCTGTTTTGGGGACATGTCAAATTTTGACTTTCTTTGCCATACTATAGCCTTGCTCTTTTTGTCATTTTTTCAACATGCTATTTTATGGGTTTTGGGGCCTTTTTTGGATGTATTTTCAACACTGTATACTATGACACGCTTCTTTATGCTATAGTAAGTTGTTTTCAGCTGTTTTGGGGACATGTCAAATTTTGACTTTTTTCGCCATACTATAGCCTTGCTCTTTTTGGTCATTTTTTTCATCATGCTATTTTATGGGTTTTGTGGCCTTTTTTGGATGTATTTTCAACACTGTATTCTATAATATGCTTCTTTATGCTATATTAAGTTGTTTTCAGCTGTTTTGGGGACATGTCAAATTTTGACTTTTTTCGCCATACTATAGCCTTGCTTTTTTGGTCATTTTTTCAACATGCTATTTTATCGGTTTTGGGGCCTTTTTTGGATGTTTTTTCAACACTGTATACTATGACACGCTTCTTTATGCTATATTAAGTTGTTTTCAGCTGTTTTGGGGACATGTCAAATTTTGACTTTTTTCGCCATACTATAGCCTTGCTCTTTTTGGTCATTTTTTTCATCATGCTATTTTATGGGTTTTGTGGCCTTTTTTGGATGTATTTTCAACACTGTATAGTATGGGATGCTTCTTTATGCTATATTAAGTTGTTTTCAGCTGTTTTGGGGACATGTCAAATTTTGACTTTTTTCGCCATACTATAGCCTTGCTTTTTTGGTCATTTTTTCAACATGCTATTTTATCGGTTTTGGGGCCTTTTTTGGATGTTTTTTCAACACTGTATACTATGACACGCTTCTTTATGCTATAGTAAGTTGTTTTCAGCTGTTTTGGGGACATGTCAAATTTTGACTTTTTTCGCCATACTATAGCCTTGCTCTTTTTGTCATTTTTTCAACATGCTATTTTATGGGTCTTGTGGCCTTTTTTGGATGTATTTTCAACACTGTATTCTATAATATGCTTCTTTATGCTATAGTAAGTTGTTTTCAGCTGTTTTGGGGACATGTCAAATTTTGACTTTTTTCGCCATACTATAGCCTTGCTCTTTTTGGTCATTTTTTTCATCATGCTATTTTATGGGTTTAGGGGCCTTTTTTATATGTTTTTTCAAAACCGTATACTATAATATGCTTCTTTATGCTATATTAAGTCATTTTCAGCTGTTTTGGGGACATGTCAAATTTAGACTTTTTTTGCCATACTATAGCCTTGCTCTTTTTGTAATTTTTTCAACATGCTATTTTATGGGTTTAGGGGCCATTTTTGGATGTTTTTTCAACACTGTATACCATGACACGCTTCTTTATGCTATAGTAAGTTGTTTTCAGCTGTTTTGGGGACATGTCAAATTTTGACTTTTTTCGCCATACTATAGCCTTGCTTCTTTGGTGATTTTTTCAACATGCTATTTTATGGGTTTTGTGGCCATTTTTGGATGTTTTTTCAAAAACCGTATACTATAATATGCTTCTTTATGCTATAGTAAGTTGTTTTTAAGTTTTTGGTTTTTTTTAAATACAAATTAAAAATTCAAAAATACAAGAAATAAAAATACAAAATTACAAATGTTTTGTTTTGGACATGTCACCTTTGGAAAATTTCGTTCCACAGCATAGTCTTGCTCTATTGGTCATTTTTCCACCTATTATTCTATGGTGTTATGTCCCCGGCCTAGGGGAACCTAAACAACATCAGGTTGCCTTCCCACTCTCCCACTCCCAAGGAAAACCAGCCTACAAAGTTAAGAAAGGCAAAATGAGCAGTTTATTGACTCAGACATGAGCACCAACAAAAGACAACACAAAAACATACATCAGTCACGTAAAATACCTAAAAACAAAAGCCAAATGAAAGACAGGTCTCTTACTGAAAACAGGGGAAAACGCTCAATAAATGAAATAACAATCACTAATTTCGTATACTGCTCAACAAAATTATCAAAGTGCTCAATTATGTAAAGTGACTACTAATAAACCAACAAACGAATTTTTAAAACACAATAAATGCTCAGTAATCACAAAACAAGGCGAAAAGGCACTGATTGATCACCAAATTACAAATATCACACATATATCATGAATCCTAGCTGGCTCAGTTTGGAGTAGAGGAGGCAGGAGGGAAGAGCTTCAGTTTTCCTTACTCTTAAAAAGCCCTCCAATCCCAAAGAAGCCAATCCTGCAGCAGCCAGGCCTTCTGGAACACCCAATGATGGCACTCCACCTGCATCACACCAGCAGTCAGGCAAAATGTCATATAAAGACACTGGCACACACATGCACACACACACACACACACACATACACACACACACACATACAGAGGGAAGGAGAGAGAAAACTAGCATAGGAAACCATAATAACCCAAAACATTAAAAAAAATGGGTTTCTGGGCCGTTTTTTTTTGTTTTTTCAATACTGTATACCATGACATGCTTCTTTGTACTAAAGTAAGTCGTTGTCAGATATTTTTCTGACATGTCAAATTTTGACTTTTTTCGCCATACTATAGCCTTGCTCTTTTTGTCATTTTTTTCATCATGCTATTTTATGGTTTTGGGGGCCATTTTTGGATGTATTTTCAACACTGTATACTATGACATGCTTCTTTATGCTATAGTAAGTTGTTTTCAGCTGTTTTGGGGACATGTCAAATTTTGACTTTTTTCGCCATACTATAGCCTTGCTTTTTTGGTGATTTTTTCAACATGCTATTTTATGGCTTTGGGGGCCATTTTTTGGATGTTTTTCAACACTGTATAGTATGGGCTGCTTCTTTATGCTATATTAAGTTGTTTTCAGCTGTTTTGGGGACATGTCAAATTTTGACTTTTTTCGCCATACTATAGCCTTGCTTTTTTGGTGATTTTTTCAACATGCTATTTTATGGCTTTTGGGGCCATTTTTGGATGTTTTTTCAACACTGTATACTATGGGATGCTTCTTTATGCTATAGTAAGTTGTTTTCAGCTGTTTTGGGGACATGTTAAATTTTGACCTTTTTTTTTGCCATACTATAGCCTTGCTCTTTTTGTCATTTTTTTCAACATGCTATTTTATGGGTTTTGGGGCCTTTTTTGGATGTTTTTTCAACACTGTATACTATGACATGCTTCTTTATGCTATAGTAAGTTGTTTTCAACTGTTTTGGGGACATGTCAAATTTTGACTTTTTTTGCCATACTATAGCCTTGCTTTTTTGGTCATTTTTTCAACATGCTATTTTATGGGTTTGGGGGCCTTTTTTTGGATGTTTTTTCAACACTGTATACTATTATATGCTTCTTTATGCTATATTAAGTTGTTTTCAGCTGTTTTGGGGACATGTCAAATTTTGACTTTTTTCGCCATACTATAGCCTTGCTCTTTTTGGTCATTTTTTTCATCATGCTATTTTATGGGATTAGGGGCCATTTTTGGATGTTTTTTCAAAACCGTATACTATAATATGCTTCTTTATGCTATAGTAAGTTGTTTTCAGCTGTTTTGGGGACATGTCAAATTTTGACTTTTTTCGCCATACTATAGCCTTGCTTTTTTGGTGATTTTTTCAACATGCTATTTTATGGCTTTTGGGGCCATTTTTGGATGTTTTTTCAACACTGTATACTATGGGATGCTTCTTTATGCTATATTAAGTTGTTTTCAGCTGTTTTGGGGACATGTCAAATTTTGACTTTTTTTGCCATACTATAGCCTTGCTCTTTTTGTCATTTTTTCAACATGCTATTTTATGGGTTTAGGGGCCATTTTTGGATGTTTTTTCAACACTGTATACTATGACACGCTTCTTTATGCTATAGTAAGTTGTTTTCAGCTGTTTTGGGGACATGTTAAATTTTGACCTTTTTTTTTGCCATACTATAGCCTTGCTCTTTTTGTCATTTTTTTCAACATGCTATTTTATGGGTTTTGGGGCCTTTTTTGGATGTTTTTTCAACACTGTATACTATGACATGCTTCTTTATGCTATAGTAAGTTGTTTTCAACTGTTTTGGGGACATGTCAAATTTTGACTTTTTTTGCCATACTATAGCCTTGCTTTTTTGATCATTTTTTCAACATGCTATTTTATGGGTTTTGTGGCCTTTTTTTTATGTATTTTCAACACTGTATACTATAATGTGCTTCTTTATGCTATAGTAAGTTGTTTTTAGCTGTTTTGGGGACATATGAAATTTTGACTTTTTGCCATACTATAGCCTTGCTTTTTTGGTCATTTTTTCAACATGCTATTTTATGGGTTTAGGGGCCATTTTTGGATGTTTTTTCAACACTGTATAACATGACACGCTTCTTTATGCTATAGTAAGTTGTTTTCAGCTGTTTTGGGGACATGTCAAATTTTGACTTTTTTCGCCATACTATAGCCTTGCTCTTTTTGTCATTTTTTCAACATGCTATTTTATGGGTCTTGTTGCCTTTTTTTGGATGTTTTTTCAACACTGTATACTATAATATGCTTCTTTATGCTATAGTAAGTTGTTTTCAGCTGTTTTGGGGACATGTCAAATTTTGACTTTTTTCGCCATACTATAGCCTTGCTCTTTTTGGTCATTTTTTTCATCATTCTATTTTCTGGGTTTAGGGCCTTTTTTGGATGTTTTTCAACACTGTATACTATGACATGCTTCTTTATGCTACTTTTTTTGCCATACTAATGCTATTTTATGGGTTTATGTTTTTCAACACTGCTGCTGTTGTTGGACATGTCAAATTTTGACTTTTTTCGCCATACTATAGCCTTGCTCTTTTGGTCATTTTTCATCATGCTATTTTATGGGATTAGGGGCCATTTTTGGATGTTTTTTCAAAACCGTATACTATAATATGCTTCTTTATGCTATAGTAAGTTGTTTTCAGCTGTTTTGGGGACATGTCAAATTTTGACTTTTTTCGCCATACTATAGCCTTGCTTTTTTGGTGATTTTTTCAACATGCTATTTTATGGCTTTTGGGGCCATTTTTGGATGTTTTTTCAACACTGTATACTATGGGATGCTTCTTTATGCTATATTAAGTTGTTTTCAGCTGTTTTGGACATGTCAAATTTTGACTTTTTTCACCATACTATAGCCTTGCTCTTTTTGTCATTTTTTCAACATGCTATTTTATGGGTTTAGGGGCCATTTTTGGATGTTTTTTCAACACTGTATACTATGAAACGCTTCTTTATGCTATAGTAAGTTGTTTTTAGCTGTTTTGGGGACATGTTAAATTTTGACCTTTTTTTTTGCCATACTATAGCCTTGCTCTTTTTGTCATTTTTTTCAACATGCTATTTTATGGGTTTTGGGGCCTTTTTTGGATGTTTTTTCAACACTGTATACTATGACATGCTTCTTTATGCTATAGTAAGTTGTTTTCAACTGTTTTGGGGACATGTCAAATTTTGACTTTTTTTGCCATACTATAGCCTTGCTTTTTTGATCATTTTTTCAACATGCTATTTTATGGGTTTTGTGGCCTTTTTTTTATGTATTTTCAACACTGTATACTATAATGTGCTTCTTTATGCTATAGTAAGTTGTTTTTAGCTGTTTTGGGGACATATGAAATTTTGACTTTTTTGCCATACTATAGCCTTGCTTTTTTGGTCATTTTTTCAACATGCTATTTTATGGGTTTAGGGGCCATTTTTGGATGTTTTTTCAACACTGTATACCATGACACGCTTCTTTATGCTATAGTAAGTTGTTTTCAGCTGTTTTGGGGACATGTCAAATTTTGACTTTTTTCGCCATACTATAGCCTTGCTCTTTTTGTCATTTTTTCAACATGCTATTTTATGGGTCTTGTTGCCTTTTTTTGGATGTTTTTTCAACACTGTATACTATAATATGCTTCTTTATGCTATAGTAAGTTGTTTTCAGCTGTTTTGGGGACATGTCAAATTTTGACTTTTTTCGCCATACTATAGCCTTGCTCTTTTTGGTCATTTTTTTCATCATGCTATTTTATGGGTTTAGGGGCCTTTTTTGGATGTTTTTTCAACACTGTATACCATGACACGCTTCTTTATGCTATAGTAAGTTGTTTTCAGCTGTTTTGGGGACATGTCAAATTTTGACTTTTTTCGCCATACTATAGCCTTGCTCTTTTTGGTCATTTTTTTCAACATGCTATTTTATGGCTTTTGGGGCCATTTTTGGATGTTTTTTCAACACTGTATACTATGGGATGCTTCTTTATGCTATATTTAGTTGTTTTCAGCTGTTTTGGGGACATGTCAAATTTTGACTTTTTTTGCCATACTATAGCCTTGCTCTTTTTGGTCATTTTTTTCATCATGCTATTTTATGGGATTAGGGGCCATTTTTGGATGTTTTTTCAAAACCGTATACTATAATATGCTTCTTTATGCTATAGTAAGTTGTTTTCAGCTGTTTTGGGGACATGTCAAATTTTGACTTTTTTCGCCATACTATAGCCTTGCTCTTTTTGGTCATTTTTTTCAACATGCTATTTTATGGCTTTTGGGGCCATTTTTGGATGTTTTTTCAACACTGTATACTATGGGATGCTTCTTTATGCTATATTTAGTTGTTTTCAGCTGTTTTGGGGACATATGAAATTTTGACTTTTTTGCCATACTATAGCCTTGCTTTTTTGGTCATTTTTTCAACATGCTATTTTATGGGTTTAGGGGCCATTTTTGGATGTTTTTTCAACACTGTATACCATGACACGCTTCTTTATGCTATAGTAAGTTGTTTTCAGCTGTTTTGGGGACATGTCAAATTTTGACTTTTTTCGCCATACTATAGCCTTGCTCTTTTTGTCATTTTTTCAACATGCTATTTTATGGGTCTTGTTGCCTTTTTTTGGATGTTTTTTCAACACTGTATACTATAATATGCTTCTTTATGCTATAGTAAGTTGTTTTCAGCTGTTTTGGGGACATGTCAAATTTTGACTTTTTTCGCCATACTATAGCCTTGCTCTTTTTGGTCATTTTTTTCATCATGCTATTTTATGGGTTTAGGGGCCTTTTTTGGATGTTTTTTCAACACTGTATACCATGACACGCTTCTTTATGCTATAGTAAGTTGTTTTCAGCTGTTTTGGGGACATGTCAAATTTTGACTTTTTTCGCCATACTATAGCCTTGCTCTTTTTGGTCATTTTTTTCAACATGCTATTTTATGGCTTTTGGGGCCATTTTTGGATGTTTTTTCAACACTGTAAACTATGGGATGCTTCTTTATGCTATATTTAGTTGTTTTCAGCTGTTTTGGGGACATGTCAAATTTTGACTTTTTTTGCCATACTATAGCCTTGCTCTTTTTGGTCATTTTTTTCATCATGCTATTTTATGGGATTAGGGGCCTTTTTGTACGTTTTTTTCAAAACCGTATACTATAATATGCTTCTTTATGCTATAGTAAGTTGTTTTCAGCTGTTTTGGGGACATGTCAAATTTTGACTTTTTTCGCCATACTATAGCCTTGCTCTTTTTGGTCATTTTTTTCATCGTGCTATTTTATGGGTTTTGTGGCCTTTTTTGGATGTATTTTCAACACTGTATACTATTATATGCTTCTTTATGCTATATTAAGTTATTTTCAGCTGTTTTGGGGACATGTCAAATTTTGACTTTTTTCGCCATACTATAGCCTTGCTTTTTTGGTGATTTTTTCAACATGCTATTTTATGGCTTTTGGGGCCATTTTTGGATGTTTTTTCAACACTGTATACTATGGGATGCTTCTTTATGCTATAGTAAGTTGTTCTCAGCTGTTTTGGGGACATGTCAAATTTTGACTTTTTCCACCATACTATAGCCTTGCTCTTTTTGGTGATTTTTTCCACATGCTATTTTATGGGTTTTGTGGCCTTTTTTTGGTGTATTTTCAACACTGTGTACTATAATGTGCTTCTTTAGGCTATAGTAAGTTGTTTTCAGCTGTTTTGGGGACATGTCAAATTTTGACTTTTTTCACCATACTATAGCCTTGCTTTTTTGGTGATTTTTTCCACATGCTATTTTATGGGTTTTGTGGCCTTTTTTTGGTGTATTTTCAACACTGTGTACTATAATGTGCTTCTTTAGGCTATAGTAAGTTGTTTTCAGCTGTTTTGGGGACATGTCAAATTTTGACTTTTTTCGCCATACTATAGCCTTGCTCTTTTTCTCATTTTTTCCACATGCTATTTTATGGGTTTTGTGGCCTTTTTTTGGTGTATTTTCAACACTGTATACTATTATATGCTTCTTTATGCTATATTAAGTTATTTTCAGCTGTTTTGGGGACATGTCAAATTTTGACTTTTTTCGCCATACTATAGCCTTGCTTTTTTGGTGATTTTTTCAACATGCTATTTTATGGCTTTTGGGGCCATTTTTGGATGTTTTTTCAACACTGTATACTATGGGATGCTTCTTTATGCTATAGTAAGTTGTTCTCAGCTGTTTTGGGGACATGTCAAATTTTGACTTTTTCCACCATACTATAGCCTTGCTCTTTTTGGTGATTTTTTCCACATGCTATTTTATGGGTTTTGTGGCCTTTTTTTGGTGTATTTTCAACACTGTGTACTATAATGTGCTTCTTTAGGCTATAGTAAGTTGTTTTCAGCTGTTTTGGGGACATGTCAAATTTTGACTTTTTTCACCATACTATAGCCTTGCTTTTTTGGTGATTTTTTCCACATGCTATTTTATGGGTTTTGTGGCCTTTTTTTGGTGTATTTTCAACACTGTGTACTATAATGTGCTTCTTTAGGCTATAGTAAGTTGTTTTCAGCTGTTTTGGGGACATGTCAAATTTTGACTTTTTTCGCCATACTATAGCCTTGCTCTTTTTCTCATTTTTTGAGCATACTATTTTATGGGTTTTGGGGCCTTTTTTGGATGTTTTTTCAACACTGTATACTATGACACGCTTCTTTATGCTATAGTATGTTGTTTTCAGCTGTTTTGGGGACATGTCAAATTTTGACTTTTTTCACCATACTATAGCCTTGCTCTTTTTGGTCATTTTTTCAACATGCTATTTTATGGGTTTTGTGGCCTTTTTTTATGTATTTTCAACACTATACTATGACACGCTTCTTTATGCTATAGTAAGTTGTTTTCAGCTGTTTTGGGGACATGTTAAATTTTGACCTTTTTTTTTGCCATACTATAGCCTTGCTCTTTTTGTCATTTTTTTCAACATGCTATTTTATGGGTTTTGTGGCCTTTTTTTTATGTATTTTCAACACTGTATACTATAATGTGCTTCTTTATGCTATAGTAAGTTGTTTTTAGCTGTTTTGGGGACATATCAAATTTTGACTTTTTTGCCATACTATAGCCTTGCTTTTTTGGTCATTTTTTCAACATGCTATTTTATGGGTTTAGGGGCCATTTTTGGATGTTTTTTCAACACTGTATACCATGACACGCTTCTTTATGCTATAGTAAGTTGTTTTCAGCTGTTTTGGGGACATGTCAAATTTTGACTTTTTTCGCCATACTATAGCCTTGCTCTTTTTGTCATTTTTTCAACATGCTATTTTATGGGTCTTGTTGCCTTTTTTTGGATGTTTTTTCAACACTGTATACTATAATATGCTTCTTTATGCTATAGTAAGTTGTTTTCAGCTGTTTTGGGGACATGTCAAATTTTGACTTTTTTCGCCATACTATAGCCTTGCTCTTTTTGGTCATTTTTTTCATCATGCTGTTTTATGGGTTTTGTGGCCTTTTTTGGATGTTTTTTCAACACTGTATACTATGGGATGCTTCTTTATGCTATATTTAGTTGTTTTCAGCTGTTTTGGGGACATGTCAAATTTTGACTTTTTTCGCCATACTATAGCCTTGCTCTTTTTGGTCATTTTTTTCATCATGCTATTTTATGGGATTAGGGGCCATTTTTGGATGTTTTTTCAAAACCGTATACTATAATATGCTTCTTTATGCTATTGTAAGTTGTTTTCAGCTGTTTTGGGGACATGTCAAATTTTGACTTTTTTCGCCATACTATAGCCTTGCTCTTTTTGGTCATTTTTTCAACATGCTATTTTATCGGTTTTGGGGCCTTATTTGGACGTTTTTTCAAAACCGTATACTATAATATGCTTCTTTATAGTATATTAAGTTGTTTTCAGCTGTTTTGGGGACATGCCAAATTTTGACTTTTTTCGCCATACTATAGCCTTGCTCTTTTTGGTCATTTTTTTCATCATGCTATTTTATGGGTTTTGTGGCCTTTTTTGGATGTATTTTCAACACTGTATTCTATAATATGCTTCTTTATGCTATATTAAGTTATTTTCAGCTGTTTTGGGGACATGTCAATTTTTGACTTTTTTCGCCATACTATAGCCTTGCTCTTTTTGGTCATTTTTTTCATCATGCTGTTTTATGGGTTTTGTGGCCTTTTTTGGATGTTTTTTCAACACTGTATACTATGACATGCATCTACATACTACACTTAGTGGTTTTCAGCTGTTTTGGGGACATGTCAAATTTTGACTTTTTTTGCCATACTATAGCCTTGCTCTTTTTCTCATTTTTTCAGCATGCTATTTTATGGGTTTGGGGGCCTTTTTTGGATGTTTTTTTCAACACTGTATACTATGATATGCTTCTTTATGCTATAGTAAGTTGTTTTCAGTTGTTTTGGGGGACATGTCAAATTTTGACTTTTTTCGCCATACTATAGCCTTGCTCTTTTTGTCATTTTTTCAACATGCTATTTTATGGGTTTGGGGGCCTTTTTTTGGATGTTTTTTCAACACTGTATACTATTATATGCTTCTTTATGCTATATTAAGTTATTTTCAGCTGTTTTGGGGACATGTCAAATTTTGACTTTTTTCGCCATACTATAGCCTTGCTCTTTTTGGTCATTTTTTTCATCATGCTATTTTATGGGTTTTGTGGCCTTTTTTGGATGTATTTTCAACACTGTATACTATGGGATGCTTCTTTATGCTATATTAAGTTATTTTCAGCTGTTTTGGGGACATGTCAAATTTTGACTTTTTCCGCCATACTATAGCCTTGCTTTTTTGGTGATTTTTTCCACATGCTATTTTATGGGTTTTGTGGCCTTTTTTTGGTGTATTTTCAACACTGTGTACTATAATGTGCTTCTTTAGGCTATAGTAAGTTGTTTTCAGCTGTTTTGGGGACATGTCAAATTTTGACTTTTTTTTGCCATACTATAGCCTTGCTCTTTTTGGTCATTTTTTTCATCATGCTATTTTATGGGTTTTGGGGCCATTTTTGGATGTTTTTTCAAAACCGTATACTATAATATGCTTCTTTATAATATAGTAAGTTGTTTTCAGCTGTTTTGGGGACATGTCAAATTTTGACTTTTTCTGCCATACTATAGCCTTGCTTTTTTGGTCATTTTTTCAACATGCTATTTTATGGGTTTTGGGGCCTTTTTTGGATGTTTTTTCAAAGCCGTATACTAAAATATGCTTCTTTATGCTATAGTAAGTTGTTTTCAGCTGTTTTGGGGACATGTCAAATTTTGACTTTTTTCGCCATACTATAGCCTTGCTCTTTTTCTCATTTTTTGAGCATACTATTTTATGGGTTTTGGGGCCTTTTTTGAATGTTTTTTTTAACACTGTATACTATGACACACTTCTTTATGCTATAGTATGTTGTTTTCAGCTGTTTTGGGGACATGTCAAATTTTGACTTTTTTGCCATACTATAGCCTTGCTTTTTTGGTCATTTTTTCAACATGCTATTTTATGGGTTTTGGGGCCTTTTTGGATATTTTTTCAACACTGTATACTATGACACGCTTCTTTATGCTATAGTAAGTTGTTTTCAGCTGTTTTGAGGGACATGTCAAATTTTGACTTTTTTCGCCATACTATAGCCTTGCTTTTTTGGTCATTTTTTCAACATGCTATTTTATGGGTTTGGGGGCCTTTTTTGGATGTATTTTCAACACTGTATACTATAATATGCTTCTTTATGCTATAGTAAGTTGTTTTCAGCTGTTTTGGGGACATGTCAAATTTTGACTTTTTTCACCATACTATAGCCTTGCTTTTTTGGTGATTTTTTTCATCATGCTATTTTATGGGTTTTGGGGCCTTTTTTATGTATTTTCAACACTGTACACTATGACATGCTTCTTTATGCTATAGTAAGTTGTTTATAGCTGTTTTGGGGACATGTCAAATTTTGACTTTTTTCGCCATACTATAGCCTTGCTTTTTTGGTGATTTTTTTCATCATGCTATTTTATGGGTTTTGGGGGCTTCTTTGGATGTATTTTCAAAACCGTATACTATAATATGCTTCTTTATGCTATATTACGTTATTTTCAGCTGTTTTGGGGACATGTCAAATTTTGACTTTTTTCGCCATACTATAGCCTTGCTTTTTTTGGTCATCTTTTCAACATGCTATTTTATGGGTTTGGGGGCCTTTTTTTGGATGTTTTTTCAACACTGTATACTATGACACACTTCTTTATGCTATAGTAAGTTGTTTTCAGCTGTTTTGGGGGACATGTCAAATTTTGACTTTTTTCGCCATACTATAGCCTTGCTCTTTTTGTCAGTTTTTCAACATGCTATTTTATGGGTTTTGGGGGCTTCTTTGGTTGTTTTTTTTTAACACTGTATACTATGGGATGCTTCTTTAGGCTATAGTAAGTTGTTTTCAACTGTTTTGAGGGACATGTCAAATTTTGACTTTTTTTTTGCCATACTATAGCCTTGCTCTTTTTGTCATTTTTTCAACATGCTATTTTATGGGTTTTGGGGCCTTTTTTGGATGTTTTTTCAAAGCCGTATACTAAAATATGCTTCTTTATGCTATAGTAAGTTGTTTTCAGCTGTTTTGGGGACATGTCAAATTTTGACTTTTTCCACCATACTATAGCCTTGCTTTTTTGGTGATTTTTTCCACATGCTATTTTATGGGTTTTGTGGCCTTTTTTTGGTGTATTTTCAACACTGTGTACTAAAATATGCTTCTTTATGCTATAGTAAGTTGTTTTCAGCTGTTTTGGGGACATGTCAAATTTTGACTTTTTTCGCCATACTATAGCCTTGCTCTTTTTCTCATTTTTTGAGCATACTATTTTATGGGTTTTGGGGCCTTTTTTGGATGTTTTTTCAACACTGTATACTATGACACGCTTCTTTATGCTATAGTATGTTGTTTTCAGCTGTTTTGGGGACATGTCAAATTTTGACTTTTTTCACCATACTATAGCCTTGCTCTTTTTGGTCATTTTTTCAACATGCTATTTTATGGGTTTTGTGGCCTTTTTTTATGTATTTTCAACACTATACTATGACACGCTTCTTTATGCTATAGTAAGTTGTTTTCAGCTGTTTTGGGGACATGTTAAATTTTGACCTTTTTTTTGCCATACTATAGCCTTGCTCTTTTTGTCAGTTTTTCAACATGCTATTTTATGGGTTTTGGGGGCTTCTTTGGTTGTTTTTTTTTAACACTGTATACTATGGGATGCTTCTTTAGGCTATAGTAAGTTGTTTTCAACTGTTTTGAGGGACATGTCAAATTTTGACTTTTTTTTTGCCATACTATAGCCTTGCTCTTTTTGTCATTTTTTCAACATGCTATTTTATGGGTTTTGGGGCCTTTTTTGGATGTTTTTTCAAAGCCGTATACTAAAATATGCTTCTTTATGCTATAGTAAGTTGTTTTCAGCTGTTTTGGGGACATGTCACATTTTGACTTTTTTTGCCATACTATAGCCTTGCTCTTTTTAGTTATTTTTTTCATCACGCTATTTTATGGGTTTTGTGGCCTTTTTTGATGTATTTTCAACACTGTACACTATGACATGCTTCTTAATGCTATAGTAAGTTGTTTTCAGCTGTTTTTGCTAGTGTAGCAAATAAGAAAGCCCACTCTACCCTATCAAAAGCTTTTTGGGCATCAAGTGATATGGCAGACACAGAGCATGGGTTTTTTCTATTCATCCATATTAGATGAAGCAACCTCCTCATATTATCAGCCGATGACCTATTTTTTATAAACCCCACCTGGTCCTTATGAATGATTTGTGGCAAAACCTTGTCCAGCCTCATTGCTAATATCTAATTAGCACTAACTAATTTTGCAGTCAACATTAATTAAGCTGATAGGTCTGTAGTTAGCTGGGTCTGTTAAGTTTTTGTCTTTTTTTCGTATAAGTGATATTATAGCTTCATTGAAACTCTCTGGGAGCAAACCACATTGCAATGCTTCTACAAAAACCTCTGTCAATACTGGACAAGTTTCTGATAATATTCTGCTGGGAATCCGTCTATACCAGGCGACTTCCCAGTTTTCATAATCCTAATAGCAGTTCGTACATGTCAAATTTTGACTTTTTTCGCCATACTATAGCCTTGCTCTTTTTATCATTTTTTCAACATGCTATTTTATGGGTTTTGGGGCCATTTTTGGATGCTTTTTCAACACTGTGTACTATAACATGCATCTTTACGCCATAGTAAGTTCTTTTCAGCTGTTTTGGGGCCATGTTAAATTTTGACCTTTTTTTTGCCCTACTATAGCCTTGCTCTTTTTGTCACTTTTTCAACATGCCATTTTATGGGTTTTGGGGCCATTTTTGGATGTTTTTTCAAAACTGTAAACTATAATATGCTTCTTTATGCTATAGTAAGTTGTTTTCAGCTGTTTTGGGGACATGTCAAATTTTGACTTTTTTTTTGCCCTACTATAGCCTTGCTCTTTTTGTCATTTTTTCAACATACTATTTTATGGGTTTGGGGGCCTTTTTTGGATGTATTTTCAAAACTGTATACTATGACATGCTTCTTTATGCTATAGTAAGTTGTTTACAGGTGTTTTGGGGACATGTCAGATTTTGACTTTTTTCGCCATACTATAGCATTGTTTTTTGGTCATTTTTTTCATCATGCTATTTTATGGGTTTTAGGCCAGTTTTGGATGTTTTTTTCAACACTGTATACTATAACATGCCTCTACATGCTACACTAAGTGGTTTTCAGCTGTTTTGGGGACATGTCAAATTTTGACTTTCATGGGGGCCAGATTTGGCCCATGGGGCGTAAGTTGAGTGTCAATGGTATACAGTTTGAAAAAAAAAAAGATGAAAAAGTAGTATGAAAGAGCAAATCAGAGTTAGTGAGAGAGACAGACACGAAAAAGAATGACTGCAGAAATAATTCCCGATTGCAGGTTCAGAATATTGCCTCATGTCTCAGGTTGGCTTTGAATTATTGAAGAGCAGCAGAGTCAGGCCGAATTGTACTCATTACTGTGAAACATATGAAAGCATAAGTCAAACGGTGCCAGTTGCACAGACAAGTGGAGAGAAAGGGATGCACTTTATCCCATCAGCAGATGTATTGATTACAAGGCCTTATCTATTTGGCTGGTGTAAGTACATAGATTACGCGACACTGGTAATTTCATACGAGTGACGGAAAATGTATTGCCATCTTTGACCACTATATGAGTTTCAGCAGCCTCACACCTCAAACAAACGAATTTTCTCTATGTCTCTTTTTAGACTCAAAAAGGTTTTCCTGGACTGTCACACAAGCTGGGCTTCCTCTGCAGTCCACTCCTGCCTTTGCAAGATTTATGAAAAGTGTCCAGGTGCCAATGAAACGCTGCCACATCCGATTCTCTGTGATAGAATAACAACCGTGTCAATGCCACTGCAGGAACTGATACAGGATGGGATGCATTGATCATTCACAAAGGGAGAGAGGGAAGGAGAAGGGAGGCGACAGCGGAGGACAAGGAGCGGTGGGGTGACGGAGTGAAAGATGGAGAGAGGATGGGGATTTTCTTTGCATTCAGGACCACAGGCTCATCGAGGTGAATGGAAACGATTAGTTCCCCTGGCTTTTCAACTCAGGTCTGAGCCAGTGTACTCCCACAGCTAAATCACTCAGTCTCCATCTCTCTCACACTCTTTCCCTCGCTGCCGCGTGTGATTTATGAGGAAAAATCATCTCTATTGAGCGATGGGGTCACGCAGTTACCGCTCTCTTTCTCTCTCTCTCTCTCTCTTGCTTTCTCTCATTCACACAAACATTCACACACACACACAAATCTGAGCACAGATCCTAAGAGACAATTCCCCCTGTTTTCCTGATCAGGGCTAAGTTTGTTCATGAACATGCTCTGCCTTGGATTTGTGAACAGCTGTGCTTGTTTAAATTGGCCTGAGTGATTCATACAACACGGGTCTGTCAAATGAATGACTATCGCTCTCCTCCTGCTCTCTCGTTCTCATCATACATCAGTTTCTCTCCGTGTCCCTCTCCCGCTGTGGTAAATAAGACACCAGTGATTACTCTGGCTGTCTTGGGGAGCTTGCAGACAACTTGGTCCTCCTTTACTAAGGACTAAGTTAAGTGAGGATGGCATGGCAGCAGTAGTGGTTGTGGTTGTGGATGCTGGGAGCAGCAGCAGACGGCAAATTAGGAGAAGGATGTGTGTGTGTTCGAGGCGGCGGGGGTGTTCTCAAGCTGTGCATTTGAATCTGGGCTCTCTGTCTGCCAGATAATCATCTGACATTCTCTCAGACGTACGGGGCCTTGGGCCTGTGAACTGCCACTGCACCCTTTGTCCACTCACCCGGGGATTTCTATTGCCCTCCCTCGCTTTCAAATCATTTTTTCAAACTGCTTTACTAATGTTTGCTTTGTCGATAAGAGCTTTTGATGGAAAAGGCATCTGCGGAAATGATTCCCCCCACCCTCCCTGAGATAAAGGAGCTGTGGATGGGACCTGGCAGGAGAGGCGCTTGCATGCACACTAATAAGAACGTCCCTGCTTAGCCGCAAGTGCTCATGATTTCACAAACCCACGCAGACACATCTACAGGCCTACGCATCAAGGAGCAACATTTGGCACAAGCTAGACATGATCCAAGTTATTCGCCGCCACTTGTACAGTGCAAGATGCTAAACTGAAAACAGCATGCACACTTATACACACATCAGTGGCGTGGAAAATAATGTCTGCTGTTATCTACTGTGACACAACATTCCAGATTTGGGTGGATGTGTTGAGACCAAGGAAGCGTCCCTGTTCACCCAGTAATGTAGATATTCCCGCTGACTCTCTCCCTCTTTTCTCTCTCGTTAATGAACGTCTGTTTAATTTGTACATTTCTCACTGTGACTTTGTGACACGTTAAGCTTAGTTAGAATCAACGTCACAGGAGAGGAGCTGAGGGCATGGGAAACTAGAGACAGAGAGAGAGGGGAAGCTAGACAGTCCAACAAACGACAGACACGTCTCTAACATTTTCTACTTCAGAATAATGAGACAAAGATGTGAGAAGAGCAAGAGAGAGAGGCAGCCAGAGAGACAGAGATGAGAGAGAGCTGGAATAAGAGAGACAATCTTGTTTCCAATATGCAGCAACCAAGGATCCTCCAGCCTGTGGGTTACACTAATGTACTCCTGGGCTTAAAAGCAGCTCATCAGTGCCAACTGCTGAACGACAGCTCTGCTCAAATCCTTGATGGAATAGCGGTGAACACTACTGCAGAGCTGGCCAAGAACTTAGCATGACAGTAAACCTAACATTTTCACCTGATCTTCAGCTATAGGGTAAAGCTTATAAGGTAGATATTCTGTATCTTACTAAGATAATGATTTGCAGATCAGAGTGCATCTGGTTTGGTGTGTCAACCTCAGGATACAGCAGCGATACAGCGAGAGATACGACAAAGATATTATTATAAGATAACTATTCTTTCCAGGTTGCATTAAAAAAGCAGGCACTGCATGAACAGAGATGGCGCACCTAATCAGTAACACAGAGTTCAGGATTCCTTTGAGTTAAGTTACAGAATCAACTTTTGCAAGATTTGCTGGCATTAAATCAAAAAGTTTAATCTCTCTGTTGAAATAAAAGTTACTTTTTGAAGGTGCAATTGGATACA
The DNA here is from genome assembly GCF_026936395.1 of Plectropomus leopardus. NCBI lineage: Eukaryota > Metazoa > Chordata > Actinopteri > Perciformes > Serranidae > Plectropomus > Plectropomus leopardus. The sequence goes on along the minus strand of NC_142193.1, from coordinate 16,639,290 downwards.
TGCTCCAAACTACTGTATTAACAATTCCTGAAGGAGAAATCCATCTTCAAGCCAGCTACTAATTAACAGCAGGGTAAGAATTTGAAAAAATTGTCGAAACTACCAAAACTTGGAAGGCTGCTCAAAATAACTCTATTTTATAATTTTCACATGTGGCAGTTTAATCAAGACCATAGTAAAAGTAGCAAGAAAAGAGCCACATGGAAACCATATATCAACGCCATTTGGGATGTTGTTCACTACAATTAGTGCTCAGTTGCAGTGTCTTTGCTTCAGGTCTCTCTCAGCTTTTTGTCAGTCTTTGCCTAAAAACACCTTGGCTTTTCTGGCTTTGGATATATGTTTTGGCTTTTACTAACACTTGGACTGAGACAATTTCAGGTCACAGACTTGACTGAGCGACAAATGGTAAACCTGCAAGCTAACTTAGTTTATCTATCGTAGCTTGGCTGTATGCTGGCCTGAAGTGACAGACCTGACCACACCAGTATTGTAGATTTCAGAGCTTGGATTGTCAGACTGTTGTAATGTCAATTATGGAAGAGGAAGTCAAGGACATAAAATGATCGTTGAACTTCTCAAGTATCTAAAACAGGAAAATATAACATGAGACTTTACTTCTTTGGCCTCTAATGTTGGACTGAGGGCAGACTGGACGCTATACTGTGACTCACTATTGCATCTCAAAGTACATGTGGTATTACAAGACAGGATGCGATAGGGAAAGCAGATTGGCATGCTTCTCTTAGTTGAGATCTCTGCAACACAATACATAGACATCTTTGATACTTAAACTTTTACTTTTTCACATTTTGTTCATACGTTAGCTCTTCTTTATAGAATTCTGGCAGCATCTTACACATTGCACCTTTAAAGATATACTATGCTTGATGGTGTTGAAAAATAAAGCCAACACAGAAGTGCTAAAAACTGCAGTGCTTTGAACAGCCACTTAAGGCTGACTCGAGAAGCTAGTCAATCCCCATTGACACCCATATTAAAATGCCCAATGTTATCAGTCGGTTACAAAAAACTGTTCTAGTCTCTATAGCTATTTCATGAGCGTATAGCTTCATTAAAACTCTACGAGGGGTGAATTTTTAAATAAGTCACCAGTTAACATTTGATTCAGGCTTTAAATTACGCACAAATACTAAACGGCTTCAAAACTAAGTCCACAAATCAATGGGTGATGTCACAGTACCTATGTCCATTATTTCTAGTGTATAGTGGTGGTGGTGGTGGGGTTGGGGGGTTCTTTATAAAGGTAGCAACCAGGTGCCAGAACATAAGCAGCAAACATCTAAGAGACAAAGACCAAAAAAAGCAATTATAGGGAGGGGAAACGCCAAACGAGTGACTCTGGGGTTGTTTTTTTCTCTCTTTCCCTGGTGAGTGTGTTTACAAACGGCAACTGGCAACCTTAAAGTAAGAAAGGAAGGAATCACAAAATATTGGAAGGACATCTTGTTTGAAAAGAAAAAAAAAGTTTGAAGGGTGCTGATAGCAGACAAAATGGATTTAAAAAGAAAGATACTTACATGACGAGGTTCCTTTTTCTGCTGTCTGCTCCAGCATTCAGGTATTTGGCCTGCTGTAGTTTTTGTAGTGTCTGTAACATCAGAAGTGTTAGGGACCTTGAAAAGAAAGAAAAAATTAGTAAAGTTTTTTTTTCAAGTTATTCAACATTGTTGTCTTTTTCCGACAAAGGGGCATGACAGACTTTAGAAACAGTTCCTCCTCAGCTCTTTTCAGCATTGTGTTTATGCTGTATGTTTGTATTTATGAGCATAAGATACTCACATGGGAGTGCATTTCCATGGGATTCCCACCAGCTTTCACAAAGCTGAGCTGCAGGATCAGCTGGATGAAGAGCTCTTTGCTCAAGCTGGTTTACCTCTGTGCTGTGGAGAGACTGTATATCAATAGTTTCCAAGTGCTTGTCATGTTTGAAGACTCAATTCAGAGTGGCCATTCTTGTACATTAGTCAATTATAAAGACTTTCAGCTCTCAACAGAGGAAATAGATGTGAAGCACTGCAGCGATGCTATCTTTACAAAAGGTTCAGCTCTCGGCAGAAGAAATACAAGACTTTGGAGACACAATGTCACAGGAGCGGTGGGCACTAGAGGGTGGAATGTGAGCGAGAGAAAAGGGCATGGTGCCGTGGAAATACCATATTGACAGTCACAATGCTCTTCTGCTTGATCATTATTCTGAGTTAGTGGCAACAGATGACCTTTCCTGGTCAAGAGCTTAGTGTGGTTAAAATTCAATTGAGTGGAAGAGAGCAGAAAGAAGAAAAAAAATAACATGGTAACCTTTATTCTGCCATTGACGCTAACCTTGAACAGTGGGCCCCAAAAGGGATAAGCGCCTTGTACTTTTATGTTTGCAAGAGAATAGGCTGTCGTGCGTGTGCATGTGTGTGTTGTGTATGTGCAGGAGTCTGCGCAAATTTAGCAGAAAGCAATGATTGCACGTGTGTTTGTGGTAGCAACAGAGATAAATAGGCAGACTGAAAGATAGGGAGAAAGCGTGTGAAAGGGGTGCAGAGAAATTACCCATTGGAACAGCTTTACCTCAACCAAACCGACCGAATCTCCACAGATGTGTTTCTCACCCTCAGCCATTTCTTTTCCGACCTCTTCTCTTGTTCTCACCATCCACACTTCCCTCCTTCCCTCACCTCTGTCTCCTCCCCACCTTCCCTCTGGAGGACTGAAACAGAGCTAATTGAAATAAATGAACTGGGGAACAAATCAGAGTTGATTACATCAGCTGCATGGGGATGCTGATTGCAAGCTTGTTGAGGGAATGTTGCAGAACTAGTTGGTAATGAAGAGCCTTGTTTGTGTATTACACTGACTGGACATTGCAGACAGCCACACTGTCTCATGGATAAACCCGCCTGTCAGGTCTGGAGTGGAAACATAACAGAATGATTTCTTGTTTGTTTTTATTCGCACATCAATTTGTCATCAATTTGACATCAATTCAGGCAGCAGCTTACTGCTCATAAACTCCTCAGAATAACTGTACAGTATATAAAATTAGTACAACAAAAAACACTATACACAGGAGGGGCTGCGCAGGATGGGACAGGAGGGGGAGAGTTAATAACTGGAATGTTTAAAAGCAATGAAACAGAGTGAACTGCAAAATTTAACACGCTGGGCACACAGTCTACTGTTTGAATCGGAGGAGGTAGGCAGAGCATTAAGATTTCATTTACTAAAGGGAAAATCATCCGTAAAATAGAATTTACATGCGTATGTCATTTTCTGTAGTATTTCACAGTTCCATTTTTTAATTTGAAGAAGTCTGTTTAAGCCGACATTCAGAGACAGACAGTGGTAATAATGTCATCTCAAAACAAATCCTGGAGCCGCTCCACAGACAGTGAATAATGGATAACATGGCACTATAATGGCACCCCTGGTAATCTCACTAGGAAGTGAGGATAATTTGTAAGTCACAGCTCTACAATTTTCAAAGGAAATTTGAAATAAATATTAAGAAGAATCTACAATGGATCAGGTTTTCATAGTTACCAGATGACAGTGTTGATGCTGGGATTTTTAAGTTTAGTTACATTTTTAGGTAATGGCTCGGGAAGTCAGTTTTGCATAATTTTAATAAAAACGTAAAAATTAAAAGGCATGGGATAAAAGTAGGTGTTCTATTGACTCGGTGAGCTTTTGTGCCACATTTTAAAGCGCTATTCATTTAGAGGTGGTGAAATTATACGTTCTTTTGTTGTAAATGTCTTGATTCTTGTTTTATTTTCTGTTGGCTTTGCTGACACACAGCTGGCCAGCCACATTAACGTGAAATCACAGAAAGAGTGGATGAGGACAATATTACCAAAGAATAGCTGTTGGGTTGGGATGACAAAACGAATGCTAATTACAGAGCGAGCTCCATCGCAGTGCAGTAAATTGAAGAGAACCAACATTAAGCTATAATCTAAATGTGTAGCCGCTCAAAAATATTCTCAGTGCTTAACCAATTAACAGTTAGCCATTGACAACCTCACTGGCTTTACCGTATCAGTAGACTGGTACACAGTAAATTCGGGTTTAGATGGATTTTCCCTTTAAAGCTATCAACCACAACGCTCTGAGCTGGCCCTAACCTCCTTTCACTGGCCCTGTGAAATTGGCACAATCAGCCAGAAGATGTGCAAAAAAACACAGTAGACTAGTCCCCAGACTCTGAGGATGTTTCGTGCTGTTGAAAGAGCAATAACCCTCTCCCTCACTAGTCCGATAAGCCTGCCCACAGAGACACACAAACACAGTGACACAATAATAACAGACTCATCTTTAGCACCACTGAAGAGCAAATCCTGTCAAATGAACAGCAACATATTCTGTCGAAATTTCAACATATGAACAAAATGGAGAAATGGAAAAAAAAAAAAAAAACCTCTGAGTCGGGCAGGAAAATGAAAACAGGTTATGTCAGCAATTATAAAATGCTTTCAAGAGATGCGTGAAATGTCTCTTGGTATAAAGAACCACAGTGAAGATGAGAGAACATTTTAATAAGCATGCTCTTACTTCTTGCCCTGAAATATCCCCAGCCTGGTTGCTGAGGTATGTCATTAGCAGGTATATACCACAGTAGAGAGGATGTTAATCTGACATATACAGTACTGTAGTCCTTGGAATCATGGTGGGCTCAAAAAGTCTATTATCAAGCCCATGGAGGGAAGCAGTCCAATAAAGGAAACAACCTTATCCATTCAAGTAAGTGTCGGGTTCAATAACTTGCTATGCCTATTGAATACTAATCAAGGTAATTCACTGAGCAAACTGCAGTTGAAGGGTAAAAAGGACAATTTATCATTCCTGCGCACAGGAAATTAATTACGGTGCTTGTGTGGAATTAATATGCTAGGCTAGTTCACAACTGCTATGCAATTGTCATTATGCTGAAATCTGAGCATGCAAATGAGCACGGAAACGCCTCTGATTTATTCAGTCCCAGTCTTTGTAAAACATTAGGTAGCGACTAGTTCGTTTAAGGTCTGAGAAGCTGCACTTAACTGACCCAAACTTCAGAATGACAGGCTGTTCCTGTCTGTGATCAGACAGATCTGTCTTGTTTATAAGTGGTCATCATCAAGCGGTGCATTCCTCTTAAGTCTAGAGGATCAATTACAGCACACTCGAACAGAGAGAGAAAAAGAAAACAAAAACACTTAAAATTAAATATCTCTAATTGGAATGTTTCCCTTTGGTAAATGTGCTTTGTTCCCACTGGTATATGTCCTCTTTCTCGCCATTCTTCTTACTGTTGTAAAGCCATAGAACCTATTTCATTGGCTGCTGAAGAGTCTTAAATAATATACCACAAACCCACCACATACAGGAACATAATATAATAAATATTAGCTTGGGCAGCGGTAAAAGTCCAGTTTCTCTCACTGAAAACTTGCTGTGCAGGTCTGGGTTTTTTTTAAGGTTTTTTTTTTTTGGGCATCTTGTTAACCATTGAAGCATACTCGTCCAACTTGGAATCCATATTTCTGGTTGCTGTTGCCAAAGTCTGTTGGAGCCACATCCATAATAGGGAGCAGCTCTGCCGAGGGGGAGTCAATCTCTAGAACAGTCCTTTCCTGACCTTTGCGGGACTGAAAGAGAAAAATTAAAGCCATTATTAAACTTTGCTTGGCTTAATACGACTAACTAGCCCTCCCCCCACTCTCTGGCTTAAAACCCAGTTTACGTCAGTGATTGATGGCTACCGCAGCAGCACGATTGATAAACATATTACATTCATGAAGGATAATTCTCGTTTGTCCAGCTAGTCCCTGCACTGACCTGGCATCCGTCATGCACTGCATTGATGAAGGGGCTTTTGGCTTGTGTTAGCTCTTCGTCGTTGCTGCCCCGGAAGCGGAGGGCATGCTGGTAGGAGCGGGAGGTGCTGTCAAACCAGCCTGCTGAGTTCTGGCAGGTGTAAGTGAAGCTCTGCTTGGCCGTGGCACTCAGTAGTTTCAGGAAGGTCAGCTGAACTACATGCACAGGGTTCCCATCCCTGTCACTGTAGGAGAACTGGATGACACAAAAACATAAGCGTTGGTGTACAACACAGACGGAGAAATGAAAAGAACGACTTTACCCTTAGAAAACACAAAATCTTACAGAATGAGAAAATATACACAAAAACAGGTTCTCTTTAAGAGACAAAGCCAAAGAAAAACACATCTGAGCCTGTAATCTGTCTCAGACAAATATGAGTTCTAATTTTAATTATATCACCGAGATAACAAATCTCCCAGCTTGCGCTGATGAAGGAGTTTATGTAAGCAAGGGTGAAAAAGTTACAGCAACTTCTCCTCAGAATCAAAACAGACAGGGAAAGTAAAGTAGGAAGTGCAGAAATTAAGAAAAGAAAAAAAAGCAGATCCAAGGACTCTGTGCGAGAAAGTCGGTGAATTGCAATTGTGCTGGCAGCTCTGTGATTATCAGAGAGGGGTATGAGACCTCTGATCAGGTGCACATAAAAGGCCAGTGCTCTGAGCGTGCTGCCCTGAATGCAAGTCAATAAAAGAGCTGGCAATGGCTCTGTGTGAGTCATCCAGACTGCTGAAATCAACTGCTGGCAATATTAAATCAGCTCTCTTGCTGCACATGGTCTAATAAATTGATACCAAATTATACAATGTGCAAATATACAAACATTCGCATGCTGTCATGTGCAGATGGATGGACACACACACACACACACACATGCATGCATACACATTCATGTGAAGACACTTGTACAAATGCTGGCACCTCAATCATATGCATGAATATCATTCAAACACTCTCAATTAGGATGAGTAATTTAGCTGAAAAAAAAGACTGCCTGGCATTTGGAGCCAGCTGAGATTAATGGCAGGAGAGGAGGCTTTTTGTTTTTTTGTACCTGCTTGCCTTTCCTGTATTGGCTGTACCAGCTTCCTGGCTTCTCTTTGTTCCACGCTGCTAATTTCACCTAGACACCCAGAGAGAGAGAGAGAGAGAAAGAAGGGAAGGATGCTGGGTAAAATTTTAGGCTCAAGGAATACAGGGAGTGATTTGTGTTATGATGTAATATGACAAGGTTGGCTTTGTAAAGGCTGACAGCAAGAGATTGGAGACTTACATTCTCAATCCTCTTGTCAGGGTAGAGACATGTCTCTCCGTCAGCTGTGAAGTTACAGTAGACCTTGATGGAGTCTTTGTTACAGCCCTGGTTAGGATCAATCCAGTAGTCTCCTACAGTGTGCACAAAGAAAGGACATCAATCAAGCACCAGATGTTGATACAATGACCACATCGGGCATAACAAGATGATAACATGCAGCTAGCGAACGCATACAGAGCATTTTAGCTTTATAAGGGTATATGTTTGAGGGTGTGTGCATAATTAAAATGAGTTTTCCTGGACTAGTTTTTCCTCAGGTAAAATTTTAAATGTGTTCAATTAGGCATTAAATATGAAGAAATGTCTTTGCTAACCATCTTTGTAGTCGGGTTGGACCATCATGAGCTCTTTGCAGGTCCGGGCAGGGCTCTCAAAGGTTCCCAGGGGCCTCCTCATCAACTCAACTTCTGTTTTCATGGAAGATAGGATGGCAAAGACTTCTTCCATTCCCTCAGCATCCTCCAGAGGCTGATCTCCCTGGAGGAACTCATCCATATCCATATGCACGTCCTCCTCCCTGGATGGGGCTGCCCCTCCTGCCCGTTCGGAGTGTCTTCGTCTCTTCCGCCTGCCCTCCCTGATAGGGAGGGGCTCGATCATTGACGCTGGGGGTCCCTGGAGGTAGCACAGAGAGGTGAGCAGGAGGTGAAAGGAACAGAAAGAGGGTAAAGTTGGCACTGAGAGGGCCATGATTTGGATCATTGGCGCTACTCACTGGGGGTCCTGGGGGTCCGGCAGGCCCTGGATCTCCTCTGGGACCCACAATACCCTAAAGAATAGAAGAAGACAAAACTTTGTGTCAATCATGTCTCACCTGGAGCCTCTCTTACACCACTTGGCTGAATCCCAGCTCTATCCGGGCAGATATGGCTTCTGCTTTATAGGATTATCCAGCTGTGTGCATCAGCACTCTGTGGTCAAAGCCTTGGCTCTCAAGACACACTATAGTGGTTTTCATAACATCACACACACCAGAACCAAATCCTATTAAAAGGGCCCAATGGAAAAATCACACACAAGGCAAGTGTGGCTGTACAGCAGGCTTTTAGTTCCAAAGACATGCAGTAAACACAGTGGAGCATTATGATTATGGAGCATGGTACATTTATGCCAACAAACACACTTTTTCTCTCTTCCCCAGCATATGTTCCCAGCAGCTGCTAACCAAGCTGAGGTGAGTACAGCGATGTATAAAGAAGACAGATTACTGAACTCACCGAATCTCCCTTCGATCCTTTCTCGCCAGCTGCACCCTGAGAGTGGAGAGGAGGAGTAAGTATGCAGTAAAAACATAAATTTAAAGGATAAATGCTTAGAAAACTACCTAATTACTCAAGCAAGCACTGCACAATCAGCAATTCACTGGAAAATCACACACCTGCTGCACAGCAGGGCAGGTTATGGTCAAAATTATTACTTTCACTATCAATGCTCTTTGGATAAAATGGTGCTAAGCTGGGCTCAACAGCTAAATCCCAAAGATCCAATCTTATTTGACCTTTAAATACATATTCATTAGGGCTATCTTGACCCAATTTTATATTAGGCATGGGACTGATCAATGCTCTTTTCAACTGATCGAGATTGACTATATTGAGCTTACAGAGCCCGATCTGATCCTTTGTTTTAGGTCAGCTGTCATACTTTACTCATGAAGCTTTCATGTACAGCAATGAAACAAATGCAGCAGTCATCACCTCTCAAACTGTTGGCTGTCTGTTTCTCCTCCACTCCACTGAGCCCTACCGGCAGCAAAACGCCAAACACCATAAACAGCAGCAAATCACAATGAGACTGTTTATTTGTATTATTTAAGCACTTTTTTTTTAACTTCAGCTCAGTGTGAGAGTCTCTTGTGTTTTGCTGTCATCTATGGTACAAGGTGTTATACCCGACTGCTCGGAGAAGAGACAACAACCACACTTATCACGCCACTGCAAGTGCAACAAAAGCCCTGCGAGCAAAAAGCCATTAAGTGTATTTTATTAATGTAGCCTCATATGTGCAAAAGATGTAGGCTACAGACTAAAATAAACACTCAGTCGAATAAAGTTAATTCAGGTAACTTAGGCAAGGCTGCACCTAAGCAACAAACACTGAAGAATACTCTTTTTAAAGAGACATTCCCTTAGACAGCAACAAGAACAAAAGGATTACAGAGAAGGTTTGTTTACACTTTGTTTTTTTGTACAGAAATAACTAATGGAAAATGAAAACATTAAGGGGGATTTGTTTTTCTTAATGCATTGCAAAGCTACAGTATTAAGCTGTCAAGCTTGGATTGTTTTTAAAGATTATTTTTCGGGGCATTTTCCCTTTATTGACAGGACAGTTTGGAGATAGACAGGAAAGGTGGGTGAAAGAAGGGGGAATGACAAGCAGCAAAGGGCCACAGGCCGGACTCAAACACAGGGACACAGGACATCCTAAGTATTCAAAGAGTTTCAGTGAAAAACTGGTCAAACTGTTTACACAAAAGCTATAGAATGATGAATAGAGAGCATATAGAGATAGAACAATGATTGTACTTTTTGATGCCCGTTTCTTTGCTAGAGTGAATCTCTCTTGACATACGGTATGTGTTTTATGTTTGTTTAATATTTATGGGCTTAATATTAAAAACTGCATTTCTGATTCAAATTTTCATCTGCATTAACAAGAGGCAGCAAAAATTATAATTTCAATTTATGTATGGTAGTTGAAAACATACTTGTTCACACTCTGATCATGTAAAAGCATGTACATTATTGAACAGCTGTGACTTACTGACAGTCCAGGTGGTCCAAGTGGGCCAGTGGGACCAGGTGAACCAGCCGTTCCCTAGATGTGAGGACAAGCATATCTTGTTAATGAACTGCACTGTCTTTCTGTATCAGTGTATCAGAAGCATTGTGTTGCAACTAAATGTACCGCATCTCCTTTAGGCCCTGGTGTACCCTGGTTTCCTGGCAGGCCTCTGTCTCCCTTCTCACCAGGCTCTCCTGGGGGGCCAATTAAACCGATCAACCCACCATGACCCTGCAGAAAGAGACATGGTACATCAGCATTGTTTCCCAAGGTTTGCACGAGTACAGAGTGTTCTCTCTGTTGTGGGCTAAACACTTACTTTATCTCCTTTTATTCCAGGGTCTCCTTTTAATCCTGGAAGTCCCGGTGGCCCCTGGTAACAATGGCAGATGAATTAATTGACCAATGATTTAGAATGTGTACATAAAACATAATTTAGTTGTGTTAAGTTTAAATCATGATCTGTTATTTTAAATGTCCTGAATTCCACCTTTCCACAAACAGCCAAATGTAAGGATCTTACTAATGGTCCTGGTGGTCCAGTCTGTCCTGGTGGCCCATTTAACCCTTGCTCACCCTAAAAAAAAAAAAAAAAAACACAATAATTAGAGATCAGCGTAAAGTATGCTGAGGCAATGATTAAACGCAAATGGGACCTCATGTTCTGATGATTGTCTTGCCCCGTTTTTAGCCTCAGAGTAATAAGTAGCATTTTAAATTGTGTACTGACCGCGGGACCTGGGATTCCTCGAAGACCTTCTGGGCCAGACCTCCCTGGCTGCCCTTGGGGTCCCACTGGGCCTGTCTTCCCCACTGGACCCTGGGTTCCTATCGTCCCCTACAGAGCAAGAGGAACAGCCACAAACAGCAAGGCATTTGGAGCAAAACAGTCCAGTAAAGCTTAATTGAAACACACCAAACACAACCACAGAGTTCAGTGATGGCCATTATCCTCACCTTGGCTCCCTTCATGCCTTGCTTCCCTTCTTTTCCTGCAGTACCGATATGACCCTGGGGGATTGAGAAAGACAATGGTGCTGACATGAAGACAAGAGCTATTGAGCAAACAAACACACATATAGCTACATACACATGGGTGCACACATAGAATATGATAAGCTCACCCTCCGTCCTGGAGGTCCTGGAGGACCTGGCTCTCCAGATGCTCCTGGAGGTCCCTGTAGAGAACAAAAAAGTTGGAAACACATTCCCACCCAATCACTAAACCCTGAGAAGAATATCCAGCCATAGGGATGATGACACAAAACCTCAATATGTTACAGAGAATAAAGACTTCAGTTAATCATACAAGAGCTACTAGTGTTGTCAACAAATGAGGTAGAAAAAAAACAGTCACTGCTTACTGCTTTGCCAGGTTCTCCGTTGTCTCCTTTAGGCCCTGGCCCACCATCTATTCCCTGAATAAGACAAACGCAATGTGGAAAAAAATATTTATCATTAAGTTAATAATAAATCATTGATTATTCAAATAGAATTATACAATGGTCTGGGTGAATGCCCAGTTCTGATTGGTTGTGTAAAAGCTGATAATGGACACCCACTAGATAGTTCTGTTAAATATGGCTGTTCACCATTTTAAATTAATGTGCTGAATACATGCTGTTATCAGCCTGTATCTAATGAGTGACCATGTTAAAAGGGTGCTAATGCCCTTCAAGGTGTCCACAGTCAGGAATTAATGGTCATTAATTCCTGATAATGGACACTTTGATGGCCATTATCCTTTACATAATACTCACGTTGGCGCCAGGTTCTCCAGAGGGCCCTGAATCTCCAGGAAATCCAATAGGGCCCTACGGGCAAGCACAGTGCATTAGAAACCATCACATGCATGGCATGGCAATAACAGATTGACTGACCTGAAAACCACAGCAAGAAAAGTCACTGATCCGGAGAGACGAGAACTCACAAGGTTGCCTTTAGGTCCATCCTCTCCTGGAGTTCCTCTCGGTCCTGGAGGCCCAGCTGCACCGGGGGGACCTGAGTCACCCTTCTCCCCCACCTCACCTTTAGCACCCTGGAACACCAGCATGGGAAATGATAATCAAGAAAAAGGGAAAAGGGACGATGAGGTTGAGCAAGACCGGAAGGAAAGATGGAGGTGACATGACTCACAGCAGTGCCAGTTTCTCCCGCTGACCCAGGGTTTCCAGCTTCTCCGTCCTCGCCCTGGTAAAGAGTAAACATTCAGTAAGATAATATCACACCCCACATACTGGTGCACGCACCATCTACCGTTCTACTCTATGTGCACAGGAACATGCTAAGTAGCTGCTACGGGGAAATGCTGACCTTCTCTCCAACAATTCCAGGCTGACCAACTCCACCTGGCAGTCCAGGTAGACCCTGTGGCAGGAGAAAAGAGAACAGCCTGTATCAAAATATCATAACACAAGGGAAAGTTTGAAATATTCATTTGATTTTTCAAAATCAAGTTCTTGGTGCGGTATTTTTTTTTGTTGTTGTTTTTTGTCAGCAGTTCTGCTCACAGAATGCTGAAACTGGAGCAGAATTATCACAACACAAGGAAAAATACTGAGTGTCAGGTTTGCTATGTGGATAGTGTCTGAGTCACACAGTAGGGTGGATGCTATTTCTCTCCTCTCAATCAGTTTGTTCATGTGTTTGTGCATGCATGTTAGTTGGCATCCATGTGTGTCAGTGTATTGTGCTTTTGTCTGGAGACGAACCCAGGAAAAGCACGTTTTCGGTAGAGTGCACAAACATGAGAGCTGAGTACAGCCATGCACTACTACTGAGCTCCTGCTGTCAACTGCTTTCCTCACATGCCATCCCACCACCATTTCACTTTTCTCCACTATTCCTGTATCAATCCATTTATGGATCCCAGCGTCTCTGCACCGCTTTATTTCCATGCTTCCTGCGAAGCACTAGCGTGGCTCACACAGATTTCTGCAGCTTGCTGCTGAATAATTGACCAACGTGAGAGGCTGCAGAGAGACGGCCATTACTAGAGGTAAATATAACTGCCTCTCAGGGATGATAGTCTAATACTTCTTAATGATTCATAGAGCAGTAAATATAACTCTCTCCCAGGGATTATATCCTAATACTGTTTAATAATTCAAGTTTCAAAAGCAGTGGAGGGTCTGTGGCAGTAAGTGTTGAAATGAAGAGACTATATATGAAGGCATGAGGGGCTGAAAAATATAATGTGTCTATGATGTGTGAGGACAAGGTATTGTTCAGTCTGAATTTTAGATAATAATGTGTATTAAATGGAAGCCTTCTTGATTCCAAAGCTGATAAATTATCATTTTTTTCTGGAGGAGACACAAAGGCATGAAAATGGAAAACATTAGACAAAAGAATTATATATTTCAAAAAGAACAAATCATAAACAAAGAATAAATACTGACAAACCTTAAATTAATTAATTAATATTTAAAATGCAAAATCTGACAGACAGAAACAGAAAAAAAACCACCAAAAAAACAAAAAACAATTCTAACCTTCTGTGAAGTTGTTTTGACGAACATTTCCTTATGAAATGTAGCATGCAGATGCATTTATTGTTCCAGCTAATTTAACAATCTCTGTATGTTGATTTGAAATGTTGTCACTATGAATGTTTTCAAACAAATACTTGAACTGTATTACAAAGATGGATGTGAAAGTAGGAAACAATGGTCCACACTACAGCTCAATATGCATTTCTCTTTTATTCAGTTGATGTTTTGGCCATGGTCAAAGGTGGAACATGATTATCTAATCACCATCTGGCGTGTGACTATATAACATAACACTGCCTGCGTCTGACTGTTATTGCTGATCTTGAAGAAGGCCCGAGGGCCCAGACATAATATGAGTCTATTGTCTAGTCTAGTCTTTTGCCAATGATCAGCACGTCACCACATTCCTTGGTGTGCATTACTTTTCTGTATTATATTAAGATGGATATAAAGAACTTGTTGATATAAACTGTCTGAATTGTGCCCCGTAGGGTAATTCTTCTTTTACTTACGTTAGAGTACCTGCATGTGTAATGACACTTTATTCCATCTCTTTAGTTCTCCTGGACTCGCTGAGATTGTCTCTGTAATATCACAGCCTGTTCTCATGCATTATTCTTATGTATACCTATAAAAAGTAAAGCACTAGAATTGGTATATAACCCAAATAATTGTGACGGATGCGATCACATGATCATTGGGCTGACAAGAATAAAGAAGGAAGTAGTATAAAAAGACAGGTTGGAGTGTTGGATTTGTCAAAGAAACACAGGATTGTCTTCCAGGAGACTGGTGTTCATGTCCCATGTAAACTTTGAGTTATTTTGACATGATGACCTACTGCTTCTTTTCCAAAACCCAACCTATGTAACTTTGTGTTAAGTGCATAACTTTATAGCACCCAACTTTTTCTCTCTTAGGGGGTGCTAATTTGTGAGTAGATTATTCATAAGATATCATTTGATGCACTGTATTTAAGTAAGATATCATACAAACCGTTGCAAGAAGATTTGTTGAATTTTACAATCATGACCATCTCTAAATTAAATGTGTAAATAAAAACAATAAATGAATAAAAGAAGTAATGCTGCGATTTACCTCTCCACCTATGGGCCCCTGAGGTCCTCGTGGGCCATGCTGTCCTGGAGGACCCTGTAGAGAGAGAAATGAAATGTTTTTCATTAGGATCTCAGTGCCGACAATAAGAATATACTGCATCAATAAAACAGAAATACAAACTGAATGTGAGCTAGGGGTTGGCGGGTGCCTCTTAAAGTAAATGAGCGTTAGAAGTCAGGCCATGGTGGATTGCTTATGCAATGGGCCCAGTATCTATGATCATTATCGTAGTGACATGATGAAGACATCCAGACAGGTCATTACCCTCAATATGACACAAGCTCTGATTCTTCCCTCCCCTTCTCTCTCTTATTCTCTCTTATTAATAAGAAACCTCTAGCCTGTGATGTGTAAGACCATATTCTCTCAGCCACAGTGACGGCATGTGATTTGACTCGTCTGTGCAGCTCAAGAGAGAGCGGCAAGCAATTAATCCTTACTGTGCTCAGCTTCAGTTTCAGTTGAGTAGATGTTGAGCTGCGCTCTGAATCACTCTGAAGTCTTGGAGGGAGCCTTGTGTTGTAAAGACACTGAGACAGACAGACAGACAATCTGCCCAGAGAGAGACTGTGTGGGACTAGAGGAAACACATATCCTTCTGCCGGAGAGATACTTGAGCATTAGAGGGGAGAATTCTGTGATCCGCAACGCTCACACATGAATGAAACTTCCCCACTGAGTCTTCAGCATCTCTCCTCTCCCATCTTTCTCTCTCTCTCTCTCTCTTTCTCTCTCTTTTGTTTTTGGTTCCATTCTGATGCATTCCCTCCTTAATCTGGCTGTGGAGAAGAGGGGCTATAGAGAATCTTGTTGAGCGTGTGTTCATGGTTGACAGCGTTGTGAGATGACTGTCACAAAGGAGGATGCTCATTAGACAGCCAAGGCTGAGGCTAATCTGATTAGCAGCTGTCACACCGTCTTCCTGCTCACAATCGGAGCCACGCCTCTTCCTTCCACTCCATTGCTCTGCTGCATCCTCTCTGTCACTCTCTCTCTCTTTTCTCTTATGTTTTTTTTTTTCCTTTTACATACAGGACCAAATTTCATTCTGTGGGCTCGTCTTTCTTGCACATGAATCCACTGTCTACTGTGATTCACACTCAGCTTTGAAGATCAATCACACTTTGTAAAGACGAGCTGATATTGTTGTAGGCTTTATGGTTTCTTTTCGCTATTATTATTGTTGATATCAATGTGGATAACAGAAAGATATAAACAATGCCAAACAGACAAAGAGATATGAAGAACTAAATTAAAAGAGGAGTTGACTGGAGAGCAAGTGTTTTTTTTTAACTTCAGGCTGTATTCTTTCACAGGCAGCACAGTAGCACGGTACATGATATGTGCCATGGTAATATGGTTGACTTGTTTGCAGCTACTTAGCAGCAGTGTTGGGAGTAAGGCGTTACAAAGTTACAAGTTGCTGTAATTCCTATACTTTTGACGGTATCTAGATATGTAATCAGTGAGTTTTTCAAATTGTATAAAACAATTGCAATTACTAAAATTTAAATTAAAGAGCTTATTATATGTTACTTGACATGTCTTGATCAAAATAAACAAACAAACACAGCCTATTCCCCAGATTCTTTTATGGGTTATGATCTACCGTCACCCATGGTAATGCGCAGATGTTGATGTTGTGTGAGAGGCGCTCAGTCCTTCTGTCTCGTGTGAGTGTTTGAGAGAGAGAGAAGAGAAGGTCGATATTGCATGCAATGTTTCTGTTACTTATTAATAACTTAACATTACTCGAAACACTGCAGGACCACTAGACACCCTAGCTTAAAGCAGCACTATAGATGTTGTGAATCAATCAATCAGCATTAGACTGTCGCAGCACACAATGACCAATGGCTCTGGCAGCTTGCGCTTGCTCTCCAGGAAATAAAGAATTCTTTATTTCCCTTCACAAGATCAAGGACAAAAATAAGCCTATAGTGGGGGGTTATATTCTATGTGCAGTATTTGAATTATTGTCAAGGTAACCAAGGATAAACCTTTATAACTTTTAGCACTTTTATTTCATTAGGCCTATCATGATGAGAATTTACTCTAAATGGTCTGAGAAACAGTTATTTCATTTCATTCTGCAAAAGGAGTATTAAAAACTACCCACTGATGCTTTATTTGAACACCCACCCAGGCTAAAAGAAATAGGCCTATCAAAGCGTTGTTTTTTTCTCTCTCCGCTACAATCATATATTAAATTTGGCAGTTGTCTTGTTGCTGACTGCCACAGCAACACTACAGAAATGTGCCCTCATTTGAGAATTAAGGCAGATATTTAAAAGTAACACAAAGGTTACTCTACCTGGTAACTAGTTTATTTTATATGCAGGAATTGGTAGTCATTTATTTACTTTTGAGAGAAGTAACTCCTTGCTGTAATTTATTACTAATTGTCAGTAACTTGGACAACACTGCTTAGCTTAACTAACACTTCAAAACCCCACACAAAGTGAAAGCACTATTTAGTTGTTAAGAGTATCATGATTGTGAAATCCCTCTATTGTATGGATTATAATCACTGTCTTTTCCTATACTTTTCTGGAGCAGAACCATCAATAATGTTATTACTTAAATCTGTGCTTTTTTTGTTTTTACAAGTCACATTGTCTGCTTTGAGAAAAGCCTTGTGAAACCACAGATTGTGCGGATTAGACTGATAGGTGCTGAGAGCTGTCAAGGCTATTATAATGGAAACATAGCTCTTAGTAATCTGTGAGCAGAGGCGCAAAATCAATCTTATTTTTTTTAACAGTCTCAACACTAGACTGCACCAAGTGTAAAAACTATTATGGGTATACTCTAAAGATCTGTCAACACCTCTTTGTATAACCTAAACTGTACTGAAATTAATCACGGACCAAGCAAACTGGGTTAGACGGAGTAAATTTCAATGATTATCAGCGAAAGACAAAGGTTTGTTTACAAGTTTTAAACACAGCAGCTGGATAACCACAGCTACCACTAACAGACAGAGTCAGTGGCACTAATGAAAGTTTAAATAGCTGTGGTGGGTTGTGTGTGTATCAGATACAGTTAGCAGACTGCTGATACCTTGAATCTTTGCAGTACTATAATGATCTGGGTAACTGCAGGTTAGATAGAATCTTCATACGAAGATCATTTCTGTCTTTTATTTCCATGATATGCAATCAAAAATACCATCACCTTAAGAAAAAAAATTACCATGAAACTCCCTTTTTTTCAGTATTACCCTCTTGTGAAGCCAGTATAAGATGTATTCTATGATACCATCAGATGCAATAGAGATGTTTTTCTTCTGACTGTAACCTGCTGCATTTCTAATACCTTGTTTTTTGTGCTGAATTTACAGTAAATTTCAATTTCAATAGCTTACATGTAATACAGTATTAGGCAACTGTGTCAAACTGTGCCTCAATAACTAGTGTTGCGGTAATTACATTTCATCATCAATGCTAGTGCTGTTAGCTAAAGTTAGCAATTTCAGTCTTCAGCAGGCAACTGCACTTTGCCAGTGTAGCCCTTAATCACATGCTGGCTTCCTAAATAGGCACTCTTGCTTTTGAATGTGTACTCAGTCATCAAAACTCTGAGCACCCCTGATCTACAGGTATCAAGCAATGTCATTACACTCACAGTAACACATGTACTCAATGTGTTAAGGTACACCTTGAGAGGGGCCTACTGATGAATTTGTGCGCACCATCTAATTTTTCAAAAGAAAGCGGGATGCCCTTTATCAGTTTCTTGGAGGAAGCTATCACATGCAAAAATGCATTAATCAAACTTGCATCTTGTGAGAGTATCAATAACACATGTGAGAAACACCCACAATGACAGAATAATGCCTTCAGGCACGATAAAGATATTTTTGTATCACCTGTTTGAAACTCTGAGAAAACACTGGGCTGAATAATTATCTCTGACAATTAAGTGTTCACATCTTAACAAATAAAAGTGTTTCCAAACCATAAACAACAATGTAAATTTACACTATTTGCAGAAGCTCTGCATTACACCCTAAATATTCCAAGTAAATAATTCATTGTTTTTCTACTAATGAATGCATACGTTTGATCTTCAAAAAGATCTGTTAAACTGCTTTGATAGTAGAGAGAAATTGAGAATAGTGGATGAAGTACAGAAACATATTTGAAGGTTTTTAGAAAGTGAAGAAAAGTCAAGTATCAGAGTGGCTCCAAGACAAGTCAAAATCATCATAATAATGAAGCAAAGTGTGAGATGTCTGTAAAGTGGTGCTGAGAACAGACTCGAGACAGACATTGCACCAGAGCAGTGGACTTGAGATGAGTGTTATATGTGCTGAGATTGCTGAATCGCACTCACCATTGAGCCAACATGCCCGCTCTCTCCTTTCTCTCCTGGGGGTCCTGGCATTCCCTGCAAATGCAGATACGGTGAGCAGTGCAGTCTCAGGCATGAAATGGAGAGAAATATAAACTTAAGTCTAAATGTAAAAGTGGAGATGAGCCAATAGAGATAGTCAGTTTTTTTTAAAAATTGATAGTCACTTACCTGTAGCCCAGAAGGACCAGTTGCCCCCTTAAAGCCTCTGTGTCCTTCATCTCCTTTCGCCCCATTCATGCCCTGCTGCCCACGTGGACCTGGCTCACCATCAGCACCCTGTAACAAACACAGACAGGTCAGCACTTAACACTGCATAACTTAAACCAACTCAGGTATAGAATTATGTGTCTTCACATGATGCACTCTGAGTTTTTGTAACATACTGGCAGTCCTGGTTGACCCACAGGCCCTTGACTTCCAACAGGTCCTGGGGGTCCCTAGAAAAGCAGTAGAGCCATTCAATACACCGCAAAAAAATTCTTTCTTTGACTGCAGAAAGACATGATTAAAACCATCTGCTCACTCCATAAGATGATGCACGGTCCAGGAAAACAGTTTTTAAAATGAATTGCCAAAAACTCATTATAAGGCAGTTTGTCCTCTACCTCCCAGTGATGCAAGGTAATCATGCAATGTTCGGACTATTTGCAAAAAAAATCCTACTAACAGCTTCTCCTTTGTCTCCTTTGCTGCCCTTCTGGCCTGGTCCTCCTGTCTCTCCCTATAGAGAAAAATGCACACATGTGAACACACACAAACACACACCAAGTCCAAGCGTCAGCAAGCACTTTGCAGCAGCAGTGCAGTCCACGCTGGCTGTCCAGTGTAACTACCTTGTCTCCATCCTCTCCTGGAGGCCCAGGAGTTCCCGCAGCCCCTGGCAGCCCGACAGGTCCCTGTTCACCGTCCTGCCCAGCCGGCCCCACAGGCCCCTTCTCTCCCTGGGGAACAGATGGGAAAACAGTTCACATCTAGCAAATGCCACAATACTTATTATCCTCATATAGCGGCATGACACTTTGATTAATGTATCATACCAGGAAGGAAACTCGCACCCAAGAAAGCAGGCATTCACATTCATATATTCTCTCGCTGTCTCCTTTACCTCTCTCCTGCCCTCCGTCTCATAATGACACATTCAAAAGCAAGAGTGCATGTTGTTTATTACCCAAGGGTGGGATGACATGGTATAGTATGTGTAAGTGGACACTGTTGCCTAAAAAACAAATTAGTAATGTTCTAAATCTTACTGGCTCGCCTTTCTCTCCCATCGGCCCAGCAGGACCCACGCCACCGGGCCGTCCTGGCTGGCCAATAGCACCAGCCGGCCCAGCAGGGCCCCTCTCTCCAGTAGCACCCTGGAAAGAAGTAGAGATGAAGAGGAGAGGTGCGCATGTCACATGATTCACTCTTTGATTTAATGCAGTGGTCACGAGCAGTGATCACCATGGAAACAGCCTCCTGCTTCACATGTCCTAGAATTCTATATGACATAGAGGCTGGGCAGAGAGCAGGGGGTTGAATGGAAATTTAATCAAATCAGACTTACAATAGGTCCTGCAACACCAGGTAGGCCTTCTCCACCCTTCAGACCCGCAGGACCCTGGAGAGACAACAGTGAACAGTCTTCACAACTGAGTGACAACCACATCCATTACGAGATTTATCGACAGTGAATTACAGCAGTGATCTAATCGCAAGATGAGCATTTCAAGAGAATCTGATGTTGACAGGATGTGAAATATATGGAAGTTTGCATTACCGTTGCACCAGGAGTCCCTCTGCTCCCTCTGAAGCCTTGGAGCCCAGAAGGGCCACTTTTACCCGCAGCTCCTGATGGACCTGGGTCTCCCTGGAAACCACACACACACACACACACACACACACACACACACAAACACACACACACACGTGATTAGATATAAGCCAAGTAGCCAGCAGACAGCAGGCCCTTATGCAGTCATAAATCACACCAACCAGCAAGTCACACCAAGAAGGAACATTTATCTTTTATGAGCCATAATACACTCAACACCGCGAGGTTTCCGCTGTTATTTATTAGCAAATTAGTGGATAGGATGAGACCCAGGAGATAAGATATTCAGGCAGTGCTGAGACAGTCCTTGGGCTTTATCTAATATAACAGTAATAAGGTGATGCTGGTAAGTGATTATGATCTTGACATTTGGATGAAAACTACTCACCTTGGCACCCTCTTTTCCAGCAGATCCAGGTAAACCATGCTCACCTGGTGGTCCTGGTGAACCCGGATGGCCTCTGTCTCCAGTTGGCCCTGTCTCACCAGATTTGCCCTGAAAATAACCAAATTACAAAACACATATCACATAACAGTTATTTTAAAAAGGCATTTGAATATAAACATGTTTGCATGAGAACCTTATATATGGGCTCTTCCTCTTACCTGCGGTCCAACAACTCCTGCTGGGCCGGGGGGTCCGTTCTTGCCTTGGAAGCCCTGAAGAATGAAACAAGCAAGTTGGTGATCCTCAGTGTTGAAACAGAGTTCAGTAATGGCCTCTCAACTTGCACTTTGACTTCCGTGATTTGCTGCTTAAGTCATCGCTTTTGACTTGTTTGCCGCATTGACACATGCAGTAGATCATGTTGACTCTCAACTCTATGTTAAGTTAACAGATTGCTGCAGGGGTGACGTTTTTTTTGTGGGCCGTCACAGAAGTTAGCATTGTTCTGGTTCCTATGACGAAAAGTCAATGGTGTTTTTCCTTTGGATTTTAGATTTTTGCAGAATATTATTTCTGTGGCAAAACAGCATTTATAGATGTTTTATTCATAAAGATAATATGCACAAATGAACACAGATCTTATGATTCTTGAAGCCTAAATGCAATTGCCAGAAGTAAAATGCTAACATTAGGTTATAAACAAACTACATCATGGTTGCAATACTATAACGTCTCCACCACAACAAGTTTGTAAAGCCGTGTCCGGCGTGATGATAGTCTCATGTAGCCACTTGTTATCAACCGCTTTTTTTTAAGACATGTAAAAAGCTTCAAAATTCGTTAGTGGGGTATTTATTGATGTATGTTGTAGAACAAAATGTCTCTTAAGCTTGTGTTAACCACAGACCTTATTTGAACTGGCACAGAGCCCATTCAAAAAACTCAACGACCTCGAGACAAGGGAACCAGAAGTGCAAAAAAGCATTCCCAGATTTTAGTACTCATTCCTGCAGCACTCTATGCTTGGATGTGCACTTTACATGTATAAATGTTAAATACAAATTATGTAGCTGTACTAGGAGTTAAGGTGACTCACAGGTTCTCCTCTCTGGCCTGGATGACCTGGTAATCCATCTTTTCCAGGTGGACCCTGAAAGGGCAGCATTTATGTAAACATAAAATGTGAAATGAGGTCATAATGAGTGACATTAAATCAACAGGCAAACAAATACAGAACATCGTAGCCAACTCACATTAGGGCCTCTAGGTCCTGGTTCACCGTTTCTTCCCTGTGGTCCTTGGGGCCCCTAGAAAATAATAACACAGATTGTCTGTACTCTGTCTCAAACCCCAGATTGCATTTTCTGCTTGTCCTATAACAATTTATGAGGCCATATCTGAGATGCCAAGATATGTTTTTTCAGGCTTCACTTCTATGGTCTTATATAGGTGTTGCATGTTCAGTTTTACCCAAGAGTGAAACAATTACCTGTTCTCCAGGGAATCCTGGAGGACCATCTTGTCCAGCAGTACCCTACCATGTACAAGGCAGAAGACAAATGAAAACACAGTACAAAAATATGCACCACTCAAACATTCTTAGTTTTCTATCTGACAACAAATCTTTGGCTTTCCCAAGATGGTCTTAGAGGGTTGTAGTGTAAAGTGAAGCATCCCCTGCCAGACAGTCGGCTCGCACTGCACCAGATGGCCTGACATCGAGGAGTGCACAGCAACAACCAGCTCCAACTCGGTTGGCGCATTCATCTAGATTTTATGAGTCAGCCAGGTGTGTGTTTATGTGACTGTACCTGTATGTGTATATGTTTTTGTTTATGTCAGTGTTTGTGTTTGTGTGTCACTATTTGTCACCTTTTCTCCGGGCTTTCCAGTGGGCCCGTTTGCCCCTCTACCCCCCCGGGCTCCCTAATGGAAAAAAAAAGAACATCCTGATTAGCACACGCCTAACTCCACTGGAGGTGAAAGATTAACGTCTGGTGATGGGAAAAAACATTGCAGTAATATAACAGCATGCCTCCCACAAGTTGTGGTAAACTGATGGTATCTAATTAGAGCAAAACTTTATACATTGAGAAAAAGCATGGTGGCTCAGGCATGGCAACTTTAGCTGTACTCACATTAGGACCTCTTTGACCTCCAGTCCCTGACTGACCGGCTGGACCCTGCATTGTAGAAGTTAACAATTATTTATCAGCCCCAAAACAGAAAAGTTTACATATTCTGCAGCAATCAGAATGTAATAAAATGTCACCACAGTCCTCACCCTTCGTCCTTTCTCCCCTGGGACCCCAGCGACACCAGGGAAGCCAAGTGATCCCTGGAGACACACATAGAGGTTAATCAGCCTCAGTCTTCCATTCATCACACATCACCCCCGATGCCTCATTAACGTATAATTAACCACTGTATCAAATTAAAGCAAATCTAATCCATGGGCCCAACAGAGACTTAAATACACCATTCATCAACATGTAATGAATTGATGTCACTAATGAACTATTAATAAAATAGCCTTTTTTAATAAGCCATTTATCATTCTTTATTTTTAATCAGACAGGAAACAGTCCAGCCAAAGACGCACATCATGCTGCTTAAAGCTCTGATAAAGGAACCAGAGGACATATTAACTGATCGTAATAGCTCATCAATGCTAAATCACCTTAGGACCTTGTCTTCCCGGGTATCCTGGCAATCCAGGCACACCAAGTTTACCCTGCAGAGAGAGCAGCAAAATGAGAAGGGAGGAAGAAATAAAAAAAGGAAAAAAGTACATAAAAACCATTAAATTAGGGTTTTTTGACATTCTGCTGACTATGCATGCACCTATACAGCAGGATATCTTTTAAATTAATGCATCGAGTGATGACAGAAAGATTAAATGCTTAAAACATGCACACACTGGTTTGGTGGCAGCTTTGCCTTAGGAATGGGCTGTAACCAGATGTAATAAATGTGAGGGCATTAAAATCCATATGCCCAGTTTTTCAGTGGTTTTCAGACACTCATTTTATAAGAAAGTTTTGTCACAGCAGAGCGAAAGAAATGTAACTGTACCACCTAACATTATCATGGCTACAGCAGCACTATTCAGGTTTAGATAAGAGTTATCTCATAATTTGGCAACCTTTTCAATCTCTGTATTCTCCTCTTTTGTGTCCTAACCTCGTCTTGTAATGTAAACGAAATCTTCCGAAGGTTCCATAGTGTAAAAAAGACAGATTCCTATTTTGGTTTTTTTTTATATATAAAGCAGGTATAGGTGCTTTATAAATACTATGAAAGTATCAAAATGCACAATCAACAGAGAAATGCACACATGTCCATATTCAGAAACAGCATTTTAATGAGCTGTCAGGACCTCTGTGAAGTTGTGATGTCACAACTATACTAAACAGACCATTTCAAATTTGAAACATAAATACTGTAAATGGTTCTCTTTGTATTTCGTGTTGGAATATTCTGCAGTGTATGCAAATGACGCAAGCTGACAGGAAGTAAAGAAGGACCCAAGCAGTTCCTAAACCATCCAATTCTAGTTAAACTGTCTGTCTTGTCATATTCTGAAAGTCATGCACACCAGGGGGGAAATTATCTGTGCCAGAAAATAACCAGAGGGCTGGCGCACTAACAAATTGCCTGTAGCTAAGTAAAAACAATAGATATATGCATGTCAAAGGGTTATTTTAGCACCTAATGTCTACCAGAGAGGAGAAGTTACATTGCCTGTTGTCTGTTTATCTCATTGCCCCCTCTCCTCATCCTTCCTCTCTTGGAGAAATGATCCAACCGAATGGCCAGTAGTGACATACTTTGATATTTACAACTATTTGATTGAATCACCAGGTGAGATCATCATTTCAGCTAACAAAGATCAAAACCAGGTATTGCATAGCTTTTTAAGTGTCAACCTCTACACTTTTTCTCAGTTTTCAGTTTTATTTATATAGCCCATTATCACAAAACAAGGTTTGCCTCAGAGGGCTTTACAGTGTACAACATCCCTCTGCCCTTAGACCCTCACATCACCCAAGGAAAAACTCCCCAAAAAGAACCCCTGTACGATAATGGTAGGTGTGAAATTAGTAATTCTGGTCAAATTAGCAAAATGCTTGCTGCATACATCATACTGAGTGTCAGGATCCTAAAGTTCTCCCATATCATCTTACTGATACCTCCCATTTTATTGCTTAAATGCTCATTTTTTTGGCTCAGCAGCTTGTAAAAACAGAGTTAAGGATTCATCAACATGTTGGTAGTGTATCCTGCTGCAAAGTAGCTTTAAGCCATGTTTGTGTTATTTGCTTGCAGACATAAATGACAAGAAGGCATCGTCATGCAATACAAAGTCAATAAAGAGCGCTGAATTGTTTTCCCCCCACCAGTGGGGGCGGGACCTAAATGCGCCAAGTCCCTATAAAGATAGCAAGTGCCACTACAGTTATTCCCCCAGCTGCCATGACAGTGCAGATACGCCGAGATACAGAAGACCCAGAAACATTGCCCATTCAGAGCAGACTGGGCTTTTTTGGGAAGGGGGCTTAAAGAGGACGGGGAAAAAACAAAACATTTCAGACAAAGGGTGAATACAGGTATATTCAGGCAGGATAGGATGAGAAAAAATCTGTGTTTTTTTAACATTAAAGCACCTAAACATGTTCTATAAAAAACCCAAAACACAATTATGAACCATAAAATGATCATTGTCTGGGACCTTTAAAAATGTACCTTCTCTCCAGCTATTCCCAGAGCTCCCGCATCTCCAAGGGGTCCCACCTGACCCTTAGGACCCTCTGGTCCATCCTCTCCACGAACACCAGGAGCTCCGTTATCACCCTAAAGTCAAGAATGAGAACAGAAGGAATGTGACAATTTGATTTCCACTGCGACAGAAGAAAATTATATGTTATTTGTTGGCGCCCTCACCCTGTCTCCCTTGATGCCCATGTCACCTTTGAATCCAGGGAAGCCATCTTCTCCCTGTGATGCATTGAGGAGAGTTCTTGTCTAATGAAAACTCTTTCATGATAAATGGCGTCATTACGTAGTAATTCGTCCAGTGTCCTTCCAGTTCCATTCTGCAGTTTGACAACAAATAAAGACTATTTGTCTCACTCACCTTCTCTCCTTTGCTCCCCTTTAGGCCCCTAACTCCGTCTGCTCCCTGTGGAAAAAGTGGAGAATCAACAATCCAACATCACTCAAAAGTCTAAACTCAAAAAAATGTCTCCGGCCATCACACAGAAAAATCACTAGCTGCCTGCATTTCCAGAAATGCCCCATCTCAAAACACTGAAATGATTTATAAGTGCCTATTGATTTTCTCTTGACCTAACATCGCTCTGTTATTGAGTAGTTATTGACCTTACATTCATTTCATACAGATGATTGCCAACGAGGTCAGGCTTCCCCTAGACGACGTTGAGCCAAACTACCAGATAAAATACCAGACATGTGAATGTGACAAAAACAAAGCATTTCATGACAGCTTTGCTTTTATTCCTCAGTTTCAAAAAGCAGTCAAAATTAACTGTTCCACACCTACACAGCTCTGTTCTATGACTCTCCCATCCGTCAAATGTTCCCCACTCTGTTGTTAGCAGTCCCCTTGAGAACTGAAGTGCTTTCCCTCCACCTGTCAACTGTCAGTCATAGACTCAAACAGCTAGTCCATCACAGGTAAACATACTCGCTGAATGAAATGTGCAAGGAAATAAACATCTCAATGGACACTACACCTGACATCATGATGCATTTATGTCTCACCTTGACTCCACGGGTCCCTGGATACCCAACAGGCCCCTGAGCACCTGCTACACCCTACATTTAAAAAATACAAAACAAAAACAGTTTTTTTTTAGTTTTAACAGGCGGTAGCTTGGAAATCAGTATTTTTTACCAGATATAAATAACACTGCACTCAGTCACCACATCTTTGATTGGCAATGAGCTTTTTCAAACAAAAAAGATGATGCTGATGAGTGCGCGCAGCTGACTCTAATGAGCTAATACTCTTGCACAATAAAGATGATGACATTGTAGCAACACAATGATTATAATGATAAGAGTGAGCATTATTGTAACCTAATGTGAGTGTGTGCACAGTTACAACACATTGCAAGAAAAACTGTGATATTGCACTATTAATATCTTGCTATGGCACTACAGTAGACAAGCCTCAGATATGCAGTTACCCACTTGGATGCCTTTCTCTCCCGCGGGGCCCTCTCTTCCTGGGTGACCCTGAAACAGCAGAGAACATGAATTAGATTGACTTAGCACCACTGCAAATACATCATTATTGTATTACTCCTTGATGGAAATTTCCAAATGCAACCAACCAGAGAGAAAGCGGAAACGCCAGCAGCACTGAGAGTGAAGCACCATAAAAATATCATTGTGTGTCACAAAGCTTTGCAGAACAATATAAGGAACATTAAGTGAAACTCATTCAAATGCGTCTGACTGCGATCTCAAATTAATTCTTGGAGATGAGAAAAGCCTCACTGTTAAAGCCTTTACACACCAGGGTATTTTTTTTTCATGCTATTAATTTGCACATCAAAATATTTTTTCAAACTGTTTCTGTCAACGATACTCTCACACAAAACATGAACATTATGCTGCAAATAAAGGCTTCAGCCTATCATGATGTGTGGAACGGACATCATGTCACAACATCACAACTATGGTATACCTTTTGCAACTGTCTAAAATTTGCATCCCTGCTTGTATGAATACTTTTTTTGTGTCATTTACTTGTCACAACCCTGGTGAGTAAAGGCCTTTAGAAGCATTTTCAATCTTTTCTACATGTTTAACTGCTGTGGATCAATTCTAACAATGCCTCCTGTTCCCCCTGGCTGACAAATTTTATACTCTTGGCTACTTTAGTTTAACTAACTTCTGGGTTGAATATGTTGAATATGTGTACATACAAACGTGTGTGTGTACATATATGTGTGTATATATATATATATATATATATATATATATATATATATATATATATATACACACACACACACATACACATATCTAGAGATATATACACACAATTAATTTGGTTGTATTTAGTGTTGGTATAGAATGATGTGAGCTTTTATTTTTAAATGTACTGAAGGAACAGCATCCTGTAGAGCAGGAGTCATCAACAACATTTGTCCTGGGCAAGAAATTTTCAAAGCGGATACTGTACTTAGGGGCGGAGTTTCAAAAAGAAAATTATTTAGACCAAATTAGACTCATAATACAATAATTTTAATGATAGATTAAAGGTAAATCAAACAAAATGTTAAATAAAACCATATGAGCGAAAAAATGTTAGATGAGAGTTTGCCCCTATTCTTGCATGAAAATATAACGCAGGCTGCATTTATAAAAAACAGAAATTGGTTTCACCTTCTCCTATCCAATCTGCTCTATGCAACAAGCAAAAATATGGGCTAATCAACCACCTGAACTGACGAAAGAGACAAGGACAGAGACAAGTGCTTTGGCACGTGTGTGTGTGAGTGATGAAATGAGTGAGTGGAGAGAGAAAGTGGAAGGTGGACCAATACACATAATATTTCTGTAAATTACTAATAATTATTAGCCTGTGATATTTTCTAGTATTCTTACCCATACCTGATCCACGGGCTGTGTGTCTAAAATAAGCAAATAATAAGCTAACAGATGGATTTATTAAGTCTTTAATACTCACAGGTCATAAGCACATATTTGGGGTTGGTAAATCATTCCTAATAAGATTATTTTAAACTAAATAGTTTTTGGGGTTTGCTAATGCAAGAAATGCTAGATACCATAGACAGAGAAATGCATGTTTTCCATTTTTCCTCCTCAAATTCAATGAATTAAATTCAGTTAATATTCTGCAGGCCTGATGGGAGCCCTCTGTGGGTTGTACATGACCCACAGGCTGCCAGTTGGCAACTGCTGCTATAGAAGCTGGTAATCTTGGTTGAGTCCTCTTTCATTCATTATCTGGTGTATGTAGGATTTTGCTTGTTTAAAGTTGTGTATGTCTGTATGTTTTTACCTACTCTCTTAAAAAAAAAAAAAAGATCCAAAAACAGATAAACAACCTGTGCCAAAAATGTGTCATGGACTCTACCAGTGGATCTGTTGATCTTGTGGAGCTGTCATTCAGTTGTCTTATCCCTCGAGCACTGAGCTGACTAATGCAAGAAGCAGCAGTAGGCTCTCTATTTGTATGCACATAGATACTGCATGTGCAAAGCCATGCATGGATATGTGCATGTTTATGTGTTTGTGATAATGCATGCATATATGTATTTGTGTGCCTGTGTACTCACCGGAGGGCCATCAATGCCTGGTAGTCCCTGCATGCCTTGTTTCCCGCGGGGACCCTGTATAGGATAGAGAGAGCAATGAATACAGAGATGAGCTTGGATATGACCTGCTACCTTAACTTATGTCTACAAGACCACATTTCCCACTTTGCTGCTCCTCTACCAAACATATAGTATTTATGACTAATTCCACTTTTTATTTCTTTTATTAGTCTGCATAGCTTCATGATGCGCTGCGGCCATGGCCGTCCCTAGTGTCTGTTTTGCCTGTGTGTGTTTCTTCTGTATCGATTTCCTGTCTAGCCGTGCCTTGTCTGAATGGGAGCCAGAAGTGGTTGGGTCGTACTCTCCAGCTCAACCGGCCTCCCGTGGGTATGTGATGACAGTGGTCACAAGGTCACAAGCTTTAATTCTAAAATTAAGTGAGAGACATGCTACCTACCTTCTCTCCTGGCAATCCAATGGGACCCTGAGGACCAGGCAAGCCCTGGACCAGAACAAAGCATCAATCAGGTTAAGTGACACAAGACTTGGAGAAGGCTGGGAGGTGAGGTTTTGCTATAGCCTGTGTGTAAGTGTGCATCTTGTGTGTGTGTGTGTGGAGTCACGAACAGTGTGTGTGTGGATGCCTTTATGTGAGCTGGGTGGTTGGATGGATTGTTGACATGCTGGAGAGCTGAAAAACATGATTAAATCTTCTTTATATGATTGTAATGTCTCTGACGACATTTTTAAATTACATTTTGTTGCTGCGTGGGTGAAAGCCTTGTATCTCCAAAAACATTCTTTCAGTGAGGTAATAAAAACAGCCTGAATACATTTTAGTGTCATGCAATTAGATTGCAAAAGGCTTTTATATGCAAAAAGGCCAGAGAACTTTCTAAACCTGTAGAAGAAGTAGCAAACCTTTAGTTGAAGTAAAAATATAATAGAAACAAGACATTTTTATGTCACAAAAACACAGAGATAAAGTGTGTATGTATGAGAGCAAAAGTGTTATTATGCAACTGCCTGCTTTCAAGTGATTGTGCATATTCAAAGCATGTCTATGACTCGAATAAATTTATACGATGTGTAATGAGTGGATTAACTCTCGTAACAAAAGAGCAAATTTGTGTGCAGTACCTGTACTCCTGGATTTCCCTGCTGACCTGGGGGCCCTATCTCTCCTGCTGGACCCTGACAACAAGAAACACTGGTAATCACACACTCTGTCTCCACAATATCTTTGTCATAAGTTCATCATCACGTGACTGGTTAACAGGTTAATTAGAGGGCTACACTAAGCCCCTCCAGCTGATGTTTTTGTAGCTGACATGACTTTCAAAAACGTATTACACACTAGGCATGAAGTAGTTACAGGTTTAATGATAACATCTATGTAATTCCCAACAGTTTGTATTACTGTTTCGAATTTTAATTATCATCAAAACTGTGTTTGATTTCAGTGCTTTAAAAAACTAAAGACACAAACTGTCCAACAAAGTTAGAAATACTGTCCAAGGCGCCAACACAGCATGCTATGTGGGTTTCTTTTTCTATTCCCATGTTTACAGAGCAGATGTGCAGCAGGCAAACCCTGTGATGCAACTGTACCCTTGTTCTCAACAACAGTGACACAGACACTCAAATGTGCATTTCTACAACAGGCCATCTTTACTGTTAATGCAAATTTGATATGGCTTTGTGTTTACTGAAGGTACTAGCAGTGGGGATCCTTGACTCTGGGTGGCCCCTGGCAAAGAAGCCCACTCAGGAGAGGAGAGGCCCGGCAGACACATATTTCTCCATTATCTGATTAGGATTGGCTGAAATTATCAGTACATTGAGAAAAGCTGGTCCACCTTAAGTCAGTCTGCCTTAACAGTACACATATTACACAGCTACATTTAACTTCATACTCTGCTGTGGTCGCAGCAGCCCCAGCGTCATTAGGCTGGTTTCTATTAACACTAAAATTGTGCAAATTGTAATTTCAAATATGAAACACGCCTAATTGAAATAAGTCAGTTTTAGAAAAACTCCCATTTGTTGCAGTTAAGTTTTGCCGCTTGTATGATATGGTATTTTTGGCGATTCGAAAAGACCATATTTCGCAATACTATACTACAACTATATCTACCATACTTATAGCATTTATAGGTCACATGATGCTGTGACTATGTGCTTGTCGGTAGGAACTGTCTCCCTCAAGCATGATGCAGCAGGTGCTACAAGAGGTATTATTGCATCACATAACTCTTTGAAAGCTGAGCGGATAACCTGGAAGTTTTGAATCCACAATCCCTCCGTGAAATCGTGTACTATCACCTCCCAGAAATCCCTCATATGTGGCCATTCCCATGAACTGGGGGGCTTGCCTTTCCATTATTGCTCACCTAACACGCCTACTTCACCGTCAACTGGAAATAAACCTGCTAATGTTTTGAACATCCATCACCATGCATCTCTGAACATTATCACTAGAGGAGAAGTGCATAACATCGCAAGAAAAGTCAAGTAACATCACTCAATGGAAACGCAATCATCTCGCAATTCTGTTTTATCAACATTTCAAAAATATCGCTTAATTTTTGTGCAAATTTGGTGTAATAGAAACCTGCCTACTGTCACCGGCCCACACTTTCGCTTGGGGGGGCCACAGTGCACTGTGAGATGTTTAAGAGCTTTATAGTTGCTATTGAAAAATGTGCTAATATGAATGGCTATAGGGGGGATGGGGGGCTAACATATGCCTGGTTGCCTTTCCAGTGCAGAGTGCACCTTTGGGTATTGACTATGTTATCATTCTAATGTTTATGCAGACAAAATAATACAAAAGTGCACAGCACTACAAATTTTACTTATGGTTTTCAATATACAAATGCAAATCCAAAAATTAAATTAAATTATTTCAGGGTGTGTATCAGTACTTTGGTCACTATTATCCTGATATAACATTACATACTGTTTCATCCCTATATACCCACACGCTCATATTTATGCCACTCTTTTTACATTCATTGATCATCAGTGGTATATCATGACATAAAATAAAGTGCTTATGAAGGTAGAAGGACTGACCTGGTTGCCCTTTGACCCCTGTACTCCATCAGTTCCACTAATACCCTAAAAAAATACATGATGTCAGAAAACAGTGGATGAAATATCAAAGTTTGATGGAAATAAGAGACACAGCTCAACAGCATCCTTGTTTATCTTCAGTGGCATATTGATGATTCCATGCACAAGAGGACCTTTTATAGAGTTGAAGAGACTGAATAGCTCTGATCTTGCAATCAAGGCGATGTTGACTTACCGGCTGGCCAGGTGGACCAGGTGGACCCCTTGGCCCAGCAAGACCCCGAGAACCCTGGAGACAAAACATAGCAAATAGTCAGCAGCTAACCTGCATTCATGATGAGACTGGGGTGAGAGTGGAATACTAAATTATAAATCAGAACTAAGAAGGGAGAGAGTGGAAAACAGGGAGAGACAAATAATATATTTTTGTGTGTGTGTGTGTGTGTGTGTGTGTGGGCGCATCTGGTTTTGTATGTGCTAGCCACAGAGATTGCACTAGCCTGTGTTTGTGTGAGTGTGTTTGTGTGCTCTGTTTTTGTCAGCCTCCCTCTTTGTAGGCTGGCCAAGCCACCTGTTCCAAAGCCACATCTGTGATCTCCTGGGAAGTGATTGATATGGAAATATAATCATTCAGGCCAGGATTTTATCTCTTCCCTCTCTGACTCTCTCTCTCTTTCCTCTTTCCTCTCTCAATCTCTCTTATCTCTTTCACCACCAACCAAATTTCTGCCGTGCGTTTGTCTCTCTCGCTGCCTCACATTCCCGTCGCTCTCTCTCTCACACTCTCACATCAAAACAGCCAACTCTTCTCTCCTTCCTGGATCTTTGTAGTTTAACACAGCTTTCCTAACATGTCTTATGGCACTCTATTTCTTCCTGCACTAGATGATCCATTTGGAGGGACAGAGCCCTGCTGAGCTCCAACCTCACCTACTGGGAGAAAGATAGAGTGTGAGTCATAACCAATCAACCACTGTTCACCACAGAGGTACACAGAAAAAATGACAGCTTCCTCTTCTGTGCTCTTAAGATCTCTGTGGTTTCTCTATGATCTAAAGTTACTCCACGGGAAGAATTTCTATGATAGTTTTTTTAATATACATATTATGCATGTCATGCCATTGTATATTCTCGTGCCCGAGCTGCATGCCTTTTCCAAGTGACCTTTTCTCTCGTAATGCTACGGTGAACACTATGACAGTAGGCATTAATAAGGTTTGACTGTCCTACTTTTTTATATAGTGCTGTATATTGTAAAACACTGTGTAGCATGTTTACTGTTATATACATGCACAGTATGAGCAGTAAATTTTGTACTTGTTTAAGTTCTTCTGTAAGATTATGGCTGAAACTTCTGCTTGAGCTTAAATCTGGTGATCTCCTGCAATCCCCTCATGGTTTGTTGTGAAATTATTTGTTTGTGTGATTCTGCACAAAGAAAAGGGTTTTTCTGGGAACCAAAAGACCAGACTTGAAAAATATATACAGGATTCCCTCATTATGCCAAGGACAAAATTTCCAAACTTTCCAGTACTATTCAAGGACCCATGAGAAATTCTTCACTCAAAACGTATAAGACGAACAGAACTGTACAGTTAACTTTACTCTAAATATTAATTATATCATTATTGGCAATCATTGGATACAGAGCAGTAGAGGTACCTCAATAGGTGAAAGAAAGCTAACAATTCAATTTATTTGTTCGCAAAAAAGAATACACCATACCTTCAAACTACCATGCTCTACTTTCAGAGTAATTTAAATTAAATCAATGTGGGCACTGGTGTGCTACAAGTGACAATTTAAAGTCCTGCGCTGCCTTTATCAATTGCTCCATCTCATAATGTGATACAATTTAAAAAATATTAGTGGGGCATCAGTATGGAAACATGTTACATCACACTGCCACAACATTATATTTTTTGCACCAGCTGCCAACGTTATTCAAACATATCAGATTCAAACTCCATTCAAACATCATTCCAGCTATCTGGCATACATGGAGGGAGAGATGAAAAGCCAGGAGAAAATGAAGAAACACAGAAGATGGTAAACAAAACATCACGCAACTACACATATTAGAGCTATGTTACATCAGCAGCTACAGAAAATAACTGTTATTTTACAGTATATGGAAGGTTAAATGTGAAAGATTATTGTAACAACTTTTTCATTCGTGTAATAAAATTCCATAACTTCTCAAAACCTGGAAAACAATATAGTGAACTTCTGTGACTTTTCCAGGTGTTCAATGACCATAAAAACCCTGCATATCCTCCACACTAATTACTTGTGACAAAAAGTAATGTGGCAAAACAATGAACATTAAATATTGCATTGTGTACATTATGCGGGAGCATTATATCATTCCAGATGCGAATACTCACGGGTTCGCCAGGTTGCCCTCTTGGCCCGACAGGTCCATCAGATCCCTAAAATAACAAAGACAGAAACAGATTCAACACATAAATCTCATGCACCTCTCTAAGTCAACCTGAGGCATGGATACATTTATATCCCCACAGACATAATCTGTGAAAATAGCTCATTAAAGAAATTCACTGCCTGACAGATAAGGCTCAACTATCTCTGAGCAAAGACTAATAGGCCACTCTCTCAAATTTCCCCCGCCCGCCTGCGTGAATTGATACTATCTTGACAGAGCTTCTATCTTTCATATTTTCAATTCTATGTCAGGGATGCACTGCATAGCTTTCATGTTTTTTGCAAACCTCGATACTGAATGAACTCAGGCCAGCATAACGGAATTAGAAATTCGACAGTGTAGGACTTCATTCAGTAAAGCCTGCTTTGATCCGTGGTGCTTTACCATCTAAATGGTTTGTAGAATTGATTCACTGATCTGGAAAGGTTTCCCCCTTTAACCTTAAAAATTCTGAAAAACAAAGCACTGCTGCAGGATGTATTTTCCAGGCTTTGTTTGTTGCAAGAACATTTTGCAAAGTACTGTGCACTCACCTTTTCTCCTGGCTCTCCGACAGGCCCATGAGGCCCCGGCTTTCCTCTGTCCCCCTACAAGATAAAAGCATTAGCCACGAGCCTCAAGATATTTAGGACTGTTCTGTTTATAGCAGAGCAGCATCCAGCAGATGCTTTTTGCTGTACACTGTCATCACAGAGATCACATGATCAGAATGTGCAAATAAACACCTGCCATATGAGGTGTTAGGAATTCATGCATGCCGTGCATGCACTGTATTACTTAATAAATACAGTGACAATGCTAGGTTACCAAATCAAACTCACTCTGTGTCCCTTGTTTCCTGGGAGACCTGGCAAGCCGTCAAAACCCCTGTCACCCTGAAAAGTAATAGAGAAGCAAGAGCATTAAACCCTGAAACACGCACACATACGGTAATGTGTAAACATTAGCAGAATTGTAGTGAAAGTCTCCCCTGGCAGAGCCTCGGCCATCTGCTCTGAGTATGTGTTCGGGAGAGGGAGCTTTCAGATTAGCTGTAGGTCTGCTAAAATGCTGCTTTGACTGATAAAGACTCTGCTGTTCTGTCAGACCCAGCATCAAGGGAGCCTGATTTATTTGCTAAGCTCTTCCTGCAGCTGTTAGGTATTGAGTTGCCTTGTTGTCAATACATATAATAAGCTGTGGGGTGCTGGATACCTAGAGGCTTACACTTGCAAGTGGAGATAGTTTGTTATCGTACAAGACCCTGCTGCCTAAACATTTGTGGTATTGTTGTGTTTGTAGAAACAGGAAACTGAATTCATGCAAACTCAACACAGAAGCACTGTGGTCTAACAACTGGCAATTTAGCATTCACACAACTATTAACTAATAGCCAAATGGGTAGTAAGGAGGTAAATATATACAAATCGGTGGGTTCTTGATGCAGCTCGATTATTTGAGATTTCACCTTTGAGCCAGTTTCACCTGGAGCTCCACGACCTCCGTCTGTTCCCGCACGCCCCTACAAGATTCACAATCCAGTTAAAATAGCTTCATGCTACATCAGGCACAGTATGCTTTTAACACAATATGCATTTTCAGCATAGAAACCTGTAACACTTTAGATGTCTCACCCTTTTTCCAGGCTTTCCATTAAGTCCTTGAGGGCCTTGCAACCCCTGTGGTCCCTATATGAGAAAGAAAGCGAGCAAGCCAGATGTAGAGAGGTGTAAAAGGGAAGGCAAGAGGACAAAAAGAAACTACTGTTAACAAAACAAGAGTGGTATGATGGAAGCTAGTATTGAAGTAAATACAATGGCTGGTCTTACAGGAGGGCCATTTTCTCCACTGTCTCCTTTGAACCCAGTGGGGCCTGGAACACCCTGCAAAATAAAAAAACAGAAATAATTTAAGCATAACATAATGCGCAGGATCAATTCATCAGAGTACCATTCATTCACAATACAAAAATGAGTTGAGAAAAAAAATCTTAAAATTCTGTACGTTTTTGCAACCATTAAGTGATTTCCCAAGCAATTTGAACAAACTGAGAATGCATAATGATACGGTTAGGGTGGGAGGGAGAGAGAGGAGCTTGTGCTTGGTCAGGCAGAATGTGAAGTTGAGGTTAAAGGTTGCAGGAGCCCTTGAGGTATGATACAAATTTGGTCAAGGTCAGGGGAGTGTCTTACCACTGGGCCTGGTCGCCCTGCGAGTCCCAGCGGACCTGGAGGTCCCTTCATTGACAGCTGGAAGAAAAACACAAATGGGTTGTTTATGTACACTTCATGAAATACCTTTTTGACTTTTAATATGCAATAATTTGGTCGTCACATACAGCGTAAAATGTCAACAGCAATGTCAACATTGATAACACCAAAGTATGGGTTTCTGTGAAGTGTACCTGGGCCTGTTGCAGAATGGCCTGTGCCTGCGCCTCTTGGGGAGACACCACTGGTCCCTTCTGGGAATCACCTCCATACTGGAACTGGAGGTTATGATAAAGAGGTCAGTTCCCACTGCAGGATTCCCCAAATGTAAATGAAGTTCAATCACACAGCCCCCCCTTGTGGTCATGCCCCTACACCACACTGGGGAAAAAAGTGTAGTCTGAGTTTGTGTGTGTGTGTGTGTGTGTGTGTGTGTGTGTGTGTGTGTGTGTGTGTTTGAGAATGCGTGTGAGGTTGCTTTAAGGTCTTACTGGTAGCATCAGCAGGGATCCTGGGGGACCTGGAATCCCATCAACCCCAGCAAGACCAGGACGCCCTGGGGGACCCTGAAAAGAGAGGTCGGGGAATGGGATAAACATCAGCTACTGTGTGCATGGTGTGTGTGTAAAAGGGAGTGAAAAAGGGTCTAAACGGAGAGAAAAACAGCCCTGCAATCTAATCACTGTAAAAACAACCTTTGCTCCATTTCCACAGGGCATGTCATATACACACATACACACACATTACCTTATCTTCTGTTTACACACTGTACATTTCCATTTGAACAAGTCATTCAATGGAGCACTGAGTCATCAATATTGTGTTCATCGGATTACTGTAAAGTTATCTGATAAGTATTTAATCGGTAAGACACATTCTTCTACTGGTACATTATTTTGCAGATCTACTGTAGTTTTTTAGTACTGCCTTTTGACAAATAAATGACACTTGTTTCTAGGAAGTTTATGGCACAAGTGAAACAGGTGGAAATATGTTCAATAATCTTACCTCATTGGTGAACATTTTAATTTATTTTTAAAAATACATACTACTTATTAATCCAGAATATGCATTATAATTCATTGTTTGTAACCACACTGGAAACAGATGATTTTCTGCCTGAAGCATTAAATGTCTACAGCATGTCCCCATAAGTATTACATAAGTCCTTACAGATGAGCTAATTCATATATTAATCACTGGAGGACAGGCTTAAGTGTGTTATGTGTTTTTCGTGCAGCTGCATGAACAAAGGAAGAGTTCCTTCTCTATGCCTTTGGCTTCTTCACATGTAACGCTCTCATTACGTGTGTTTCAGGAGGTCCTCGAGGGTATTGCTGCTTTTAAATTATACCACACAGAGAGGCTTTGTGTTTTTGATGAACACGTCATTCCTGTGTGGTTAGTTTTGTACATCGTTCTTCTGGTGTTATTGACACAAGACTGTTAAAACAACCCTAGAAATGAATATTTAGACATGAAGCTATATTAATGAGGGTAAGACACAGTACATGTAATACATAAAGATGCAGCATAATCTTTTGTTTCAGATACTTTTGAAATTTGATGGTGATTCATATTCATGTTTTTTAATGCCATGCCTAAAGAGATTTGGAGATATATTGCATTGTTCATCCTTTCCTCACTTACTGATATCATTGTCAAATTCAGTGATATGCGCCATTGTTAAATCTCTTCAAATTTCATCCTAAGAAATAAAATAATTGGTTTATTTCTTGTGTCAAATACCTACTAAAAGTGTGTACGATTACTGAGGTTGATGTTTGTAATGCTGCATTCACATGGAATCGGGCAGACCACAGATGGAAAAAAAAGTTGGATGGCACGAGGAAAACAGTCTGACAGAATGGCAGGACAGTAAAACAAAACATGCATGATGATATATTGCGTTGGTGATGCTGTATTGTTTAACAAGAATGAGGCATAATATTTGCGTTCACCATTTTATGTCTAGTAACTGT
The DNA here is from genome assembly GCF_026936395.1 of Plectropomus leopardus. Lineage (NCBI taxonomy): Eukaryota > Metazoa > Chordata > Actinopteri > Perciformes > Serranidae > Plectropomus > Plectropomus leopardus. The sequence continues at coordinate 16,600,128 of NC_142193.1, read as the reverse complement.
CCAAATAGCCTGTGATTTTGCCTTGTGTAAGGGCGCGATGAAATATCCGACTGTGAATTCTGCCGCAGAGAATCATAAAAAGTTAAAGCGTTTTAACTTAGATAAAGCATTTTAACTTTGTACAGCAATGCCAGCCTGTGACCTAATTTTTATTGTCCTGCTGTCATTGACTAAAATGATATCTGGTTTGCCGTCGACAGTCTCCCTGATTCCATGTGAACGCAGCATAAGCCACGACAGTCTGCATAAACTGCCATTAACATCTTTGCAAAGCAAAATGATAAAAACATCAACAACTGGGGAATTGCAGAGCATCTGTCAGTGTGTGTATGCATGCGTGTGTGTGTGTGTGTGAGTGTGTGTGTGTGTGTGTGTGAGAGAGAGAATGTGTGTGTGTTCCATTGTAATGAATCATGGACCATCACACACACACACACACACACACACACATAATCAGGTCAAATATGTGTGAGTCAACATCCGTCCCTGAAGCCCAGCAGGTTCACTTCAGGACGGAACATGTTTCAATGTGGAGTCACAGATGAAATCACAGCTCTGTGAAGGGGTCAGACCGGGTCAAACTAACCCAATGGGCCCAGCTCTTGGCCGAAGCCACACTCACCAATTCGCCAGGATCTCCCCTGGGTCCTGGAGGGCCTATTGGGCCAGCTGGGCCGGCAAGCCCCTGTGAAGGAAACAATGACAGCACTCAAATAAACATTGAAGAACATGACCATATTGTGGCTTCGTTTTCAACAACATGATAATCATCTTCTACGTCATATTTTAAACCTCCAAATGCTAGACAATAATCCCTTTTTATTTCTTTGTGTATTTTGAATCAAAATATTTGTACTTTTTTATATCATCAGTGTTTCACAAAGTGCCATCTTGCATTGCATTACAGTGCAGGGGTGTATTTTTACGGTGGTCACCTCTAAAACCCTGCTTCCTTTTCCAAAAACACCACATTGCATCCTGATGGCTAGAATCCAAAATTCTCAACATTCTGCACCACATCTGGACAGTGCCTGCTTGTGTTACATTATGCCACATCCTGTATCATTACAGAGACAAAACACTGTCAAATCTTCTGTCTTTTATTGTGTTCAGGCAGTGCATTGGCTTACCTGTGGTCCTGGTAGACCTGGGGGTCCTTGCGCTAATGTACCCTAGAAAAAAGCACAGGTAAAATGAAATGTAAATTAAGAGAGTATCAACTCATTCCCATGCTCATAAAAAAGCTACCAGGCTATTCATTAAGTGTTTCTACTAGCTCACCGGCTCAATAATAGCTGGTTCTCCCTTCTGGCCTTTCTCTGCTCTGAGTCTAGCCTGAGGAGGAGAAACAGATGAATAGATGGTAGAAATCACTTGA